>NC_134102.1:139117605-139745914 GCF_000715075.1 Nicotiana tabacum
ATGGCACATCAGGGTATGAGCCATGTGAGAAGTCCACAATGGTAGGTGCCCTCCTAGCAAGCTAACGGCTACTGGAAGCACCTGCAAGAGTACCAGTATTCTTACGCTTTCTAGCTCGACGAGGCATTGTTCCTGCACAAGATGAACAACTTAGCTATGACACAATAAAAGCAGAAGTAAGGTCAAAGTAGGGGAGAGCCACCCCACACTTATGTCACTAGCATGCTCACATGCAAGAACCAGGGGAATCAGACTACCCCATATGCAGCAAAACAAAACATTCACAACTTGCCAATAGCGATACAGAGGCTCAACAACCACCACAATTGTAGCAAAGTATTTAGTCCGTGACCGCCCACCCCACACTTAAAATCCATGAACACTTTATGAAAAAAATATGCATCACCTCAAGCATTAACAAAAGTGCATCATTCTTCCGTTCAAGCAACTAGTTAAACACCTACCATACTTAATTTCTTAATGTCAATGTCGAGAACAAAATGCATACAAGCCACTTATTTTCTAAGTACAACAAAGTATTATCTAGGCATTACATGCTCAGGGCGGCGGTCGATTAGCACTAGTGACCAGTTCTACACACATTGCATTTATAGACTATGACGAATCATCCCTTACGCACAATTCCAAAATTTCCATCACAGCCTAGCCAACACAACCCAACATGACCAAAACCCTATCATTCCCCTTCAAGCAATTAATCGAACAACTAGCATGCAACAGAAAGAAGGCACACCTAAACACTTTATCAAAGAATAATTTTGTCCAAAAATCAACCAATCCAAGAGCAATCTCCTCCCAAACAACACCCATACCAACAATGCACTAGGACAAATAGTTACTCAACAAGAGAGTAGGTAACCAACTACAAAATTTCAAAGTTCATCTTCTTCCTCTTTTTGTTTCTTTGGTTTCTGATTTTTTTATATTTTAAAACAAAACTTCACAAAAAGAAAAAAGAAGAGAGAGAGAACTTACTTGGTTGCAAGAAGAGAGACAGAGAAAGGAGTTGAGGGCGATGGGTGGACAATGAGAGAGAGAGACGAAATTTGGGAGGGGAAAAGGGTTTTGGGTTCCTTTCTTGTAGGGTGTTTAGAGACAGAGAAAGAGAAAGAGGTGTGTTTGGGGCGGACAGGTTTAGTATTTTAGGGGGATGGGGCAAAATTTTTTGTTTCTCTTTTTTTTTTTTTTCAAAAACGCTTACCTGATGCATCGCATGGCGCACCACTCTATGCGACGCATCAGTGCATTTGGCAGTCTGCCCATTCTCTGATGTTTGGAATTACCCGATAAGAAGATGTGCTAATGCGACGTATTGGGCGTCTCCCCCTGCGACGCATTAGTACAAATTTGGGTTCTACTAACTCTCTGACTAATTCTGAACTCTGACAATGAAGCGAGCTTTCAGAAGCTCAATATAGCTTTGACTACGGCACCGGTATTGATGTTACCCACAGGTTCAGGATCTTATACAGTATATTGTGACACATCTTGTATTGGTCTGGGTACGGTATTGATGCAGGGTAGCAAGGTTATTGCATATGCTTCGCGACAGTTGAAGGTTCACGAGAAGAATTACCTTGTTCATGATCTAGAGCTGGCAGCCATTGCTCACGCGCTGAAGATTTGGAGAAACTATCTTTACGGCGTGCCATGTGAGGTATTCACTGATCATCGGAGCTTGCAGTATTTGTTCAAGCAGAAGGAACTCAATTTGAGGCATAGGATGTGGCTGGAGCTATTGAAAGACTATTATATCACCATATTGTATCACCCCGGGAAGGCCAATGTGGTGGCCGATGCTTTGAGTAGAAAGTCAGCCAGTATGGGTAGCCTTGCATATATTCCAGGTTGTGAGAGATTGTTTGCATTGGATGTTCAGGCCTTGGCCAACCAGTTCATGAGGTTGGATGTTTCTGAGCTCAGCCGTGTTCTAGCTTGTACAGTTGCTCGGTCTTTTTTGTTTGAGTGCATCAGAGATCGGCAGGGTGACGATCCTTATTTACTTGTCCTTAGAGACACAGTGCAGCACGGTGGTGCCAAGCAGGTTACTGTTGGAGATGACGGAGTTTTGAGGATGCAAGGTCATATTTGTGTGCCTAATATGGATAGACTTCGTGAGTTGATCCTTGAGGAGGCTCACAGTTCTCGGTATTCTATTCACCCGAGCACTGCCAAGATGTACCAGGACTTGAGGCAGCATTATTGGTGGATGAGGATAAAGAAAGATATAGTTGCTTACGTGGCTTGGTGCTTGAATTGTCAGCAGGTGAAATATGAGCATCAGAGACCCGGTAGTTTGCTTCAGAGGTTAGATATTCCTGAGTGGAAGTGGGAGCGTATCACTATGGATTTTGTTGTTGGACTCCCACGGACTCAGAGGAAGTTCGATGCAGTTTGGGTCATTATGGACAGGCTGACTAAGTCACCGCACTTCATTTCTGTGGCAGTTACCTATTCCTCGGAGCGGTTAGCAGAGATTTATATTCGAGAGATCGTTCGTCTTCACGGTGTGCCCGTGTCTATCATTTCTGATCGAGGTACGCAATTTACCTCGCACTTTTGGAGGGCAGTACAGCGTGAGTTGGGTACGCGGGTTTAGTTGAGCACAGCATTCCATCCTCATACAGACGGGCAGTCCGAGCGTACTATTCAGATCTTGGAGGATATGCCCCGCGCTTGTGTCATAGACTTTAGAGGTTCTTGGGATCAGTTTTTGCCCCTTGCAGAGTTCGCCTACAACAACTACTACCAGTCGAGCATTCAGATGGCTCCCTATGAGGCATTATATGGTAGGCGGTGCCGGTCGCCAGTTGGGTGGTTTGAGTCGGGAGAGACTCGGTTGTTGGGCACAGACTTAGTACAGGATGCCTTGGATAAGGTCAAGATTATTCTGGATCGACTTCGCACAGCTCAGTCTAGGCAGAAAAGTTATGCCGACCGTAGAGTTCGTGATGTTGTATTCATGGTCGGAGAGAGAGTGTTGCTTCGGGTATCACCCATGAAGGGTGTAATGAGGTTCGGGAAGAAGGGCAAGTTGAGCCCTAGGTATATCGAACCTTTTGAGATTCTGGATAGAGTGGGAGAGGTGGCTTACAGACTTGCGTTGCCACCTAGTTTAGCAGTTGTTCATCCGGTATTCCATGTGTCCATGCTTCAAAAGTATCACGGTGATCTGTCCCATGTGTTAGATTTCAGCTCTGTCAAGTTGGACAAGGATTTGACTTACGAGGAGGAGCCGGTGGAAATTCTAGCCCGGCAAGTTCGCCAGTTGAGATCAAAGAGTTACCCTTCAGTTCGAGTGCAGTGGAGAGGTCAGCCTATTGAGGCAGCTACTTGGGAGTCCGAGTCCGATATGCGGAGTAGATATCCCCACCTTTTCACCAGCCCATGTACTTTTCTATGTCCGTTCGAGGACGAACGGTTGTTTTAGAGGTGGAGAATATGATGACCCAAAAGGTCATCTTATGTTTTAGAACTCGAATCTATGCTCTTAAAAATTAAAAATCTCATTTTTACCCTCCTCGATTTACATGCGCAATCCGGGCATGGTCCGGAAAGCTTTTATGTTGAAAACTAATGAAAATAAGAAGTTTTGCCTTAAAAGTTAATTTTAGTTGACTTCGGTCAACATTTTTGGTAAACTTGCTCGGATCCGTATTTTGATAATCCTGGTAGGTCCGTATCGAATTATGGGACCCAGGCGTGCCCGTAATCGAATTCGGAGGTCTCTGGCTTGAGTTATGAATTTTTGATGAAAATTAAAAGTCTGAAAATTAATTATTTTTAAGAATTGATTGATGTTTGACATTGTGAGTATCGGGTCCGTACATGTTCATTATGATATTTAAGACTTGTCTGTAAAATTTGATGAGAAACGGAGTTGATTTGACGTGATTCGGACGTACAATTGAGAAAATAGTAACTTTAAAGTGCTCTTGAGAATTTCATTTGATTTGGTGCTAAATTTAGAGTTCTAGGTGTTATTTTGGCGATTTGATCGTGCGAGCAAGTACGTATGATGTTTTTAGACTTGTGTGCATGTTTGGTTTGGAACCCCGAGGCTCGGGTGAGTTTCGTATAGGCCACGGGATGTTTTGAACTTAGAAAAATCTGGTATTTTTGTTGTATCTGATGTCTGCAATACTGTGCTTCGCGATCGCATAGTCACTCTCGCGATCACGAAGGGGAAACTAGGCTGTGGGAGGATTTACTCTACGCGAACGCGAGACCATGGTCACGAACGCGGAGCATTGGGGGGAGTTGCTCTACGCGAACACGACAGGTCGAATGCGAACGCGTAGCTCTAGCTATGCTGGTAAGGCGGGTTAAGCCTCCGCGAACGCGAGCCATTTCACGCGAACGCGAAGGTAAGGCGGGTTAAGCCTCCGCGAACGCATAAAGCCTCCCACGATTGCGTAAGTCCTTAGGAGGCTGCTCTTCGCGAATGCGGCAGTGTTCACGCGATCGCGATGAACACTGTCGCCCAGTGCATAAAACAGAATCAAAAACGGGTTAAGTCATTTCTTCAACATTTTTCAAGAACCAAATGGGTAGAGGCGATTTTATAGAGTCATTTTCTTCCCCAAAGTGTTGGTAAGTGATTCTAAACCATTTTCTTTCAATTACCCATTACATTTCTTGAATTTTCAACCAAAAACCTAGAGTTTTCATGGTAGAATTAGGGGTTAGGGTAGAAATTAGGAATTTCGGGAATTTGAGGATTTAGACCTCAATGTGAAGTCGGATTTCAAAACCAATTATATATTCGGGCTCGGGGGTGAATGGGTAAATAGATTTTGGTCCGAACCTCGGATTTTGACCAAGCGGGCCCAGGGTCGAATTTCGACTTTTTCGAGGAAAATTTGAAAAATCTGTAATTATTCATTAAAGTTGATTCCTTTAGTAATGTTTGATATTATTGAGTCACTTTTGAATAGATACGAGTGGTTTGGAGGTGAATTCCAAAGGAAAAGCTGTGATTGAGAATTAAGTTACCTTCGGAGCGAGGTAAGTGTCGTGTCTAACTTTGGCTTGAGGGAATAGGTATTATGTGTTCATTTGCTACATGTTTGGTTGTTAAATACAATGTATAGGTGAGGTGACGAGCATCTATTTGTCGTTGTCGAGTCATAGCATGCGAGTGAAATTCTATTCTTATCTATTTTGTAGCCTTAAATTCTATTATCTATGCTTAGCGGGTTATTTAAAATATTGGGTGACTTATATCTGGTCTCACTGAGATTTGGTAACTTTCGAATATTGATTCAAGATTGAGGTTACATTGTGCTATTGATTATGGTTAAAATACTGGTTTCTTTGTGATACTCCTATTTATCCGTTGTTATTGATTCTGTAATTTGTGAGGAGGAGTGTAAAGCACGAAGGGTGATGTCGTGCATGTATTATTTATATTGTGAGGAAGAGTGTAAAAGCACGAAGGGTGATGTCGTGTATATTATGAGAGGTTTAATGCACGAAGGGTGATGCCGTGCTGTTCTATTTATTTATTTGGTGAGGTTGAGAGTAAAAGCACGAAGGATGATGCCGTGTCGTTCTATTTATTTATTTGGTGAGGCTGAGAGTAAAAGCATGAAGGGTGATGCCTTGCCATTCTATTTATTTATTTGGTGAGGTTGAGAGTAAAAGCACGAAGGGTGATGTCGTGCAGTGTTCCTTTGCTGTTTTATTTGCTCAATTCATTTAAGGATTTTCGGTTTAATTCTGTCTCTTCATTATTCTCACTCTTTATATTGTATTTCCCCCACTATATATCCCCTTCCCATTATTTCTACGTTATTTCTTTATTTATTGTTGTTGCCACTAGCATGATTATATTGTTCAAGTTTTATGTGGGTGTCTTGTCCTAGCCTCGTCACTACTTCGCCGAGGTTAGGCTCGATACTTACCAGTACATGGGGTCGGTTGTACTGATGCTGCAATCTGTACTTTCTGTGCAAATTTTGGTACCAGCTCAGGTAGATCGAGATTTTGCTATTAGTCCGCTATCCAGAGACTCAAGGTAGGTTTGTCGGCGTTCACAGATCTTGAAGTCCCCGTCTATCTTTTATGTCCTACTGTTTTCTTTCATTCAGACAGTTATATTTCTTTCAGACTATTACTTGTAGTAAATTCTAGAATACTCGTGAATTGTGACTCCAGATCCGGGTGGTAGTAATTAATACAGTTTTATGATATGTCGCACTTATTATATTTCATCTTAGTTAATTATAGTTAATTACTTAATGGGAATAAGAAATTGGTTTAATGATTCTCTAAAGTTGGTTTGCCTAGCAAGTGAAATGTTAGGTGTCATCACGGTCCCGTATGTGGAAAATTTCGGGTCGTGACAATTGATGACACTAATAAGTTCTTAAATATTCAGAATACAGCTGGGATTCTTGCATTAGCAATACTTTATAAAGCAATTACATAGACTTCAACAGATTAGTCTTTTATATTGCTCTCATAAGCAAGCAACAACAAGCTTTTTGCTTTGGCCGGGGAGGGAGGAGCACAAGGTTGGTGATACAATTCTAACACAGATTTTAAAGTGAGACAAAAAGAAGTGACCAAAATCATACTTTTGAGCAGGTCCAAGCGCACAGATGTTAATGACAAGCTGATGCTGAACAGTAGAAGGTGTTCACTAGATATAAGTTAGACAAGAAATAATTGCAGAAACCAACCTGCTTGCCATGCAAGCCAGACATCACAAGTAGCAAAAACCCATTGTGGAACTTCTTTGCCTTTGAGTTATTTTGTGTGGGTATACAATACCTGCCATTCTTAAATAAAAATCAAAATACAAACTCATTCTAAGAAAATACACAAAGATGGAGAGAAAATGCAATCCGAGAAAAGTAATTTTTCAAACCGAGTAGTGGGAACATGATAGCCAGCTTTACTTGTATTATCATCTCTAGCCAGTTCATTTGACTAGAGCATGTCTTAAGAGAAGAAGGTACCAGTACACTTCTCAAATTATATTCAGATACGTGGAAGTGGGACTTTTGTTAATATGTTACACCCCGACTAAAACAACTCAAGGTTGTATTACTTTACTGTAATTTTTTTAAATCCATCTAGAGGTAGTGATGGGTTTGACAGACATCTCCTTGTGTATTCTCAAAACCCATAAGGCATGAAGGAGAGGAACATAGAATCAGACCTCTTCATAACCAAATGAACAGATGAAAAAGTTATCGTTTGCAAAAGAATGTGTCTATGATTCTATGAAGACTAGTTGTGTGCGGGTACATAAAGGGACATCCAGCTATGCAATGGTGTAAAAATGTAATTTGGGGGGTGATGCAATGATGGTAGGCTAAAAATCTGTGTTTTAGCCGTAATTTACACTCTAAATTACTGCATTTTATGTGTGTTTGAGCTTAAACAATGGTGATTTGCACTTACTACGTATTTTATGCCTTGCAGGAAATGATTCCGAGTTAAAAGTATAAATTGGAGCTGAATCAAATAATTGAAGCTTTAAAGTCTGAGTAAAAGCTAAAGAATTAAACCAGGATCGTATTCGGGGCTCGTGGACAGGCGTTGTATACGAAAGTGGGAAGAAAGTGCGAGGGCCAGAATAAATGCACTACTGCGATGCACAAAGCGTAGCATAGTGCGACACATTAGTGCAAATATGCATCAGAAGTTTGACAAGTTCAGAGACTAGATTTCTTTGGCCTCACAAGAAAAAGCACTGATGCGATGCATTGGGCGACGCACAGTGCGACGCACTAAGGGAAATCTCTATCAGACATACGTAGTTCAGTGAGTTTGCAACCGAGTAAAAAAAAACGGATGCGACGCATGGGGCGACTCATGAAGAGTGATAACTTTGCAGGGTTTCCCACTTTAGCTCAAAGAGGGTAGTTTTATCCGGGTTCGTTCCTACTTAGTATAAATACACTAAAAATACGTTTCTTGAAGGAAGAGGGACCTACAGAAGAATGGGGAACCAACCAAGGCAAGAAGACTCTAGAATTCATCAATATTTCGACCTGCAATCGGTGCAATACAGAAGTTTGTATCGAATCATTAGAATTGATGTTTACTTTATTTCTGAACCTTATTGAGATGTCTTACTCCATAATGGAGTAAATTTTATTAGGGTATTGACAGATACGGTGTTTTGATAACTTGATTAGGGATTCGATTCTTAATAATTGATAGAATTAATTGATGGAGCTTTAATTTGTATTGTGAGTTATTTATTATTTTGATTAATCAAAAGAGGAGTTTGATATTGAATTTCTTCACGTATTATGCTCTAGTTCAAATTTGTGATTCAATTAGATAATCGAAAGAACCTCTTGAATTGTTAATCGAACCAGAAAGTAGGAAAATATTCGTGAGAAGTTACCCTTTAGACCATAACCATCATTTTATTCATTGCAATTATTTACCGTATTTCAATTAGAGTAATTACTGAAATTAACAGTTAATCGAAAGAGTAATATTAATTTCAAGTGTAATCTGATTATCTGTTGAATTCATGAGAATCAACGGTATTATAGAGTGAACTAACTCAAGAATTAGATCCCGAGTCAATTATCTTGCATCTGTTTAGTCAATTACCCTTATTTCTCTCATTCATATTTCTTCGTTGCTCATCTGTTGTCCTTTGTGATCAATGGTTATTTGTTTAATTTTTAGTAGTTAATCGTAGTAACAATCATCAAATCAAGTGTTAATTTTCTTAGATAGTAATCAACTGGAAATTATTCGAACACTGTTTAAATTCAATCCCTGTGGAGACGATAATTAATCTATACTATCTTTGATTAGCGAGCAATAATTTTGTGTTATGTTTTGCGCTCGTCAAATTTTGGTGTCGTTGTCATGGATTGGCGATTAATAGTGTTTAAATTAATTTTCAGTGCTAATTCAGGAATAAATTTATTTTATTTTCCTTTTTTACGCTCTTCTCATATGTGTGCAGGCAACATGTTAAGTTCAGCGGTGTATGAATCGATCCTCTTCAAGGACTTGGTGCCATACGACCCAGAGTTAGACAAATACCTGAGGCAGTTGAAAAGAGAGAAAGAATCGAGTGAATTGTTGTTGGGTCAGCCTTTAACTCGGGATACAATGGTGAACAAATAAGAGATAGTAGACCTATCTGCTAGAGAGGTGGCTCAGCAACAGGAAGCACGGTTAGCGGCTGAAGTAGCCCGTAGAATTGCGGATGAAACGATTTATGGGGATTGAAGACTCAATCCCAACCGAATTATCGAGGATGCATTTGAAAATACAGTTCCTAGGCCTGGGAGATCACTAGGAGATTATGCTAGACCGGTGTACAACCAACAACAGTCTAGTGTGAGGCCCTCACCCATCGATGCCAACAATTTTGAACTCAAATAGGGAGTCATCCAGACCATTCAGAACAATTGCATTTTCAGAGGCAAACCCAATGAAGATCCCAACAACCATCTGATGGACTTTGATGAAATTATGAACACATTCCGCTACAATGGAGCATCACATGAGGCTATATACCTTAGAGCATTCCCGTTCTCACTGGAGGATGATGCAAAGCAGTGGTTGAGAAGTCTGCCCACAGGGTCAATTCGTACGTGGGAGGAGATAACTACCAAGTTTCTGGAAAAATACTTCTCGGCTGCTAAGACTGGGAGGATAGGGAAGGAGATTCACAATTTTAGCCAAGGTGAAGGAGAGACAATGTTTGAGGTATGGGAAAGATTTAAGGAGCTGTTGCGGAGTTTCCCCCACAACGAAATGGAGAAATGGATGCAACTTCAAGTCGTTTGGGACGGGTTAAATCCATCATCAAGGAGATTGCTTAATAGTGCAGTTACAGGTCCTCTAATGAAAAAAACTCCGGAAGAGATTGTCACTCTTTTGAATGAACTATCTGAAGATGCAGATCAATGGTCCACATACCAAGGGGATCGAAGAAGATCAGTAGGGGTGCAACAAATAGAATCGTCTGTAGCAATGCAGGCCCAAATTACAGCTATGTCTAAGAATATCAAGCAATTGACGATGGCTCAGGTGCAAAATCAACTACAGGTGGGTTGTGACATTTGTGGGCTAGGACACCCTACACATGAGTGTGAATCTATAGTTGAGGAAGTCAACGCTGTGGGGAACTTTAATAGAGGAAACTACCAAGGTGGGAACAACTTTAATGCTATGGGTCAAAGGCATCCAGGTTTTTTCGTGGATTTCACCTAATGGGAGCTTGAACTCATGGCAGCAAAATAATCTCAGACCCCAGGGTCAAGGACCACCAGGTTTTCAGAACCAGCAGAGGCAGCAATACTAGCCACCACAGCCAAATCAGTCAAATATGGAAGATCTCATGAAGGCATTCATCAACAAAATAGATTAAAAATTCGAGACTCAGGGCACGACTATCCAAAATTTAGAAAGACAAATGGGAAAGATTGCAAATTTGTTATCTGAGAGGGCTCCTGGGACTCTTCCCTCCAACACTAAAAAGAACCCAAAGGAAACAATCAAGGTTGTATCTCTGAGAAGTGGCAAAATATTGACTGACCTAGTGGTGAAGGCTAGACCTGAGGTAGTTAACAAGCAGACTGAGACACCAGCAGAGAAAAAGAGTGAAGAGCAAAAGAGCCAGAATAGCGGGGTACAAAAGGAGATTGAAGAAAGAAGACATATGCCAGCTCTACTATTCCCTCAAAAGATGAAGCGGGAGAAACTTGACAAATGTTTTGGGCGATTCTTGGAGATACTCAAACAACTTTATATGAACATTCCCTTTACAGAGGTACTCACTCAGATGCCTGCTTATGCAAAGTACTTGAAGGAAATTATGTCTAGCAAGAGAAAACTAGAGGAGACAACAGTGGTCAAGCTGAATGCCCACTGCAGTGCCATATTGCAAAACAAAATTCCCCAAAAGTGTGGGGACCTAGGAAGCTTGTGATGACCCAAAAAGTCATCTTTAAATTTAATAATTAATTATGTGTTCTAAGACCTTGAAAAGTACTATTTATTATTCCTCGACTAGCGTGCGCAATTGGTAAAATTTTTAGGAATATTTTTATGTGAAAAATGGATTAAAATGTGAATTAGAGCTTTAAAACTAAATTGAGTTGACTTTGGTCAACATTTTGAGCAAACGGACTCGGATCAGTCTTTTGACAGTTTTGGTAGGTCCGTATCGTGATTTGGGACTTGGGCGTATGCCTGGAATCAAATTCTAAGGTCCCTTGCCCGAGATTTGGAATTTTCATTAAAAAAAATTAAAAGTTTATGTTTAAATAGTGACCGGATGTCGAATTATGTGCAAACGACCCCGTAATAGCATTTTGATGATTCCAACAGCTCTGTATGGTGATTTTGAACTTAGAAGTGTGATCGAAATTTTATTTGGAAGTCCGTAGTGAAATTAGGCTTGAAATGGCTAAAATAGGAATTTAAAGTTTGGAAGTTTGACCGGGGAGTTGACTTTTTGATATCGGGGTCGGAATCTAGTTCTGAAAATTTTCACATCTTCGTTATGTCATTGATGACTTGTGTGTAAAATTTGAGGTCAATCGGACTTGATTTGATAGGTTTCGACATCGAATATAGAAGTTGAAAATTCTAAGTTTCATTAAGCTTGAATTGGAACATGATTCGTGATTTTAGCGATGTTTGATGTGATTTGAGGTTTCAAATAAGTTCGTATGATGTTTTAGGACTTGTTGGTGTATTTGGTTGAGGTCCCGAGGGCCTCGGGTGAGTTTCGGATGGTTAACGGATCAAAATGGGACTTAAACAGCTATTGCAAAAGCTGCTGCAAATTTTCTTCTGCTGAGCAATCGAGCCCAAAAATCGAAGGCCAGAAATCGAGCCCAAAAATCAAGCCGGGGATTGAAGGCAGGCTCAAGAGCTATGATCGAAGACAGGCTCGAGGGCCATGATCGAAGGCAAGCTCGAAGGCCACTAATCGAAGAACCAGGATCGAGGCCCAGGATCGATGGCTATGACCAAGGCCAGTGATCGAAGGCCATAAAGATCGAAGCCATGATCGATAGCCAGGATCGATGGCTGTGATCGAGCCCCAGGGTCGAGGGCCATGATCGAAGTCCATGACCGAGGTCCATGATCGAGGGCAATGACCGAGGGCCATGATCGAGCCCCATGATCGAAGGTCCATGATCGAGGTCCAGCTCGGAAAGATATGTAAGTTTATAAAACTGAGGATTTCGTCCTATTTGCCATTTTTGATGAACTTGAGCTTAAGCAAAAGCGACTTTTGACAGATTTTCAAGGAACAGTATTTGGGTAAGTGATTCTAACTCGGATTTGGTCAATATACACGAATATATCATTGTTTTCACCATTTAATTAGTGTATTGAGATGGAAATTTGGGAAAATTTTAGAAATCTCATAAAAACGAATATTTGAGATTTCTCTGTCGATTCGGAGTCGGATTTGAGTGAAACTGGTATGGTTGGACTCGTAATTGAATGGATTGTCAAATTTTGTAAGTTTTGCCGGATTCCAAGATATGGGCCCCAGGGGAAATTTTGAGTTAATTTCGGATTTTATTTTTAAAAAATGTAGTATTTTCTTACGAAATGGATTCCTTTAATTTTTGTTGACCGTATCGAATTAATTATGACTAGATTCGAGTCGATCGGAGTCGAAAAATCGAGGAAAAGGAATACTACTTGATTACATTGGAGCAAGTCGAGGTAAATGACTTGTCTAACCTTGTGTGGGAAAAATTTCCCCTAGGATTGGTATGAAGTGATAAATTGTAATGTGTTGAAAGTCGTGTACACGAGGTGACGAGTGTGTACATGGGCTAAATGTGAAAGATTATGTTTTTTTTAATTGTGTAGATCACTGTTGCGCATTAATTAAACTATTTTATTCGGATATATTCTTCATCATTGATTTACTGTTTATATTTTAAAGTTGCTTAACCTTTTCCTGCTAATTGTTTTACCTGTTTAGTTGAAATTTGGTTTCTTTATTTCAAGTTGATTTTCTTTAAATTAAATATTATTAATATGAAGTGTGTGACATTTTTAAATTTGGTATTGAAGCAGCGTATTAATGATTTTAAAATATTATTTTGCTGAATTATTTATTCCTGTATATTTTTGTAAGATTTTTGTACTCATTGTGAGGGAGCTGTGAGCTCTTTATTGTGGAAAAGTATTATTGATGATTTATGTTGGCATGAGCCGTGAGCTCTTTATTGTGAAAAATAATTGTTGTTGAAGTATTTTGGCAAGTTAAATTATTTGAGCACTTGAGGTGCAAATTCTGATATATTGTGATGTTGATATACATGCGGTGGTATAAAGTCTGGGTATTGAAATGCATGCAGTGAGATAAGGGTGGCTTGATAAGCGTGGCTTGTAGGAAAAACTACTAGAAGTCATGCGGTGTGATAAGGATGGCTAAAACGCGGGATGCTATTTCGAGAAAAATATTTTCTTTAAAATAAATTGTGAAGGATCCCGCGGTGAGATAAGGAAGTGAGATTTTGTGAATTTATTTATGATTTGGGACTACGAGGCGGTACCTCGTGAGTGCCCTTGTTGATATTGACTTATGGCCATAGTTGCCTTTGATTAATTGTTGTGATTTTCTTAAAGTTGAAAGGAATTCTGTTTTGATTCCCCGAGATATTATTTGTCATTATTTTGTGTAATTAAATGGTGACATGCTATTTGATTCATTTCCATTATGATTTTATTTTATTATATTGTTAAACATTTTAGCATGCAATTAATATTTTCCAGTAGGGCCTGACCTGACCTCGTCACTACTCTACCGAGGTTAGGCTTGGCACTTACTGGGTACCACTGTGATGTACTCATACTACGCTTCTGCACATCTTTTTGTGCAGATCCAGGTACTTCTTACCATCCCAGATATGAGTGAGTACCTGTGCACGGAGACTTCGAGGTATATCTGCTAGCGCCCGCAGACTCCGGAGTCCCCTTCTATCATTATTGTGTTGCTTCCTTATTTTCTTTAGACCTTGATATATATAGAGACATTGAGGATAAATTCTTAGAAGCTTGTGACTTATTTCTATCGGGTTTTGGGAGTTGAAATTGTTTGAATTGTAGTTTATTTATTTCAGATTTAAATTTTTATTTCGCATTGATAGGCTTACCTAGTCTTAGAGACTAGGTGCCATAACGACATCCTACGGAGGGAATTTGGCGTCATGACAAGTTGGTATCAGAGATCTAGGTTCATAGGTGTTATGAGTCATCATGCGTATTTGTTGACTTCAAAATTTTAAACCATTGTCTTTCTATTCTCTCACAGATAGTGAGGACATGCACAACTGGATCCGATGATCAGACACCCGCGCCCCCTGTTGGAGCACCAAGAGGCCGAGGTCGGGGTAGAGGCTGAGCCAAAGGCTGAGGAAGACCACGTGGTACAGCCAGAGCACCTGCACAAGCTGCTGCACTAGAGTCACCAGTAGCTCCAATTGAAGAACAGGCACCTGAGATGCCTGTTACTAATCCTGCACTTTAGGAGACCCTTGCCCAGTTTTTGAGCATGTTTGGCACTCTAGATCAAGTAGGGTTGATTCCACTTGCTCCTGCCACATCTCAGGTCAGGGGAGGAGCACAGACTCCCGCCGCCCGTACTCCAGAACCACGGGCCCAAGTTGACCATGCCCCAGAGGTTATACCAGTGCAGCCAGTTGTCCCAGTTCGGCCTGAGATTAGGACATCAATTTCAGAGGGGGAGCAGCTCAGGCTCGAGAGGTACAAGAAGTACCACCCTCCCACTTTCAGCAGCTTAGCTTCAGAGGATGCTCAAGGTTTTCTGTAGGAATGTCAATGTATCCTTCGTACTATGGGTATTGTGGATTCCAATGAGGTTTCTTTCACGGCATTCCTGTTTAGAGGAGCAGCCTACCAGTGGTGGTGGGCATATGAGTTGGATAGTCCTGCTGAGGCATCTTCACTCACTTGGACTCAATTTTCAGATATGTTCTTAAGGGAGTATGTTCCTCAGAGTCTTAGAGATGCATGGCGTGCAGAGTTTGAGCAGATGCGCCAGGGTTCTATGACCGTGTCAGAGTATGCGGTCTGATTCAGTGATTTGGAGAGGCATGCACCAGCCTTGGTTGCTACTGTTCGAGAGCGGGTTCGCAGATTTATGGAAGGTGTCCACCCTAATATCAGATACAGTATGGCCCGAGATGTAGAGATGGACATCACATACCAACAGGTGGTGTCAATTGCTAGGAGATTGGAAGGTATACGGATCCGAGAGAGGGAAAAGAGGGAAGCTAAGAGACCCCGAGATTATGGCACATATAATAATTCTCGTGCCCCAGTTGTAGCCCGTCATAGTAGAGGTTATGTGAGTCATCCTATTCATTCAGCACTCCCAGCTTCCAGTGGTATTCCGGCTACTCCCAGACCTCAAGTTCCATATTATGCACCGCCAGTGTTTTTTGTACCTCATGTACGGAGTGCTTTCAGTGGGCAGTCTAATCAATCAAGCTCGAGCTAGTCCCAGCAGCCACATCCTTGTCATATCATGAGGGATTGCCCCAGACTTAGGAGGGGTGGCACCTCCACGGATTTCACAGGCCCCGCCTATTCCACAGGGCCCTCAGACTTCTCAAGCCATGATTATTGCACCATTTGCCACTCCACCTGCACAACCAGCTAGAGGTGGAGGTCGGGCAAGTAGAGGTCGCCCTAGAGTGGGAGGCCAGGCCATATATTATGCCCTTCCTGCTAAGGCAGAGGTTGTTGCATCCGATTTTGTTATCACAGGTATTTTTCCGGTCTGTCATAGAGATGCATCAGTCTTATTTGATCCGGGATCCACTTATTCTTATGTATCATCTTATTTTGCCTCGTATTTGGGCATATCACGTGATTCCTTGAGTTCTTATGTTTATGTATCTACACCCGTAGGTGAATTTATTATTGTGGACCATGTGTATCGGTCGTGTTTAATTGTTATCTATGGTTTTGAGACCAGAGCTAATTTATTATTGCTAAATATGGTGGATTTCGATATTATTTTAGGCATGGACTAATTGTCGCCCTATCACGCTATTCTTGATTGTTACACCAAGACGGTGACGTTGGCTATGCCAGGTCTACCGCGGCTAGAGTGGAGAGGTACCTCAGATCATGTTCCTAGCAGGGTTGTTTCATTTCTTAAAGCTTAACGAATGGTTGAGAAGGGGTGTGATACGTATCTGGCCTATGTGAGATATGTTAGTGTTGATACTCCTACCGTGGAGTCAGTTCCTGTAGTAAGGGATTTTCCTGATGTATTTCCAGTGGATCTTCCGGGTATGCCACTCGACAGGGATATTGACTTTGGCATTGATTTATTAGTGGGTACTCAGCCCATTTCTATTCCACCATATCACATGGCCCCAGCAGAGTTGAAAGAATTAAAAGAACAGTTACAGGAATTACTTGATAAAGGCTTCATTCGGCCTTGGGGTGCTCCTGTCTTATTTGTAAAGAATAAAGATGGTTCCATGTAGATGTGTATTGACTACCGCCAGCTGAACAAGGTTACAGTGAAGAATAGGTATCCATTGCCACATATTAATGACCTATTTGATCAGTTTCAGGGTGCCAGCATGTTTTTTAAAATTGACTTGCGTTCAGGCTATCATCAGTTGAAGATTCGGGAGCCAGATATCCCGAAGACTGCTTTCAGGACTCAGTACAGTCATTACGAGTTCCTTATGCTGTCTTTCAGGCTGACCAATGCCCCAGCAACATTTATGCACTTAATGAATAGTGTATTTCAGCCCTATCTTGATTCTTTCGTCATTGTGTTTATTGACGACATTCTAGTGTATTCCTGGAGTCGGGAAGATCATAAACAACACCTGAGGATTGTGCTTCAGATTTTGAGAGAAAAGAAGTTATATGCAAAATTTTCAAAGTATGAATTTTGGCTTGATTCAGTGGGATTTTTGGGTCATATAGTTTCGTGCGAGGGAATCAAGGTTGGAGTTGCTTAAGGATTATGATATCACCATTCTCTATCATTCTAGGAAGGCCAATGTAGTGGCCGATGCCTTGAGTCTTAAGGCGGAGAGTTTGGGCAGCTTAGCATATTTACCAGTAGCAGAGAGGCCTTTAGCCTTGGATGTTCAGGCCTTGGCCAACCAGTTTGTTAGACTGGATGTTTTCGAGCCGATCGAGTTTTGGCTTGTGTGGTTTCTCAGTCTTCTCTTTATGATCGTATCAGGGAACGTCAGTATGATAACCCATATTTGTTTGTCCTTAAGGATACAGTTCAGCACAGTGATGCCAAGGAAGTCGCAATTGGAGATGATGGTGTATTATGGATGCAGGGCAGGCTATGTGTGCCTAATGTAGATGGTTTGCATGAATTGATTCTCCAGGAGGCTCACAGTTCACGGTACTCCATTCATCCGGGTGCTGCGAAGATGTATCAGGACTTGAGGCAACATTACTGGTGGAGGAGGATGAAGAAAGACATAGTGTAATATGTAGCTCGGTGCCTAAATTGTCAGCAGGTGAAGTATGAGCATCAGCGTCCAGGTGGTTGTTTCAGAAGTTAGAGATTCTGGAGTGGAAATGGGAGCGAATCACTATGGACTTCATTGTTGGACTTCCACGTACTCAGTGGAAGTTTGATGCAGTTTGGGTGATTGTGGATAGGCTGACCAAGTCAGCTCATTTCGTTCCTGTGATGACTACCTACTCTTCCGAGCAGTTGGCTCGAATCTATATTTGTGAGATTGTCAAACTTCACGGTGTATCGGTATCTATCATCTCTGACCGGGGTACACAATTTACCTCACGGTTTTGGAGGGCTGTACAGCGAGAGTTGGGTACTCGTGTGGAGTTGAGTACAACATTTCTCCCTCAGACGGACAGACAGTCCGAACGCACTATTCAGATACTGGAGGATATGCTTTGTGCGTGTGTGATAGATTTTGTGGGTGCTTGGGACCATTTCTTACCACTTGCTGAGTTTGCTTAGAATAACAGTTACCAGTCAAGCATTCAGATGGCTCCGTATGAGGCCTTGTATGGTAGGCGGTGCCGATCTCCAGTGGGTTGGTTCGAACCGGGCGAGGCTAGACTATTGGGTACAGACTTGGTTTAGGATGCCTTGGAAAAGGTTAAGTTGATTCAGGATCGACTTCGTACAGCCCAGTCTAGACAGAAGAGTTATACGGATCGAAAGATTCATGATGTTGCATTCATGGTTGGTGAGCAGGTCTTGCTCTGGGTTTCGCCTATGAAGGGTGTGATGAGGTTCGGGAATAAGGGCAAGTTGAGCCCTAGGTATATTGGACCTTTTGAGATTCTTGAGAGAGTTGAAAAGGTAGCATACAGACTTGCACTACCACCTAGTCTCTCTGTAGTTCATCCGGTATTCCATGTTTCTATGCTTCGGAAATATCACGGCGATCCGTCTCATGTGTTAGACTTCAGTTCGGTTCAGTTGGAAAAGGATCTATCTTATGTTGAGGAACCAGTGGCTATTTTAGATAGGCAGGTTCGAAAGCTGAGGTCAAAGAACATTGCTTCCGTGAAGGTTCAGTGGAGGGGTCATCCGGTCGAGGAGGCGACTTGGGAGACCGAGCATGATATGCGCAGCTATTATCCACACTTATTCACCAGCTCAGGTACTTTTTCTAACTCCATTCGAGGACGAACGTTTGTTTTAGAGGTGGAGAATGTGATGACCCAAAATGTCATCTTTAAATTTAATAACTAATTCTGTGTTCTAAGACCTCGAAAAGCACTATTTATCATTCCTCGACTTGCGTGCACAATCCGTAAAATTTTTCGGAAAGTTTTTATGTGAAAAATGGATTAAAATGTGAATTAGAGCTTTAAAACTAAATTGAGTGGACTTTGGTCAACATTTTGAGCAAACGGACTCGGATCAGTCTTTTGACAGTTTCGGTAGGTCCGTATCGTGATTCGGGACTTGGGTGTATGCCTGGAATCAAATTCCGAGATCCCTAGCCCGAGATTTGGAATTTTGATAAAAAATTAAAAGTTTAAGTTTAAAAAGTGATCGGATGTCGAATTATGTGCAAACGACCCTGTAATAGCATTTTGATGATTCCAACAACTCTGTATGGTGATTTTGAACATAGGAGTGTGATCGGAATTTTATTTGGAAGTTCGTAGTGAAATTAGGCTTGAAATGGCTAAAATAGGAATTTAAAGTTTGGAAGTTTGACCGGGGAGTTGACTTTTCGATATCGGGGTCGGAATCTAGTTCTGAAAATTTTCACATCTCCGTTATATCATTTATGACTTGTGTGCAAAATTTGAGGTCAATCGGACTTGATTTGATAGGTTTCGACATCGAATGTAGAAGTTGGAAATTCTAAGTTTCATTAAGCTTGAATTAGAGCATGATTCATGATTTTAGCATTGTTTGATGTGATTTGAGGTTTCAAATAAGTTTGTATGATGTTTTAGGACTTGTTGGTGTATTTGGTTGAGGTCTCGAGGGCCTCGGGTGAGTTTCGGATGGTTAACGGACCAAAAATGGGACTTAAACAGCTACTGCAAATTTTCTTCTGCTGTGCAATCGAGCCCAAATATTAAAGGCCAGAAATCGAGCCCAGAAATCAAGCCGAAGATTGAAGGCAGGCTCGAGAGCCATGATCGAAGGCAGGCTCGAGGGCTATGATCGAAGGCAAGCTCGAAGGCCAGTGATCGAAGGCCACTAATCGAAGACCCAGGATCGAGGGCTATGACCAAGGCCAGTGATTGAAGACCATAAAGATCGAAGCCATGATTGATAGCCAGGATCGATGGTTGTGATCGAGCCCCGGGGTCGAGGGCCATGATCGAAGCCATGATCAAAGGCCATGATCGAAGGCCATGACTGAGGTCCATGATCGAGGGTAATGACCGAGGGCCATGATCAAGCCCCAGGATCGAAGGTCCATGATCGAGGTCTAGCCCGGACATATCTGTAAGTTTATAAAACTGGGGATTTCGTCTCATTTGCCATTTTTGACGAATTTGAGCTTGAGCAGAAGCGATTTTTGACAGATTTTCAAGGAAAAATATTTGGGTAAGTGATTCTAACTCGAATTTGGTCAATATATACGAATATATCATTGTTTTCACCAATTATTTACTGTATTGAGATGGAAATTTGGGAAAAGTTTAGAAACCTTATAAAACCGAATGTTTGAGATTTCTCTGTCGATTCGGAGTCGGATTTGAGTGAAACTGGTATGGTTGGCCACGTAATTGAATGGGTTGTCGGATTTTATAAGTTTCGCCGGATTCCGAGACGTGGGCCCCACGGACAACTTTTGAGTTAATTTTGGATTTTATTGAAAATATGTAGTATTTTATTATGAAATTGATTCCTTTAATTTTTGTTGACCGTATCGAATTAATTATGACTAGATTTGAGTCGATCGGAGTCAGAAAATCGAGGAAAAGGCATACTACTTGATTAAATTGGAGCAAGTCGAGGTAAGTGACTTGTCTAACCTTGTATGGGGGAAATTTCCCCTAGGATTGGTATTGAAGTGATAAATTATAATGTGTTGAAAGTCATGTACATGAGGTGACGAGTGTGTACACGGGCTAAATGTGAAAGATTATGTTTTTTTTAATTGTGTAGATCACTGTTGCGCATTAATTAAACTATTTTATTCTGATATATTCTTCATCATTGATTTAATGTTTATATTTTAAAGTTGTTTGACCTTTTCCTGCTAATTGTTTTTCCTATTCATTATTTGAAGTTGATTTTCTTTAAATTAAATATTATTAATATGAAATATGTGACATTTTTAAATTTGGTATTGAAGCAACGTATTAAAGATTTTGAAATATTATTTTGCTGAATTATTTATTTCTGAGTATTTTTGTAAGATTTCCGTACTCATTGTGAGGGAGCTATGAGCTCTTTATTGTAGAAAAGTATTATTGATGATTTATATTGGCATGAGCCGTGACCTCTTTATTGTGGAAAAATATTGTGGTTGAAGTATTTTGGCAAGTTAAATTATTTGAGCACTAGAGGTGTAAATTGTGATATATTGTGATGTTGATACGCATGCAGTGGTATAAGGTCTGGGTATTGAAATGCATGCGGTGAGATAAGGGTGGCTTGATATGCGTGGCTGGTAGGGGAAACTACTAGAAGTCATGCGGTGTGATAAGGATGGCTAAAACGCGGGATGCTATTTCGGGAAAAATATTTTCTTTAAAATAAATTGTGAAGGCTCCCGCGGTGAGATAAGAAAATGAGATATTGTGAATTTATTTATGATTTGGGACTACGAGGCGGTACCTCGTGAGTTCCCTTGTTGATATTGACTTATGGCCATAGTTGCCTTTGATTAATTGTTGTAATTTTCTTAAAGTTGAAAGAAATTCTGTTTTGATTCCCCGAGATATTATTTGCCATTATTTTGTGTAATTAAATGGTGACATGCTATTTGATTCATTTCCATTGTGATTTTATTTTATTATATTGTTAAACATTTTAACATGCAATTAATATTTTCCAGTAGGGCCTGACCTGACCTCGTCACTATTTTACTGAGGTTAGGCTTGGCACTTACTGGATACCGTTGTGGTGTACTCATACTACGCTTCTGCATATTTTTTTGTGCAGATCCAGGTACTTCTTATCAGGCCAGATTTCAGTGAGTACCTGTGCACGGAGACTTCGAGGTATATCTGCCAGCATCTGCAGACTCCGGAGTCCCCTTCTATCATTATTGTGTTGCTTTCTTATTTTCTTTAGACCTTGATATATATAGAGACATTGAAGATAAATTCTTAGAAGCTTGTGACTTATTTTTACCGGGTTTTGGGAGTTGAAATTGTTTGAATTGTAATTTATTTATTTCAAATTTAAATTTTTATTCTGCATTGATAGGCTTACCTAATCTTAGAGACTAGGTGCCATCACGACATCCTGCGGAGGGAATTTGGGGTCGTGACAAAGCTTCACAATACCATGCTCGTTGGGGAGTGAAAAGTTCGACAAGGCACCTCTATGATTCTGGTGCGTCTATAAATCTAATGCCTCTGTCTGTATTCAAGAAACTAGAAGGTGAACTTGGAGTGATCAAATCAATACTAGTGTCCCTACAACTGGTCGACCAGACCACCATTCTACCTGAGGGAATCATTGAAGATATTCTAGTGCGGGTGGACAAGTTTTTGTTCCCCGTAGACTTTATTGTGGTGGATATGAAAGTGAACAAGGAGGTGCCTTTAATTCTAGGGAGGCCATTTTTATGTACACATAGAGCCATCCTTGATATCTATTAGGGGCATCCTATGCTCAGAGTGGGCAATGAGAAAGTGGTGTTCCAGATGAAGAGAATGATGAAATACCCCAGTGATGAGGCATCTTCCTACTCGTGTTTCTAGCTAGATGTCATTGGAGAGTTGGCTGAAAAATACAAGTTTGACAAGCTTGTGGGGGATGCTCTAGAGAGGTGCATTACTCAGTCTAGCACAGTGGAGGATGAAGATCCTGAAATAAAGAAAGAGGTCGAAGCTCTTGAAACTTAGGATCAAGTGGTTGATGAGGAGGAACTAAAAGAGGAGGCTCCTAAGCCCAATGTGGAATTGAAAGTCCTCCCCACTCACTTGAAATATGCTTTTCTCGAAACTAATAATTTTTCTGTGATTATTTCTGCTGACTTGATAGGTACATAGGAGCAAAAGTTGGTGGAGCTGCTGACAAAGCACAAGAAGGCCATTGGTTGGAGTATAGCTGATATTCAAGGAATCAGTCCAGCCATTTGCATGCACAAAATTCTGTTGGAAGAAAATAGCAAGCCAGTGGCGCAGCCTCAACGCAAGTTGAATAAAAATTTGGATGAGATAGTGCATAAGGAGATCATCAAATTGCTAGATATGAGAGTGATTTTTCCCATCTCTGATAGCTAGTGGACTAGTCTAGTGCAAGTTGTACCTGAAAAGGGGGGAATGACAGTGGTGAAAAATGAAGATAATGAATTGATCCCCACAAGAACAGTCACTGGGTGGAAAATGTGTATTGATTATAGAAGGCTGAATAATGCAACAAGGAAAGATCATTTCCCACTTCCCTTTATTGACCAAATGCTCGAGAAAGTGGCTGGACATGGATGTTATTGCTTCTTGGATGGGTACTCAGGCTACAATCAGATACCCATTGCCCCAGAAGATGTCGAGAAGACCATATTCACTTGCCCGTCAGGTATTTTTGCTTAAAGGAGGATGTCGTTTGGGTTATGTAATGCACCTCCCACTTTTCAGTGGTGCATGATGTCTATATTCTCCGATTTAAAGAGGAAGTGTCTAGAGGTGTTCATGGATGATTTCACCCTTTTTGGTGATGACTTTGAGAATTGCTTGATGAATTTGAAGCTCGTGTTTGAACGTTGTGAAGCCACTCACTTGGTCCTTAACAGGGAAAATTATCACTTCATGGTGAAGGAGGGAATTGTACTGGACCACAAAGTAACCGCACATGCAATTGAAGTTGAAAGAGCTAAGGTTGATGTAATTGCTAGGCTCCTTCCACCGACTTCTATGAAGAGCATAAGAAGTTTATTGGGACATGCTTGGTTCTATATGAGGTTCATCAAAAACTTTTCCAGCATTACCAAGCCGTTGACAGCATTTCTAGCGAAAGATGCCAAGTTTATTTTCAATGTGGAGTGCTTGAGAGCATTCGAATTGATAAAGCAAAAGCTTGTGAGTGCTCCTATTATGGTGACACCTAATTGGAGCCAGCCATTTGAGATAATGTGTGATGCTAGTGATGTAGCTATGGGAGCAGTTCTGGGGCAATGAAGAGATAAAATGTTTAGGCCCATCTACTATGCAAGTAGGACACTGAATGATGCTCAAGTCAATTATGCCACTACTGAGAAGGAGTTCTTTGCTGTGGTCTTTGCTTTTGACAAGTTTAGATCATACCTTGAGGGGAGTAAGGTGATTGTACACACCGAACACTCAGCTTTAAAATACATGTTGAGTAAGAATGAGTCCAAGTCGCATCTGATGTGGTGGGTGTTGTTGCTCCAAGAGTTTGACTTGGAGATCAAAGATAGGAAGGGCACAGAAAATCAAGTCGCAGGTCATCTATCTCGACTTGAGAAACCTCTGGTTGAAACAGTTGAAATAAGGGAAGAGTTCCCTGATGAGCAGATTTTCTCCATAGCTGTGGTCTCTGAAAGGTCGTCTTGGTATGCTAAAGTAGCCAACGTTTTTGCTAGTAGATGGTTCCCTCGTGACCTCACTAGTGATCAAAGTCGGAAGCTTCAAGGTGAGGTAAAACGTTATTTTTGGAATGACCCTTTCTTGTTTAAACTGTATGCAGATTGTGTGGTTCAAAGATGTGTGCCTAAAGGAGAGATGGTAAGAATTCTGTCTCATTGCCATGATGGAGCAGCTGGAGGACACTATGGTGGAAATCGCACTGCAGCAAAGGTCATGGAAACCGGTTTCTTTTATCCTACTTTGTACAAAGACGCAAGAGTGTATGTAGCTGCATGTGACAAGTGTCAAAGGGCAGGTAACATTAGCAAGAGGGACGAAATGCCTCTCAACTCCATCCTGGTATGCGAAATTTTTGACGTTTGGGGTATTGACTTCATGGATCTGTTCCCAATGTCGCATTATTATGAGTATATCCTAGTAGCCATTGACTATGTCTCAAAATGGGTCGAAGCAATCCCTACTAGAACCAATGATGATCGGGTAGTGCGTGAGTTTTTATAGAAGAACATCTTTACCCTCTTTGGGACACCTCGAGTGATTATCAGCGACAATGGTTCACACTTTGTGAACAAGCAGTTCACTGCACTATTGTCCAAATATGGGGTCACACACAAAACAGGAATCCCGTACCATGCCCAGACTAGTGGGCAAGTCGAAGTGGCTAACCATGAACTTAAACGAATTCTTGAAAAGACGGTTAGTGCCTCTCATAAATATTGGTCTGTAAAGTTGGATGAAGCTCTATGGGCATACAGAACTGTATTCAAAACAACCATAGGGACTTCACCATTCAAATTAGTGTATGAAAAATCGTGTCATCTACCTGTTGAAATAGAACATAAAGCTTATTGGGCAATTAAGATGCTTAATCTTGATCTTAGTCTTGCAGGTGAACACAGATTGGTGCAAATGAATGAATTGAAAGAATTTAGACTAGACGCATATGAAAATGCGAGAATCTTTAAGGAAAAGACAAAGAGGTGGCATGACCGCCTGATTAAGCCAAAGGAGTTTCATGAAGGGGACTTAGGTTATTCCCTGAAAAATTCAAGTCAAGATGGATAGGTCCGTATGTGGTGAAACATGTCTCACCGTATGGCGCCATTGAGATACAAGATGAGGAGGGGAATGTGATCTTTAAAGTGAATGGGCACAGGTTGAAACCATACCTTGTTGGAGGATTTGACAAGCAATCCTCTAGCATCGTGATCAATTGAGCCTAAGTGATGGAGTCAAGCTGACGACTATAACTCAGAACTAATTCTATTTTTTTTTTTTTTTTTAGAATAGTTTAATTGATTATAGATTAGGACTAATTATATTTTAGGAGTCATCAGAAGGAATATGATGCAAAATGAAGCTCGAGCATGAGGGAGTAGTCAAGAAGCATAAAAATGTGGATTATGCAAAGTTTTTGCATTTTCTGCATCGCCCAATGCTACGCATAAAAGTCTTACTTGATTCTTGACTGAATGAGCTAAATTAGTAGAGTATTACACTACGGGTAAGCCTATGGTACATTCTTTGTGGCACATGAATTTTGTTTCTCAGAGTGAGTTAATTCTTTCTATCTCGAGTTTCTAGTTGTTCTTGAATTTTAAAGTGTGTAGAACTACTATCTATTGTTTATGTGAGGGCTCATGATTTGTGAAGGTAAGGTAAAGTCTTTGACCTCTATGTTAGAGTAAGTGAACAGGTTGTGAAAAATGTGTGGTGCTTTTGAGTCGAGTCTTGAGGTTAGGATGTTATGATATGGTTCTTAGTCTATTTTAAATATTATTGGCATGATGTGTTAGGGATGTTGTTTGATGAAAAGGTCATCCCTATGTGAAAGGCAGTTTGATTGCTCGAGGACGAGTAATGGTCTAAGTGTGGGGTGGTAACGACCTGGACGGTCGTTTTGTGAATTAGATCCCCGATCCCCTAATATCTGCTTTCCCCATATTTGTTTCTACTTTTGGGACTTGCCGGAGTGATTGGTTATGGAATTCAGAGAGTTTTGGGACATTTAGTCCCTAATTGTGAGTTTAAGCCTTAGAGTTTGGACCGTAGTCGGAACTGTGTAAAGACGAATCCGGAATGGAATTTTGTCGACTCTGTTAGCTCCGATGAGTATTTTGGGGTTAGGAGTGCGTCCAGAATGTGTTTTGGAGGTCTGTAGTAGATTTAGGCTTGAATTGGCGAAACATAGTTTTTTGGCGATTTCGACCGATAATGGAAATTTTGATATCGAGCTCGGAATGGAATTCCGAAAGTGGTTGTAGGTTCGTAGTGTCATTTGTGAACTGTGTGTAAAATTTGAGGTCATTCGGACTAGATTTGATGTGGTTCGGCGTCGTTTTGTAGAATTTGCAAAATTTTAAATTCTTAGGCTTGAATCCGTGCTTAATTCAGGATTTTGGTGTCGTTCGATGTGGTTTAAAGGCTAGACTAAGTTCGTATGGTGTTTTAGGATTGGTTGGTATGTTTGGTTGAGGTCCCGAGGGCCTCGGGTGTGTTTCGGATGCTTAACGGGAAGAAATTTGGACTTAGGAAAATCTAGTGCATTGCTGGTTCTGGTGTTTCGCACCTGCAGAGGGGAGTCCGCAGGTGCGAACTCGCAGGTGCGCTTGGGAGTTCGCAGATGCGGAAATGGACAGGGCATGCTGGGCTCGCAGGTGCAGCCGATCGCCCGCAGAAGTGGAGCCGCAAATGTGGCCCAGAGGTCGCAGATGCGGATCCATACCAATAAGTGACTTCCGCACCTGCGTTGATGTTTCTGCAGGTGCGGAACCGCAGATGCGGCCCCATGAGCGCAGATGCAGAAATCGCTGGGCAGAAAAAGGGATTTCGAGGGTTTGACATTTCATAACACAAAATTTGATTTGGAGCTCGGTGGGAGATGATTTCTCGAGGAATTTTGAAGGAGAACTTTTGGGTAACGAATTCTAACTCTATTTTGATCATAATACAATAATCTATTGTTGTTTTCCTAGTCTAATTAAGGAATTTGAGGGTAAAAGTTTGGAAATGGGGGAAAAGGTTCCCCAATTGAAAATCTGAGATTTGAATGGGGATTTGACGTCGGATTTAGATGATTTTTGTTCGAGTGAGATCGTGAGTGAATGGGTGTTCATAATTTATAATTTTTACCCAATTCTGAGACGTGGGCCCGGGGAGACCTTTTGGGCGTTTTTCCTAATTTCACGTTTTATCTTCGAATTAATTAATTAAATTAGTTACTTGTAGTTATATTTATATTATGCAATTAATTTGAATAGATTCGGGCCATTTGGAGTCAGATACTCGTGGCAAGAACGTGATATCGAGTTGATTTGAGCGGTTCGAGGTAAGTGGCTTGCCTAACCTTGTGTTGGGTACTTTCCCCTTAGGATATCTTGATATTATTTGGTGTGTGGGCGCCGTGTACGTGAGGTGACGAGTACGTACACGGGCCGTTATTGCAAAAATCCTGTTTATCCTTTTTAAATCATAAATTATTTCTCTTATTAAATTGTATTAATATGTTTAATTGTTTAGTTTAGACTAGAAAAGTATGCTTACGTGTTTTAACTGCCTATTTGACATTTTGTGTGCCATGCTTAGTTAAATCCCTATTTTCCTTAACTGTGTTCAGTATAAACTGTATAACTCGATGCCATACCTGCCATTATATCTTGCGTTGCATATTTAAATTGGGACTACGGACGTATTCCGGGAGATCCCATGTCTTGCATATTTACTTTGGGACTACGGACATATTCCGAGAGATCCCCCTGTCTTGCATATTTAGTTTGGGACTACGGACGTATTCCGGGAGATCCCCCTATCTTGCATACTTACTTTGGGACTACGGACGTATTTCGGGAGATCCTCCAGTACTGCATATTTACTTTGGGACT
This sequence comes from Nicotiana tabacum, assembly GCF_000715075.1. Taxonomy (NCBI): domain Eukaryota; kingdom Viridiplantae; phylum Streptophyta; class Magnoliopsida; order Solanales; family Solanaceae; genus Nicotiana; species Nicotiana tabacum. The sequence goes on from NC_134102.1 coordinate 139,145,727, forward strand.
ACGGACGTATTCCGGGAGATCCCCCAGTACTGCATGTTTACTTTGGGACTACGGACGTATTCCGGGAGATCCCCCTGTACTGTATATTCATTCGGAACTATGGGACGGTATCCCGGGAGATTTCCCACTGTGTTTACCTTGTTTTGAGCCGAGGGCACCCTTAACTTTTAAATTTTCGAAAATCTCTTTAACTGTGTTACCATAAATTTTACTTATATCTTTTACTGTTTAATTTATTATATTTACTCCGGTAGGGCATTGACCTGACCTCGTCACTACTCAACCGAGGTTAGTCTTGGCACTTACTGTGTACTATTGTGGTGTACTCATGCCCTTCCCTACACATGTTTTCGTGTGCAGATCCAGGTGCGAGCTATCAGCCTCGGGGTTAGTGCGTGCCGCTGATTTTAGGAGATTTCAAGGTACTATTGCTTGCGTCCGCAGATCTTCGGGGTCCCCTACTACTCTCTCGCTTAGAGACTTTCTTTATTATCTTCAGACTTTTGTATAGAGCTACATAGATTATAGCAGCTTATGACTTAGTGATATTCCGGGTCTTGGAAAATTATTTTGTATATGCCAAGTGGTACTACTCTTGGCTATTTATAATATGTTGTTTATCTTTAAAATGTTGTGTTTTCTTTGCATTTTTCGCAATATTAGGCTTACCTAGTCGTAAAGACTAGGTGCCATCACGACACCTTACGAAGGGTTAATTTGGGTCGTGACAAGTTGGTATCAGAGTACTAGGTTCGTAGGAGTCGCGAGTCACAAGCCGGTTTATTAGAGTCTCGCGGATCGGTGCGGAGACGTCCGTACTTATCTTCGGGAGGCTATGTAACTGTTAAGAAAAATCATATTTCTTTGATTTCCTTGTCGTGCGAGTTATTGACACCAAAAAAAAAATCTAAGATTCTATTCTATTCTGCTCTGCTTCTTAGGCAGAGCAGCTCAGACTTGAGAGGTACAAGAAGTACCACCCACCTACTTTCAGCGGACTAGCTTGTGATGATGCTCTGTGTTTTCTTGAGGAGTGTCATCGTATTCTCCGCACTATGGGCATTGTGGAGACGAGTGGGGTTTCTTTCACTGCTTTCCAGCAGAGTGGAGCAGCATATCAGTGGTGGCATGCGTATGAGTTGAGTAGTCCGGACGAGGCAGCCTCACTCACTTGGACTCAGTTTTCAGAGATGTTCTTGCGTGAGTATGTTCCTCGGAGCCTCAGGGATGCTTGGCGCACAGAGTTTGAGCAATTGTGTCAGGGTGCTATGACTGTGTCAGAGTATGCAGTCCGTTTCAGTGAGTTAGCTTGCCATGCACCGGACCTGGTTGCTACAGTCAGAGAGAGGGTTCTTCGCTTCATTGAGGGACTCCACCCCAGTATACGGACCAGTATGGCCAGGGTGTTAGAGATGGACATCACTTATTAGCAGGCAGTGAGCATTTCCAGGAGAGTGGAGGGCATGTTCGCCCGGGACAAAGAGGAGAGAGAGGCCAAGAGGTCTCGAGAGACCGGTCATTACTCAGGAGCTCGTGCACCAGCAGCACGCTATGGTAGGGGTTTTGTGAGTCACCCTGTTCATTCAGCTCTTCCAGCAGCCAGCGGTATCCCGGCTCCTCCTAGACCTCAGGAGCCCTATTATGCACCGCCAGTATCCAGTATGCCTCCTGCTCGAGGTGCTATCACCGGCCAGTCCAGCAGGCCAAGTCTGAGTCAGTCTCAGCCGCCGCGTCCTCCAAGAGGTTATTTTGAGTGTGGTAACACTCGTCACCTAGTTAGAGATTGCCCCAGATCTAGGAGGGGTGCACCTCCAAAAACTTATCAGCCAAATGCTCCACCGGGTTCTCCGGCCATTCTTCCAGCACCAGCTGCTACCCACCTCCTCAGCCGGCTCGGGGTGGGGGTCGGGGAGGTCGGGGTCGCCCTAGAGGGGGAGGCCAGGCCAGGTACTATGCCCTTCCAGACCGTTCAGAGGCCGTTGCTTCAGATTCAGTCATCATAGGTATCGTCCCTATCTATCATAGGGATGTATCGGTATTATTTGACCCAGGATCTACGTACTCATATGTGTCTTCTTATTTTGCTCCATATTTGGGGATATCTCGGGATTCTTTGAGTTTCCCTATTTTTGTATCTACTCTTGTGGGGGATTCTCGCATTGTGGATCGCGTATATCAGTCGTTTTTGATTGCTCTTAGTGGTTTTGAGACCAGAGCCGATTTGTTATTACTTAGTATGGTAGATTTTAATGTTATCTTGGGCATGGACTGGTTGTCGCCCCATTATGCCATTCTTGATTGTCAAGCTAAGACCGTGACGCTGGCTATGCTAGGCTTGCCGAGATTAGAGTGGAGAGGTACCTTAGAGTATACTCCCCGCAGGGTCGTTTCATTCCTTAAGGCTCAGCGAATGTTGAGAAGGGGTGTGATGCGTATTTGGCCTATGTGAGGGATGTCAGTATTGATACCCCTACAGTTGAGTCAGTTCCAGTAGTGAGGGACTTTCCAGATGTGTTTCCAGCTGATCTTCCGGGCATGCCGCCCTACAAAGATATTGATTTTGGCAATCATTTGTTGCTGGGCACTCTGCCCATCTCTATTCCTCCATATTGTATAGCTCCTCCTGAATTAAAGGAGTTGAAGGAGCAGTTACATGAGTTACTTGATAAGGGCTTCATTTGGCCCAGTGTGTCACCTTGGGGTGCTCCTGTCTTATTTGTGAAGATGAAGGATAGTTCTATACATATGTATATTGATTATCGGCAGTTGAACAAGGTTACAGTGAAGAACAGGTATCCATTGCCTCGTATTGATGACTTATTTGACCAGTTACAGGGTGCCAGGGTATTTTCCAAGATTGACTTGCGTTCTAGCTATCATTAGTTGAAGATTCGGGAGACGGATATCCCGAAGACTGCTTTTAGGACCAGATATGGTCACTATGAGTTTCTTGTCATGTCATTTGGGCTGACCAATGCCCCAGCAGCCTTTATGCATTTGATGCACAGTGTATTCCGGCCTTATCTTGATTCCTTCGTTATTGTATTTATTGATGATATCCTGGTATATTCCCGATCTCGGGAAGATCATGAGCAGTACTTGAGGACCGTGCTTCAGACTTTGAGGGAGAAGAAATTGTATGCAAAATTTTCTAAGTGTGAATTCTAGCTTGATTCAGTGGCATTCTTGGGCTACATAGTGTCTTGTGATGGGATCAAGGTAGATCTGAAGAAGGTGGAGGCAGTGCAGAGTTGGCCTAGACCGTCATCAGCTACGGAGATCCGCAGTTTCCTTGGTTTGGCGGGGTATTACCGTCGCTTTGTGGGGGGATTTTCATCCATTGCAGCACCTATGACCAGGCTGACCCAGAAGGGTGCTCCGTTCAGGTGGACCGAGGAGTGTGAGGAGAGCTTTCAGAAGCTCAATACAGCTTTGACTACAGCCCCAGTATTAGTATTGCCTACAGGTTCGGGGTCCTACACTGTCTATTGTAATGCCTCGAGGATTGGCCTTGGAGCGGTATTGATGCAGGACTGTAGGGTGATTGCTTACGCGTCTAGACAGTTGAAGGTGCATGAGAAGAATTATCCGGTTTATGACCTCGAGTTAGCAGCTATTGTTCACGCCCTGAAGATCTGGCGTCATTATTTGTATGATGTTCCCAGTGAGATTTACACTGATCACCGGAGTTTGCAGCACTTGTTCAGGCAGAAGGACCTTAATTTGCGTCATCGGATGTGGTTGGAGCTACTTAAAGACTATGATATCACTATATTATACCACCCGGGGAAGGCCAATGTAGTGGCCGACGCCTTGAGTCACCGGGCAGAGAGTTTGGGGAGTTTGGCATATCTTTCGGCAGCTTAGAGGCCCTTAGCCTTGGATGTTCAGGCCTTAGCCAGTCATTCGTGAGGTTGGATATTTTAGAGCCTAGCCAGGTATTGGCTTGTGTGGTTGTTCGGTCTTCTCTTTATGACCGTATCAGGGAGCACCAGTATGATGATCCTCATCTTCTAGTTCTTCAGGACAGGGTTCGGCGAGGTGATGCCAGAGATGTGACTATTGGTGATGATGGTGTGATGAGGATGCAGGGCCGGATCTGTGTGCCCAATGTAGATGGACTTCGAGAGTTGATTCTCGAGGAGGCCCACAGCTCGCGGTACTCCATTCATCCTAGTGCCACGAAGATGTACCAGGATTTGAGACAACACTATTGGTGAAGAAGAATGAAAAAAGATATAGTTGGGTTTGTGGCCAAGTGTCTCAACTGTCAGTAGGTTAAATATGAGCATCAGAGACCGGGTAGATTACTTCAGAGGTTAGAGATCCCAGAGTGGAAGTGGGAACGGATCACCATGGACTTTGTGGTTGGACTTCCTCAGACTTTGAGAAAGTTCGATGCTATTTTGGGTGATCGTGGATCGGCTGACCAAGTCAGCCCATTTCATTCCAATGTTGACTACATACTCTTCAGAGAGATTGGCTGAGATTTATATCAGAGAGATTGTCCGCCTTCATGGTATTCCAGTATCCATCATTTCAGATAGAGGTACACAGTTCACATCACGATTTTGGAGAGCCGTACAGCAGGAGTTGGGTACTAGGGTGGAGTTGAGCACAGCCTTTCACCCTCAGACGGATGGGCAGTCCGAGCGCACGATTCAGATTCTTGAGGATATGCTTTGTGCCTGTGTGATGGAGTTTGGAGGGTCATGGGACCAATACTTGCCACTTGCAGAGTTTGCCTACAAAAACAGTTACCAGTCCAGCATTCAGATGGCACCGTATGAGGCTTTGTATGGTAGGCGGTGCCGGTCCCCAGTGGGATGGTTTGTGCCGGGCGAGGCCCGATTGTTGGGTACAGATTTGGTCCAGGATGCCCTGGATAAGGTGAAGGTCATCCAGGAGAGACTTCGTATAGCCCAGTCCAGGTAGAAGAGTTATGCAGACCGTAAGGTTCGTGATTTGGCATTTATGGTTGGTGAGCGGGTCTTGCTTTGGGTATCGCCTATGAAGGGCGTCATGAGGTTCGAGAAGAAGGGCAAGATGAGCCTGAGGTTCATTGGTCCTTTTGATATATTATGGCGCGTTGGGGAGGTTGCTTATGAGCTTGCCTTGCCGCCCAGCTTAGCAGGAGTTCATCTTGTATTCCACGTGTCTATGCTCCAGAAGTATAACGGTGATCCGACTTATGTATTGGATTTCAGCTCATTCCAAATGGACAAAGATCTATCTTATGTTGAGGAGCAAGTAGCCATTTTGGACAGGCAGGTCAGAAAGCTCAGGTCAAAGAATATTGCTTCAGTAAAGGTCCAGTGGAGAGGTCAGCCGGTCGAGGAGGCGACTTGGGAGACCGAGCAGGATATGCGCATCCAGTACCCTCATCTTTTCACAGTTTCAGGTATGTCTTTATACTCGTTCGAGGACGAATGATTGTTTCAAGAGGGGGAGGATGTAACGATTCGGCCGGTTATTTTGAGAATTAGATCCTCGATCCCCTAATATCTGATTTCCCCATATTCGTTTCTACTTTTGGGACTTGCCGGAGTGAATGGTTATGGAATTCAGAGAGTTTTGGGACACTTAGTCCCTAGTTGTGAGTTTAAGCCTTAGAGTTTGGATCGTAGTCAGAACTGTATAAAGACGGATTCGAAATGGAATTTCGTTGACTCCGTTAACTCCGTTGAGTGATTTTGGGGTTAGAAGTGCGTTCGGAATGTGTTTTGGAGGTCTGTAGTAGATTTAGGCTTGAATTAGCGAAAGTTAGTTTTTCGGCGATTTCGGCCGATAGTGGAAATTTTGATATCGAGCTCGGAATGGAATTCCGAAAGTGGTTGTTGGTTCGTAGTGTCATTTGTGACCTGTATGTAAAATTTGAGGTCATTCGGACTAGATTTGATATGGTTCGGCGTCGTTTGTAGAATTTGGAAAATTTTAAATTCTTAGGCTTGAATACGTGCTTAATTCAGGATTTTGTGTTGTTCGAAGTGGTTTGAAGGCTCGACTAAGTTCGTATGGTGTTTTAGGATTGGTTGGTATGTTTGGTTGAGGTCCCGGGGGGATCGGGTGTGTTTCGGATGCTTAACGGGAAGAAATTTGGACTTAGGAAAATCTGGTGCATTGCTGGTTCTGGCGTTTTGCACCTGCGGAGGGGAGTCCGCAGGTGCGGACTCGCAGGTGCGCTTGGGAGTTCGCAGATGCGGAAATGGACAGGGTATGCTAGGCTCGCAGGTGTGGCCGATCGCCCGCAAAAGCGGAGCCGCAGATGCGAACCCAGCCCAATAAGTGACTTCCGCACCTGCGTTGATTTTTCTGCAGGTGCGGGACCACAGATGCGGCCCCATGAGCGCAGATGCGAAAATCGCTGGGCAGAAAAGGGGATTTCGAGGGTTTGAAATTTCATAACACAAAATTTGATTTGGAGCTCGGTGGGAGACGATTTCTCGAGGGATTTTGAAGGAAAACTATTGGGTAACGAATTCTAACTCTATTTTGATCATAATACAATAATCTATTGTTGTTTTCCTAGTCTAATTAAGGAATTTGAGGGTAAAAGTTTGGAAATGGGGGAAAAGGTTCCACAATTGAAAATCTGAGATTTGAATGGGGATTTGATGTCGGATTTAGATGATTTTTGTTCGAGTGAGCTCGTGAGTGAATGGGTGTTCATAATTTGTAATTTTTACCTGATTCCGAGACGTGGGCCCGGGGAGACTTTTTCGGCGTTTTTCCTAATTTCACGCTTTAGCTTCGAATTAATTAGTTAAATTAGTTACTTATAGTTATATTTACATTATGCAATTAATTTGAATAGATTCGGGCCATTTGGAGTCGGATACTCATGGCAAGAACGTGATATCGAGTTGATTTGAGCAGTTCGAGGCAAGTGGCTTGCCTAACCTTGTGTTGGGGACTTTCCCCTTAGGATATCTTGATATTATTTGGTGTGTGGGTGCCGTGTACGTGAAGTGACGAGTACGTACACGGGTTGTTATTGCAAAAATCTTGTTTATCCTTTTTAAATCATAAATTGTTTCTCTTATTAAATTGTACTAATATGTTTAATTGTTTAGTTTAGACTAGAAAAACATGCTTACGTGTTTTAACAGCCTATTTGACATTCTGTGCCCCATGCTTAGTTAAATCCCTATTTTCCTTATCTGTGTTCAGTATAAATTGTATAACTCGATGCCATACCTGCCATTTTATCTTGCGTTGTATATTTAAATTGGGACTACGGACGTATTCCGGGAGATCCTCGTATCTTGCATATTTACTTTGGGACTACGGATGTATTCCGGGAGATCCCCATGTCTTGCATATTTACTTTGGGACTACAGACATATTCCGAAAGATCCCCCTATCTTGCATATTTACTTTGGGACTACGGACGTATTCCGGGAGATCCCCCGGCACTGCATATTTACTTTGGGACTACGGACTTATTCCGGGAGATCCCCATGTACTGCATATTCATTCGGAACTATGGGACGGTATCCCGGGAGATTTTCCACTGTGTTTACCTTGTTTTGAGCCGAGGGCACCCTTAACTGTTAAATTTTTGAGAATCTCTTTAACTGTGTTACCATAAACTTTACTTATATCTTTTACTGTTTAATTTATTGTATTTACTCCGGTAGGGCCTTGACCTGACCTCATCACTACTCGACCGAGGTTAGGCTTGGCACTTACTGGGTACCATTGTGGTGTACTCATGCCCTTCCCTACACATGTTTTCGTGTGAAGATCCAGGTGCGAGCTATCAGCCTCGGGGTTAGTGCGTGCTGCTGATTTTAGGAGACTTCAAGGTACTACTGCTTGCGTCCGCAGATCTTCGGAGTCCCCTTCTACTCCCTCGCTTAGAGACTTTCTTTATTATCTTCAGACTTTTGTATAGAGCTACATAGATTATAGCAGCTTGTGACTTAGTGATATTTCGGGTCTTGGAAAATTATTTTGTATATGCCGAGTGGTACTACTCTTGGCTATTTATAATATGTTGTTTATCTTTAAAATGTTGTGTTTTCTTTATATTTTTCGCAATATTAAGCTTACCTAATCGTAAAGACTAGGTGCCATCACGGCACCTTACGGAGGGTTAAAGTCGGGTCGTGACAGGGGTGTTGATGGTAGTCTAGAAACCTGTGTTTTAGCCGTAATTTACACTCTAAATTACTGGATTTTATGTGTGTTTGAGCTTAAACAATGGTGATTTGCACTTACTACGTGTTTTATGCCTTGTAGGAAATGATTCCAAGTTAAAAGGATAAATTGGAGCTGAATCAAATAACTGAAGCTTTGAAGTCTGAGTAAAAGCTAAAGAATTAAACCAGGATCGCATTCGGGGCTCGTGGACAAGCGTTGTATACGAAAGTGGGAAGAAAGTGTGAGGGCTAGAATAAATGCACTAATGCGACGCATAGAGTCTAGTATAGTGCGACGCATTAGTGCAAATATGCGTCAGAAGTTTGACAAGTTCAGAGACTGGGTTTCTTTGGCCTGACAAGAAAAGCACTGATGCGATGCATTGGGCGACGCATTGGGTGACGCATAGTGCGACGCACTAAGGGAAATCTCTGTCAGACATGTGGAGTTCAGAGAGTTTGCAACTGAGTAAAAAAGGCATTGATGCGACGCAGGGGGCGACGCATGAAGAGTGATAACTTTGCAGGGTTTCCCACTTCAGCTCAAAGAGGGTAGTTTCGTCCGGGTTTGTTCCTACTTGGTATAAATACATTGAAAACACATTTTTTGAAGGAGGAGGGACCTACCGAAGATTGGGGAACCAACCAAGGCAAGAAAACTCTAGAATTCGTCAATATTTTTACCTGCAATTGGTGCAATACGGAAGTTTATATTGAATTATTAGAATTGGTGTTTTCTTTGTTTCTGAACCTTATTGAGATGTCTTACTCCATTGTTATGGAGTAAATTTTATTAGGGTATTGACAGATACGATGTTTCGATAACTTGATTAGGGATTCGATTCTTGATAATTGATAGAATTAATTGACGGAGCTTTAATTTGTATTGTGAGTTATTTATTATTTTGCTTAATCGAAAGAGGAATTTGATATTGAATTTCTTCACGTCTTATGCTCTAGTTCAAATTCGTGATTCAATTAGGTAATCGAAAGAGCCACTTGAATTATTAATCGAACTAGAAAGTAGGGAAATAATTGCGAGAATTTACCCTTTAGACCATAACCATCATTTTATTCATTGCAATTGTTTACCGTATTTCAATTAGATTAATTACTGAAATTAACATTTAATTGAAAGAGAAACATTAATTTCAAGTGCAATCTAATTATCTGTTGAATTCATGAGAATCAACGGTATTATAGAGTGAACTAACTCAAGAATTGGATCCCGAGTCAATTATCTTGTACATATCTAGTCAATTACCCTTATTTCTCTCATTGATATTTCTTCGTTGCTTATCTGATGTATTTTGTGATCAATGGTTATTTGTTTAATTTTTAGTAGCTAATCGTAGTAACAATCATCAAATCAAGTATTAACTTTCCTGGACAGTAATCAACTGGAAATTATTCGAACACTGTTTAAATTCAATCCTTGTGGAGACGATAATTAATCTATATTATCTTTGACTAGCGAGCAATATTTTTGTGTTGCGTTTTGCGCTAGTCATGCAGCCTTTTTCGAAGAGTGATCATAAGGTTATAAAGTAAATAGCAGAACCATTCTGAAGTGAATTTCTTATTTTGCCTTATAGCTTCAAATGTCCTCTACTTACAAGCAGTGAGTGAACCAAGAAAAAGTATTGCAGAAATGTTGTGAAAGTTCTTCAGCAATTAAGTTCAGGAAATTTGATGGACTAAAAGAGAAATTAGATCTACTAAATTTGGATTAGAGGGAGTAAAAATATTGAAGTTTCTAAACTTGAAACAAGAAAATTAATTACCATAAAATGCACAAAAGTGAAAAGTAATAGTTAGCACAGAGGATGCAAAGGTACTTTCCTACCTTCTGTGCTTGACTTTGTCATATCAACGAACCTAGAGAAGATGATCAACATAACTCATTCAATAAATTCTCATATTAATGTGCCCTTACCCAGGTTTTCAGAAGAGTCAGTAAGCATAGAAAGAACTCTAGATTACTGCAGAATTTCCAATATCGCCGCAGCAAATGTCGGATTAGAAATGAACAACATAAATATTATTATTCAAGGAAACCCACTTATTCAAGTTTGTACCGATGGATTTGAAGGTGAACAATATTTACAAAAGTTCAGAAGCCAGAAATGCGGTATCTTTGCAGAGTGGCCAACAGTTGAAGGAACAATAGTACATAAACAAGCAATAAAAAAGAAGTAGAGTTAGACAAAATCCACCTTCTTACAAGCTTAATCCAGTGTCTGGACAAGTTCCACGTATTTACGAATCTTAAGCCTTTGTTATCCACAGTGCAAAAGCCAAAGAGTTGAATAAATTGCGCTTAAGAAGTGGATCCATACTCGAAACAAGCATATGATCACATCCATGAAAGAAGCAAAATGTTTAGAGCTTTTCGCATAATAAAAGGAAAAACCAACATAGAGATGGGGAAAACAAATAGTGAACTGACATCTTGAAGCAAGGCTTGTGAAGAAAGGTACAGGTAAAGATATACCTAAAATATTTCAACACTCAAAGGAAGCCAAAAAAAATAAGGATGAGTGGAGAAACTTGTTCTACAGTAGCAATCATGACACCATGTAAACAGTAGAAACGAATTATAATTCAAAACATAGACAAAAGGCAAAACCTTGATTCTGCACAGAAGATCTTGCTTTATTTAGGAAATTATAGCTTTACTTCATTCCATCAAGATTAAGCTGATAAAATTTTAAAAATAAAAACCCCAATGTCAATGTAATTTCAGTTGGTCAGAGCTTTAAAAGATAAATGATTTTAGACCTCTTACCCTCCTGGGGGTATATATAAAATTATGTTAGAGGATGACACAGAATGATTGAAGAAGGTTATTGATAAACTAGTTGCAGGAAACCAAAATGCATTCATTAGAATGGAGGATAACGAATTCCTTGATTTGAGATTGAAACAGACAAGCTCAAAAGTACTTTGCATATTAGATTTTATAAAAGCATAATTGAGCTTCTTTTTTCAGTATGTCGAAGATGATGGGTTTTGGAAAATGGGTTAGAGCGTGTATATCAACTTTTTAAAATGTTATGTGGTTATTAATCCAGCTCTAGAACGCTTCTCTCCCCATAAAGAGGCTTGAGACATGGTGATTTTGTCACCATTTCTGTTCTTATCAGTAATGATAGCATTCAACTTAGTACTAAGAAAGCTTTAAATTACAACTGGTTAGCAAGGTTTCCAGGTGGCTAATGGACCTAGTAATAGAGTGGAAGTATCTCATGTTCTTTTTGCTCACTATACCCTTATTCTATGAGGAGCAGAAGAGTCAACTACTGTATTTGAAGGCTATTTACTGGCTTTAGAGAAAATCTCAGGCCTTCATATGATTCAACGCCAAAAGTTGTCTTTTCTGGGTTAATGCATGCCAGAGCATCCATAAACTGGCAGACACCCTCAGAGCTAAAAGCATGTGAAAAAATGTCATTAAGAAATCTGAAAGAATATTAATGTCTTGGATGGAATGCCAACTTACACCCTCAGTATCAAGGAACATGTACCAGGGTGTATGTGCGTGGCAAACCATTTCGAAATCAATAAATTAAGATAAATCTGAGTTTAATCAAGAATTTCCCCCATTTTTGCATCATTGAAATGTCCCGAATACAAATGTGTGCCAATGTCGAAGAGAAGCTAAGCAAATTAAGGAGTGATCCCTGGGGAAGGCAATCACGATTCACGACAAGAAAATGGCGGCACTTAATGAGATGGCAAACACCAAAGAAGAGCAAAAGAGAAGGCGTTCTTGGAATAAAGGGTTTTTTCTTTTTATAAGTAAATTTTCATTAATGAAACACTACAAAGATGTTGGGAATAAAGCTCCTACATAAATAATATGTTTGTTAGGAATAAACCCCCTAAAAAAATAATATTCACAGTAATAAAAGCGGAATAATCACGTAGCACCGAGATACGGTAATTAGCTAGAAAAAGAGTGACAACGACACCAAGATTTTTTCGTGAAAAACCCTTTGATAAGGAAAAAAACCACGGCCCCGAGACGAGCAACTGATATCACTATAGCAAGAAATTTTACACTTTGTAGGTCCGAGTAAAATACTCCAAAGACCACTACAACACTCAAAAGAAATAACCCTCTTTTGATATTCTCACCTCAGTACAATATTGCTCACTCTCTATTTTTCTCACAAACTATTTTCTTATACCTTGTCTGTGAAACCTCACTCTTTCTTTCTCTCTTTGTTGGTGTGTAGAAATGAGAGTTGAAGCTCTCCTTTTATAGACGAAGCCTCACTCTCTAAAGCCTACTATATTTGATAATTTGAACACATTTTTTCTTCTTTTTCTTCAATGTTGACAATTCAACAAAGTTGGCTACCAACCCAAAATAATTCAATAAAGTTGGCTATCAAACCAAAAAAATTCAACAAAAGTTGGCTACCAAACCAAAGAAATTTTCCTTAGGCACATGCCTATTACTTTGGCTATTGAATGAGATGGAACCCATCAATCTACCCCTCCAGTCTCATTCATCTAGAGTAGGTAGCTCTGTCTTCTAGTTTGAATGCATGCCGACAAGTTCTTTTCATAGCTCGAACTTGTCTCTTGGTACCACCTTGGTCAACATATCAGCAAGATTTTCACTCGTGTGGATCTTTTTGACATGTAAATATTCGTTCTCCACCTGCTCACGAATCCAATGATATCTCACATCTATATGCTTTGTTCTTGCATAGTACATGGAGTTCTTGCTCAAGTCTATTGCACTTTGACTGTCACAATAGACGACATACTCCTTTTGATGCAATTCCAGCTCTTGAAGAAACCACTTGAGCCATACCATCTCCTTGCCAGCTTCTGTAGCGGCAATGTACTCTGCTTCAGTTGTTGAAAGTGCAACACACTTCTGCAATTTAGACTGCCATAATATAGCTCCCCCTAAAAATGTAAACAAATATCCAGTAGTGGATTTTCTGTTATCAATGTCACCTGTCATATCAGTATCTGTATAGCCCTTCAAGATTGGATGAGATCCTCCAAAGCACAAACAATCTCCTATCGTACCTCTCAGGTACCTGAGTATCCACTTGACTGCTTCCCAATGTTCCTTTCCAGGATTTTCAAGGAATCTGCTAACAACACCAACTGCATGAGCAATATCAGGTCTGGTGCATACCATTGCATACATCAAGCTTCCGACTGCTGAAGAATAAGGAACTCTAGCCATGTTCCCTTTCTCCTCCACACTTGTATGACACATCTTCTTGCTCAACTTTAGATGACTAGCAAGATGTGTGCTGATTGGCTTAGCATTCTTCATGTTGAAGCGTTCTAGTACACGTTCAATGTACTTCTCCTGAGACATCCACAACTTTCTACTTGTTCGCTCTCGGACTATCTTCATGCCCAGAATTTGTTGTGTTGGGCCCAAGTCCTTCATATCAAATGACTTGCACAAATCTCCCTTCAACTTTGCGATCAGCCCATTGTCTTTTCCTACAATTAACATGCCATCCACATGCAATAGCAATATAATAAAGTTATTTTCAGAAAATCTTTTAAAGTATACACATGGATCAGAATATGTATGTCTTTGTGTAAGTTTGACTTTTCATGAATGAGTCAAACTTCTTTTACCACTGCCTTGGTGCCTGCTTCAACCCATAAAAACTCTTATTCAGTTTGCACACCATGTGTTTCCTTTCAGCTACTTCAAATCCTTCTGGCTACTCCATATAGATCTCATCTTCCAAATCTCCATGAAGAAATGCAGTTTTCATGTCCAACTGCTCCACTTCAAGATCTAGGCTAGCTGTTAAGCTCAAGATTGTTCGAATAGAAGTCATTTTGACAACAGGTGAGAAAATTTTATCAAAATTAATATCTTTCTTCTGCTTGAAGCCTTTAACCATCAATCGAGCTTTGTATCTGACCAGCTTTCTATTTCCATCTTTCTTGATTTTAAAGACCCACTTACATTTGAGTGATCTTTTACTCATTGGAAGTTCAACCATCTTGTAAGTGACATTTTTTTGTAGAGATTCCGTCTCTTCTTGCATGACTTTCATCCACTAGGTCTTTTCTGGATGGGACAGCACCTCCTTAAGACTTTCTGCCCCTCCCCCCTCCCCTCTTCCCCCTCATCACTGATGAGAATATACCCCGTGGTAGGGTACTTGCATGACTCTACCCTTGGCCTTTCTGATCTCCTCAGGGATTGAGGTTGTTCTTCTCCCTGAATGGGGTACTCCTCTTGCTCGACATCATCATCAAGTTGCTCCCCCTTCTCAATAACCTCACCAAGTTTCTCCCCCTGCTCGGCAACCTCGTCGGTCCTACTTTCTGCACTTGTGGGATTGTTAGAAGTAGAAGGAATAGTAATAAGGTTAGGAATTATACCATTCTTGGCCTTCTCTTGCATATCATCAGCAGTTCCAACTTCACTTTCTCGGCAGACTACATCTCTGCTTCTGGTGACCTTCTTCTTTACAGGATCCCACAATCTGTATCTGAACTCTTCATCTCCATATCCGATGAATATGCAAGGAACAGATTTATCATCCAGCTTTGTTCTTTGCTCCTTTAGTACATGTGCAAAAGCTTTGCAACCGAACACCTTCACATGCGAGTAGGATACCTCCTTCTTCGTCCAAACTCTCTCTGGGATGTCAAACGCCAACGAAACTGATGGACTCTTATTGATCAGGTAACAGGTTGTCTGAACTGCTTCACTCCAGAATGACTTAGGTAGTTTAGCCATTTTGAGCATGCTTCTCACCTTCTCCACAATGGTGCGGTTTATCCTTTCGGCTACGCCATTGTGTTATGGAGTTCCAGGAACTGTCTTTTCATGTCTGATCCCATGGCTCGAATAGTACTCTTCAAATTCCCTTGAAGTGTACTCACCTCCATTGTCACTTCGGAGACGCTTTAGCTTTTGGCCTGTCTCCCTTTCTACTATAGCATGAAACTTCTGGAAAACTTGAAACACCTGATCTTTGATTTTCAAAATATAAACCCATAATTTTCGTGAAGCGTCATCAATAAAAGTAATAAAATATTTATTACCGCCCATCGATTCAATTTTTATTGGACCACAAACATCAGAATATACCAAATCAAGTATATTTAATTTTCTTTCAAACGATGTCTGAAATGAGACTCTATACTGCTTACCAAATAAACAGTAGTCACAGGGTTTTACCGTTGTACTTTTAGCATAAGAAATGAGTGATTTCTTGTCAAGAATCTGCAATCCCTTCTAGCTCATATGACTCATTCATTTGTGCCACAAATATGCAGAAATCTCATTTTGTACCGCGTTCAATTCACCTTGGTATATTTCTGCATTTGTCTTGTACAACGTGCCATGAGCAACTCCCTTTGCAATCACCAATGATCCCTTGATGATTCTCCACTTTTGATTTGCAAAATAGTTCTCGTATCCATCTCGGTCTAAAGCAATTCCCGAGATCAAGTTCATCTGCAAATCAGGTACATGTCGCATGTCCTTCAAAACCAATGTGCATCCGATATTTGTCTTGATACAAATGTCACCAATCCCCGCAATCTTTGAGTAACTTGTATTACTCATTCTCATAAGGCCGGAATCATCTGCTACATATCTGCAAAAAAGATCTCTTACCGGTGTGGAATGGTAAGATGTTTCTGTATCAACCACTCATTCTGACTCTGGACCTAATAAGTGCATGCATTCCTCTTCCTCTTTTATACAGAGGACAACATTATCATTGTTTTGCACCATGACGGCTATGTTGTCGTCATTCTTCTGGCCACTAGTTTCACCTTTGCCCTTCATTGGATTTGGGCAATCTCTTTTGAAGTGACCTGGTTGATCACAATTGTAGCAATTTCTAGCTCTTAATTTGGATCGGTTCTTAGACTTCCCACGAGCTCCGAATCTACCATAGTTGCTCGAACTCCTTTGATAACTCGTGCCTCTACCTTCTGTGATGAGAGCATGTCCTTGATTTTCAGGCTTCTTTCTCATCTTCTCATTGAGTAAAATAGCCGATGTAACATCTTTCAACTCAATGGTAGTCTTACCGTACAGGATGGTTATTGCCAGATTATCGTACGAAGATGGCAACGAGTTCAACAGCACGATGGCTTTATCTTCTTCCTCGATTTTCACTCCGAGATTGGCGAGCTGTGTGATTAGTCCGTTAAATACATTTAAATGAGACAAAAAAATGCGTACCTTCACCGTGTAGGGTGTATAGCTGCTTCTTCAGGTACAATTTCTTTGTTAGCGTTTTGGACATGTATAGGCTTTCCAACCTTGCCCAAATGCCACATGCAGTGTCTTCATCAATGATGTTATTTACCACATCATCTGATAAGTGCAACCTGATTGCACTAGCAGCCCTTTCATCCAAGTCAGCCCAATCCTCAGCTTTCATGGTATCAGCATTTTGCCATCAGCATCTAGTACTTTGTGTAATCCTTGTTGGATGAGCAGATCTCTCATCTTTCTTTGTCATGTTGAGAAATCTCTATCTCCGTTAAATTTTGCTACCTAGTACTTTACTCCGGATATTTTTATTTTTCACCGAGTATAGTACTACCGACAGTGAATAGTATTTCTGTGAACGAGCAGAACCTGTGCTCTGATACCAGTTGTTAGGAATAAACCCCCTACAAAAATAATATTCACAGTAATAAAAGCGGAATAATCACGTAGCACCGAGATACGGTAATTAGCAAAAAAATGAGTGACAACGACACCAATGGAAAACTCTTTGATAAGGGAAAAAACCACGGCCCCGAGACGAGCAACTGATATCACTATAGCAAGGAATTTTATACTTTGTAGGTCCGAGTAAAATACTCCAAAGACCACTACAACACTCAAAAGAAATAACCATCTTTTGATATTCTCACCTCACTACAATATCGGTCACTCTCTATTTTTCTCACAGACTATTTTCTTATACCTTGTATGTGAAACCTCACTCTTTCTTTCTCTTTTTGTTGGTGTATAGAAATGAGAGTTGAAACTCTCCTTTTAGAGGCGAAGCCTCACTCTCTAAAGCCTACTATATTTAATAATTTAAACACATTTTTTTTCTTTTTCTTCAATGTTAACAATTCAACAAAGTTGGCTACCAACCCAAAGAAATTCAATAAAGTTGGCTACCAACCCAAAGAAATTCAACAAAATTGACTACCAAACCAAAGAAATTTTTCTTAGACACATATCTATTACTTTGGCTATTGAATGAGATGGAACCCATCAAAAGAGGGCAACAAAGCAGATCATGAAATGTTCTAGACTTTTATACAGACTACTCAAAAACAGCATCTAGCAAGTCCATGAAATCATTAATGCTAATTTTAAATGACACATTTGATGTTTGTATATAAATAATCTCTTTATACATCAAAATTATATTTGAAGGATTTTCTGAAATGTCTTTAATTTTGCTTGCTTGCTTTTGAAGTTTGAAGTTGACGTTCTATTAGACCTTATCTCTAACTTTTCTTGGTGCAATAAAAAGTTCCAACAATGTATTCTTGTATTATAATAAATATAGAAAAAAAAAATTCCTGTCATGTGGCTGTTGCGTTTAGTGTACTCACAACATTAGAATTTCTAAGGGAAAAAATAGGATGAAATATAAAATTAATTAGTTGTCCGAAATTAATTACATTTGCTAATTAAAAAGTATATAAAATATGTTTATAATGCGCGCGCGCACATATATATATATATATATATATATATATATATATATATATATATATATATATATATATATAGAGTCAAAAAAGTTTTATATAGCACACTAAATATATTTCTCAAAAAATACAAAATAATATTAATTTAAAATAAAACATGCAACAATTAAAGCCGTCTAATTGGGGAAAGGTAAAGGAGAATCTCGAAAAATAAATACATATGCTAATCACCCAAGAGCAAAAGAAGAGAAAAGATAGCAAAGGACATCGTTGATACAATAGCTAGCTCTATCAATCTTTCTATGCACTATTATCGTAAAAGTAAAATAAAAATATGGCAAAACCTTGCCAGCAAATCAGCAATAGGTAAATATAATCCGGAATAGAAGAATAAATCAAACCGTTGAAATTACACATAAGGCCTTTCTTAAGAAGAAAAAGTCGCAACATCAAGGACAAATGAGTAAATTTACCAAGCACATCTATTAAATTATGGCCACGTGGGCTTTTGGTCAAATTGTTGAAAGCAATGCGTTCGTTTGAATGACGAAATTAGCCTTGGTTTACAGTACCTCTCATATTTTTTATACGAGTACTTTAATTTCCTTTTCTTGTCCTTTTTTTTTGTGAATTTCAATTTTCAGCTATAGGTACGTGGGAAAAAAGAAAGATCAGAGAAGTCCATTAGTAACAGAAGAAAGTTGCAGATGATAAAACAGTAGTATTTGATAACAAAAATTTTTTTGCATATACACAATTTTTTATAAATGATGTCAATATTTTTTTAAAAAGTGATTGAATAAATAAATCACTATATATCAAACAATACTATTTCTTATAATTATTTCTAATATTTTTATTTTTTTTCTTATACATATCTAATAAAAAAATTCAATGAAATGGTATCCCGTGACACCACGTAGAACAAAGGTATGTATCCACTCCATGATGATTCGGATACCAAAAAGCTATGAAGTGTATTTATATTCTGTTCTAGAAATTACAGATATTGTTCAAAATGGTCTTCCTCAACAAAAAACTGAATAACTTTATATCACTTAATATTATTAATACGTATCGTATCTTGAAAAATATTTGCCATGGGTACAAATTATATACATTGCCACGAAAGAATAATGTCTATGTTGATATTCTGCATCCGCTTAAGTTAAAGCCTTAATCGTGCATCGGGACTAATGTTCTGAGCGACGAAACTAGAAATTAAATTAAATGTATTCAAAATTTAATATATATGCATAAAAAGTAATATTTGACTTATATACATCGTATAGTTTTTTATCTATACTATATATTTTTTTCTATATATGTAATATAATTTTTTAGACAAGAGTGGGTTGCTCTAGCACTTCCAACCAAGAGGTTGTGAGTTCGAGTCACCCCAAGAGCAAGGTGGGGAGTTCTTGGAGGGAGGGAGCCAAGGGTCTATCGGAAACAACCTCTCTACCCTCCCCAGACTCCACTAGTGGGATTATACTGGGTTGTTGTTGTAATATAATTTTTCGGTAAAAGGTGTTCGTTCACCTATTCACGCTCGAACCTATATATATGGTACGACACTAATTTCCTACCGCTCAAAATAAAAATAAATTGAACAAGGATAGGAATATATCTCTATCATATTCATCCATATTATCCCACAGGAATAAGTTCTTTTTGGCCCTTGGCAATTTACAAAAGGAAAAGGAAAAGATCCAAAAAATATCATCAAATAATAGAGGAAATGAGAGAATCCCACTAAGCTATAACTTGTATAAATACCTATCATCCCCTCTTCATTTTCCTCAAGCCAGCCAAAAAACCAAACAAAATACTCATCTCAAACATCCATTTAAACATTAACCATGGCCTCAATGCAATGCTACAAAGAAGAAGCTAAGGATTTTGATTACTATAGCCATGAGAAATCCTCAGGCACTTACCAAAAACCAACTAACTACTCGAACACTGGTTACCAACAATCTTACTATGAGAAAGAAAGGTGTTACGAAACCAACCCTGGAATGACTGGTTATGGTACTAGCCACGGCCATCAACATGGACTAGGTAACAGATATGGTAGCACTAACCCATGTGGGCCAATGATGGGGCATGGATCAGACCATGGTAAAATGGGCTATGGCTCGGGCCACAACACTCATGGAATGATGGGCTATGGCACGGGCCACAACACTCACATGCAAAAACCTGGGTTCAGTGGAACGGGCTCGGGCGCTTTGGGCCATGTTATGGGCTTTGGAAAAAAACATGAGGGACATGGTGGCTATGGAATGGGGGCAACTTCTGGTTGCACCACCACTTACAAGAAGCAACACCGCAGGAGAAAGGGTGGTTACGGTAGCGGCAGCGACTGTAGCGACAGCAGTGATGATGAACGTCGCTGCTAAATAACTACAGGTAACTGTTCATATTATCTGAAAAATTAAACATACAATCTGTTATAACAAGTTAAATTGAACTGATAGTGTAAAATTTCTTTTACGCAGATTTGGTAAGTAGTAGCCTGGCTTATGAGAAGGAAGAGAGTGAAGTTCCTAGTACTAGCTAGGGATTATATAACAATAAATAAAAAGCACATTTCAGCCATGGATTGACTACTGAAGTTATGAACCTACTATGGAACTTGAGAATTTGTGTGTGTGTGTTGGTGTATTACGTACTTTATAATAATGTAACTGCTTATTCCCTTTGAAAATAAATCTATGAGAAAATAACCTAAAAAAAAGGTCTTCTTGTGTGTGCTATGTTTTCTGCATGATGTAAAACCGCTTTGAGTTTATTACCGTGCCTGTGAGTTTAGTAATCTGCATGCAAGATTAGCAATTTTGCACCATACAAACTAAGAAAACCAAAAAATTTGCTAGGGTTAAAGATAAAGCAAATATGGGCTGAATAATTTATGATACTCCATACTTGTATTTACAGTTACAACTACAATTCAAATCGATCAAACAATTTCCGATTATAAATCACGGACTTAACACCAGTTAAGTTAAAATACATGAATAATGAGTCGTAAGATTCAAATAAAAAATTATATGAAGAACACCCAAAATAGATAACATAAATCAATGCACAAAATTGAAAATCAAATAGAAAGAAATATCCTAGCGAAAGGACTAATCGCAATCTTGAATAGGTATAGGAAGAAATTAATCGCTTTCCATCGAGGTAAAGGCAAGTCACACATTTCAAGATAGGAGTAAAAGGGCGGTGCACTAAGCTCTCACTATATGCGAGGTTCGGACCACAAGGGTCTGTCGTACGCAGCCTTAAGCATTCTAAATTGGAGTCATGGGAAAATATTCTTTAACTTAAGCATTCTAAATTGGAGTTTTTAAACAACTCCGTGCAAATCAATCAACAAATACAAACTCAGTCAATTAAGATTCCTATTTATGGAAAAAGGATAACAAGTTTAACCACCTGGGGATTGCTAGATTGTTTTGATGAAGCCACCAATCGAGTTGATTGCTGCAAATGAAGCACACAAGGAACTGGAATATGTCCATTCTTTTTTCGCCTATTCTGCCTATGTAGTGAAACATTAAGAATCTGAAAAAATGAGATGAAAGTGTTAAGCAACTTAATCATGGGTTTAAACCTGAAACATGTCCATTCAATTTCGTGCCTCCCTACTACTGCTGAAAAGTTAAGATTCTGTTTATCCAATTTAGCACCATATCAATGACTATTCAATGAAGTGGTAAGGTGGCCAAAGTATTATGACTATTTGCAGTACACTAAAGGGCATCCCGTTGCACTAAACTCCCGCTATGCGCAGAACCACGGTCTGTTGTACACAGTCTTGCCCTGCATTTCTGCAAGAGGCTGTTTCCACGACTATTTGCAGTACACTAACCAAGGAAATTGGAAAAGGTTGACAAGCAGGTCTAATAAGGTTTGTGAATCCATTA
Source organism: Nicotiana tabacum (assembly GCF_000715075.1). Classification (NCBI taxonomy): domain Eukaryota; kingdom Viridiplantae; phylum Streptophyta; class Magnoliopsida; order Solanales; family Solanaceae; genus Nicotiana; species Nicotiana tabacum. The sequence continues at coordinate 139,167,496 of NC_134102.1, forward strand.
ACCATCCCACTGTGCCTCATACTCAGAGGCTGATACATCAGCTCGGGTCGTGCAGGTACTTGTAGAACACCAGGGGCTCGGTAGTAAAGAGGGGGGTATCCACCAGGAAAAAAAGCTGAACATTCAGTGGCTCCTGCAATTCCTTGTGCATGCATATGTTGTAATTGAGCTTGCCTTGCCTCTTTCCTTTGAGCAATAGCTACATACAACGGCTTTTGGCCAAACATAAATCCTGTGAAACGCCTCACAACATCAATATACTTAACAGGACATTAAGAGAGAGAATCTTTTAACTTTCAGTACAGAGAATTTTGAAGCCATACTTCTACAGCACTAGCATCTCATCTTGTACAGACTCAACAAGAGCACGTAGGATGCAGTAAAACAGATGAAGATGCCAACTTAATTATATGATAAATAATCATACCATTACAAAAATATAAGCCGTCAAACTTTGAAGAGCAGATGAATAATATGAGAGAAAACTGAAGGGAAAACGAAAGGGGAAGGCATCTGTTAATTTTCCTTCAAGACATACCTTAGTTTTTCTGTGTATCAAAAGAGACACATAAAATAGCAGTAAGGAAATTTGTAGGAGTTCATGAGAGAACACTGTTGCTGAATAATGCGTGGCATCACATAATAACATGTGGTGTAGCACTATGTACTAGACCAAATAATCTAGGCATTCCTGGCAATGATTTCCACAAAAAACTTTACAGCTACGGTTCAGACAAGCTAGTACAGAAACTGATGGTTTCAATCATAAGAACTAGATGAATTCAAGTCGCTATACTGCTTATTTACTGTCCTTCATATTTCGGCTCAAATGTCACTTCTTTGTTGCGTCCCTATTACAAGTGGCTCTACTATTGTTCTTCTATTTCTCATTCCCCTTTCATCTTGATCCCCAATTCCCTGGCAATACCTTCTTGGCTCTGAGTACGTGTCCTTATTTGGAAGTTCAAAAGTTAACAAATGGGAGTAATAAATCTTTGGTAAAATAAAAAACTTTTTTCTTCTAGTCCATGCCTTGATCAGAAGTATGAAATGTGAGGTCATATTCACCTTCAAAGTTGAAACTCTCCAGAGAGCCAGCTTTACTTGTATAGCATCTCAATTTAGCCAGTTCATCTGACTAGAGCACATCTTAAGAGAAGAAGGTACCAGTACATTTCTAAAAGTAGGCTGTGTTAGAGATATGTTCAAATTATATTTCAGATACAAGGAAGTAGGACTTTTGTTAATCTGTTACACCCCGACTAAAACAACTCAAGGTTGTATTACTTACTGCAATTTTTTTATCTAGAGGTAGTGGATAAAAAAATTAAAAAAAAATAAAAAAATCTAGAGGTAGTGATGGGTTTGACAGACATCTCCTTGTGTATTCTCAAAACCCATAAGGCATGAAGGAGAGGAACATAGAATCGGACCTCTTCATAACCAAATGAACAGATGAAAAAGTTAATCGTTTTACAAAAGAATGTCTCTATGATTCTATGAAGACTAGTTGGGTGTGGTTACATAAAGGAACATCCAGCTATGCAATGGTTTAAAAATGTAATTTGGGGGGGAGGGGATGCAGCCTTTTTCGAAGAGTGATCATAAGGTTATAAAGTAAATAGCAGAACCATTCTGAAGTGAATTTCTTGGTTTGCCTTATAGCTTCAAATGTCCTCTACTTACAAGCAGTGAGTGAACCAAGAAAAAGTATGGCAGAAAGCTGTGAAAGTGCTTCAGCAATTAATTTCAGAAAATTGGATGGACTAAAAGAGAAATTAGATCTACTATATTTTGACTAGAGGGAGTAATAATATTGAAGTTTCTAAACTTGAAACAAGAAAATTAATTACCATAAAATGCACAAAAGTAACAGTTACCACAGAGGATTCAAAGGTACTTTCCTACCTTCTGTGCTTGACTTTGTCATATCAACGAACCTGGAGAAGATAACATAATTCATTCAATAAATTCTCAAAATAATGTGCCCTTACTCAGGTTCACACAGGATGATTGAAGAAGGTTATTGATAAAATAGTTGCAGGAAACCAAAATGCATTCATTAGAGGGAGACAAATAATAGGTGCCGCAATGGAGGATAACGAATACCTTGATTTGAGATTGAAACGGACAAGCTCAAAAGTACTTTGCATATTAGATTTTATAAAAGCATAATTGAGCTTCTTTTTTCAGTATGTCGAAGAAGATGGGTTTTGGGAGAAAACGGGTTAGAGCATGTATATCAACTTTTTAAAATGCTATGTGGTCATTAATCCAGCTCTAGAACACTTCTCTCCCCATAAAGAGGCTTGAGACATGGTGATTTTGTCACCATTTCTGTTCTTATCAGTAATGATAGCATTCAACTTAGTACTGAACAAAGCTTTAAATTACAACTGGTTAGCAAGGTTTCCAGGTGGCTAATGGACCTAGTAATAGGATGGAAGTATCTCATGTTCTTTTTGCTCACTATACCCTTATTCTATGAGGAGCAGAGGAGTCAACTACTGTATTTGAAGGCTATTTACTGGCTTTAGAGAAAATTTCAGGCCTTCATATGATTCAACGCCAAAAGTTGTCTTTTCTGGGTTAATGCATGCCAGAGCATCCATAAACTGGCAGACACCTTCAGAGCTAAAAGCATGTGAAAAAATGTCATTGAGAAATCTGAAAGAATATTAATGTCGTGGATGGAATGCCAACTTACACCCTCAGCATCAAGGAACATGTACTGGGGTGTATGTGAGTGGAAAACCATTTCAAAATCAATAAATTAAGATAAATCTGAGTTTGATCAGGAATTTCCCCCATTTTTGCATCATTGAAACGTCCCGAATACAAATGTGTGCCAATGTCGAAGAGAAGCTAAGCAAATTAAGGAGTGATTCCCTGGGGAAGGCAATCACGATTCACGACAAGAAAATGGTGGCACCTAATGAGATGGCAAACACCAAAGAAGAGCAAAAGAGAAGGCGTTCTTGGAATAAAGGGTTATTTCTTTTCATAAGTAAATTTTCATTAATGAAACACTACAAAGAGGGCAACAAAGCAGATCATGAAATGTTCTAGACTTGTAAACAGACTACTCAAAAACAGCATCTAGCAAGTCCATGAAATCATTAATACTAATTACAGGTTCTCCTTTAAATTTGTATACATCTGTACCTTGCAGCATAAAAAGATTCCTTTTTTCCTTCAAAACATCTCTCGTTCCTTTCAAGCAAAACTGTCCATATGATGCATAAAGGAATTTGCTTCCAAGTCTTCTTCGAACTTCTATCCATGCCTTGAACCTGCCAACTGTCAAGTAGCTCCATAAAATTTTGTGCCATCGCCAACTGTCAATGCACCCCATAACATATTTAGAAGTAGCATCCAGATCATCCAAGTGTGCTTGCATTGCAGAAGCAAGTGACTATCTGTTTCAGTGTCAGATTCACACAAAAAGTATTTATTGCAGAGGTTATACCCTCTCCTCTGCAAGTTACCCTGCACTAGACATGCACCATGCGCAGAAATCCACCAAAACATACAACCCTAGAGGCTATATGGAGCTTTGGTTAGCATCTGCCAAGGCCAGTGAATTTCAGAATCACCAGCTTGTTTTTTCAGTAGTTCATAACACGATTTCACAGAGAAATTTCCATCCTTACCTCCTGACCATAACAAAGAATCCTCCTTGTCTTCTTCATGTGCGATAACCTGGAATAATTGCATGAAATCACTAAATTCATCCATCTTCCGATCATTGAGTCCTCTTCTAAATTGAGAATCTCATTCAGAGCTGGAAATACAATCAGCTATCATAGCTTCCTGATTCGAAGTTAAACTGAATACTCTTGGTAAAAGATCTTTCAGCAAGCCTTCATCACACCATTTCTCAGTCCAAAGTTTAATTTTTCTCCCATTACCCACTTTTAATTTGATATTATCCTTAAACTCTACCCAACTATTTGCTTCAACATGGCCACCCGTAGGGAGTATTCACTAATTTTGGCTCTCAGTAACTCTCCATGCCATATTTTGAAATAACAATACTGTGTTTCTACCGTCATTTAGCCTCCATGGCTTTAGAGACTTAAAGATGATAGAAAAGACTTACTGAAAAGAGTGATCATAAGTAAATATAGTATAGGAAAAGATCAGTTCACTTAACCAGTTAGTCTAACTCATGGAGTCACAGTTTAGAAACATATTGGAGCCTATGGGAGGAATTCTTGGACGAGGTAAAATAGAAATAAGCGATGGGAAAAGAGCAGAAAATGCAGTTGAACAAATCAAAAGAAGATCAATAAATGGATAGATACTGAAAGGTATATTCTCTGACCTATATGTGTTGCTGGTTATTAGAAGGAAAGCACTAATGCAGAATGCGAGTGCTGGGAATTGGATTTTCCAGTTTAAAGGAGAATCAACCGGGAGATTAGTAGAGTGATGCACCTCTAAAACTCCTTAAGCATGTTAATCAGTATACATATCAAAGGGGTAACCTGCAACGGATGGAAACGGGGATGGTTAGTTTTCAGTAAGATCATGCTATAGCTTACTGCAAAGAGACAGGTTGGGGGAACAGCTGCAAAATGGGCTAGGAGAACGATATGGAAAGCAAAGGCACCATCAAAAGTAGATTGGTTTTGGATGGACTGCAGTACACAATGCATGCTTGGAACAGGATAATTTGCAGAAAAGAAGTTACAACTTGTGCAGCAGGCGTGATTTTTGTGAAGGAAAAAGCAGAATCAGTCAATCACGTTCTTTTGCATTTTCGATACATATGGAAGGGTTGGTGCATGTTGCTAATCCAATATTGATGCAGCGGTGATGCTAGGGGAACAGAATCAAGCATTAGACAGCTGGAAGGGAGCCAGAAATGAGGAAGGAACAGAGGCATATATGGAAATCAATTTTTTTAAGTGTATGCTGGACAGTTTAGCTTGAAAGAACTCATGCTTCGAAGAAGACTTATCTTTTGTAAACTATGATGTATAAAAAGTTTGAATCTTATAGCGAAGTGTGTTTTGCAAATGATACAGAATTTGTACTTGAGTTCATTGATCCCATACATAATTGAGGGATCAAATCCAGATACTTCCATACCTAGTCAGTTCTTCCTTGGTGCCTTTAATAAGTTTACTTATCAAAAAGTTCCAGTTGGTTGTCCCTTAATCTTAAATAAAGAATCAAAGCAACCAAGTAAATCAAAATAAATATGATAAAGCATCAGAAAATGTAAATGAATGAAGCAAATAGCATACAACTCTTATTGAACAGCTTCACATTGTAACAGATGCAAGTCTTTTTATCTCGGACACCATATACATTGGTAGATAATGTCATTCTTGAGTAGGAGATAAGTGTGTGCACAAGCAGCCCTAACTACTATGGTTTACAATTGAAGCCTGGATCGGACCTGCTTCATCCTCCAACACTTCGCACCTAGGCCGTGTATTTCTGTATGCATAAATAAAACACGAAGACATCTAAAAGACATGTTGGCAGGAGCTAGAATGTAGGATGAGAATCAAATTAAAGAGTTAATATTAGCAAACTGAATCCTCAATCATCTAGAAATAGCATTTATTAAATAATAAATACATAGTAACATTTATGCATTGCAGTGAAGGAAAAATATTATATCTAACTTAACTTCAAACATAATTTTGAAAAACAAATAAATAACCAAAGTTACAAGAGACAATAACTCCCAATGATCTGAGGCGCTGAGTCAAGACATGGAGGCGAGTGCATTATGAGGTTGATGGTTTGACCCAAGTTGGTGGGGAAAGAGTACTTTGTAAGCTCCCATATCTCTTCCACTACCACCTCCCTCATTCTTAATCTCGTACCAATCATCGGTAAAATATATGTGATTAGGCTTGACTCCTTTAAACTTAGAGGACTCAATCGAACTTGCTCCACTAAGGCCCAAAAAAATTGCGGAATCTCCCAAGTTGTTAATTTCCATCAATTCACCTTTGATTATATCTAATTCATACACTTTAATTTTAAAGGTCTGACCTCCATTTCCATGGGAATATCGGGTAACGAATAACAGTGAATTGGATACCTCAACTAGGTAGAACTGAACTGAATATTGACGAAACATATCATCCTTTAGGGAAAAAAGCAATTGTGGCTTAACAATTGGTTGAGGAGTGGCAGTTCCTGCAATGTCAAAAACCCAAACTTGGCCACGCCATGTCACACAATAAAATTTCCCATTATAGTAATTCATTGATGTTACTGCACCCGCTTTTGCAATATCAATTTTAGTCCAGTTAAGATCTCCAGGTCGCCAAAAAGCCAAAAGATCATAGTTTGCATAATAAGAAACCACCAGTACATAATCTGATGAAACTGAAGGATTGGCAGATAAGACAGCTTTGTCCATATAGTGCCAGAACTCTCCTTTCAATAGTTCTTCGTAACCATGAAAACCCCAAAATTCTTTTTCTGAAGGAAGTTGAATTTGGGTACGGGAGAAAGGATTCAACAAATTCATCTCTCCGTTATATGCACAGTGCAAAGCCATCCCTCCGTTGGAAAACACTCTCTCCCTCTAACTTCGGGGAGATATATGCGTGAAATTTTCTGCTTGGAAAGTGAGTAAAATTCTCGATAATCTTCATCTTTATCAGCCAACATTAGCAATGGAACTTGGGGCGAAAACACATCGAAATTTTTCTTTGTAGCAGCAGTTCGCCAAGAGGTATAAACGACACCAAAAGAAACGAAATCTTCAATCACTTTAACACGGTTTGCAATCTGAGTAAGGAGATCGTAAGGCAACTCTGCCCACTTCGACATAGCTCTGAAAGAAAAAACGATGTAACGTTGCTAGGAATCCGATGCTGACGAGAACTTTGGTGAAATCTAGTTCGAGTTCGATTTTACGATTCTCAAATATTTTTGTAAAATTTAATTTGGGTGAATTTTGATTTAAAATTAAAAATTTGTTTGGACTGTCAATTGTTTTTTTCGACTTTTACCAACTTATTTTTAGTTTTATGATCTTAACTCTTTTTTTTACATATGGGAGATTTAGTTTTACACATAAGAGATTTACTTTTACACATAAGAGATCTTTCATTTACACATAAGAGATTTAAAAAGATATTTTCTTAAATTAAACATTGTAAAAGGCCAAGAAGACCTAAAACCTCTAAATTTTGAGTCAAGTTTTGACATGTTATAAAGTCTTTTTTTTCAGAAATAATCTTAAATAGTCATGAGTTGACCCAAAAAACTGAACAATTTTATATCACTTAATATTATTAGTGCGTAGAGTATCTTGAAAAATATTTGCCAGGGGTACAAATTATTGAGTATATATTGCCACGAAAGAATAATGTCTATGTTGATATTCTGCATCCGTTTAAGTTAAACCCTTAATCGTGCATCTGGACCAATTTCATGAGTGGCGAATCTAGAAATTAAATTAAATATATTTAAATATATATATATATATATATATATATATATATGTATATATATAATGGTTGATCTTTACTTCATATTTTTTTTCAATTTTTTTATATACGATATAATTTTTTATATACTTAATACGATATTGCGGTAAAAGATGTTTGCCTAACCACACTTGAGCGGTAATGATTTCCTACCGTTCAAAATAAAAATAAATTAAACAAGGTTAGGAATATATCTCTATCATATTCATCCATGTATCCCACAAGAATAAGTTCTTTTGGCCCTTGGCAATTTACAAAAGGAAAAGGAAAAGATCCAAAAATCATCAAATAATGGAGGAAATGAGAGAATCCCACTAAGCTATAACTTGTATAAATACCTATCATCCCCTCTTCATTTTCCTCAAGCCAGCCTAAAAACCAAACAAAACACTCATCTCAAACATACATTTAAAAAATCCATTAACCATGGCCTCAATGCAATGCTACAAAGCAGAAGGTAAGGAGTTTGATTGCTATAGCCATGAGAAATCCTCATGCACTTACCAAAAACCAACTAACTACTCGAACTCTGGTCACCAACAATCTTACTACGAGAAAGAAAGGTGTTACGAAACCAACCCTGGAATGACTGGTTATGGTACTAGCCACGGCCATCAACATGAACTAGGTAACGGATATGGTAGCACTAACCCATGTGGGCCAATGATGGGCCATGGATCAGACCATGGTAAAATGGGCTACGGCTCGGGCCACAACACTCATGGAATGATGGGCTATGGCACGGGCCACAACACTCACATGCAGAAACCTGGGTTCAGCGGAATGGGCTCGGGCGCTTTGGGCCATGTTATGGGCTTTGGAAAGAAACATGAGGGACATGGACATGGACATGGTGGCTATGGAATGGGGGCAGCTTCTGGTTGCACCACCACTTACAAGAAACAACACCATAGGAGAAAGGGCAAGGGTGGTTACGGTAGCGGCAGTGGCAGCGACTGTAGCGACAGCAGCGACGATGAACGTCGCTGCTAAATAACTATAGGTAATTGTTCATATTAAGTGAAACTAGTTATCTGAAAAATTACTTTCTTTTTCTTTCCTTGAGTCGGGGTCTATCGAAAACAATCTCTCTACCCTCAAGGTAGGGGTAAAGTCTGCATACACACTACCCTCCTCAGGCTCCACTCGTGGGATTATACTGGGTTTTTCGTTGTTGTTGTTATTGTTATCTGAAAAATTAAATATATAATCTCTTATAACAAGCTAAATTGAACTGATAGCGTAAAATTTCTTTTACGCAGGTTTGGTAAGTAGCGGCCTGGCTTATGAGAAGGAAGAGAGTGAAGTTCCTAGTACTAACTAGGGAGTATATGACATTAATAAATAAGAAGCAGGTTTTAGCCATGGCTAGCTATTGAGTATTGACTACTGAAGTTATGAACCTATGGAACTTGAGAATTTGTGTTTGTGTGGTGGTGTATTACGTGCTAATAATGTAACTGCTTATTCCCTTTGGAAATAAATCTATGAGAAAATAACCCAAAAAAGGTCTTCTGGTGTGTTATGTTTTCTGCATGATATAAAACCGCTTTGAATTTATTACTGTGCATGTGAATTTATCTTTGAAAATAGCCACGAATGACTCATTAATTCAAGGGCGAAGTGCACTAATAGACACCTTTAAACTTATTATTTAAATAATATATTTAAAGGTTAGCCAATTAGTTCAAACTTCACGGGTAAGTATCCTGAATTTTTGTATCCTAAATTTTTGAGCTGTTAATTTATAATTAAAGACATAAAATTCTAATTTTTGGACATAATATTTGAACTTTAGGACACGGTGTCCTAAAGTTTAAACTTTGACTATGGATATATTTTAAACATCATGCATAAAAGTGACTATCCGGTGTCATTTCGAGGAACTTTTTTTCTGCTCAATGAAAGGCGACTTTAAATTAAAACAGGATATTAAAGTGGTTTAGAAGCGCAGACAAATTTAATAGTAATACTCCTAAGCATGTATTAGACCATGTAATAGGACCTAATAAAACTACCTTGATGGTCAAGGAAAATAAAATAGTATTGCCGCTAAATGGCCTAAGCATTGTTGTTAAAAGGTTATTCGTTGTATTAATAATCCCAGTAATCATGTCACATATTTGTACTAATCCCATCAGCTATTACTGTTTAACTCCTTTATTTTTGTGTTCTCTTCCACCTCATGGGTTAATACAAATGTAAGAGGTTTTCTTTTTTACGGTAATTTCTGAGATGCTTTATACATTTATATACCCCAAATTTTTGTAGAGTATTTTGAGGCTAGGATTTTGCTCAAAAGCTCTTCTTATTTTTAATGACTCACCATGCTAATCTCATAATTTGTTTCCTTTTACCTTTATTTTATACACTCCTAATACCCCAAATGTTATGGTTTGACAATAGTAAGTTTAACGAGTCTAGTTAATTTGTTTGTTTTCCCATTTAAGTCCCTCATAAAATTTGGGATTGTTACACAAATAGCCAGCAAGATTCAATATTTATTTTTTCTAATCGATATACATAGATTATTCATTGATTACCTTTTGCCGAGCTCATTTCTAATAGTTAAGGAAAGCATGTCAATTTGCATGATATGAGTTGAGAATGAGATCAGTGTGGAATTTACTAGAGTACTTCTTCCTGCTACATGTATTGATCGCAGAGGAGGATATTCTAGGATTTGAACTCTATGGGCTCAACTTTCAAAATTCTTAGCATTGAACCTGTTATATTTTAAAAGTTATGAATTCATATCTACTAGTTTTTGTAGTTTTATTGGTTTTTTACCTATAAATTTATGTTACGCGTCGAAAGTACTGGGTCAGTTAGTTGAACCCGACACTCGTACGCAACATTCGCGCCTGATTGCTCTTTCCTTCCCAAATGTTATGTATATAATCCGGAATTATTGAATCAAGTATATTTCTCCCTCAAAAGAGTCCCTAAGATTGCATATGAGAAACTATTTTAGACATGCTAATATTGACCTTTGTGATCCAACACTTTGTTACAATAGTTTAGGGTTTCTGCAGTAAAATCACAATTATTTTTTTTTTGTTTTCCTTTTGAATTTCGCGCAAAAATTGCGTGAACAAACGTGGATGAAACTTCATTAAATAGGTTAAATAAATATCGCATCTTAGAAAGAAATATGCAGTTGAAACTCCAGCATTTTGGCTAAAGCTTTTAATTCAGATTTAAAAAAATGACTTTCAGCCCAAAAAAAATTCGAAATATTAATTGCATCTAACTAAGAAATATACAGTTCAAATAAAATATACTTTGCACCCATTGCTTGTAAGTTGTACGCATATCCCTTGACGCACTCCAATTCCACGAGCAACCTTTTATACATTAAAACATTTCTTTAGGTGCCTATAACACACATCACCTTTGTGTTTGATCATTTTTTTTCCTTCCTAAAATAGGTGTATGTCATGCACCAATAAGATCCTAGCACTTGTCATTAACAATAATACAAAAGAAACTTACTTAAAAACTCACATATATTTCAACCGTCACCGCCTTTATCTCATCACGCCCATTTTTGGCAATAATTGCTACAAAATTCAGCCAAAAAATATTTTCGGCGACCACCACTATCTCATTCATCGTTTAATCTCTTTCGCCATCTAGCACCATTAAAGAGAACCACCATTCTTCCACCATATAATAGCTAAAATATTTTTACCGTGTAAACATGAAAATAAGTTAAGTTTCAATTAAATTTATGTCTACGTTAGAGTAGTTTCCCCTAAATTTTTGAAAAAAAATTGTTTACCCGTAAAACGGTACAATTGAATTTATACGTGGTTTTTAGACAACTAAATTAATTTGATCCTGAAATAATGAAATAATTAAGGAAATGCACGGTACTTAGCCTTGAAATAAAGATAAAATAACGAAGAATAATGATTCAGGAGCAAAGCTTCTAGGTACAACAGTGATGAAAACAAAAAACAAGAAAGTAAAATTGTATAAAGCTTTTTATTGATTATAGCGTAGGTTTGCCAAGAAAGTCGTGTCCTTTACAATGACAACTGAGATCACTATTTATAGTTGCACCTAGGGAACAAGGTCTTGGGATCATGCCCTTCTTTAATGTAAATTACGAGGGTCATTAAAGAGGGTGCAACGGTGAGCATAAATTCTCTGTAATGGGTAGCGCACTAAATGCTGTGGAATATTCTCCATTAAATGCTATCGGGTGAAGAGTATTTATTACATCTTTATGAGCGTTATTTTTTCCGATGATAGACGGAATAATTGCCTTCGGTTTTAGCTATCCCCGTTTTAGGTTCCATGTGCGGTCCGCAGATCTCTTCAGTTGGCACTTGGCAGGAAGGTGAGTTATGCGGCCGCACATTTCTGGATTACAACCTCTTCAGTTGGCACTTGGCAGGAAGGTGAGTTATGCGGCCGTACATTTCTGGACTACAACCGCGAGGCAATCTTGTGCGATCCGCACTTCACAAAAGCTCTTGAACCTAGTCTTTTTGCATACTCTCTGATCTTTGACTCTTAAGCCCGGTTCTGCGGCCTGGTCCGCACATTGCTAGAAGTTTTGTTAGATTTTCTTTTCTTGGTTTGAAGCCGCAGAATTCACTACAAAAAAATATTGTAATAATAGCGGTTATTTTAGCGGGTTACGGCGGTTTTTAATCGCCGCTATAAGCATTAATGACGGTTTCACAAAACGCAGGAATTACGTCCGCCAAAAAGTTATTACGGTTGTTTCCGGTTAAACGCCATAATTGAATAAAATGGTTGTTTACAACCGCCACAATTGTCTCTTTAAAAAGGCAGTTTGAACCCGCCATAATTGTCTTCCATTTGTAATTAATTTCTACAATTTTTGCTCATTACATATATTTACTCTGTCCATTGCATGAAAGCTTGTCTATTATTTGTAACAGTTTTAACACAAATATAAGAGAACGATTACTTAAATAAATCACTTGCTGTACATAAAAACCATACGCACTTCAGAATTACACCATCAAATGCATTAAAATACATGGAGTAATATTTTACATCAATTCAACATAAGGGAAAAAACAGTAATAAATCCTAGAGATACATTCAATGAATACTCATGATCCGCATAGTGATTTCCATCGAGTGATCTTTTCGGGCTTCTAGGAGTCGCGGCGCAACTGCCTACAGATGCCCAAGGATTAGGAAGTGGATTAGTATTAGAAGCAGGCGAATTATTAGTTGTCTCAGAACCGGAAGTTGGAGGATTATTTGACTGGTGTCTGCCTTGCCCACCACCTTGTGCTCCCAAAAGAGCTGCAAACTGGTTAGACCCCACATCGTTTCTCGTATATCCAGACAATGTTGTTGCATTTAGGAGTGGCTCTTGGACATTTTCATACATACGCCTCAGCATGTTAAATCCCTCGGGAGAAGATTCAATAACACATGAAAATCACAGACTTCAATAAACAATCAAATCAAAATAGGAGAAAGGTGATGTAGTAGAAACATATGCACACTGTGCAGCCTTGCTCCATTCGCAATGCCCGAGCTGCATAAGCAGGCAGCATTATCTAAGCTTCAATTAACACTCAATTTCCATTCGTACAACATGTTCTCGTCCACAGTTCCACACAAGATTTATGGCGTCCCTAGTTTACAGCTAAAAAATTAATAATCGGGAGAATAATCACTCAAGTACACCCCATATCAATTAAAAGATTATCCGCAAATCGGTAACTGAAAAGAGAAAGCCATTATGATCCGCTTCGCAATCAATCCCCAAACTGATATCACTTAACAATTAATCAATATTGAGACTAATTATCAACATGTAACACCATTTTCAAATATTAGATAACACCATTTTCAACAATTGATTTTTTCAGTGACGCATATTATCGAACAGTCTGTGAGCATCACGTCATCCCTACTCCCCTAATTAGAGAAAGAAGAGAGCTAGCCATGGCTTGAGCTAGTTGAGAGAGAAGAAATTACCTAAGGAAAATTGTTACCATCGATAGTTTGGAAGCATTCAATGAATTTTCTTGCTGATTTGTTGAAGTTCTTCATTCCTGCACCATGATTCGTATAGTTTATGCTAGTGATGAATATAAACTAGCAATAAGACAAACATATATTCCTTTGCCGGTCTCTCCAAAGTCACCAAAGATCAACGGAAATAACAACTGGATCAGTCACACTCTAAGGACCAGTAGTTAGCCAACATACCATACTCCTTGCACATCCAGAATAGTTGTGCTTGTATCAATGTACTTTTTGGCTGATATGGAGTAAAGCTTTTCTTTTACATGGACTTTCAGCATCAACATTAGAATATTGTATGCCCCTGTATAACCTAATCCGTTAAGGTAAAAAAATAAATCTCACAAAAACATCCATGCCATTTTGATCTCACATAATTTTGTTGGTATAAAAAGGGGAAATCCAAGACAAAATGCAAAAGCAACAAAATGGAAGATGACAGACTAACAGAATGTATCCTAAGAAAATTCGGAACCAAAATACCAACTGATAGACACTAGATTATTGCTTTCCAATATAAATTTCACTAGTTCTTTTTAAAATCCTACCTCCATTGTGCAGTGACGATGTAAGAAATTTACTCAATTAGGTCATTTAAAAGGTAAATCGTAGACAATTCTATTTATTAGTATTGATATTTAACTTGAATAAATGGTAAGCGACATGTTACAATATGTTAAGTTACATTGATGGTGTAAAAATCCATTGTACTGTCATTATATATGATTTATATCTTTGTTAAATTACTAATTTCACTTAAAATGATCAATAGTTATTTATAGGTGACCTGATAGTATAAATTAAATAGTTACCTAAAATGAATGATTTCTACTTACCTCTTGACCCAAGGCAGTACCAAATTCATATCCACAGCTTCAATTTGATGTGCTTCCTCAATGGAACTCGAGAGAGAATCAGAATTAACTTGCTCAATATTATTTGATCCTACTGATAGAGTCTGAGCAACTGATGCTAATAACTTCTGTGATTTTCCATAAGTTTTTTTGTAGATACTCATCCCTCAATTCTCCTAATTATCATGAAACAAGTTTAATTATTCGAATAAATTCTCTAATAATCATTTTTCACAATCCAAATTTAATCATGCTCTGCCATTAATTAGACTGTTCCTTAGGAAATAATATAAAATATTTTTTCAAAAAATAAAGGAAGCTAAGAACAAATCCGACAGCTATATTGACAGATCAAAGCAAACTAACAATGAAATCCTAGATCCAAATCAATAAATAGCGAAGAGATAAAATAGAAAGGACCTAGCTGAACTTCGTTTGAAGTTGGGAGTTGAGATAACTGAAGCCGCTGCGGAGATAAGCAAACTCCATACGAGCTTCATCGTGTTCGAATCGATAGCCTCCTTCTCGCGTTCGAATCGACTGCCTCGGCGAGAATAGAAGAGGAGAGAAGAGAGAATCGCCGGCTACAGGGATCTGATGAAACACCGGCAAGGGAGAGGGAAAACTGCAAAGAATAGGATTTATTTGGGGGAAGTTCTAATTGGTGAGACTTCGAGTGACGCTTATTTTAAGTTTGTCCGCCGTAATATACGATAAACCGCCATTTTACGGTTGCATAATATGGCGACTTAAAATTTGCGCTAGTAGAGTGCTTATTACGGCGGTTTCATTGACCCGCCGTATTGAAACCGCCAATATTGCCGATTTTTTGTAGTGTTTCCTTCTAAGGACAGCACATTTGTGTTTTTGCGCCCTTTATTGCCTTGTACTTCGGAACACTCCTTTTTTAGTCGGATTTCATCTCGGGAGACCAAACTTCCAGCTCCTGCAATTTGCACAATTTTATTAGTTTCAGGAACACAATTCAAAACTTTCGGACTAAAACAAAAGCTAAAAGGTGTTAATAAACAATCAAAATCTCCACTTATAAGTTTTCAAAAGAGAGGGACCTCTTATGTTTACGGTGCTCTTGAAGAGGACGTCTCATGTCCATTACAACATAAGCATTTGAAGTACTTATTTAACTTTCAAATAATAAAATCAATTCATCGATCAGACAAGAAACAATATAAAAAATAAAAGGACTTTACTTTATTCCATTCGTTTTCAAAAAGTACATAAGCATTTGTTATGTTAAAGAGAAATTGCCATTTCTTGTGGCTAATTTGTACAACTTATTTCTACGGGGCTGGCCGCGCAATCCCCGGACCCGATGAGATAATGATGTTCCCGGTTTTCGTGCTCCGATCGATGTGGCAGTCATTGTTGTTGCATTCTCATATCATTCCCCAGTATTCAAATGCGAAAAATGCAAATTGGAACACTGGAAATCTTGCACCTTCGAGGATCCCACTAATAAATTGCTAGGCAAACATCACTCGGTAACAAACTTTGCTTTCCCTTAGGAATTTATGTTATCGAGCAAAGGACTATCTAACAATCCTCTAACGGTTTGCACTTGTGAACGGTCGGGTAATCTTTGCTTTATAGCAAGCAAATTTTTCCGGTGGGAATTTTCTATAGAGCCAAAGATTATCTAACCACCCCTACGTATCTCTTCGTGTGTGTGCCTAGCTATTAAAGGCCATATAGTTGTCGTTAAAAATTTCTTCGTAGTATGCTTTCCATGGCTGCCTCGTTAAAAACCTTGCAAGAAAAATTCAATTGGGATAAAAACTAGATGAAGGGAAAAAGAGCTCAACGCATATTTCCAGTAGAAACGATGTTTATTAGCAATAGTACCTCTTGAGGTGTGCCATATTCCAATTGCTCGGCAACTTTTCTCCATTTTGATTCTCTAACTCGTATGAACCTTTTTCGGTGACAGCCGAGATCCAGTAGGGTCCTTCCTAGGTTGGGTCTAACTTCCCTGCGTTGAGCTCTCGGGTGTTTTGGGTTACTTTCCTTAATACCAAATCTCTCACTTTAAAGTAACGAAGATTGGCTCTTCGATAGTAGTATCTTTCTATTCTCTGCTTTTGTGTTTCCATCCTTACACGTGCCAAGTCCCTGCGCTCATCGAGTAACTCCAAGTTGACCAGCATCGCTTCGTTGTTTGATTCTTCGCTTGCCTCAAAACACCTTAAGGTAGGCTCCCCTACTCCTACCGGAATCAAGGCTTCAGCTCCGTACATAAGGGAAAAGGGAGTTTCCCCCGTGCTCGACTTGGATGTCGTTCAATATGCCCATAAGACTCCGGGTAGTTCCTCGGGCCATTTACCTTTAGGTGCTTCCAACCTTTTCTTGAGGTTTTGTATGATCACTTTGTCTATTAACTCTACTTGACCATTTGTGCTCGGATGATAGGGTAAAGATGTGATCCTCTTTATTTTCATATCTTCGAGGAACTTTGTTATCTTTGCGCCGATAAATTACGGCCCATTATCGCATGCTATCTCTTTTGGTATTCCAAACCTGCAGATTATGTTTTCCCCCAACAAATCCACCACTTTAGATTTGCCGATCTTCTGGTAAGGACCTGCTTCCACCCACTTAGAAAAATAAAATCAGTTAAAATCAATAGAAATCTTACCTTACCGGGAGTCGGCAGCAGCGGTCCGACTATGTCCATCCTCCACTTCATGAATGGCCACGAAGATAGGACTGAATGTAGTGGTTCCGCCAGTCGAGGTACTAGCGTTGCATAGCGTTGGCACTTATCATATTTTTGTACGAAAGCTTTGGCGTCTTGTTCCATGCGGGGCCAATAATATCTTTCCCTTACCAGTTTTAACACTAAAGAATCTGCGCCGGAATGGTTTTTGCATATCCCTTCGTGGACCTCTCGCATAACATAATTTGCTTCGGATGCTCCCAAATACTGGGCCAGCAGGCCTTGGAAAGATTTTCTATACAATTGTCATCCTTTAAAGCTATACCGTGCAGCTTTGACACGCAGCGCCCGATATGCCTT
Source organism: Nicotiana tabacum (assembly GCF_000715075.1). Lineage (NCBI taxonomy): Eukaryota > Viridiplantae > Streptophyta > Magnoliopsida > Solanales > Solanaceae > Nicotiana > Nicotiana tabacum. The sequence continues at coordinate 139,184,880 of NC_134102.1, forward strand.
GGAATCTTCGGGCAATTTCCCGTGCTCGAGATAATTGATGATCTCATTCCTCCAGTCCCAGACCAAATTAGTAGAATTTACCTCGTAATAGCTATCTGCATCCAGGACCAAGTGCATCAATTGTACTACCATCCCGGATTCTGATCCCTTCATTTCCGTTGACGAGCCGAGGTTGGCCAGCACATCCGCTTCTGCATTTTCTTCCCTCGAGATGTAAGTATTGTTGCATGCACTCTTCTTTGGTTTCAAATATCTCGTAGACCTGATTTACCACCAGTTGCGAGTTGCACTTGATTTCTATGACCTCAGAATCTAGTCCCTGGACCAGTTCGAGTCCTGCAATCAAAGCCTCGTACTCTGCTTCTCTGATGGCTTGTCTTAGGGTTTCTCCCAAGGGCGTGGTTAATATTATGCCCAGCCCGAACCCATTTACGTTAGAGGCTCCATCCTTGAATAAGGTCCAAACTCCCAATGTCGATTCTGACACCATGACTGCCTCTTTGGTTGCTACAGGCATCAATCTCGGACTGAAATCGGCCACAAAGTCAGCCAAGACTTATGACTTAATCGCAGTCCTCGATTTATATTCTATGTCAAATTCACTCATTTCGATGGCCCATTTGACTAGCCTACCCGAGAGTTCGGGTTTGTGAAGGATATTTTGCAGGGAAAATGTGGTCACCATAACTATCGGGTAACATTGAAAGTAGGGCCTCAGCTTTCGAGCGACGACTACGAGAGCTAAGACTAGCTTCTCCAAGTGCGGGTAGCGAGTTTCTGCTGCCGTTAAAATTTTACTAACGTAATAAATGGGAGATTGCGTACCTTCATCCCCTCGGACCAAAACTAAACTTACTGCTACTTTCGAGACTGCGAGGTAGACCAACAATATTTCACCTTCCTTTGGTTTCGAAAGTAATGGAGGGTTGAAAATTACCTTTTTAAATCTCTCAAAGACTGATGGCACTCCGGGGTCCATTCGAAGTCATTTTTCTTTTTGAGCAGTACGAAGAAATGGTAGCATTTCTTCGATGACCGAGAAATGAATCTGCTCAAAGCGGCTAGTCTCCTCGTGAGTCTTTGAACTTCTTTCACGCTTGACAGCTAATCCGGAATGTCTTTGATGGCCTTGATCTTATAGGGGCTTACCTCGATCCCTCTTTGCGATACGAGAAATCCCAAGAACTTACAGGAGCTGACCCCGAATGTGCATTTCTCAGGGTTAAGCTTCATGTTATGCTTCCTTAGGATGTCAAAAGTTTCTTGCAGATGCTTAAGGTGACCACCTGCATTCAAAGACTTAGCGAGCATATCGTCTATATAAACTTCCATAGTTTTCCCTATTTGTTTTTCAAACATCTTGTTTACGAGGTGTTCCTCAACCTGAATGGCACCCCATTATATCAATATGTGCCGAAATGTTTTATAAACGAAGTCTTTTCATAAACCTCCAGGTTCATCTTAATCTGGTTGTACCCAGAATAAGCATCGAGGAAACTCATTAACTCGTGCCTGGTCGTAGTATCAATCATTTGATCGATGTTTGGAAGTGGGAACGAGTCTTTCGGGCACGCCTTATTCAAATCTTTATAATCTACACGCATACAAAATTTATTGTTCTTCTTAGGAACTACTACTACATTAGCTAGCTAGTCTGGATATTTTACCTCTCGGGTCGAACCGATATCGAGTAAGCGGGTTACCGCTTCTTTGACGAATTTGTTCCTGGCATCCGCAATAGGGTGTTTCTTTTGTCTTACCTGATGGATGTTGGGATCCAAGCTTAGCTTGTGTACGGCCACCTCCGTTGGGATACCTGTCATGTCCGCATGCGACCAAGCAAAACAATCAGCATTAAATTTAAGAAATTCAATAAAGCCGGACCCGAGCTCGGGGTGCAGTCTTGTCCCCAAGTGGAATTTCCTTTCTAAGAACTCTTCAAGCAATGCAACTTGCTCGAGCTCTTCCGTTGTGGATTTTGTCGCGTCCATCTCTTCTGGTACCTGGAAATATCTTATTGGCTCCCCAAGTACACGCAAGTATACGTGGTTGTCAAGCAATAAAGTGACTCAAAAGTTGCATGTCGAACCCACTAAGACTTAGATTAACCGTTAACTAAGCAAGCGAAAATCAGTTAATTGTCCAAGATAATCAAGAGTTTGATTTTTCTATTACAACTACTATTGCAAAATTTAAACACGTAACCCATGGAGATATAGATTCCATAGTTGTGGTCGGTTTATCAATCCTATTGAGTTCGTAATTACACCTGTTAATCCAAATTATCTAAGATTGCTAGTTGACCGGATCGTTTATATAAATAGCATGTTCCCACAATACTATCCCTCTATCCATAATATATCAACCCTATATTCCTATGGTCTTGAATCTATCATGAACGAATATAATACGATATTCATCTATGCAAGATTGTTAGATATATTTCTATCCTAACTGCAAAATCTTTCCCCGAGCCACGGGTGCAGAAATAAGCTCTCTCTAATTCTACTCTAATCTAAACACGGCTTTCCCAATCATAGCATAGATAGTAAATATAACTCAATTGTTGGCCAAACAATTAAGCAATTATGCACAGAATTATAGAAGCAACCAAAGATAATAACTCGAATTAACAGTAATATAATTAATAAACTTCAATATTCGTGACAACCACAACCCTAGAACGTGAAGTTTAGCTCCACATAGACATGGTAGCAAAACAACAAATCATCAAGAAAAAGTAAAGATTACTAAGCTTAATAGAAAAAGATGGAATCTGATGAATTCCAGCCTTCACGGAGGCTCCGTGCTCTCCCTATGTCTAAAGTATGTCAAAAGTCCTCAAAATAATGTTTGTACAAGTATTTATACCAAGTAGGGTTGGGCCAAGACTAAATCGCCCTTTCCTAGCCGAAATATGAAAATTTGCAAACTTATTGCTTTTCATGTGTCGCATTGTGCGTCGCCCTGTGCATCGTACTAGTTCTTTTTCCTGTCAAACAAAAAAACACAGTCTATGAACTTTGGAAATTTCTGACATAAAATTACACTAATGCGTCGTACTCTGCGTCGCACAGTGCCTCGCGCTATTGCATTTCTTCAGCAGTTGCTTCTTCCTTGAATTTTGACATCCAGAATTGATCCTCGACCACCGAACACGATCCCGACTTAATCTCTTGGGCTTTTACTCAGACTTCAAAGCTCCAAATAGCTCAAATTCGTTCCATAACATCTATATAGCTTAGAGTCACTCTTATAAGGCATAAAATACGTAATTAGTGTAAAACACTAGCGATTAAAGCTCAAATTCAATTAAACTGTAGTAAATTAGAGTTTAATAAGCGACTAAAATACGTAACTATAGCCTATCATCAACACCCCACACTTAAACCATTGCTCGTCCTCGAGCAATCAAACTACACTTTATATAGACACGATCTTTTTATACAATTCTCCTAACTCATCACACCAAGAATATTTAAAATAGACTAAGCACAAGAGTGTAACATCTTCACCTCAAGATTTGACTCACAAGTACCATGCATTATTCACAACTCACTCACTTACTCTAACATAGAGGTCAATGACATCACCTTTCCTTCATGAATCAAGTGCCCTCACACAACAAAATAGAGTAGTTCCACACACAATAAAATTTAAGAATAATTAGGAACTCAAGATAGAAAGAATTCACTCACTCTCAGAAATAACATTCATATGCCACAAAAGATGCACCATAGGCTTGCATGTAGTGTACTACTCTACTAATCGAGCTCATTCAATCTAGGATCAAGTAGGACTTTAATTGGTTGTGATGTAGGTTGCGAGACAGGTATGATACATTTAGATATAAGAGTGACTACACCTCCCTAAATACTTTAATACATACACTTTAATATTTAAAACCCCACACTTATGTCAAACCATAACTCCACCTTCACATCAATGTATATTAACTCCATGCTTCTTTAAGCACAATTACATCAAGAGTTACCACTATCAAGGAATATTTTTCACAGCAATACAACTTTTTTTTTCTTTTTCAATTCAAATGGCTCTTACTTTTTCAAAATAGTGCACATTTCTCCTTATTTCATTAGTTCCATTCAAAAACCAAACCAACCACCCCACACTTTAACTTTTACAAAGTTCATAATAATTCAAGTGCTCATTAGAGGTGAAAATGTTCAAATAGATGGTTAATTCAAACAATTGGGTAAGGCTTGTAGTGTGGTTGCCAAGGAAATAGGATTACAAGCTCAAAGGGTTAACTACGATACATAACAATTAGGCGGGTAAAATATATATATCTGGCACAACAAAGAAATGCCTATATCACTTTCAAGACAGAACAAAACTACTATTTCACTTTGCAAACACACGTGGCAAGTTCTAGACATCAAATACAATGTACAGAATAACACATAAACCTCACACATACATGGCACATAACTCACTCAGGATTGGACTCATCAAGACACTCTAGTCAAAGTAGTTAAGCAAAGTTAAGATCATACAATTTAAGTTACTTATACAAGAGTCAAAAACTGAGCCTAAGTATCACAACCAAAGTACTCACTATTCTCAAGGCATAACAAAGTCAAGAGATATTGCTTCAATTAAATTCATAGGAAATGGATCCCACTCCTAAAAAAAATAAAACTAACTACACCCGATTCAAACAAAAACCTTAAAAATGAACTGCAGCATAAAGAAAAACCAAGGGCGAATTAATACACTACCTACAAAAAAAATCTTTTTGTCTTTTTTCTTTAGACTTAAATCCCTCAAGAAAACTGTCTAGTAGATCCATCGTCGGAAAAAGTCCAATTTTTCTACTTTGTTTTTTCAATTTTTCTTAGGAGCTACTAAAATACTACACAACTACGAAAATAAAAATAAGAAGTTAACATTTTTCTAACACACTGCTACTAATCATCTAGAGAAATTCTACCACCCCACACTTAAAGGAGTGCAGTATCCCCAATGCACAAATAAAGCAAAGCAATAATGAGGATGGACAAGAAACTCCCTGAAAGGCCAAAGGCCGAAGCAACATCGGCTCACAAGGTACTCACACGTCCCCCAGGCATGGTTCTTTGTGTGGGCACCCCATACTTAGTTCTCACCATCTAGCTCGCTTTTGTACTCTTCCAATGGATTTGCTTCCTATGCTTATAATCCTACAAAATAAAAACAGACACTACGAAAATAATATAATAATAATAAAAATAAAAGAGAGTAGTAAAGCTGGGTTGCCTCCCAACAAGCGCCTGATTTAACGTCGCGGCACGACGTCAACCACTTTTTGCCTCCACATTGAACTTATGAATTGAGTACCTAAATTGGCTTCAAGCTTTCTGTTATGCTCCCGGTGTGGTGAGACAAATTTAATTGGGCCAAGCAACCAATATCGCATTCTATATTTCTTGGCCTTCGGATGAGGCATGTAATTTTGTCTCTCTGGCACGACGAATTCAAGAATGTAAGCATCCCGTTTCTCATCCATTGGCTCCTTTAAAGGCTCAGATGACTCGATTTCCATGTCATCATCTAAACACAATGTTGAAAAATGTATGGAATGAGGACTAGTGTGCCCCAATTCTAGAACTACGTCACTATTTACATCCTCATATGTACACACACTAGAGTCTTCAAAATATAATATTATTCACTTCCTCATATGACTCTAGAACACTCTTTTCAGCATTGGCATCCTCAAGAAAAATATGGTATAATGCTTGGTATTCTCCTTCTAGCTCCTAAATTTGGTCTAGAAGATTTTTTTTCCATTTCAGACAACTCATCATTAAATTGTTGGGTGTTGAACGAATCAACCTTCGCATTCAAATATACATCCAAGTTGTGCAAAACCAAGCCAAACTTGTCAATTTCTTGTGCAAGATCAACTCTCTCCTTCGACCAATCATTCACCAATTTTGTTAGAAGAGAACATCGCTTTGCATATGCCCTTAATCATGAATATCCGTCCCAATACCAACCCTTACTCCCATATTCAAATTCAAACCTCCCAGAGTTCAGGTCATGACTCATGACAAGCCCAAAAGGACGGGCCATAAAAATCTTCCGTCAACCAAACGTCTTCATCAATAACCTTACCTCCGGATATTTCATCCCCATATGTCATGTTGAGAGAACTATGAACACACTAAGAGAAAAATTAAATTGTTATAAAAATAAAAATATTTACAATAAGAAAACAAATAAACAAAACCTATAAAGATAAGAGTAAAAGTCTAATCTAGAAAAATAACTAAATAGAAAAATTAAAAACTTGAACAAAAATCAATTAAAATCTTAACTTAGATAAACAATCAATAACTAAGTCCCTGGTAACGGCGCCAAAAACTTATTGGTTCCCCAAGTACACGCAAGTATACGTGGCCGTCAAGTAATAAAGTGACTCGAAAGTCGGATGTCGAACCCACAGAGACTTAGATTAACCGTTAACTAAGCAAACTAACATCAATTAATTGTCCAAGATAATCAAGAGTTTGATTTTTCTATTACAACTAATATTGCAAAATTTAAACATGTAACCTAGGGAGATATAGATTCCAGGGTTGTGGTCGGTTTATCAATCCTATTGAATTCGTAATTACACATGTTAATTCAAATTATCTATGATTGCTAGACCGGATCGTTTATATAAATAGCATGTTCCCACAATACTATCCATTTATCCATAATATATCAACCCTATATTCCTATGGTCTTGAATATATCATGAATGAATATAATACGGTATTCAACTAAGCAAGATTGTTAGGTATATTCCTATCATAACAGCGAAATCTTTCCCCGAGCCACGGGTGCAGAAACAAGCTCTCTCTAATTCTACTCTAATCTAAATACGACTTTCCCAAGCGTAGCATAGATAGTGAATGGAACTCAACTGATGGACAAACAATTAAGCAATTATGCACTGAATTAGAAAAATAACCAAAGATGATAACTCGAATTAACGGTAATATAATTAATAAACTTCAATATTCATGACAACCACAACCCTAGAACGTGAAGTTTAGCTCCACATAAATATGGTAGCAAAATAACAAATCATCAAGAAAAAAGTAAAGATTACTAAGTTTGATGGAAGAAAGATGAAATATGATGAATTTCGGCCTCCACGGCGGCTCTGTGCTCTCCCTAGGTCTAAAGTATGTCAAAAGTCCTCAAAATAATATTTTTACATGTATTTATACCAAGTAGGGTTGGGCCAAGATGAAATCTCCCTTTCCTAGCCAAAATATGAAAACTTGCAAACTTATTACTTTTCATGTGTCGCACTGTGCATCGCCCCGTGCGTCGCACTAGTGCCTTTTTCCTGTCAGACAAAAAAAAACTAGTCTCTGAACTTTGGAATTTTTTGACATAAAATTACACTAATGCATTGCACTGTGCGTCGCACAGTGCCTCACACTAGTGCATTTCTTCAGCAGTTGCTTCTTCTTTGAATTTTGACGTCCAAAATTGATCCTCGACCCCAGAACACGATCCCGACTTAATCTCTTGGGCTTTTACTCCGAGTTTAAAGTTTCAAATAGCTCGAATTTATTCCATAACATCTACATAGATTAGAATCACTCCTACAAGGAATAAAATACGTAATTAGTGCAAAACACTAGCGATTAAAGCTCAAACTCAATTAAAGCATAGTAAATTAGAGTGTAATAAATGACTAAAATACATAACTATAGCCTATCATCACCATGTCACCATCTACCACTTCATAAAGCATCGTTTTCATCACCCATCAGCGTTCGTGGGCAACAAAATTTCTCCTTGGGTTGTCACACTCGCAAGGTTGAATCCGGTGAGAAGTTTTGTGGCCGGAATGACGCTTCCGGTGAGTTAAGCTTATTCCAATACTCTCCATTGTATAATTCCGGCCTAATTTCTTGGATCCACGAGAACACGTATGGTTTTAAAGTCAAACACATTTAAAGAAATTACCAATGCGTCGTTGTGCGGTAGCAACAATCTGTCTGTGTCTTTCTCTGTGAAAGTGATGTCGTCTTCAGCAATTTCCCGGAGTCTCTTGCTATGGGTTATTGATACCTTCATATTTTTGCTGCCAAGAAGGTGACCCCATTTATTTCATCCCCCCGAAGATCATGTTGATCGTCTGTCGGGGAGGATCTTCTCTTGCCTTCGAGGGTTCCGCGTTATCCCGGTTGCGACCGTAGTTTTTCTTAGCCCGATCACTTAAGAATTCTTTGAAATGACCATTTTTCAATAGTGTTGCCACTTCTTCCCGGAGATGTCGGCAGTCCCCAGTCTGTTGGTCATTCATCCCGTGGTATTCACACCACAAGTTGGGATCCCTCTGACTGGGATCGGATCTCATCGGTTTCGGGAATCATGCTTCTTTGATGTTTCTCATGGCTGACACCAACTCTACTACACTGACATTGAAATTATATTCTGACAGTTTGGGGTAGGAAGGATCCCGCATCCCTGATGCTTCCTGGTCCTGCAATGATCTATTGTTCCGATCACGATCAGTCTTTCTGTCGATGGCGAACCTGTCCGCTGACCAGAAGCCTCTGCCGCGGCTTTCAGTCCGTTTGTGGGGCAAAAATCGGCCCTTTGAAGACCGTTTGTCTGTGTCTAAGTCGTCTTTTGATTTTTATCTATTCTTCTCCCGTTCTTTTGCCGACAACGGGAAGCCAACCTGATCATCTTCGATCCTTATCTTCGACTCATACCGGTTGTGGACACTCGCCCAAGTCGTTGCTTGAAACTCAAGCAGGCTTTCCTTAAATTTTCGGGAAGCATCTGAACTTCTCAGATTCAGTCCCTTGGTGAATGCTTCAGCCACCCATTCATCCGGAACAGCTATGAGCAACATTCTCTCATTTTGGAATCGGGTAACGAATTCTCGTAGCAACTCGGATTCTCCTTGTGCAATTCTAAATATGTCGGCCTTTTAGGCCTGCACTGTTCTGGCCCCGACATGATCCTTAATAAAAGAATCTGTGAGCATCTCAAAGGAATCTATGGAATGCTCGGGTAACAATGAATACCACGTCAAGGTTCCCCTCGTGAGAGTCTCTCCAAATTTCTTCAGCAAAACAGATTCAATTTCATTAGGAGCTAAATCATTACCCTTCACCGTCGTTGTATAAGTGGTAATATTCTCCTGAGGGTCTAATGTTTTATTATATTTTGGCACATCAGGCATTTTAAACCGCTTCGGGATTAATTACGGTGCCGCACTTGGCTTGTACGATAACTGAGTATACTTCTTTAAGTCTGGGCTGTCGTGCCCCAATTTTTCTCTCTCGAAAATTGGGTTTCAACATGTGACAACTCTTTCAAAGGAGGCATTAAAAGATGAGAGTCACCACCTAACGGTTTAAGGTGCGTTAGGGCACCTATTCACATATGACTCAGGTTTGACTAGTTTGCATCACCAGAGATCGGGTAAGGGCTCGAAATTACCTCGAAGAGAAGGTGTTAGGCACTCTTTGAGGTCCATAACTGTGGGTCCCGACTGAACTTGAATTATATGAATTAGTCGGATAAAGACAAAAAGCAAGAAGTTTGAGAAATTTTATTATTAAAAAGCTTTGAGGAAATACAAACACTTGATTCAAATATAAAAAGGGAATAAGATGGGGGGTCCTAAATTTTTTAGCCTAAAGGATCACCCCATGCAGCATAAATAATATTTCGTAACTCCCTCAAGATGGGGTGTTACTCGTATTATTCAGCAGGCATAGACTATCATCTCTTGATACCCGATTACTATCTTTAAATTATTACCTAAAGCGCATTAGTTGATTCTAAATCGTGCCTTATGCGTGCGCTACCCGTCCCATGCCTATGGTCCAGTAGGCATTTGGACCTCTATTTTTGGGTGGTTCTTGACTTGACTTAGGCTGCTCAAAAATTTTAAACTAGGCGACAATTCAAAACAAATAGGACTGCACTTAAGGACATTTAAAAGGCTCAAGTTAGCCTCCGCAGTTAGACAGCAAATGCATGCAAACAAATTTTTACGTAGGTTATTAGGTAGTTTCAGATTTGAGGGAGATTGAAGTCGTTAAGCCCTATAGACATGGCTTCTAGATGATCTAATTCAGATATGCAAGCTATTTTAGACCTATGATTTCTAAATTACCAGTTGTGAATACATGTTGCTGCTAAGTCATTTATAACAGATTATAAGTTAATAGACATATAGGCATGATCTCTAAATGGTTTGCACAGATAGTGAAACTTATTGGAAATGCTCAAAATTACCTATGCTTCCTAATAATTGCGTGGATGAGCAATGAAACAACGTTTGAAAAGCGAGCAGTGATGTCTTATAGGCATGATTTCTAGAGATTGACGATTGGAACTAATTTTATACCTTTAGCTCTTATAGGCATGCTGTCTAGATGAACAGAGCGAATTAATTAGTTAAAATCTTATATGCATGGTATCTAATGAACATGGTGCGAATTAAAGAATAGTTGTTAGCAGTTATTTCATATAGGCATGCTATCTAGCAACGCATAGCAGTAGACATGGGAATAAATAGAGCACTCATGCTTTGACAGTACACCAGTTATCTGAGTGTGTGATTGCCCTAATAACATGATCTCTAATAGTGCACAAAGAGATTTAAATATAACAGGTCAGAAAGCAAATGTATCACACAAATCCCATGAGCATGCTTTCTACCCTTTTCATGCAAGTATTAGGAGATACCTATTTCACAATTTCACTACTACCCCAATTGTTATTACAGACCCCATAATGAATAAATTACAAAGTGGTACAAGTAATAACAGTAGGCCTAAGACATGCCCAAAGAAATATCCAGTACTGCTAGGCCTTCAACTAAGCTCTTTCTCCATCTTTTAGCACACACGGATCTCAACATAGCCCAGAAACCATAGGAGAACTCAAACCAAACCAAACAGCCATGGTTTGATCATAGGATCCAAAAACCAATCACTCACACAAATCAATTTGCACATTCAACAGACAGAAAGAGGGACAGAGCTGAGTAGTAAAGAAAGTGACCAAAGAACCTCAGGTCCTAGTGTATCAGAGTTCACAAGGGTCTCAAAATGGACCTCGAGCAGTGCTCATACTAGGGAGGTTAATAGAGAAAGCTTTAGTGGCCTTGGCTTTCAGCCGACCAAGAATTATAGGTTCATAATAGGGTAAATAACCAATGAGAATAAAAAATAGTGATCAACTGGTAGAATTTGAAGAAGTGCATTTGCATTTTTAGAAACATGCATTGCAAAGGTTATCACACAATGAACATATCAGCAAAGAGGGTAAACAAACTTAAAAGACAGGTTGATATCACAAGTCCACACTTAGCATATTGGGGCAAAGGACATTTGTGGAAAGCAAGGGGGAATTATAACTTTGGGGATTACAAACTAATAAGCAAATGTGCATTAGGCCAGTAAGACAAACAATAGAACATTAACCTAACAGGTTCAAACCTAAGGGTAAAGTTATGATGCACACCAGAAGTTAAACAGACCAACTCATAGCAACAAGGCAAAACATAGTCAAATGTCATGAGGGAAACTCAAGTTGGGAAGCTATTCTAAAAGGTTCCAACTAGTTGCTAGGGAGTGCAGAGTTAGACAGGGTAAGGATATACTAAGTGATAAAATGATCATAGGAGCAAATCATAGCTAGAATGAGGGTTTTAACATGGATTGGTGCATATCACAGATACAAATCAATCACTATAGAAATCCAGGACAAGGCAGGAAACAAACTGATATCATATAACCAATGTACACACTCAAAGTACCAATATATTAAGCTAAACGACTTCAAACAGTCTAAATTGTTCCAGTTAAATATAAACACATTTCAGAACTGGCAGTTTAGGCATAAGCAGATGCTAGAGAGTTTCATATCACAAACAGATTCGATACTAGCAGGGTTGCACATAGAGATAGTCTAGAAACACATTGGGTTATGAAATTTTAGAGACGTGAATATACAAATCATGAACATAAGAGAATGAATATTGCGAAGGCTAAAGAACTCACCAGTTACTGATTGACAAGTAGACAAAACAAGCAAGAACAGACAATACAATACTTTGAACGTAAACATATCAGTATAACCCAGGACTTTAGATGTGTCAAGTTCCCAAGGGCTTCGAGGAACCCAGGGCAATGCTCGCACCCATGGAAGGTCGAAAAATAGGAATTCTGGTGGCCTTGGCTTTCAGCCGGCCGAGAGCTAGAGTAGAACAAGAGAATAAGCGAACGACAGAGTGAAGATCTTTAGCTTTTTAGTGGGAATTTTGTGATTCGAAATCTGTCCAAAAGGGAATGTGGGAGGGGCTTATATAGTAGTGAAAAAATCAAGCAATAATCAAGAAAACAGAGTAAATTAAGCAACAAAAAGGAAAATAAACATGCAAATCAATCTGAAAATCAATTTAAGAGAGAAATTTGTAAACCCAGTTTTTAGGGAAAGTGTAGATCAACAGAATCTAAACAAAAAATCAGACTCACACAGTAGCATAGAACGTATATAGACAGAATAACGTTCAAAATCAGAGATTTGAACCATTTTGGTTCGATTTCGAAAGAGATTTGCTTGCCATGTTTAGGCAAGCACTTAGGTAATACCATAAGAGAACAACCAGTACCAAAAGGGGGTCAGATATGGCAAGAAATAGTAGTCGAATCCCATATTTAGCGGGATTAGGAGAAGGATTTAGGGGGGGTTAGGGTTCTTCAGAGAGAGAGAGAAGGGGAGGTTGAGAGAGTGTGAGGGCGGCGAGTTAGGGGATAATAGGTTAGGGTTAATTAAAAGGAAAGGGTGAATAAGGGTCGTTGATCTTGAGAGATTAACGGCCAAGATTAAAAGTTGGAACGGGTGGGTCATGAAGATGGGGCACCGACCGGGGTTTGGATTAGTGGGTCATTTGGTTTGGTCTAGGGTATTTGGGCTAGATGTTTGAGGGTTTTGGGTCATTTATTTGGTCTGAAATTGGTTTTAAAATGGGTTGTTGTTTAAATACCCAATATTTATCAAAAATATAATTTATAAAAGTAATTAATAAATAACAAAAAATATTATCTGTGCACTAAAATGATGGGAAATAATAACTTAACATTAATATAAAAAGTTATTTTGGCACAACTAATGTAATTATACATGAATATAGGCTATTATTGCCAAAACGTGCAATTAGCCTAAAAATGCAAATGCAATTATAGAAAAAATGAAGTAGTATATTATAAAACATACATGTTGGTGTAAATAATAAGTTTGGAAGATTAAATCATCATAAAAATAATTTGAAGGGTAATTATTGGATATTTATGTAATAAAATGCAACAAGAAATTAATTTAGAGCTTCTACAAATCATGGAAAATTATGAAAGTTGCTTGTATGGGTTTGTAAACTAAATAATGATGCAAATATGCTATTTTGAAAGTATATATATATATTTATTTCTAAATATGAGGGAAAATTGGGTATCAACAGCTGCCCCTCTTTACCCGGGAATAATGAAAGGATTATCGGGTAAAGAAATGATGACCGATTTTAACCGAATGGGATGATTTGAAAAATAGAGGCCGAACTCTGGTTTCTGAGTTGCCTACATATCCCCGGTATTACTGAAATCAGGCTGCGTGTAGTTCTGGATCCAGTGGTGAACTAAGCCAATGGAGTTGTTGCAGGAATGGTCGTATGCTTTGGAAAGTGTTCCTTTAGGTAGGATAATATCAGATGAGTTTATATGAGGTTGTGAATGGATGTATCTCATAACGGTTATAGATGATCATTTGAACGGTTATCAAGTGGAAGCGGGTGGTAACGGATTGTGGTTGGTTGTATTTGAGGTAATTTCAGGATGTGAGCACCAAACGGGAACCCGAGCAAAGATTGCTCCCGTTTAAAAGAACGGTTACCTCATGGATTACCTGCAAAAGTTAAACGCAATGCATGCAAGTATATATGGGATTATTGCGAGAATTTAAACATGATGCAAATTCCCTTTGGACCATGAAAGTTGTCTTTGGACGACGAGGATGATGTCCTTAGACCATGATGTCCTGGGCCATGAATCGCGTGATAAGGGATTTGCAGTGCATGAAATGATGTTCTCGGGCCATGAAAATAGTGCCTCTGAACTATGACGCCTTTGAATAATGATGTGCAATATTGAGAGATCCTCAGGCCATGGCATGGTGTCTTCTGGCTATGAGGATGATGCTTTTGGACTATGATGCCTTTGGACAAAATGGCGATATTTTAGCCCATGAGATGCAAAGACATGATGCTGGGTCATATGCGAAGAGAAACAAGATAGAGCTTAGTCTTGTGTAAGATTGGGGTAAAGCTTAGCCCCGGGAAAGTAGAAAGTAGTGATAGATTTCAAGTAGCATAGCATTTGGTTTTATGAAAGGAAAGGCAAATCTTAGCCTTATGAAATTAAGGAGTCAACGCTTAGCCTCGTGCAAGAAAGAGAGACATGGCTTAGTCCCATACAAGAAAAGGCATAACTTAGCCTTATGCAATTAGGGAGGCAATGCTTAGCCTCGTGCAAGAAAGGGAGACGAGGCTTAGTCTCATGCAAGGAAAGGCAGAGCTTAGCATTGTGCAATTATGGAGGCAATGCTTAGCCTCATGCAAGAAAAGGAGGCAGGGCTTAGTCTCATGCAATGGAAGGCAATTCTTAGCCTTATGCAATTAGGGAGGCAATGCTTAGCCTCATGCAAGAAAAGGAGACATGGCTTAGTCCCATGCAATGGAAGGCAATGCTTAGCCTTATGCAATTAGGGAGGCAATGTTTAGCCTCATGCAATAAAAGGAGTCAGGGCTTAGTCTCATGCAATGGAAGGCAATGCTTAGCCTTATACAATTGAGGAGGCAGGGCTTAGCCTCATGAAAAATAGGAGACAATGCTTAGTCTCATGTAAAGAAAGGCAATGCTTAGCATTATGCAATTAGGGAAGCAATGCTTAGCCTCATGCAAGAAAATGAGACATGGCTTAGTCTCATGCAATGGAAGGCAATGCTTAGCCTTATGCAATTAGAGAGGCAATGCTTAGCCTCATGCAAGAAAAGGAGACGGGGCTTAGTCTCATGCAATGGAAGGTAATGCTTAGCCTTATGTAATTAGGGAGGCAATTCTTAGCTCATGCAAGAAAAGGAGAATAGGTTTAGTCTCATGCAAAGAAAGGCAATGCTTAGCCTTATGCAAAGAAAAGACAATGAGTGATAGCAGAGTATTTCTTAGCTGGAAACGCATTTGCATTTGGCAATCTTGTCGTTACGAAGATAACGATTTTGATGTGTGTGCGTAATCCTTGTTCTTATATCAAAAGAAAAATCGTGAGTTTTGCGGGGAAGGTTGGTTCGTGCTTTCACCTTCTTGCTTTGCTCTTTCTCTTGCTTCGAGATCCTGTTCGAGTTATCCTGAGTAGCATCTGGTTGTTTATAAAATAAAGTTTTCGAGAAAACATGCGTGCATTTGATGAATGTAGTCAATAGTAGTATGCAATATCAAGTAAGTTAGATGAACCAATGACTGTGACACTTTTAGAGACATGGTGACTTCCTTGCATTTAGAATTTTGTGGGTCCTACTCAAAATTCTGCCCCAGTTCAATAAGCGATTCTTTGACCGTTCTGCACGTGATGAAGTTGGCTGGACTTGCTCCGAAATTTTGAGGGTCCTCCTCAAAATTCTGCCCCAGTTTCTAACCATGGTAAAAATAAATATTTTATTGAGTTGTGACCGAACCCACAGGGCTGCCTACGTATCCCCTATTAAACGGGAATCAGGTCAAGCGTAGTTCAGTTACATCAGATGAAGAAATGCAAACGATCTAAACATAGTATCTCTTGATTGCGTCTGAGTTGATAGGTTTTGGCCAAACTTCTCCGTCCATCTCTGCAAGTATGAGCGCTCCTACTATTAGTACTCTGTGAACCATGTAAGGCCCTTGCCAATTGGGCAAAATTCCCTTTGGCTTCATCTTGATGCGGGAAGATCTGCTTCAGCACCAGCTGCCCCGGTGTGAATTGTCTAGGCCTGACCCTTTTGTTGAAAGCTCTGGACATTCCGTTCTGGTAAAGTTAACCGTGACATACTGCGTTCATTCTTTTTCTGTCAATGAGAGCCAGTTGCTCATAACGACTTTATATCCATTCCGCATCCCTGAGTTCAGCCTCTTGTATGATTCTTAAAGAAGGAATTTCTACTTCGGCGGGAATAACAGCTTCAGTGCCATAGACCAGCAAATAAGGAGTTGCCCCAGTTGATGTGTGAACCGTGGTACGATATCCAAGTAGGGCAAATGGTAACTTCTCATGCCATTGTTTGTGATTATCTACCATCTTCCTTAATATCTTCTTGATGTTCTTATTGGCGGCTTCCACAACTCCATTCATTTGTGGCATGTATGCTATGGAATTCTTATGCTTGATCTTGAACGTTTCACACATGGCTTTCATCAAATCGATGTTTAAATTGGCGGCGTTATCAGTAATGATTCTCTGAATCACTATCCTCATGTTGCGTTGTCTCATTACATGTCACAGTCGTAGGTTCATCGGAATAGGTAATAATAATGTTGAAAAGAAAAATGTAAAAATAATAATAAATACGAAAAGCAATAATGCATTAAAAAAATCTTTAAAATGTCAACAAGTGCGGCTTGATGTCTCGAGCAATTATTTCAAAACAGAATACTGAAAAATGTCTCAAATGCTCAAAACTATTTTTTAAAGTAATTCATGCTAATTTGCCAGGCTACCCAGAAACTCGACAGGCTCGGGATGGTGCAGCGGTCCAGTTCTTGAGAAGATGCCAATATGCACAAACCAACCTTTGGGAATGAGAAAAATCAAAAGAAAGAAAAAGCAAAAGGTAACCAAGTTAGTAAGGAATATTAAAAGAGTGTTTGCGATATTAAAACATGTTTCACAAAGTCATGCAATAATTCACGTCCTACTTTGGGGACCTCATTGTGCCCGAGGTAGGCCTAAACGACACGTAGACTTGGAGAAAATTGATGCCAACATTTGCGTCATTTCGTTAATGCCAATAATGTTTACACAATAATGATCAACACGTTGGCATATTTTTCTCCAAGTAATGCACATAGTATGATAGCGTCCATTGGGATTGTGGAAATCCCGTCGGACTTTGGACGAGGTTCATCTTAGCGTGTTGTTACGTTAATAACGCTTCAACCCGTACTAGATTTAACATGATACATGTACATTTCAAGTTGGAGTAGGGTTTCTAGAATGGTCTAGACTGGTACTCCCAAGCGGACAACTTGAGAGGGAAAGGCACAGGACTGTCAATTGCACCGTTGATCGACTAGTCTACCGCAAATAAGCCTTTTCGATTTAAAAGGGAAATTTTCGAAAGAGCGCAGACACTCATCAAGTGCCGCTATGATGATAATTGGCACGAGTGGAGTATGATGTGGAGCATGCTTTATACAGCAATAATAACACGTTGTCAAGTATTTGCATGATATGTAAAAGCAGTAAATAATATAGCAAAGGTAAACATGGAAAGAATATAGAAGAAAGACAAAAGGAAGGAGTTAGTTTAGTTCATAAAATATATGCGGGAATGTAATAAAGCAGGTAAGGAAGTAGGCATGATATAGAAATTTTGACAAGATAAAAGAGCGGTCATAGCAAGTAAAGGTGAATAGGGGGAATGGATGTGCCTGTCATAGCAGATTTAAACAAATAAAGGTGAGCAGGGGGAGGGATGTGCATGTTGTAGCGGATTTAAACAAATAAAGGTGAGTAGGGGAAATGATGTGCATGTAACAAAGAAAGTATTCCACATAAGCCAAGTTCATTATGGTAAGAGCCTAAGTGTATATTCCCAGCAGAGTCGCTATGCTATCGCGCCCCCGTTTTTCTCTCTCGAAAATAGGGTTTCGACATGTGACAACTCTTTTAAAGGAGACATTAAAAGAGGAGAGTCGCCACCTAACGATTTAAGTTGCGTTAGGGCACCTATTCACATATGACTCAGGTTTGACTAGTTTGCATCACCAGAGATCGGGTAAGGGCTCAAAATTACCTCGAAGAGAAGGTGTTAGGCACTCTTCGAGGTATATAATTATGGGTCCCGGCTAAACTTGAATTATATGAATTAGTCGGATAAAGACAGAGAAAGCAAGAAGTTTGAGAAATTTTATTATTAAAAGGCTTTGAGGAAATACAAACACTTGATTCAAATATAAAAAGAGAATAAGATGGGGGGTCCTAAGGTTTTTAGCCTAAAGGATCACCCCATGCAACATAAATAATACTTCGTAACTTCCTCAAGATAGGGTGTTACTCGTATTATTCAGCGGGCACAAACTATCATCTCCTGCTACCCGATTACTATCTTTAAGTTATTACCTAAAGAGACTAGTTGATTCTAAATCGTGCCTTATGTGTGCGCTACCCGTCCCATGCCTATGATCCATGAGGCATTTGGACCTCTATTTTTGGGTGGTTCTAGACTTGACTTAGGCTGCTCAAAAATGTTAAAACTAGGCGACAATTCAAAACAAATAGGATTGCACTTAAGGACAGTTAAAAGGCTCAAGTTAGCCTCTACAGTTAGACAACAAATGCACGCAAACAGATTTTTACGTAGGGTATTAGGCAGTTTCGGAGTTGAGGGAGATTGAAGTTGTTAAGCCTTGTAGACATGGCTTCTAGATGATCTGATTCAGATATGCAGGCTATTTTAGACCTATGATTTCTAAATTACCAGTTGTGAATACCTGCTGCTGCTAAGTCGCTTATTACAGATTATAAGTTAATAGACATATAGGCATGATCTCTAAATGGTTTGCACAGATAGTGAAACTTATTGGAAATGCTCAAAATTACCTATGCTTCCTAATAATTGCGTGGATGAGCAATGAAACAACGTTTGAAAAGCGAGCAGTGATGTCTTATAGGCATGATTTCTAGAGATTGACGATTGGAACTAATTTTATACCTTTATCTCTTATAGACATGCTGTCTAGATGAACGAAGCAAATTAATTAGTTAAAAGCCTATAGGCATGGTATCTAATGAACATGGTGCGGATTAAAGAACAGTTGTTAGCAATTATTTCCTATAGGCATGTTATATAGCAACGCATAGTAGTAGACATGGGAATAAATAGAGCACTCATGCTTTGACAGTACACTAGTTATGTGAGTGTATGATTGCCCTAATAACATGATCTCTAATAGTGCACAAAGAGATTTAAATATAACAGGTCGGAAAGCAAATGTATCACACAAATCCTATGAGCATGCTTTCTACCCTTTTCATGCAAGTATTAGGAGATACCTATTTTTCAATTTCACTACTACCCCAATTGTTATTACAGACCCCATAATAAATAAATTACAAAGTGGTACAAGTAATAACAGTAGGCCCAAGACATGCCCAAAGAAATATCCAGTACTGCCAGGCCTTCAACTAAGCTCTTTCTCCACCTTTTAGCACACACGGATCTCAACATAGCCCAGAAACCATAGGAGAACTCAAACCAAACCAAACAACCATGGTTTGATCATAGGATCCAGAAACCAATCACTAACACAAATCAATTTACACATTCAATAGACAGAAAGAGGGACAGAGCTGAGTAGTAAAGAAAGTGACCAAAGAACCTCAGGTCCTAGTGTACCAGAGTTCACAAGGGTCTCAAAATGGACCTCGAGCAGTGCTCATGCTAGGGAGGTTAATAAAGAAAGCTTTAGTGGCATTGGCTTTCAGCCGACCAAGAATTATAGGTTCAGAATAGGGTAAACAACCAATAAGAATAAAAAATAGTGATCAACTGGTAGAATTTGAAGAAGTGCATTTGCATTTTTAGAAACAGGCATTGCAAAGGTTATCACACAATGAACATATCAGCAAAGAGGGTAAACAAACTTAAAAGACAGGTTGATATCACAAGTCCACACTTAGCATATTGGGGCAGAGGACATTTGTGGGAAGCAAGGGGGAATTATGACTTCTGGGATTGCAAACTAATAAGCAAAGGTGCATTAGGCCAGTAAGACAAACAATAGAACATTTACCTAACAGGTTCAAACCTAAGGGTAAAATTATGATGCACACCAGAAGTTAAACAGACCAACTCATAGCAACAAGGAAAAACATAGTCAAATGTCATGAGGGAAACTCAAGTTGGGAAGCTACTCTAAAAGGTTCCAACTAGTTGCTAGGGAGTGCAGAGTTAGGCAGGGTAAGGATATACTAAGTGATAAAATGATCATAGGAGCAAATCATAGCTAGAATGAGGGTTTTAACATGGATTGGTGCATATCACATATACAAAATCAATCACTATAGAAATTCAGGACAAGGCAGGAAACAAACTGGTGTCATATAACCAATATAGACACTCAAAGTACCAATATATTAAGCTAAACGACTTCAAACAGTCTAAATTGTTCCAGTTAAACATAAACACATTTCAAAACTGCAGTTTAGGCATAAGCAGATGCTAGAGAGGTTCATATCACAAACAAATTTGATACTAGCAGGGTTGCACATAGAGATAGTCTAGAAACACATTGGGTTATGAAATTTCAGAGATGTGAATATGCAAATCATGAACACAAGAGAATGAATATTGCAAAGGCTAAAGAACTCACCAGTTACTGATTGACAAGTAGACAAAACAAGCAAGAACAGACTCCACAACACTTTGAACGTAACACAGCAGTATAACCTAGGACCTTAGATGCGTCAAATTCCCGAGGGATTCGAGGAACCCAGGGCAATGCTCGTACCCAAGGAAGGTCAAAAAATAGAAATTTCGATGGCCTTGGCTTTCAGCCGGCCGAGAGCCAGAGTAGAACAAGAGAATAAGCGAACGATAGAGTGAAGATCTTTAGCTTTTTAGTGGGAATTTTGTGATTCGAAGTCTGTCCCAAAAGGGAATTGGGGGGGGGGGTTATATAGTAGTGAAACAATCGAGCAATAATCAAGGAAACAGAGTAAATTAAGCAACAATCAAGGAAAATAAATATGCAAATCAATTTGAAAATCAATTTAAGAGAGAAATCTGTAAACCCTAGTTTTTAGGGAAAGTGTAAATCAACAGAATCTAAACAAAAAATCGGACTCACATAGTAATATGGAACGTATATAGACATAATAGCGTTCAAAATCAGAGATTTGAACCATTTTGGTTCGATTTTGGAAGAGATTTGCTTGCCATGTTTAGGCAAGCACTTAGGTAATACCATAAGAGAACAACCAGTAACCAAATGGGGTCAGATATGGCAAGAAATGGTAGTCGAATCCCATATTTAGTGGGATTAGGAGAAGGATTTGGGGGGGGGGGGGCGGTTTAGGGTTCTTCAGAGAGAGAAGGGGAGGTTGAGAGAGTGTGAGGGCGGCGGGTTAGGAGATAATGGGTTAGGGTTTGGGGGTTGGGTTAATTAAAAGGGAAGGGTGAATAAGGGCCGTTGATCTTGAGAGATCAACGGCCAAGATTAAAAGTTGGAACGAGCGGGTCATGGTGATGGGGCACCGACCGGCTTTTGGATTAGTGGGTCATTTGGTTTGGGCTGGGGTATTTGGGCTAGATGTTTGAGGGTTTTGGACCATTTATTTGGTCCGAAATTGGTTTAACAATGGGTTGTTGTTTAAATACCCAATATTTATCAAAAATATAATTTATAAAAGTAATTAATAAATAATAAAAAATATTATTTGTGCACTAAAATGATGGAAAATAATAACTTAGCACTAATATAAAAAGTTATTTTGGCACAAGTAATGTAATTATACATGAATATAAGCTATTATTGCCAAAACGTGCAATTAGCCTAAAAATGCAAATGCAATTATAGAAAAAATGAAGTAGAATATTATAAAACATACATATTGGTGTAAATAATAAGTTTGGATGATTAAATCATCATAAAAATAATTTGAAGGGTAATTATTGGATATTTATGTAATAAAATACAGCAAGAAATTAATTTAGAGCTTCTAAAAATTTATGTAAATTGCTTGTATGGGTTTGTAAACTAAATGATGATGCAAATATGCTATTTTGAAAGTATATATATATTTTTTTAAAATATGAGGAAAAATTGGGTATCAACAGCTACCCCTTTTTACCCCGAGAATGATGAAAGAATTGTCTTCCCTCATAAACCGTAAGAGTTTATTTTTGAAAGGATCATTTTCGTTATTGAGGCCGAATCCGCTCTCCCAGCCCCATCGGAGCCAACTTCGCCCCTCGGGGTGTTGTTGTCGACCCTCTGCATTGTTTGATTCACGGGAGCGCTAGGAGGAATCAAATCTCGTCTATTCGCATTATTCAAAGTCCCTGACAACGCCTGCTTCAACTCTGTCATAACCTTATCCTGTCGCGTGAGGGTGGCCTAGAATGATCGTCTATTGTTCTTGTAGGACCCTTACCACATCAACAACATGTTCCTCTTTAGCATCATCGGGGGTTGCTTCCCGAACATGTTATGGGTACCGCTTGTCGTGGACCAGCGCGATATTGTTTCCCTCATTGTGGGTGTCGATGATTGAATCCTCGAGGTGAGGCTGGTCTCCTTGAACCTCAGGATTGTGTGCGTTGTTAATACCATTTTCTGCCATCTCTTATGATTTTTTGCTAAGATGAATAACCAAAACACGTTAGTAAAAAAGACAAGGATCAACTTAATTACCCGGTTGTCTAGGCCCCACGGTGGGCGCCAAACTGTTTTTCCGTAAAACGATACAGTTAAATTTATACATGGTTTATAGATAAGTGAATTAATATGATCCTAAAATAATGAAAAAATTAAGAAAATACACAATACTTAGCCTTGAAATGAAGATAAAATCACAAAGAATAATGATTCGGGAGCAGAGCTTCCAGGTACAACAATGATGAAAACGAAGAATAGGAAAGTAAAATTGTATAAAACTTTTTATTGATTATAGCGTAGGTTTGCCAAGAAAGTCGTGTCCTTTACAATAACAACTGAACTCACTATTTATAGTTGTACCTAGGGAACAATGTCCTAAGATCATGCCCTTCTTTAATGTAAATTATGAGGACCATTGAAGAGGGTGTAGCGGTGAGCATAAATTCTATGTATCGGCCAGCACACTAAATGCCGTGAAATATTCTCCACTAAATACTACCAGACGAAGAGTATTTATTGCATCTTTATGAGCGTTATTCTTTCCGGTGACAGACGGAATAATTGCCTTCGGTTTTAGCTATCCCCCGTTTTAGGTTCCACGTGTCCCTCTTTTGAACGACCATGTAGTATAACATATTTTACCATATACAAAATTTACAAACATAGCAGGGAGTAAATTAGTTATATTGAAGCTAATCAATTTGACTAATAACAACTCTCGGCGGCGTATATATCTAAATCTTCAAAATTAAAGGCCATAAAAGGTAAAGTACTGATCATCCGGCGTGATATCACAAGATAATGGCATTAGTACCAACAAGACGACATATAGTTGACAACATTGGAGTACTAGTTTTGACTAAAATATATTTCGTTTTAGCTAAAAATAATGGATCTGTTTCATATGAAAAAGAAAAAAATACATATTTTGACTAAAAAAAAAAACAACTGGATTTTTGCGGCGGTGGCATAGTATTAGTTTAGGCCGAAACTCCCTAATTAAAATTTAAAATAGAAAAAATAAAATCAAAAGAAATCGTAACTGTTTTTGTACACCGCTCTCCTTCCTTTTGCTCATCTTCTCCAACTCGCTCTGTTCTTTTTGCTTTCCCTCATCGACTCGCTTTATTCTTCCTATCACCCTCTTTGACTCGCCCTATTATTTATGCCTTCTCAACAAACCCTAAAGAAAAACCCTTAAAATCCCTAAATATATTTCTTTAATGGACCATGATCGTCTATCGGACGAGCATAAAAGGTTTCTTATACTTAATGCACCCGTCGCTAACAATGTCTATTGCTTGGTTTGCGAGAAGGAATTCGAAAAATTGCAGCACCTTGATACAAAGTCTCCCACCCGAAAAACACACACAAGTGTCCTGTGTGCTATAACAAAGAGAAAACGGCTTCCATACCATATTTCACCATTTAATCAAATGTGATAACATTATTAATCAAATATTATCTTTGGTTATCTATCTTTTATTTCTCTCTTTTTGTTTCGAGCTTTCTTTGATCCAATATAGTAGCGTAACCCTATATTTCTTGCCTTTACCCTCTTAAAACTCAATATGTGCTTTTGGTTTTATTTTACTTTTTGGGATAATTATTGGTTTGTAAGTCTTTTAGAGATTTTGGTACGAGATATATTCTTTTTGCTTTGGGAATTTTAGAAGTAAATATTACGGCTAGTGCCCAAATTATGTGTTACAATTTTCTATGAGTTATTCAGGGAAAGAAACTTGTAAGCGTGACTCGATATAATTTGTGGCCTAAAGCCAATTTTATTAATAGACCTTAAATGCCAAAGAACATAATTTTTATTTATATATATATATATATATATATATATATATATATATATATATATATATAAGCAAAAAGTAAGGCAAGTCCTATAAAGTCTTTAACTTCACATAGTAGTATTGTTATTTATAGAGTAAAGGTTAATTTAAGTTAATAAGAAGTTAGTCATATACTTGCAATACATTGCCTGAGATCTTATTATAAAAAAAATATTTACTATTATGAAGATTCAAATAGTTTAATCTAAGGTCTTAAAATATTTTTGTTCAATTGGCCACAAGTACTCTGGATTGGTAAGAGTTACTTTTGTTGTTCTATTACTCACAAGTTTTAATGGATTGACAAGACGTGATACTATCTTCATCCTACTTATCCCATCAAATTGGTAACAAGTACTAACAGATTGATAAGACTTGCATATGTTGTTCAATTATTTTTATTATGGATTAAACAAAACTTGATACTATCTTCATCCTACCTATCATGTTCAATTGGCCACGAGTCTTTCCGGATTGTCAAGACTTGGCAGAGGTTCTTGATAGAGAGTTTTGAGAGGATTTATGCTAAAAGATCAATTGGTATATGGTTGAGATGCCACTTTTCTTGGCTTTGATTTCTCTAAAAACTTTCCATTTTCTCAATTATTGATGAACATTGCATTTTCATTTGCATTAGTAATGTATTATTCAAACAAATAACGACTGTGATGAAAACAATTAACATGCATATATAACTATATATGCACTTGTATGCGTGTCCTTTAATCACACTCCATCTATTGTTCATATTTTTTTCTCTCACCCCTATGTACTTCCCAGTCTTTCATTAGTTATCCTCAATTCACGATTGCACCACATAAATCATCATTTAAATAGAGATTACGTACTTCCTAGTCTCTCTATTTATGTTCTTTGAGTTTATTTAAAGTAGAGCCAAAGTTAATTTGCCCCTGCAAATTATTATTGCGCTTAGAAAGGAGGCAGGGGAGTGAAAGAGAAAAGGTCAATTGTTGTGTCTATAAAATAAAAGGAGCCTAATCTTTTTAGATAATATTATAAAATGGGACAAATATTAAATACCAGGACAACATGGGAATTATCTGTGCAAATTCTTGAGTTTCCAACGTATAAATGAGCATGTAGCCATTTGTAGTACCCCTATTTATAACATATCCGATACTACTTCTTATTTTGACCTTCGAGTGTGAAGTTGCGCTCTAGCATAGCGTAACTTGAAGGTCTGAATTTGAAAATGTTAGATCTATAATTTCAATTTTAGATATGCATGTCTGAAGTTTATTACAAGGGGCTAAACTTAAAAAATTTTGCAGTTATTTTATATAAAGGATCCTAAAAATGACTATTTGTGTGCACTTCGCCCGTTTACAACTATGCAAATGTGGTCCAATCTCTTAGTAGAAACGACATTAGGTAGCCACTCTAGAAGGGCTGCTATTAGGAATTAGTCAGTGTGTCATGAATTTCAAGATAAAAATTATCTTGCACAAGAAGAAGTCAACTCTTTCCAAAGCAAGGGGGCATCGCTCTAATCCCTAATGTAATTTTTTTATGTAATAACCCTCCTTTTGAATGCCTAGGTTGTAACCTTTATAGCGATAATGCGTCAAAAAAGATCTTTCGATCGGAAAAGGGAAAGAACGACCGGCCACATAAAGACAAAACAGACAAGAAAAGGCCAGACTCCGTATGGAAAGACAAAAGTTGACAATTTGTAAAGTCAAGATCAGCGGGAACATCCGCTTAAGCGAGCTCAAAATGGGCATTTTCGGCCAGTTTTGAGTTTAGGAGTCAGAGTTTAAGACTCGACAAAGGCATCAGTCTAGCTAGGGACTTAAGTAGAAGAGTAAACCCCTTTTTTAGGTAAGGCCTAAAGCCTATCATTGACCGAATAGCGAACTTAGCTTCAAAGCTTGAAGTGAAGGCTTTACCTTTTCTTGAATTAAATCAATGCTAGAGAATACATCAGAAGCTAATTAGCTCGTAGGTAGCGCTGCGCCGTCTGTTGTACCGTTCTAAAGAGAATTTGAGTTAAGAGACTAATCAAAAAAAAAAAAAAAAAGTGACCAATCTTTCCGTGGAGGCGGCGAAGGGATGGTAAGGCTTTGAAGCTAGACAAGAAGCTACTTATCTTGAATTGTCCTAAAGTTGAGAATTTTAATTTAAAATTTTATGATAAAATAAATAGTGGCTAATATCTAAATAAAATCCCTAAAATGACTATTGTGCACTTGCCCCAATTTCCCATACGTTTCAATAAATTCACCTTTTCCCCGCCAAGCCTAATGCTTTATTATCCTGGCTGCATTTGTTTTTCCCGCCATTTCTAGGTTCCTCTCTTCTAGATCTTCATCGCCGCCTGCTGTCTCCACCGCCACCTCCATCCGGTGATTCAACTTTATCGTGAGTCTTATTATCCATAACTTGATATCCTTGTAGCTTCGCATTTGCTTATAATCGATTTCCTTAAACCCTAGTTTTTACTCTGCTGAACAAAATGTAAAATATTTTTTATGTTTCCATTGCTGCGTCGATAATTTCTATAAATTTGGATGAAAAATTGTAGGAAAATGACAAGAGAAGAAGTTGAGAACGGAAGAGACTACATGTTAATAGACGGAGAGGACAATGCCGTTCCAGATGGATTTAACACCGATTATCTAAAAGCTTATTACGGTAAATCTTGGTTTTCGTGCATTTTAACCTGTTTATTTGTACAGAGATACGAAATTCGGGATTTTAACCTTATGAGTTGTAGTTCGGAATTGTAACACTGCTCATTTGATATATTGGGTTGGAAATTCGGGATTTTAACTTTATGAGTTGGAGTTCGGAATTGTAACACTGCTCATTTTATATATTGGGATAAAAATCGGGATTTTAACTTTATGAGTTGGAGTTTGGAATTGTAACACTGCTCATTTGATATATTGGGTTGGAAATCTATTATTTGTACTTCTTTAGTGGATTTTTAACATATATACAGTGTGACATATAATAGATACTATGATTAGACATCTGTACATCCATATATGGATAAGCTTGAGATCTGTAGAACATTTACTTTTAGATAAATCTAATTTGCCAACCGACTGACATGTTATTTGATATTGGAATAAAATGGGCTTGAGTAGAGAGGAATGGATACAGATGAGCCATCTGGTCAATTCCGACTAGTTTGTGTTTGTGATGTAAGTGTCAAGTGACTGACTTCTCAGATCCATTTAACAGAATTGAACTTGGAAGTTATTCAGTGGATGTTGATGAAACAAACAGTTGCTACCTGAATGCTTGTTTGGGAATCGTGTACATACCTCTTCAAAATTGAAGCTTTTGAATTGGATTATCTTAAGTACAATCAGATGAATAGTGTTCTTATACGTAATACTTATCAACTCTGAAGGATGCTTTAACAACTTTTCTGCCTTGAGTGCAATTTTGAGTTGGAAAATTCTGAAATTGACGTGATATATCTATGTTGTTGCAAAGTTTGTACCTTCCTCAATCCCTCTTCCGTTAATAAGAAATTCTGTAACTATACAGTAATTTATATTTGGTTCCAAAGCCATTTAGAGATTGATTTCTCAAGCTAAGTTTTCTCTGTTGCAGGAAAGCTTTTCCCTTGTGCTGATATGTTCAAGTGGCTCTCTTATGGCAATGGTAAAAGCAGTTCCTCGATATGAGTTTCTCATTTGATATATCTTCTGTAACATTGTGCTATTGTGGGTTCTCCAGATGGAAAACATCCAGGTTGTGATCACTCATACTCTGGTCGGAGGGAGTTCTCATTCACATTGGATAATGATATTTACTTGCGATTTCAATCGTTTAATACTGCATCTGAGCTGGAAAATGCTATCAAGGAGAAATGTCCTTTTAAAATAGACATTGGACCTGTCTATAGTGTGGATGTAAGATCTCTGCTATTGTCTTTCTCCCTGCATTGAAGCTTCATTTTAGTACCTATATACAAAATGATTCAGGAAAAATCTACTTATGGTGAATCTGTTGCTTTTATGTGGCAGAGGTTCTAACGAAGGTTGTTTTCCTACTATAACTGCATGTTAGTTCACTTCAAAAGAAAAATGGAGTTTCTTTTAGGAAACACATAAAATGGCTATACATTAAGTTATGGATATGCTTACTTTCATTCTGATGCTTCTTCGTAGCCTAAGTAACCCCAATTTCTCTGTCTTCTTTTGTATTAGCAGGATAGATATATTCTAACCTTTTTATTAACATTTGGAATTGTTCTTTTCTGTGTTGCAGCCCTCAAAAAGGCATGCCTATTCGCAAGGAGGTGATAATATATTCACACCTGTGGAAAGAGAGCTTGTGTTTGATATTGTAAGCTCATTGAAACTTGAAATATCAAATTTTCTGCAGAAAAGCCACCAATTCATGTTTCAGCTAAAAGTTTGTCGCATACATATTTTGCTGCAGGATATTTCAGATTATGATGATGTTAGATATTGCTGTTCAGGAGCTGATGTTTGTTTGGAGTGCTGGCCACTAATGACAGTTGCTATCAAGGTCATTGATACTTCTCTCAGAGGTATAGTCTGTATGACATGAAAAAACAAGCTGGTCATTTGCCAAGGAATCAATTTGGACATTTGATTTGCTTAACCGAGTACTTCTGTAAATGAATGTTGAATATATCCTCGTTTTGTTGTTTAACAGATGACTTTGGGTTTAGTCACATTCTGTGGGTATACAGTGGTAGGCGTGGTGTTCACTGTTGGGTTTGTGATGGAAAAGCAAGAAGGTATAGCTGCATTTACAACCAGAAGTGTATTACAATTGCTGTTTGTTTTAGTATTTATTGACAAGGTTATTGTCTTGGATATTATACTAGTTTTATATTGTTTTTATAACCATCATCACAATCAGGTTGAACAATGAACAGAGGGCTGCAATTGCTGATTATTTTCGTGTCTACAAGGTACTTGGGGATGTTTTTACATGTGCGCTATCGGAGATGATGATGGCTTGAGGTTCTAACAGAAAAAATATTTTGTTTATCATTCAGGGCAATGAGAATAGCAATAAAAAGGTTTCTCTAGTGGGTCCTGCACTTCATCCCTTCCTCGTGTAAGGTTTTCTCCATTTACTTCCTCTTCATTTCGGTTTAGGTTTTTCTGAGTCATCTGCTACCTTTTACAGGAGATCATATACTAAAATCTTACAAAACTACTTTGAGAAAAGATTGCTTTCAAGTCAAAATTTGTTCCTGAATGAGGAGAGGTTTGAGAAGATACTGGAAATGATACCTGACGAATGTATGCAAGTTTACCTCTCATTACTTGTTCAATATTTTTCATCTCATTGAGTTGTTAGTAAAGTTGAGGTGATTTTTCAGCTATTACATCTGAGCTCCGGGGAAGGTGGCTGTCTAATAAGCGCTCAAAAGAAGATATTAATGTTGTTCGTTGGGAACAACTAAAACATCTGTTATCTAGTAAAAAGGTAGAAATCTTTTACTGACCAGTACTTGGGGAGGTCAAAGTTTTTCACTGTCTTTTTAATTGCATGGCTCGAGTTTGTCCTAATTCTTAGTCTTGAAAACATTGAGATTCTCTTACTGTGTATCATTATTTCATTATCCAAGATCTATCATGTTCCTTCACCAATTGAGTGAGCCATGGTATCTTTTTAGTAAATTAGCTAAAAGGTGTGGATGTATTTCTTGCTCTTCTCGTAATCTCTTCTACTATCTGGTTGGGGCTTTTCATTGCTTGAACATCAAATTTATACCAAAGTGATTCATCTGTTTCTGTTACCCATGGTTCCATTTTGCATTTCAGGGCCAGGGTCTTCGCAGATGCATCGAAGAGATTGTGTTTTCATTTACCTATCCAAGGCTTGATATGGAGGTTTGTGTTATTTACAGTTTCCCCCCTTTTTTGGGACCCCACTTCTGCTTATATGGAGTATAAATATTTAATATACCCACAGGAATAACAGGCATGTAGAGAAACAAATACAATGGGACTTGATTATATTCCTTTGACGTTTTACTTCATGAATTCAAACTGAAGATTTAACTGAAGATTTGCTTCTTTTACCTCTCAGGTCTCAAAGCACATGAATCACTTATTAAAAGCTCCTTTCTGTGTGCACCCCAAAACAGGTTCGAAACTTATATGTTGAACCTCAAAGCACCTAAAAGACAAGACACTTGAATCATTACAGTTTCTTATCATTGGCTATCTTTGTCTCCGGTACATTTTAACAGAATCTTTGCGCTTCTTTTTGTTAGGCCGCGTTTGTATTCCTATTGATCCCAAGAAGTGTGACGAGCTTGATCCTTCTGCTGTTCCAACCCTTTCCAAGGTGAACAATCCTTGAATAGTTTGCCTTTAGCATTTTCAAGATATCATTGATGATTTCAATTGGTTGATTCTTGTATAGAATGTTACTATGAGAAGTGAAATCAAGGTTTGTAATGTCATTTGGAAGACCATATAGAAAAATGTGTCTATCATCAGTATTCAAGCTTGTCCATTCCAAGTCTTCCATAACCAAATGTTCCATTCAGAAGCAAATGGTTTCCTCATGATCTAACTACTGCTATGCTGCCTCGCCTTATTGACATCCTTCCAGATGTTCAATTAGTCAAGGCTGGCTGTAGTAACGGCAAAAGGTTACTGAACCTGGTCAAATGAATTTCTATCCCTTGTAGTCGAGACCAGACTGTTATTCTTTTCCAGTTTCAATATATTACTGAATATGGCGTAATGCTGTTAATGATCCTACCCATTAATCAGTTATAGCATGGTTGTTGCACCTATGAGATAAGTTAATCATCATTATTTTCATCTTTTTGCATCCAGAAGTTGTAAAATTTGGCAGTACATTATCAAATAATTTGAAGTACGTGGAGACACTTTTCTTATTCCAACTACTTTCTCTTTTCCTTCTAATTGATACTAACTTGACTGTATTGCAGCTTATTGGGGATCTTAATGCTGGAGGTTTTATAGCAGAAGGGGACAATGGTATGGAAGAAGGGAAAAATGGTATGCTGAATTCTTTTCTTTTTAACTTGTATTTTTGAGATAATTATTCTGATCCCTTTTGTTCTTTCCATCAAGTGGTGTCAGAAATAGCAATGATTTACTTGTGGTTCTTAGCTGATATTTTCATTAAACTAAAGCATTGATCATTCAGCTATCATAACTTGTGAATTTCACTCTAGCTGGACTATTTACTATCTAAAGATTGAGCCTCTTTGTAATTGTGTCTCTATATTTAACTTGGTTCTCTTGCCACTGCAGTGTATTTCTTTATTGTTTCCAAGTCCAACTGATTCGAAATTTTTGGTTTTACTCTTTGATGTTCACTTTATTGCAGAATGGGATGGAACATCTTTCGTACAATGTGTTAAATACTTTAAGGAATACTTCTTGGATCCTCTGCATAAGTCTTGCAAGGTACATCTCAACTACTTGAAATAAATCATCCTTGTATTTATCTTGCCATGCCTGTCCTTTCAATAGTAGTTTATCATACTCGTTCAGAAATTGTGAGCAACAAATAATGTGTTTTAAGCATGTAATTTTTTCATTAACTGCCATCGATTTTTAACATTAAACTCATTGGTGGGGAAACTGACATCGCTCATAACCATGCAGGAGGAGATAGAGACTTCTTATAATGCAAAAGTTAAGCAATCAAGGAATTCAATTAGCTGGTAGTGTTCTTATAAGATCTTCAATATACATGTTGTTTACGACCCTGCTGGTGATTGTAATTATGTGTTAATACTATGTCTTGTGCTTAATTTGTTAGTCTTATGCTTAATTTGAGTGATAAAGCTTGTAATATGCCCCCCTCCCCCCCCCCCCCATGTATTGGGGATTGTACTAAATGTTAATCTGTAGTTTCCCTCTTGAGACTTGTAGTGTCGAAATCAATTTCTCATTGCAGTTGACAAATCTTACTAAAACGTACGGATTAGCTTCGAATACAACGTTGTCTACCAATGATAAGTTTTGTTCATTTAATGAAGTAATGAACTTATAACTGGCTCAGGCTAGCATTATCAAAATTCAGAAGATTTTGTTGACTATTGTGGATATGTGGTCTGTCAGACAAATAGTGGGCCTTGGTTCTTTGCATTCCTACGGTTCTAAAGGTGTCAGGCGAGCGTTACTGAGACATCACCATCGCCTGCTTTGATCTCACTGTATTAGATTGATTCACACCAGGTTTCAGGACCATTTCATTTTACTTCTTTAAATTTTTATACAAACCAAACCCTATAGTCAGAGAAACATGGATATGATTATTGTTGAGTTGTTCCACATAGGTGGGATTTGAGGTCCTTGGTCTTTTTATATAGTCTTGGACAATTCTCATCCCATAAGTTAGTTTTTGGGGTTGAGTTAGGCCAAATATCTATTTATCATGGTATTCCATCCCAATTATTGTTACTGGTCTTGGTCAATCCTATCTCATAAGCTAGCTTTTGGGGTTGAGTTAGACCCAATGTTTATTTATCAATTATCTTGTAAATTAGATAAAGAAAAAATATATATTATGGAGTTGATGTTCCTTTTTAACGCGACACTCTTTCCTTTTAGTTTGTTAAAGCAAGTAAAGCACAATTTTTTTCATTATGTTCTTAATGACATGGCTCCCTTTAGGGGTTTAGGTTATAAAAAGAACGAAAAACTGAATGTAGGTAAGCATTGAAGCATCAACAGGACCACAGTGACTTGGTAGTGAGCTCTGTGCTTCACATGTGGCCTTCTCAAATCTCAAATAGTCAACTAGCTTTGTGCATCACATGTTACACGGTATGGCAAATCTAGGATATGTGGCACTGTTCCTTTTCACACTTATATTTTCCTCAAGATTTTCTTTCTGCTTTTTCTCAAGTTGATTTGAGAATCGAGATGAAAACCAAATCATTATACCTTTCTAAAGTGGTATAGCAGTGTTTGATCATAGCTTGTGTTTATGTCAACTATTTCATTAGTATGTGTTATCTTCTACTGATATTTAGATATTAAGTAACTCTGCGTTAAAACTTCAAGCAAATAAGAAAAAATTACTAACCTTTTTTTGTCCATGCTAGGACTTGACCAAAATGACCATCATATTAGTACTAAACCTTTCTGTGAAATATCTACCTTTCCTTCTCAAAACTTAGTAGGAGTCTTTCATTGCATCAATTTAAGTTACACTACTTTATATGCCGGAAGTTCTCTTTGTTTCCTTATTCTCTCCCTATTCACACTACAATTCCAAAAGAATTTAAAAAGATAGATGCCAAACTGCAAACTGGTTTAAATATCACTAATTTTATTAGAAATAGCAAAACCCCCACAAACTTGATGCAGATACTTGGGATTAAATAGAGCTCAAATATGTCCATTCATCCCACAAGGAAACACAAGACAAATTCAAAAGTAGTCATAAATAGATAGTTAAACTTCAAAATTAACCATTTACATTCCCACAACAGAAAATGGCCCCTCTAAATCCCAATATAAGCTCCTAATTAAACTTAACATACCAACTAAGAAGTTCTAATTAGCAAGAACTTCCCATATCAACTCAGGATCAAAAGAAGGCATTCTTGCAAGTGAACAGCTATCAAACTCAGATTCCATTAATGGCTCCTTTAAGCAGTCACCAAAAATAGAACAATTCGAATTCTCACTTTTCCACAATCCATCTTCAGAAACACTTGGGGAAATCACATCACCCACCAAAGAAGAAGTAGAAGATGATGAATCTATAGATTCTTTAACTTTACTCTCATTTTCACACTTTTTCTTGGCACCCTTTTTAGCTTTCTCTCTTTTCACCTTTTGACAAATAGCTTGAATTTTAGCATCCACAGCATTCTTCACAGCATTCATTTTTTCACTATCTCCAAATCCCAACTTACTCGGATCGCGAATATTAGGAAAATTCAAGCGTGCATATTCGCCGCGAAGCTTATATGCTGCTCTGTCATAAGCATAAGCAGCAGCTTCAGCAGTGTCATAAGTACCTAACCAAACTCTCATTCTGTTTTGTGGAAGTCTTATTTCAGCAACCCATTTTCCCCAATGCCTCTGTCTCACTCCCCTGTATAATTTTTTCTTCTCTGGAAACCTGTAATTCTGTGTATACAGAGAGTTTTGAAGTGGGAAAGTTGTGGAAGTTGTTGGTATTGGGATATTTGTTATGTTTTCTTGGAAAATTTTTTGTAGCAAATCTCTTTGTCTAAGGTAAACTGAAGAACCTAAGGGCTCAAAAACAGGGCTAGTTATTTGATTTGTTTCTTGGCAATGAGAAAATATTGAGTCTAATGTGTTTGTACCACTTGTTAAAATTAGTTGAGATAAGGAAGATCTAATTTGAGCACCCTCATCAAATATGCAAGACATAGTGTTGTTTTCTTGGATTGTGTTCATTATCACTTCATAAAACTAGAAAACAGAGGGGAAAACAGAGGAGAAAACAGAGGAAACAGAGGAAAACAGAGGAGAATACAGAGGAAAACAGAGGGGAAAACAGGGTACTAAAAAAATGGCCCCTTTTCCCTAAAGTTAAATCCACTGATCCAGAGAAAAAGTTGAGGATTAATGGAGAATTTGGAGAGCTAAAAAAACAGAAAAGTCAAAAAACAGAGAAATGGTTGGAGAAAAATGTTGTGTTGTTGTTTTGAAGTGAATAATGGAAGAGAAGAGGGCAGTTGGGAATAGAGATTTTTGTGTTTGATGTTTAAGTTTGGTTTCCTCTTTGCTGTATTTATAGCTGCTGAGAAAAGGATCTTTCTGCTTAAAGTTAAGGCCCATAACTTTCTTTTGTATTCAAAATTTGGCATTTATGATTCAACCTTTTACTCTTATCTAAGTCCTTTGCAATCTCTGTATTACCATTGTAGTAATTGTGACTGAAAAGTGGTTCCATGTTTTATTCAAAGAGAACTAATCTATTTATTAGATAAGTACTCCGTCCGTTTATTTTTACGTTTCTACTATGCTAAAAATATATTTTTACTTGTCTATTTTAGCAAATCATAAGAAAGACAATTTTTTTTCTTGTTTTATTATGGGTAAAATTGTAAAATATATACTTCTTTTTTTTTTTTTTTATAAAAAAGAAGAAGTGCAAAGTCAAACGATTATAAGTGAACGGAGGGAGTATTTGATTTTTTTTTTTGGGTGTGTGTGTGTTGGGAAAGTAAGGATCTACTATAGTCTTGGTCGCACATTTTTAACATAGTGTTCGGATTCTCATGTCTTTCAAAATTAAGATATTCGAATTAGCGACGTATGATAGTCGATCTTATGGCGGTAACAAGAAAAACCTTGCACCACGAGTCTGTATAGTAGTGCATCTATTAGTGAACTACCACAAATTTTTTGTTTATGAGAAGGTTTTATTCTTTTCATTGTCATTTTTATATTATTCGAGTAAAGAAATTTTTATTTAATTTTGTTTTTTCATTGAATATGTTTGATTTAAATGTTATCACCCCTTTAAATCTTTAGCTCCTTTCTAATCCAACTCTTTTATAAAGGGAAACACAATTTTTTATAGTGTTCCTCATTTATATTCTTTGACCAATTCTTCTTCACCAGCCCTAACTGTCAAGTAGTAACTAGCAACATATGTTGTCTTGTATTCAAAGCTTATTTTACTATCTAAAATTACAATTGCTGAATGTAACATTGAGTTCAAGAGTCGACATACATATTTGACTCAAGACTTGAGTTCACATCTTAAAGAAGTAACATGATAATTATTGTTGCTCAACTATTAAGATGATAATGTGTGGAAAAAATTTAATATTATACTTTCCGATGTTATAACATACTTAAGATCCTGCATTCTATTTTATTTTTTTTAGAAATGACACCAGGTAGCCACTTTAATGGAATGCTATTTAAGAATTAGCCAGTGCGTCCTCAATTTCAGTTTTTCAATTCAAATTTTCGGGACAAAAATGTCATGAATTGTCCTAAAGTTAAGATTTTTAATTTTTAAAATTTCAGGACAAAATAAGTACCGACAAATCTCTAAATAGCATCCGTGAGATTGGCTATATCTGCACTTGCTCCTTTTTTTCCCCCCTTAAATCCATCGCCTAGTCAAATTAACATAGGATGAAATGGATGGAGTAGGTCATTTACAACAAAGTTGTACTATAAAATCTGAGAAATTTTTTCACTTTGTACTTGAGATAAACACAAATTGGGAGGTGCGTGGGTTGGGGTGGGGTGGGGGTGGGGTGAGTGGGAGATTTCACATTGAGAAAAGAGTAATTTGACTAATAGCATGTTTGGCCAAACTTCTAAAATCAGCTTATTTTGAGAAGTGATTTTTTCAAAAGTACTTTTAAAAAAAGTGTTTTTGGGAAGAAGCAGTTTGTGTTTGGCTAATTAATTTGAATAGCACTTTTGAGTAGTAATTAGTGTTTGGCCAAGCTTTTGAAAACTGCTTCTAAGTGTATTTTTCTCAAAAGTGCTTCTCAGAAAAGTGCTTTTGGAGAGAAGCTATTTTTTTCTGCTTCTCAAAAACTATTTCTGCTTCTCCTCAAAAACACTTTTTTCCTTCCAAAAGCTTGGCCAAACACCTCAATTTTTGGCCAAAAAAAATAAAATAAAATTTTGGCCCCTTGGCCAAAGCAAAGGCATTTTACCGTGTGGACCTAAAACTTAGAGAGTGGTCACTCTCTGTACTTAAACTTTTGATATGTCAAAAACAACTTTATGAATTTATTATAGCTTCAAATTACAGCTCTCTTCCATTTAATTCTCTCTGCCACGCGTTGCCCTTTTTACCTTTGTTCATTTATTTCTCTTCCTATTTTTGTATGTTTGCTCCTACTCCTTTCTTTCTTGCTTTTTTTTTTTCATTTAAAACCTTCACATTCTTTGGTTCTAATCTTGGTTGTAATGATCTCTTTCTCTCATTAAATTAGGTTAAGATTTTTAAATTAGGTTAAGATTTTTAAATCTATTTTAGGTTGGGATAAGCTAGTGAATAGTGTTGGAAGGTAGATAAAGGGTTGGTGTTTAATATAATTATAACTCTAACACCTTATTCCAATCCTAACTTTGGAAGATAGTTTGACATAAACGACATATTTATTGTTACGATTGAACAACTAATTCTCTTAAAAACTAGGCATTCAAGGCATAAGAAAAATGAGCAATCTTGTTTAGGAAACTAGTACACGCTCTCGCTCCAATATACGTGTAGGGAGAAATGCGCTATCTACTATTACATTTTCTCTTCTAATTTGATTTTGATGGTTAAAGATATACTCTCTTTTTCTTCTAATATTAGTTGCCTTCTTGGATTTTGCATCTAATAAAAGGAAAAATACCAAAAGAAAGTGGTAAATAAAATATGATGGTGATTAGCTAAATAGGGTAAAAGGACAAGCCATATGCTAAATATTTTAATTTCAAAACTCCACCAAACTTGGAACCTCTCCACTAGCTCATGCCCAATTAAATAATATGAATCATTATAAACTAAATTAAAGTCAAAAGTACCATTTATCCCTTTTTTTTGTTAATATTAATTGTCAAGTTAGGTTTTCAAAGTGGGAAAAGGGATTTGAAACCATTCGTATTAATTACATGCACAAAATTAGCCAAGCAAATATCAATATTACCTAATGCTAAAAATCTATTTTATAGTGGAGCTAAAGATAGACTAGTGGTTTCTTTAATCTACGTTTCATTTGATATTTGATTGTAACTTAGTAGTACCATTCTCTTGCTTATGAAACATACAAAAATATGAGGTTCATCTTATTGTTGGATTAAATTAAATATTCCGTTCTAATTTATTTGACAGATTTTTTAAGAGGGAGTTGGGAAAGAATTAAACGACAAAAAATCTATATGTATATATAGAAATCCGTGATATACATGTAGAATAAATGCTCATAAATAGATAAACATTTCAATGATTCTTTGTTTTTAGGTTGAAAAAACTTTGTCGACCAATTATCCTTCTAGTCTCTCTTCACTCCCCACCCCAAAAATTGACCTACGGGCCAGTGGCGAAATCAGTAAATTCAATAAGGGTATTCAAATTTTGAACACCCTTTGCCAGTGGATTATGTAAGGGTGTTCGAAATCTATTTTTAATCAATAACAAGTAATATTTTACCTTACACGCAGTATAATTTTTCGGTGAAAGGTAGTCAGTTAGACCAACATAGCTTCGCCCCATGCGTACGGCGTAATGCCCATTCGCTTCTCCGAAGAAGGCAATGCGGAGCAGCAGAATAGAGTAACCTCGACACAAAGTTCCTTACCTTAGCTGGATCTCGACAGAGAATTAAACAAATCTATTTAAACCAATTCTTCTTCTCTAAATGGGTGAAGTATAGAAAAAAGACGTGAGTAGTATTAAAACAAAAAAAACTTTACAATAAAAATGTGTGGACCCAAAATTCATTAAATACAAAAAGGTAGCTTTGAATAAAGAAAGAAGAAAATAGAGTGAAAGCAATTAGAAGACAGGACTCGTGTAGTTATGGGCCCACTTTCTACGGCCCAAAAAGCTTTTCACCGTATTTGCATGTGATGCAGACCTAACTCCTCCTCTTCCAAAAGTCAATCCAAAACCGTACTCTTTGTATCTTTCGGTATCTCTAGGCCCACTATTTTCACATTCTTTGATTTTTTCTTTTAAAAAAATAAATATATTTTTAGCCGTTCCCAAATATATATATATTTCTATAATAATATATACATATTTTATATAATTTTTATCTAACGAATGCAACTAGTTTCAGCCTATCAATCAATTTTATGTTTTGCTCTTCTTTTTTTTTTTTTTAAATTAGTAGTATCTGGACCAACTTACGCATATCTTAATTAATTTCTTAGGTAGTTGGTAACTTTGATCAATGAGGCTTGGATAGATAAAAAATATTACCTATTATTTTTTACCTCAATTGGGGTATGAATTTGAGACCCTATGAGTCTCAATTCACTTTGTTGAAAAGAAAAAAGTTTTTTAGCGAAGATGCGACGAGATGGTTAGAATTTCTACTCTAATTTGTTGCTATTAAAGGATGTGTTGAGATGGTTAGAATTTCTTCGCCCTAAATGAAACTTGAAAATGAAGAATCTTTATCCTTTTGTAAGACTACTCAATCCGTATCCGATTAATTGAACCAGTGAACTTTTTGCGTATCTCTAAAAGAAATTTTTTTGCGTGTCATTTCCTGTTTATTCTTTTTTCAAACGCCTATTATTTAACTAATTAAACGTATAATTTTCACAAACTAGCAAATAAAGGTCCTTGAATATCATAGGCAATTTTTAACTTCAGTAAAAGATTGAGAAAAAGCCATAAGGCATCCAACTATATCTATTGAATGAAACAAACATCTTATACATCTACTACCAAAGGTTGTGCTGGGGTTAAAAGTTCTATCCATCCTTAACAGAGGTTTCGATTTTGAACTTCGATAATGAAGTTGCCATCAGTAGAGGAAATTTTACTTCTGAAATATTATTATTTGATACGAATTCAAATTAATCGTGTTAAAGTGAGTGTCGAACGCCGGAGAAACAGAAAAAGAATAAAAATTAACGTTCATATATAAGACACTTGTGTGAAAAAAAATAGTTTGATTAGTCTACAACTCTACCCCAATCTTTCTTGGTTTGCTTTAGAAGTTTATAAAACACGACTCTCCTATTTCTAGCAAGTTGTCCCCATCCTTACGGAGAATTTGACTCGGTATTTGCCTTTCATTTTCCCTAATTCGATTATTTGAAAGCTATAAATGTTATCCAAAATTAGTGGTTATGGTAATAATAACGACTTAAATTGACACCCAATGTTACTTGATTAAAGAATATATATATATATAGTGATACGTAGAAGCAAATTCATAATTTAGATATGATGAGTTGATTCATATTCTTCAATTGAATTATTACCGTTGTATCTTCCACTTTGATTATATTTACTATTTTTGCTACAAATACTTTTTTTTTCTTTAGTATTTTCATCTTACTCTTATATATTTCAAACATGTTTTAAAGACTCTTTTCTTGCGCCGATATCTATCAGAAACATCATCTCTATCTCACACAAGATAGGGGATAAGGTCTACGTATACTCCACCCTCTCCAAACCTCACTTATGAAATCACACTAGTAATGGCGAAGCTAGAAACTTTCCTAAGATTGTTCAGACTTGAAGAAGTAAAAAAATTCGACAAAGAGTTTTTAATATATGTTATATGCATCTAAAATATAATATTTTAGTTATATACATAGTATAATTTTTCATAATACGTCGACGGAAAATATTATTGTTGTTGTTGGGTTGGTTCTTAACATTGAGTCAATTGTAAAGTATTACATTTGAATGAATCCATTATCAAAAACTGCATCCTGTCACTTTGTTGTCTTTGTCATCTTGTCTTAAACTTTTGAAGTTGTGAACATTATCTTCCTCAGCTTCGAATTGTCGACAGCCGTAAAAGATATATTGTCAACTAAAAGAATTAACACATCCACACAAAGTACCGGAGCCACCTTATAAAAAGGGGTGTCATTAGGGGTGTCAAATGATATTCCTTCGCGGGAAAAAAGATACTATGTACTTAAGTAAAAAAATAAATTATATGTATATATATTATGTATTTATTCCTCTTAATTTTCTTGTATATTTACGTTTATATATTTTGATACTCCTTAACTAAAATTCTGACTCCGCCATTATCCACATATCTCAAAATATTAATTTATGTATGAGAATTTTCTATGAAAAAAGAAGAAGAAGAAGACGACTATGACCTATGGGGTCTATTAATGTAATGAGGCTAAAATTGCAAAAAGTTATTTTTTGGCAGTATTTGGGAGACTGAGTCGCAGTTTAACAACTCAGCAAGTAATCACTCAGCTGACGCCGACTATGAAGATAGTGGGTCCTACAACAAAAGTGGTCCCCGCTTTAATCCGACCCCACGTAGATGATAAACACGTCATCACTTTATGCTTATCTGAATTCACATCAGTACGTGTCGACTAGTGTACGGTTCAGCCACCAAGAAAAGTATAAAAAGAGATTTTAATTCTCATGATTTTTAAGAAGAAATATTGGGTGACGTTAATTATGACGCAAGGGTTATTTCAGAGATATCGTACGTGCATGTTCTGTGTGGAAGAAATTTAAATTAAAATTGTTTACCCGAAAAATGGATAGAGTTGAATTTATACGTAGTTTCGAGGATATGTGGCGTAACTTAATACAAAATGTAAGGATAAATAAAAATGTAGATGTAGATTGGAGAGAATGCAAAAATAGATAAGGTTATCACGAACAATGAATCTTAGGATTCAACAAATAGAATCAATCTCAGGAGTCTGAAAGAGCGATTTTTTTTACTGTAGAAGAATATAGCACTTTTATTACAATGTAAGCCTCAAGAAAAACTTGTTCTACAGAAATGATAACCAAGCCCTTTTGTAGTGGATGGATTTGGCTCTAAGCATAATAAAATAAATATTCAGTGGGAGACCCATGATAAGTCAGTTTTTTCATAATTTCTGCTAAGATTCTCTCTAGTGGGATTGCAACGGCTTTTGTCTGCGAGTTCGATCTTGCTTAGAACCCTCGATTTTGGTTTGAGCTTGATTTCGGCTCGAACTTGTGATCTTGGTTCGAGCCCGATCCTGGTTCGAGGTCAATGTTGGTTGGTCTCTGCATTATCAGCATGATAGGTCTACTCTGCATCATGATTCGATTCTTATTCGAGCTTGATAATGATATCGAACTCGACACGGATCGGCCTCCCCGGGTTCGAGGTTAGTTTGTTCCCCCTTCGGGATCTTACTTCGATAAATCACCGTTCGAACTCGATCGGACATGCCAAGGTCAAAATCTATTTCGACCGTATACAGATTGTCCCCTCGTTTCTCAGAAAGAATGTGGCGAGAAACAATATGATTTTTAACAGCTCGATCGGATTATATCCTGTCGTTTCCATCGGGTTCGACCATGACGCATCTGGTAGCTGTCCCGTCGGTTTAGTCTTTCAAGGCATTTAATGCATGTCAGGCAGTGGTCGGCCATTGCTGATACTGAACCGCCATCGCTTGAACCTATAAATAACCCTTACTTTTATCTTTTACCACTTTTACATCTTCTATCTTCCAAAATTTCCCAAGTTCTTCTTCGTACTCTCCAACTTACCAGTAAATCTGCGATTTCTTTCCGCAAAACCCCCTCTTCAATTCTACTAAATCTCTGTCACTTTCTTCTATTCCTTACCTTTGAATTCAAAAATGGCGAAAACATCGCAAACCATTCCTAAGAAAGAGAAGGCTTCATCTTCACAGTGTGCCGCCGATAAGACACCGGCAGAACCACGGCCTGAGGAGTGTGTTCCCAGGGCGTGTGTCCTTACTTCAGATTTTAAGGTTGATAAAGGTTCATCGGTCCCTGGCCGGTATGAGCCGGTATCGAGGTACATGTGTTCGATAACTGAGAAGCACCTCGATCAGTTAAAGAAAGATTGCAATTGGGGTGAAAAAGAAATAATAATTCCTACCCCTCACGAAGATATCACTTCTTACGTGAAAGGGTTTTTGAATGTGTATACTTACCCTTTCACTTTGGGTCCCCTCGATTCCGTCATTATTGACTTCTGTCGACAGTATCAGGTAACCCTAGGCCAGGTCCATCCTTCTTTGTGGCGGATCGTTATCCTGATCCGATATTTTGTGAGCAAAATCGAGGGGATGCCGTTCACCCTTGATCATCTTATCCGATTGGACCGTCCTTGACTTTTTCGAGGAGGGTTAATAAAACTCCAGTGTCGGGCTACCAAGGCTCTGTTCTCGAGTATTGACGAGGACAGGGACCGGAGTTGGATGGGCAGGTTCGTTCGAGTAAGGACTTCGGACCTGATTCCGACTGAAAAGATGCCCTTTCCCGAGAAGTGGAATATGAAACGTAAGTGTGATCTTGTTGTTGCTTCTATTTTGTTCTTTCATTTATTCCCATATCGACATTTTTTTTGTCATGTAGCGGTTCCCTGGATTCCCGAAGCAGTTCCCGATCTCAAGAACTGGGTACGAGCCCTTGTTTCGACCTCCACATATGCCGAGCGCTCATGGTGTGATTTGTCAAAGGGTCGGTGGGAGGCCAAATATCACGGTAAGCTCATTTCTCGAACTCTGATGATCCGAACGAGGTGTTTTTCAAAATATTTTTTATAAGGTTTCCCATATGCAGGTTTGGGTAAAGACGCGGTCTTGAGGCCCTTGTCCAATGAGGAGAAAATTTCGGCCTTTGTCCCAAAGCCGGTGAAGGAAAATAAAAGGAATAGAGCCTCGGTTCCCGAATATCCAAAATCGAAGAAGAGGACGGCTCGTAAGCCGAACAAGAATGTCATTCCTTTGACCGTGGAATCCGTTCTACGTCAAAGGGATGAAGATAAAGAAGAAGAAGAAGAGAACGATGAGTCCGCGCTGGCGGTCTGAACGAAGAGAACCACCGATGCCTTATCGCCGGCTGGATCAATGATGCTCTATGAGGCTCCGCCTCGAACTGAAGATATATCGGAGAAAGATTCGGGTAGAGTCCCCGAACTATCGGATATCGAAGACGCATCTCATCGGAGTCAACCGGCAGGGGATATGATCGAAGAGCCCCTCGAACCCCTCCGAACCGAGGGGAACGCTCCAAGCGAGTCATTTGGGGCAGCAGCGATTGAGGATTCGCCTACCTTTCCCGCTTTTTCCGCAGGGGTGATTCGGGAAGCTCAAGCTCTGGGAGCCCTCGATCTAGACAGGCCTTACGATGAAGAAGATCCGTTTCGTGACCTGTTTATCGGCATTGAGGACGTTCCGGTGCCGGTGATGAATCAGATCTTTTTCACGGATTGTGGCAGGCTTTGAATCAGGTGAGCTTTTAAAATTATTTTGTCGGTACTATCTTTATGTTTGTTTTTTGTTAACTTCGCTTCTTG
This sequence comes from Nicotiana tabacum, assembly GCF_000715075.1. Taxonomy (NCBI): domain Eukaryota; kingdom Viridiplantae; phylum Streptophyta; class Magnoliopsida; order Solanales; family Solanaceae; genus Nicotiana; species Nicotiana tabacum. The sequence continues at coordinate 139,229,336 of NC_134102.1, forward strand.
TTTCTTTGTAGGCAGCGACAGTTCATCGAGAATAATGTTCTCGGTCCCAGAATGAGTTGCATCGATACGCGGCCGACCTACAACGGGCTACTGACGAGAGGAACTCCCTTAGACTTTCCTTAGGGCAGAGAGAGGAGGAAATAAAAGACCTCCGAGCTGAGCTGGCCAAGGCTTATCGATATCAGACCGATTTGTCTGAGGAGGTAATGGTGCTTTTGAAAGCCTATGGGCTTGATACCGGAATGATAGCTAACATTTCGGTCTCACAGCTGCAGCAAAAAATCGAGATGATCGGGAAGCTTCGTGAGGAGGTCGACGTGATAAGAACGGAGTCCTTGCGGTGGAAAGAAGGTATGGACCGCTTTGCTGCAGAAAAAGAGACTGCTCGAGCCCAGTTATCATCGTCCGAAACCCAACTTCAGAAAATGAAGGAAAAAGGCCTGGTTCAAGCAAGAATAATTGAGGAGCTTGAGGCTCGGTTGGACTCTGTATTTACCAAGGCTGAATCTGATGCTGAAAAGGCAAAGGCCGATGCGGATGCGCTCGTGGCCGTCTATCGGGCCGATGCTGAGGCTGCCCAAGTCCAGGCAAGAGAGGCAACCGAGTCCGCCGATAGGCGAGCGCATTGGGTCGCTGAACTTGCTAAGTGCCGATCCATAAGGGAAACTCTCAAGGAGATTCATGCTCGTTGCTTCGATCTTGCTGAAGAGATAAAAAGGGCCAAAGAACTCGAAGCCGATGCTGAAGCTCTGGTTTCTGATGGCGATGACGATGACGATGACGATGGGAGTAAGAACGGATCTGAAAATGGGGGGGGGGAACCTGATAAATAAGAGACCGCTCGTGGTCGAGAAGTTTTAGTACTTAGTTTTTACGTTGTAATCACTCATGTAGATAAATTTGTATATAGACATATCTCCCTTTTTGCCGACTTGCTTCTGTTTTTGTTTCCCGTCTTGCGAGGACTTTATTCACGCCTTATGAATGTTTCCACAATGATTTAAACAACTTAATCAAATTTGGACCTCGTAGCCTCTGTAACCGGGCGAGCATTTACACAAACTTGGGGCAATGTAACCCTTTAGGCTTATTAGTTGTCAATGATTCGATCTTGAAGAAATATAGCCCGTAGGCGTAATGGCCGAGTGAGTGTTTGCTCGAACTCGAAACAAAAATAGCCCGTAGGCTTAGTCGAGTGAATGATTCGAACTCGAAGTAATGTTGCCCGTAGGCTTAATGGTCGAGTGAGTGTTTGCTCGAACTCGAAATAAAAATAGCCCGTAGGCTTAGTCGAGTGAATGATTCGAACTCGAAGTAGTGTAGCCCGTAGGCGTAATGGTCGAGTGAGTGTTTGCTCGAACTCAAAAAAATAGCCCGTAGGCTTAGTCGAGTGAATGATTCGAACTCGAAGTAATGTAGCCCGTAGGCTTAATGGTCGAGTGAGTGTTTGCTCGAACTCGAAATAAAAATAGCCCGTAGGCTTAATGGTCGAGTGAGTGTTTGCTCGAACTCAAAATAAAAATAGCCCATAGGCTTAGTCGAGTGAATGATTCGAACTCGAAGTAATGTAGCCCGTAGGCTTAATGGTCGAGTGAGTGTTTGCTCGAACTCAAAAAAATAGCCCGTAGGCTTAGTCGAGTGAATGATTCAAACTCGAAGTAATGTAGCCAGTAGGCTTAATGGTCGAGTGAGTGTTTGCTCGAACTCGAAAAAATAGCCCGTAGGCTTAGTCGAGTGAATGATTCGAACTCGAAGTAATGTAGCCCGTAGGCTTAATGGTCGAGTGTATCTTAATTCTGATTGCATAATAAATCTCAAAATAGAGGAATTTTCATTGGATATAAGATGCCGATAAAGAAGAGAACTTTCTTCGCACGTTATTACACGCCTGGGTTCGGGCCAATCTATATGAGCATGGTTTGCTTCGACCATTTGGCTCTTACAATTTTTCCTATTGGGACCCTGTTATTGTGAAATAACTTTCTTGCGAGACCTCGGATATTGTTGTAAATTCTGCACGATCAATGGTTGCCTCATTAAAAACCTTGCCGAAAAACCCATTTGGGATAAAACCGGTCTAAGGGAAAAAGAGTGCAACGCGTGCTTTCAAGCGAGAGATCTGTCTTAGCCCTTGTTCGGACTTCTGCAGGGGTCAGTTTTGAGCTATAAACAAATATGGAAAGGTTGTACCTTAGCAGTAGTACCGTTTTAGATGTGATACATTCCAGCTGCTTGATAGCTGTTTGCCATTTATAATGCCGATCCTGTACGATCCCTTTCCGATGTTCTCGAGTACCTGATATGGTCCTTCCCAATTCGGTCCTAGTTTTCCTTCATTCAGATTTCGGGTATTGATGGTAATTTTTCTCAACACTAAGTCCCTAGGCTTGAAATGGCGGAGCTTGGTTCTTCGGTTATAATATCTTTCGATTCGCTGCTTTTGGGCGGCCAATTGGACGAGAGCAGCTTCTCGTCTTTCGTTCGATAGTTCGAGGCTTGTATTCATAGCCTCGCTATTTGATTCTTCTACCGCGAATCGAAATCTGGCACTGGGTTCACCAACTTTGACTGGTATCAATGCTTCGGACCCATATACTAAGGAGAATGGGGTCGCCCCCGTACTGGATTTTGACGTTATCCAATATGTCCAAAGGACTTCAGGCAAGATTTCTCTCCATCTCCCTTTAGCGTCGTTCAACCTCTTCTTTAAGTTTTGAATGCCAGTTTTGTTTGTTGATTCGGCCTGCCCATTCCCACTGGGGTGGTATGGCGTCAACAATATCCTTCTTATCTTGTGGTCTTCGAGGAATCTTGTTACTTTGCCGCCAACGAATTATTTTCCATTGTCACATACTATTTCGGCAGGTATCCCGAATCGACATATGATATGATCCCAAATAAAGTTTATAACTTCTTTCTCTCTTATTTTCTCGAACACTTGTGCTTCAACCCATTTAGAAAAATAGTCAGTCATAAATAAAATGAATTTGGCTTTACATAGGGTCGATGGCAGAGGGCCGACGATATCCATTCCCCATTTCATGAATGGCCACGGGAATAGGACTGAGTGAAGTTGCTCTCCGGGTTGATGGATCATTGGCGCAAACCTTTGACATTTGTCACATTTACGAACAAATTCCTTCGCATCTTTGCCCATATCGATCCAATAATACCCTGGTCTGATTATTTTTCGAACTAATGTATCGGCACCAGAGTGATTCCCATAAGTGCCCTCGTGCACTTCTCGTATGATGTAATCGGTACCTCCCGGACACAAGCATACTGCCAACGGTCCATCGAACGTTCTTCGGTACAACGTTCCATCCGAAGCCAACGTGAATCGAGCAGCTTTAGTCCGTAGGGTTCTGGAATCTTTAGGGTCCGATGAGAGTTTCCGCTTTTCAAGTATTCAATATACTTGTTTCTCCAATCCCAGGTTAAGCTTGTAGAATTTATCTCGGCGTGGCCTTCTTCGATTACCGATCTCGAAAGTTGAACAACATTCCCCGACCCCGTATCATCTACCTCGACCGACGACCCCAAATTCGCAAGCGCATCGGCCTCATTATTCTGTTCCCGTGGTACATGCCGTAAAGTCTATTGTTTGAAATGGTGCAAAGTGACAAGAAGTTTATCTAAATACCTTTGCATTCTACCTTCTCAAACTTTGAAGGTTTTGTTTACTTGACTCACCACCAGCAAGGAGTCATAATTGGCTTCAATGACTCATGCTCCCAAGTTTCTAGCTAGCTCGAGACCTGCAATCATAGCTTCATACTCGGCCTCGTTGTTAGTCAACCTGATAGTTTTAATAGATTGCCTAATAGTGCTACCCGTGGGTGGTTTCAAAACTGTGCCCAGCCCAGACCCTTTTACGTTCGAAGCCTCGTCCGTAAAGAGGATCCATACCCCCGATGATGTACCTGATTTCAACAGTTCTTTTTCGACTTCGGGTACGAGGGTTGGCGTGAAATCGGCCACGAAGTCTGCTAAAATTTGAGACTTGATGGTCGTGCGGGGTTGATATTCGATATCGTTCCCACTGAGTTCGACGGCCCATTTGGCCAGTCGGCCTGATAACTCGGGGTTGTGCAAAATATTACGAAGCGGGTAAGTGGTTAACACACATATGGGATGACATTGAAAGTACGGCCTTAACTTTCTTGAGGCGCTTATCAGTGCAAGTGCTAATTTTTCTAGGAGCGGATATCTAGTTTCCGCTTCTCCTAAGGTTCGACTCGTATAATAAACGGGGAATTGCGTACCTTGCTCTTCTCGAACTAGGACACCGCTTACGGTGACTTCCGATACTGCCAAGTACAAACAAAGTTTCTCGTCTGTTTTTGGAGTGTGAAGTAGTGGTGGGCTCGATAGATATCGTTTTAGCTCCTCTAATGCTTGTTGGCACTCCGGGGTCCAAGAAAAATTGTTCTTCTTTTTAAGTAGAGAGAAAAATTTGCGACTTCGGTCAGATGATCTTGAGATGAACCGGCTTAAGGCTGCAATCAGACCCGTTAACCTTTGTACATCCTTCACGCTGTCCACAACGACGATGTCTTCGATGGCCTTAATTTTATCGGGGTTAATCTCTATTCCCCGATGTGACACCATGAAGCCGAGGAACTTGCCCGATCCGACCCCGAAAGCACATTTCTCGGGGTTGAGCTTCATGTTGTATTTCCTTAAAATCTCGAACGTTTCCTGCAAATGAGTTAAATAGTCCTCTGCGCGCAGGGACTTAACTAACATGTCATCAATATAAACTTCCATTGATTTTCCTATTTGTTCGTTGAACATTTTATTTACTAGGCGTTAGTAAGTGGCCCTTGCGTTTTTAGCCCGAAGGGCATCACATTATAACAATACGTTCCATATTTAGTGACAAATGAAGTCTTTTCCTGGTCCTCTGGGTTCATCTGGATTTGATTATACCCGGAATAGGCATCGAGAAAAGTGAGGATCTCGTGGCCGGCCGTGGCATCGATCATGCGATCGATGTTGGGCAGCGGAAAGGAATCTTTGGGGCATGCTTTGTTCAAATCCTTATAGTCCACACACATTCTAAGTTTGTTCCCTTTTTTAGGCACTACAACTACGTTGGCTAACCATTCGGGATATTTCACCTCCCGAATGGACCCTATTTTGAGAAGTTTGGTTACCTCGTCCTTTATGAATGCGTGCTTTCCCTCGGACTGGGGTCTTCTCTTTTGCTTCACCGGTCTGAACCTGGGGTCCAAACTTAGCCGATGCGTCGTTATGTCCGGCGGGATCCCTGTTATATCTAAATGGGATCAGGCAAAACAATCGATGTTATCGATAAGAAATTGAACGAGTTTCTTCCTGAGTTCGGGGCTCAACCCCGTTCCCAAGTATACCTTTCGCTCGGGCCAGTTCTCGATTAATATGATTTGCTCTAGCTCCTCGATTGTTGATTTGGTGGCGTCGGAGTCATCGGGAATCACGAAAGATCGAGGAACCCTTTGATCATCATCCTCTTCGATTTTCTGGTTGTCTGGCTGGGTAGAAGCCGATGTCTGTGATTGCTATTTGGTGTCCCGTTCTCCTTCTGGGCCCGATCCTTTTATCAGCGAAAGTGAGGACATTGTTTTAGCTTCGTCGACGACGAACATTTCCTTTGCGGCTGGTTGTTCTCCGTACACCGTTTTAACACCTCCCGACGTCGGGAATTTGAGGGCCTGGTGTAGGGTCGAAGGCACAGCTCTCATGTTGTGGATCCATGGCCTTCCGAAAAGGGCGTTATATCTCATATCACCTTCGATCACGTGAAACTTTGTTTCCTGTATGGTTCCGGCCACGTTTATTGGTAGGACTATCTCACCTTTGGTGGTTTCGCATGCCATATTAAACCCATTTAGGACCAGAGTTGCGGGTACGATCTGATCCTGTAGGCCGAGCTGCTCTACTACCTTCAATCGGATGATGTTGGCTGAGCTACCTGGATCGATTAACACACGTTTAATTTTAGTTTTATTCATGAGTACGGATATTACCAGTGCGTCGTTGTGAGGTTGGATGACCCCCTCTGCATCTTCATCATCAAAGGACAGAGTCCCCATGGGTGCGTAATCTTGAGTCCGAGATCGCTTTTCCCTCACCATCGATATTTTAGTGCGTTTAAGCATTGGTCCCTGAGGGGTATCGATGCCGCCGATGATCATGTGGATGACGTGCTGCGGTTCTTCTTGCTCGTTTTGCTTGCTGAAATCCCTGCTTTTAAAATGGTTCTTCGCCTTATCACTCAGAAATTCCCGAAGGTGCCCTTTGTTAAATAAGCGAGCTATTTCCTCTCTTAGTTGCTTGCAATCTTCCGTTCTGTGGCCATGGGTACCATGATATTCGCTCGTTTGATTGGGATTTCTTCGAGCAGGATCGGTCTGCATTGGTCGAGGCCATTTAGTGTCTTTGATGGGTCCGATGGCTGACACGAGAGCGGATGTACCAACGCTGAAGTTATATTCTGATAATCGAGGTGCTTCTATAGGATCAGCATATTTATCGAAGCCTCTCTTACTCATAAGCCCCTGAGAATTTTGTCCTCGATCAATCCTTCGATTGTTCCGAACTGCGCTGCGTGCTGAACCGTTGTTCACCCGATCTGTGACGTACGGTCGATATCGGTCTCTGTTCGACCTTTGTTCTCTGTCGATCTCCTTTGGGTTTTTAATAACTGTCCTGTTCTGTTGAACGGGTCCGTACGGGGCTCCCAACTGATCATCATCGACCCTAATTTTCGATTGATATCGGTTGTGTACATCTGCCCAAGTTACCGCTGGATACTCGATCAAATTTTGTTTCAGCCGATGTGATGGTGTCGAACTTAGCTCGTTCAACCCTTGGGTGAAGGCTTGTATGGCCGAATCGTCTGTGACCGGGGGTAATTCCCTGCGTTCCATTTGAAATCGGGATACGAATTCCCTCAGCATTTCATCCTGCCTTTGTTTTACTTTGAAGAGGTCTGATTTCCTCATTGCAACCTTTATGGCACCGGCATGTGCCTTTACGAACGAATCTGCTAACATGGAAAAAGAATCGATGGAATTTGGCGGTAAATTGTGGTACCAGATCATCGCTCCCTTCAAGAGGGTCTCCCCGAACTTTTTCAACAACACGGATTCGATCTCACCGTCCTCCAAATCGTTGCCTTTTATGGCACATGTGTAAGAGGTGACATGTTCGTTAGGATCAGTCGTACCGTTATATTTGAGAATTTCGGGCATACGGAATTTTTTGGGGATTAGCTTTGGTGCCGCATTCGACGGAAAAGGCTTTTGTATGAATTTTTTCGAATCAAGCCCCTTTATCATTGGTGGAGCCCCCGGGATTTGATCGACCCTGGCATTGTACGTTTCCACCCTCTTGTCGTTGGCTTCGACTCGTTTTGTGAGTTCCTTGAGCAATTTAGTAATTCTGAGAGTAGTCCCCGATTCTTGCTCGTTAGATTTCACTATGGCGGGCTCTATTCTGGGGGCGACTTCTCGAAGTGGATTGGAATCCGGCCTGCTTTGTGCGCGAGTTTGGCTCTGTAGCTGAGCTATCACTACTTGTTGGGTTTGTAGTATCTCGAAGATCATACGTAAGCTGGCCCCGATTTTTCCCGCGTTTTGGGTGTCTCGGGCTACGGATTGAGTACCGCCCTGAATGCTTCTTTCCGGTTCGTAACGATGGTTCGCCTCCAAAGCTATTTGTGAATTGACATCCAATGGTATTTCGGCTCGAATTTCGGGTACTTCGATTCGATCCTCGGGTGCCAAGTTATTGGTTTCGTCTTGAAGGCCGGCTTCGTAATCGATCGGTGAAGCCATTTGATTGGTGGTTATTCGTGGCTGATCCGAAATTCAAGATATTTTCGGAAATAAGTGCAAAGCACAATAACGTGTTTTTTCAGATTTGTATCAAATGACCACTATTATCACTTTATGCTTATCTGAATTCACATCAGTACGTGTCGACTAGTGTACGGTTCAGCCACCAAGAAAAGTATAAAAAAAGATTTTAATTCTCATGATTTTTAAGAAGAAATATTGGGTGACGTTAATTATGACGCAAGGGTTATTTCAGAGATATCGTACGTGCATGTTCTGTGTGGAAGAAATTTAAATTAAAATTGTTTACCCGAAAAATAGATAGAGTTGAATTTATACGCAGTTCCGAGGATATGTGGCGTAACTTAATACAAAATGCAAGGATAAATAAAAATGTAGATGTAGATTGGAGAGAATGCAAAAATAAATAAGGTTATCACGAACAATGAATCTTAGGATTCAACAAATAGAATCAATCTCAGGAATCTGAAAGAGCGGTTTTTTTTTTTATTGTAGAAGAATATAACACTTTTATTACAATGTAAGCCTTAGGAAAAACTTGTTCTACAGTAATGATAACCAAGCCCTTTTGTAGTGGAGGGATTTGGCTCTAAGCATAATAAAATAAACATTCAGTGGGAGACCCATGATAAGTAAGCTTTTCCATAATTTCTGCTAAGATTCTCTCTAGTGGGATTGCAACGGCTTTTGTCTGCGAGCTCGATCTTGCTTAGAACCCTCGATTTTGGTTTGAGCTTGATTTCGGCTCGAACTTGTGATCTTGGTTCGAGCCCGATCCTGGTTCGAGGTCAATGTTGGTTGGTCTCTGGATTATCAGCATGATAGGTCTACTCTGAATCATGGTTCGATTTTTATTCGAGCTTGATAATGATATCGAATTTGACACAGATCGGCCTCCCCGGGTTCGAGGTTAGTTTGTTCCCCCTTCGGGATCTTACTTTGATAAATTACCGTTCGAACTCGATCGGACGTGCCAAGGATTTCGGCCGTATACAAAAATATTTAAAGATGAGTAACTATTTACACGAACTTATTACATAAATGAAAATGAAGAAGCTTATTACTACAGTAGTATTTATTATATAAAGTTAAGACTTAAGAGCCATATGTTAGTACTTCGTAAGAATCCAAACATACAAAAGATTATTTCCATGCTCATTTTCAGAAAGAGAATATATTCTTGATGCTTGAGAAAACAAATATATTAATTGGAAGGCCGTGGATAGAATAAATTGATATATATATATATATATATATATATATATATATATATATATATATATATATATATATATATATATATATATACACACACACACACACACACACACACACACACACACACACACACACACACACACATCTGAATTTTATAACGACGACTTCAAATGCTGATAACTGAGTTCTAAATTTAATAATTGTATATATTTAATAATTTTTTTAATATAAATATAATGTTTGATAGAAAATTATTGGATTCGACCAAACCCGCATACCAGCTTCAAGCTCCGCACCCTGGCTGCATTGAATTAAATTTAGTTTTTAAGAGAATAAGATAAGGGACACCTGGAAACTAGGGGAATTGTCAATGATCGAAGCAATAATTCAATTTTATATAGTATTAATTTAAGTTCTTGTGGCAAACGTGTCCAGGCTCGAATGGTGCAATTTAATGGGAGATGCTAGAGACCTAGAGATATTCTTTACTTTTTGCATTATTTTTATAATTATTCATTATTTAAAGGAATTCATTCTTTAAAGGAATTGTTATAGTATATAGAAGTCCACTTAATGAAAAATAAAAATATTTTCAAACAAGTTTGAATTATCAAGGGTATGAAACAAAATAGATAAATGAATAAAACAGAAGGGGTTCAATTTATCAATTATAAACAATAAATACATACATACATATATATATATATATATATATATATATATTATTTATCTTGCATATGGGCATGCAGCTGCTGCATGGCCTTGTCTCTTACTATGTTTTTCTTGCTAAGTTGTAATATAATTAAGATCTAGAGTCATTAGTAAGTTCAAAGTGAAAAAAATCTTATTGTGTGTGTACAATTTAATTACTTTATATGTATACATATTTTGAGCGAAAGCAATGAATTCAACTCATAGAACCCCTAAATCCACCTCTGAAATCACACATATAACTAAACATGGTAGAAATTTCTTTTGTTAGGTATCCCTAGTAAGACATCGGATTAGGGTTTGGCCTTGCCACTTTATAGTAGTAGCATGGAAATATTTCAAAATTTTCTCCTTAATTTTGATAATCCTAATAATTGGTTCATCATGTTAGAAGTTGGAATATAGAAGGCAATTATGTGACGATCGGCGGTTATGGCAGTGCGATTAAGATCCCTTCATTTTTAATCAATGTTTTCGGATCCGAATATCCTGCTAGTAGAAAGAATCCCTGAAGAGGGCAACTCGGTGCACTAAGCTTATTCTATCAAAAAAGGACAGTCCGGTGCACTAAGTTTCCGCTATATATGCGCGGGGTCCGGGGAAGGGCCGGACCACAAGGGTCTATCGTACACAGCATTACCCTGCATTTCTTCAATAGGTTGTTTCCATCGCTCGAACACGTGACCTCCTGGTCACATGACGACAATTTTACCAGTTACGCCAACGCTACCCTTCTAAACCTTATACGGTGAGAATCAAGATTAATCGGACTTCGAGTCAATAATGTGTCTAGTTCGTGATTGAAGCAGGAGGAGTAAATATAACGTCCAATAATCAAAGGGGTCAATATTTTTCATGTAGATGAGGTGTCCATTCTGGAATATTTTTAAAAAGACAGTTTTCGGAACAAGGCCAAGATGGCCGGTTTGACAAAATTTTATCAGTTTCTAGACTTTAATACCGACCTTGTTTAGTTTCTCTTATCAATTTTAGACTTTTTTTGCCTACCAAAACTATTAATGAAGCTCATTCATTAATTAATAAACTATTTCAAACCTATTTTAGTGCTTACTCACTTCTCAACGTATTAATTGCTTGAACTAATACAGATTTTCCGGTCATTATAGATGGGATACAAAGCATGTAATCAATGCAGGTATTGAGAATTATTTTTTAGAAACTTTGTTTGTGCACAAGTACAAAACATATTCCTACTATCGTAATTCTCTTTGAAGATTCGTAAGTGTTTCAAGAATGTCTTTTTATGGATGGAATTGAAGAAGGGGCAAATGTTGATCTGTTGAACATTTTTTCCCGAAAAATTATACGGTTGATATAGGTTTATTATATCGGCAAATCAGTTGGACACTTTTCGTCGAAAAAGTAGTATACTGTGTCTATTGACACTGGTCGGAAGTGCCTCAACTATTTTACTAGCGTTTGGACATAGCTTTGGTTGAGATTTAAAAAAAGAGTTTTTGAAGTTATTTTGAAAAATAATTTTTCGAAGTTGAAGTTGTGTTTGGACATGCATTTTATTTAAAAAAATTTGAAGTTTTGTGAATGAAAGAAAAAACTACACCAAAAATCTGGAAGTGTTTTCAATTTTCTTTTAGAAAAGTAACCAAAATTTATGACTAAACGGGAGCTTAAAATTTTATTTTTATTTATAAAATAATACTTAGTCTTTTTATACTTCTGCACGAACAGACGAGTCCCAAGTCATTTTAATTGAGCTGTATCCAGGATTAAAACAATTTCACTCAAAAGAAAAATTGAGGTATCAAAATTGCAATGTTAGACCTAATTATAGTACAAAAAAGTGTTTGATTGAAATGTTGTGATAAGTACAACTTGAATCAAAATGTCAAGATCAATGTCCATCAGTAGTATTAAAACCTAACCATATCCTGTAAAAGAAGAACCCTAAGACTAGGGTAAGCTAAATTCAACTCTTTATACTGAACCATTAATTAAGGCATAAAAAAGGAGAATGCGTCACGATATCTACAACTTTTTGTTAAAAATATTCTTTTAGGTTTGGAGGGGGCAATTAGTATGGAACTATCTAATAGCCAACTAGTAGCAAATTACAATCTAATTAGGTTTTGGTCTTAATATGTTTTTCTTTTTTAAGTACATGAGAAGTCTCATCCTGTCACGTTTAACTTCTTGTTCTCTTACTGAATGTTTTGAAATTCTTTTTTTTTTTTTGGTCAATCGTAGGAATTGATTATTGAATTTAGAAGAGAAAAATAATTTATTTTCAGATTGTTTTTATGCTTAATCTACGGATTCTAATAGAATTAATTAGAATTTGCTGCAAAACTCGACGTTCTACTCTTTCGGCGGCCAATAGATTACAATTTGAACGTAGTATTAAGAGTTTGAATACAAGGCGACGTTTAGTTGATGGGATAAGAGATAATAATCACGGGATTAGATGTAGGATTATTTTAAAAAAAATTATATGGTGTAACTAACTTATACACTCTATTTACCATACATAATTACACTTTAAAATAACTATAATTCGTAATTACTCTTTATATTTTTATATACGGTTAAAACCGGGCCTACCTGATTTTACTATTTGACCGAGACCGGGAGGGACGACCTCGTAACGGAACAGACTAAATCACGAGGACAAGGTACCGAGTTCAGAACCGAGGTACCTGTCGAGATCGAGGCTAGTAGCGATGAAGCCAAATAAAACAGACATCGAGCAAGATCGAAGATAGCATAGTAACAGAAAAGCGAGATATCCGTGACTGGTCGAGGATCACGACGTAAATCTCGGTAACTGGTCGAGGATCATGGCGTAAATCTCGGAACGGATTAAATCAGAAACGGTTAATTAGCTAATCATGGAATTTCCTTTTGTAATTAGAATTATACCATAAGTAGAATTCCTCTACTATATAAAGGGGGATTCTAATCATTTTGTAGCGCACGGTTGACAGATAAAAAAGGTAATATAATTCTCTTTCTCGTTTATACTATTTTTCATCAGCTTGTTATATTTCATTTGTTCTTGCATCAACCAGTTCGAGAGTATCCAAACTCGAGGGCTGAGCTCCATTCTAACGCTGATTTGCTTTATTTTATTGTTAATTTCTATTACTCATCCTCATATTTATTAATTGGTATTAGGTGAAATCACGTGTCCTTAAAATCGCATTATAAGTTTAATTGTTATCCAATTTTAAGGTTAAACAGTTTGGCGCCCACCGTGGAGCTGAGGATAATAGTGATTGCTTAATACTGATTCTGATAAAACACACTGCTTTATATTTGTTCTCGTAAGAATTTTTGTTTTCAAGATAAATATGTAAAACTCACAAGCAACGCCTACACATGGTGACAACGGCCTCGGATTTCACGAGAAAAATGACAATATAGCCACCCTTGGGATAGAGGAGCCTTAGGCTGACCTCGAGGGAGCACCAATTACAAATCCCGTCGATGTCAGTTCACATGTCGCCCTAAATGCAAATTTGGGCGTTGATCCCGAAGGTAGCGTACGCAGGGAAATTCGATCAGGTGGTCGAGGTACGCATGACGGAGAAGATGGTGGAGTTAGCCTCCAGTTGATATTCGAAATGTTACATGCTCAATAAGCCGCTATAGCACAACTGCAAAATCAACACCGAACACCGAGTATGATCGAACCAGAAGTCGTCCACAGGGCTGAGCCTGTGACGGAAAGGTTGAACGCCAACGAATCTGGGACTGACCCCGCCATTATGAAAATGCTCGAGGAGCTCACTAAACGGATTGAATCGGGAGAAAAGAAAATTGAGGTAAATGACAAAAAAGTAGAGATATACAATGCTCGGGTTGATCAAATACCGAGGGCACCGCCGATTCTAAAGGGTATGGATTCAAAGAAATTCGTATAGAAGCCTTTCCCTCCAAGTGCGGTATCGAGACCCGTTCTGAAGAAATTTCGAATACCAGAAATTCCTAAGTACAATGGGACCACCGACCCTAATGAGCATGTCACTTCTTATACATGCGCAATAAAAGGGAATGACTTGGAAGACGACGAGATTGAATCTGTTCTACTGAAGAAATTTGGAGAAATCTTATCGAAAGAAGCAATGATATGGTACCACAATTTGCTGCCTAATTCCATCGACTCCTTCGCCATGCTTGCAGACTCCTTCGTAAAGGCACATGCCGGGGCAAAAAGGTTGCGACTAGGAAGTCGGACCTCTTCAAGGTGAAACAAAAAGACAACGAAATGTTGAGGGAATTCGTATCTCGGTTCCAGATGGAACGCATGGAACTACCTCTGGTCACAGACGATTGGGCTGTTCAAGCCTTTACTCAAGGTTTAAACGAACGAAGTTTAGTGGCATCACGACAGTTAAAGCAGAATTTAATTGAATATCCAGCGGTAACCTGGGCCGATGTACATAATCGGTACCAGTCAAAGATAAGTGTCGAGGATGATCAATTGGGGACCCCTTCCGGTTCTGTTTATCCGAACGGGTCCGTCGGCAGAATTCAAAAGGATATCGACAGAGAACCCCAGTTGAGCAGAGATTGGTATCAACCATACAACGAAGATCGTAGAAACAGCGGCCCAGGATGCAATCCCATCCGAAATAATCGAAGGAACGATCGAAGATAGAGCTCTCGAGGGCTCATGAGCAAAAGTGGCTTTGATAAACACGCCAATTCCACATAAGCACCACGATTATCAGAATACAACTTCAGCATCGACGCAACAAGTATTGTGTCAGCCATTGGGAGAATCAAAGATACTAGATGGCCCAGACCCTTACAAACGGATCCATCCCAAAGGAACCCCAATCAAATATGCAAATACCATGGTACACATGGTCATAAAACCGAAGACTACAGACAACTAAGGGAGGAGGTGGCCCGTCTATTCAACGAGGGTCACCTTCGAGAATTCTTAAGCGACCGAGCTAAAAACCATTTCAGAGACAGGGATGCAAACAGGAAAACGAGCAGGAAGAACCACAACACGTGATTCACATGATCGTTGGTCGGATTGATATTCCACAAAGGCCCGTGTTCAAACACACTAAAGTATCAATCACCAGGGAAAAATGAACTCGAGACTATGTGCCAGAAGGCACTTTATCATTCAATAATGAAGAAACAGAAGGGATCTCACAACCCCACAATGATGCTTTGGTAATCTCTATCCTTATGAATAAAATTCAGGTTAAACGTGTTTTAATTGATCCAGGAAGTTCGGCCAATATTATTCGATCGAGGGTCCTGGAGCAGCTCGGCCTACAAGATCAGATCGTACCCGCAACTCGAGTTCTCAATGGCTTCAACATGGCGAGTGAAATAACTAAAGGTGAAATCATCCTACCAGTAAATGTAGCCGGAACTATTCAAGAAATAAAGTTCCATGTGATCGAGGGCGATATGAGATACAACACATTGCTCGGAAGACACTAGATTCATAACACGAGGGCGGTCACCTCAACCCTTCACCAAATGCTCAAGTTCCCAACACCGGATGGGGTAAAAATGGTGTACGGGGAACATCATGCTGCCAAAGAAATGTTTGCCGTCGATGAAGTAACATTGGTATCGGCACTTTCATCGACAAAGGGATTGGAGTCCAAAGGAAAACATGAGGCTAAATAGCAACCACAGCCACCAACCTCGATTTGGTCGGAGAAGCAGGGAACGGACGAGGACGATGACTACTGGATCCCTCAATCCTTCATAATTCCCGAAGATTTCGATGCCACCAAATCGATAGTTGAAGAGCTAGAGCAAGTCATACTGATCGAGCATCTACCCGATCAAAAAATATACTTGGGTACGGGGTTAACCCCCCAAGCTCAGGGAAAAACTTATTAAATTTCTTATCAATAACATGGATTGTTTTGCTTGGTCCCACCTAGATATGACAAGGATCCCGCCGGAGGTCACTACATATCGATTGAGCTTGGACCCGAAGTTTTGCCCGGTAAAACAAAAGAGAAGGCCCCAGTCCGAGGTAAAACATACATTCATCAAGGACGAGGTAACCAAACTTCTCAAAATAGGATCCATTCAGGAAGTAAAATATCCCGAATGGTTAGAAAACGTAGCCGTAGTCCTTAAAAAGGGAAATAAACATAGAATGTGCGTAGACTATAAAGATTTAAACAAAGCATGTCCTAAAGACTCTTTTCCTCTGTCGAATATCGATCGCATGATCGATGCCACGGCCGTCCACGAGATCCTTAGTTTTCTCGATGCCTATTCCGGGTACAATCAAATACAAATGAACCTGGAGGATCAGGAAAAGACTTTGTTCATTACTAAGTACGGTACCTATTGTTATAATGTAATGCCATTTGGACTAAAAAATGCTGGTGCCACTTATCAACGCTTAGTAAATTGAATTTCGAAGAACAAATAGGTAAATTAATGGAGGTTTATATTGACGATATACGAGTTAAGTCCCTGCGAGCGGAGGACCATTTGACACATTTGCAGGAGACCTTCGATATACTAAAGAAATACAACATGAAGCTCAACCCGGAGAAATGTGCATTCGGGGTCAGCTCGGGAAAGTTCCTTGGAATTATGGTATCAAATAGGGGGATAGAAATCAACCCTGATAAGATCAAGGCAATTGAAGATATCACAGTCGTGGACAATGTTAAGGCCGTGCAAAGATTAACAGGGCGCATAGCCACCCTAGACCGATTCATCTCAAGGTCCTTAGATAGAAGTCACAGGTTCTTCTCACTGCTCAGAAAGAAGAATAGTTTTGCATGGACCCCGGAATGCCAACGAGCATTGGAAGAATTAAAGCGGTACCTCTCAAACCCGCCACTGCTTCATACTCTGAAAGCGGACGAGCGACTCTACTTGTATTTAGCAGTAGGAACTCCCGGTAAGTGGGGTCCTAGTTTGAGAAGAACAAGGTACGCAATTTCCTATTTACTATGTTAGTCGAACTTTAGGTGAGGTCGAAACCCGTTACCCACACTTAGAAAAATTAGCGCTTGCCCTAATAAGCGCCTCTAAGAAATTAAAACTATATTTTCAGTGTCACCCGATATGTGTGGTGACTACTTATCCCCTTCGCAATATTTTGCATAAGCACGAACTTTCGGGGTCTCAAAGGGGCGTGGAAACGCATAAGAACTCTTGAATGGAAAAGAGATGTAACTATGTTTGGTAAAGAGAATAATCTTATCCTTTGAGAATAATTGAAAAAATCAGTCATTCACAACCACTGATGAAGAATTCCTCGAAAAGTTCAGTGGATATGATATCGAGTATCGATATCAAGTCTCAAATCGTAGCGGACTTCTTGGCCGACTTTACGCCAGCCCTCGTACCGGAGGTCGAAAAGGAAATATTATTAAAGTCGGGTACATCATCGGGGGTGTGGACCCTCTTCACAGACGGCGCTTCGAACGTGAAGGGGTCCGGGCTAGGCATTGTTTTGAAGTCGCCCACGGGTAATACAATTAGACAAGCTATCAGAACTTCCAAGTTAACTAACAATGAGGCCATGATTGCAGGTCTCAAACTAGCTAAAGGTTTGGGAGCAGAAGTCATCGAGGCTAAATGTGACTCCCTGCTTGTGGTAAACCAAGTCAATAGAACTTTCGTCGAGAAGATCGAATGCAGAGATACTTGGACAAATTACAGTTGACTCTACATAGGTTTAAAGAATGGACCTTACAGCATGTGCTTCGAGAACAAAACAGCAAGTCGATGCCCTTGCAAATTTGGGGTCATTAGTTGAAGACGGTGAAATTAGCTCGAGGACTGTTGTACAACTTTCAAGGTCAGTAATCGAAGAAGGCCATGCCGAAATCAACTCCACAAGTCTGACCTGGGATTGGAGGAACAAATATATCGAGTACCTAAAGAACGGGAAACTTCCATCGGATCCTAAAGAATCGAGGGCTCTACATACGAAGGCCGCACGATTCACACTGGCCGAAGATGGAACACTATATAGAAGGATGTTCGATGGACCATTGGCAATATGTTTGGAACCAGGAGATACCGTCTACGTCTTACGAGAAATCCACGAGGGCACCTGCGGAAATCATTCCGGCGCCAAATCATTGGTTTACAAAGTCATCAGAGCAGGATACTATTGGGCCGATATGAAAAAGGATACAAAAGAGTTTGTTCGAAAGTGCGACAAATGTCAAAGGTATGCGCCGATGATTCACCAGACCGAAGAGCAACTCAACTCGGTCTTATCCCCATGGCCATTCATAAAATGGGGAATGGATATCGTCGGTCCTCTGCCATCGGCCCCAGGTAAAGCTAAATTTATTTTATTTATGACTGACTATTTCTCTAAGTGGGTTAAAGCACAAGCTTTCGAGAAAATTAGAGAGAAAGAAGTCATAGACTTCATCTAGGATCACATTATATGCCGATTCGAGATGCCTGCCGAGATCGTATGCGACAATGGAAAGCAGTTCGTCGGCAGCAAAGTGACAAACAAGACATCATTCAAAATATGAAGAAAAGATTAAACGATGCTAAGGGAAAATGGAGAGAAATATTGCCCGAAGTCCTTTGGGCGTATCGAACAACATCAAAATCCAGTACAGGGGCAACACCGTTCTCTTTAGTATATGGCATCGAAGCTCTGATCCCGATTGAAGTCGGGGAACCCAACGTCAGGTTTCGATATGCAACGGAAGAGTCAAATCACGAGGCAATAAATACAAACCTCAAATTGCTAGATGAAAAACGGGAAGCCGCTCTCGTTCGAATGGCCACACAGAAACAGCGGATCGAAAGGTACTACAATCGAAGAGCCAATCTTCGACACTTCAAAATCGGGGACTTGGTTCTGAGGAAGGTCACCCTCAATACTCGAGACCCAAACGAAGGAAAACTTGGCCCCAACTGGGAGGGACCATACCAGGTCCTTGATATCGTTGAAAAAAGATCCTATAAACTTGGCATGACAAACGACGAATAATTTCCAAACAATTGGAACATATCACTCCTCAAACGATATTACTGCTAAGGTACGACCTTCTTCATTTTCGTTTATATTTTATACTAACCATTTGCAGGTGTTTGATCGAAGACATCAAAGGATTCTTCAAACACAAAGTTCTTAGGTCTAAAAGCATGCGTTGCACTCTTTTTCCCTTACACCAATTTTTATCCCAGATGGGTTTTTCTGGTGAGGTTTTTAACGAGGCAACTATTGTTCGTGCTAACTTAGAGCAATTCAACTGTATCCGAGGTTCCTTTACGATCAACCTCGAATACTGGGGGGCATCACCCTCGGATAGTTACAAGGAAAATACTTCGTACCGACAGGGTCTCGATAGGAAACTTTTGTAAGGGTCAAACGGTCGAACGAACCATGCCCATGTAGATTACTCGAGCCCTAATGGCAAACATGTACGCATATTAATCTATTGAAAAAAGTATTTTTCCTTGCCAGATATTACATGCCTTAGAGAAATTTTTACTTTACAATGTCATGCTTGTGATCTGTTGTGGAAACTGACTTAAGGGCCGGTCACAACTAAAGTTCGAACAATTGACCCCACACTCGGGGACTGCCATCCAAAAGATCGACATTATCGAATTACTAAAACCTCGAGATCGTAAGACCTTAAAAAAGGCAACCCTCGATTTTATAGGCCACGACCACCCCACTCGGGAACTGATACTTCGAACAAATTTGAAGTATAATAGGGGAACAAGCCCAAAAGGCGAATCCCAAGTTAAAGGCTACGACCAAATTAACATGGTTCGGAGACGTCCAATTTTCGTTATAAAACAGGCCTTCGAATATTTTCATAAACCGGTTAAAAAGGCTACCCTTGGCTGAGTTACTAAGGGTTTCGATAATATCGACCCTCGAAAACCCTAGTGGGTACAAAGTTGTTCGAACTCTCGAGCAAATTCTTTATTTAATGCTAAGGCATTACGAAACAAAAGGTCTCGGTATTATTAACGCTTGAAAACCTTAATGGATACGGAACCGTTTGAACTCTCGAGCAAATCCCTTATTTCATGCTAAGGCACAACAGATTTTATATGATTAAACAATAAACTTTTCAAGCTGAAAAGAGGGAGAAAGCCATTCTTTTTCCTATGGCCGTATCGGCCTAATTCAAGAGCCTAAAGGGCCATTTTATTTTTGAGTTCGAGAAATCATCCTCACTCAATTAAAACCTAAGGGTCACCCTTCTCCGAGTTCGAGCAAGTACTCACTCGATTATAAAAACTACACTAGTCCGGCTTCAATCAAATTGCCTAAGCCTCGAGCTTATGAACAAAATTTTTACAAGGCAGAAAATGAAATAAAGACAAGTCGGAAAGGAAAGAAATCTTTATATATATGAGAATATTTACAAGGTCTGATCAGGATCCTAAACAAAAGATCAAAAGTGAAAAATCCTAAGGTTTCTAATTTTCTCCGGGGGCAGCTTCTTCTCCATCGAGGTCCACCCTGCTCTCGAATCCGCTCTTGCTCTCGGTGTCATCATCATCATCATCGAAGGAGGCCAGCACTCCAGAATCAGCTTCACGCTCCCTAGCCTTTATTATCTCGTCGGTAAGATCGAAACCTCGAGCGTGGATCTCCTCGAGGGTTTGCCTTTGAGATTGGCATTTGGTGAGTTCAGCAATCCAACATGCTCGAGTTTGAGCGGTCTTGGCTGCCTCTCTCGCTTGAACTTGAGCGGCTTCAGCATCGGCCCGATAGACGGCCACGATCGTATCTGCCTCGGATTTTGCATTTTCGGCTTCAGATTTGGCCTTTGCAAGTTCGGAAGCCAACCGAACCTCGAGCTCCTCTATTTTCTTTGCCTGAGCCGAGCTCTTTTCCTTCATGCCTTGAAGCTGGCTTTTGACCGATGACAATTGGGCTCGAGCAGTCTCTTTTTCTGCAGCAAAGCAGTCCATACCTTCTTTCCACCCCAAGGACTCTCCCTTTATCATATTGACCTCATCGCGGAACTGCTCGATCTTCTCGACCTTCTGCTGCAACTGTGAGATTGAAATGTTAGCCACCGTTCCCGAATCGAGCCCATGAGCTATTAAGATTTTCATTACTTGCTCGATCAGGTCGGTCTGATCTTGGTGAGCCTTGGCCAACTCAGCTCGGAGGTCCTTGGTCTCCTCTTCTTTTTGCCCACAGAAAAGTCTAAGGTCATTTCTCTCCTCCATGAGACCTCGGAGGTCGGCCTCATACCGACTCAGCTCAGCTCGAGACCGAGAAAATGCTTCCCGATGAAGCACTGAGGCCTACGCAGAAAGAAGAAAAGAAGTTAGATAGGAAGAGAAAAATGAACACAGGGGTAATACCAACAAGAGCTTGCTGTGCCTCGTTGAAAAGGCTCGATGCCTCGCCCGAGTTCTTCCTCGAGACCTCCAAGTCGCTCAGGTCAGTAGCATCTTCGACCCCAGTAAAATAATCACGGAAGAGGTCCTCCCTTCCGTGGGCTCCTTCGATGGAGAGGGTCTTCAAGGCTCGAGCCTCTTGAATCATCTCCTCGAAAAACGAGGGGAGCAGCGGGAAGCCTCCAATTTCTATTGCCTCAAGTGGATCACTTGGGGCGTTCTCTCCATCTTAGGGGGCCTCGAGATCAGCCCCTGCATCCGTACCCATCGTTGGCTCATTATGGTAGGAGGCATCTTCAATCCTCGATGACTCGGGGACTTCGCCCAAGTCTCTTCCTAAGACCCCCTCATCTCGAGATGGAGTCTCTGCAGCTTTCACCGATTCAGTGGCCTTTGGAGCCTCTGCTCATTTTCACTCGGGCCACCAGCCCGAAGTTGTCTTCTTCCTCTTCCTCTCTTAGACGCCGAACAAAGTCTTCGGTCAGAAGGATGATGTTCTTCTTCGGCTTACGAGCCTTCTTCTTCTTAGGTTCTGGATCCTCGGAGGTTGAGGTTTTTTTCCTCTTTTTGTCCTTCGCCGGTATCGGTGCCGGGATCGATGTCTCCTCCTCACCAGATAAGGGCCTCATTACAGCATCTTTGCCAAGGCCTGAATGGAAGGAAATTATGTAAGAAATGCTTTAACAAAATCATCAAAGACGTGGAAAAGGGGCTTACCATGAGTTTTGGCCTCCCATCGGCCCTTTGATAAATAGCACCATGAGCGCTCGGCATACGAAGAGGTTGAGGCCAGGTCCCGAACCCAGCTCTTGAGGTTAGGAATTGCACTGAGCATCCAAGCAACCGCCACATCATGTAAAAGGATATCGATGAGAAGAAGCAGATGAGTTAAAAAAATAAATAGGAGCTAACAGTGGGATTGTACTTACGCTTCATATTTTATTTCTCGGGAAATGGCATCTTCTCGGCCGGGATTAGGTCGGAAGTCCTCACTCGAACAAACCGGCCCATCCAGCCTCAGTCCCTATCCTCGTCCATACTCGAGAACAACACTTTGGTAGCCTGGCATTGGAGTTTTATTAAACTGCCTCGATAAAGGTGGGGGTTATACAACCTGATGAGGTGGTCGAGGGTGAAAGACATTCCCTCGATTTTGCTCACGAAGAATCAGAGCAAAATAACAATTCTCCAAAAGAAATGATGAATTTGGCATAGGGTTATTTGATATTGACGGCAAAAATCAATGACGGCGGGGTCGAGGGGGCCCAGCATGAAAGGGTAAGTATAAACACTTAGAAACCGTTTCACATGGGTGGTGATGTCCTCTTCGGGGGTCGGAATCACCACCTCTTTGCCCTCCTAGTTGCAGTCTTTCTTTACCTGCTTAAGGTATCCCTCAGTTATCGAGCATATATACCTCGATACTGGCTCGCATCGACCGAGAATCGACGAGGCTTTATTGGTCTTAAAGTCGGAAGTGAGGACGCACCCCCCAGGAACACACTCCTCCGGGCGCGGCTCCACCGGTGTTTTGTCGTCGGCCTGCCGCGATTAAGAAATGTTTTTCTTTTGAGGAACACTTTTTGACGTTTTTGCCATTTGGATTTGAAGCTAAAAATTGATGGAGATGATAAGATTTGGTGTTCTAAGAAGAGGTTAGCAGTGAAAATTATAGATTTACAGATGAAGAACTTAGAAGATGTAAAAAGCTTTGGAGATTAGAAATTTGAAAGTAAAAGTTCGAAATGATGAAGAGAAGAGCTATTTATAGATTTTACAACGACGGTTCAAAATTGGCAGTGGCCGACCATCGACTGACGCACATTTAATGCCTTGATAGCTGTACAGACGGGACGTTTCGGTCACTTCCGTCGCTTACGTCACGAAGATGACGTCATGACAGGTCGAGGTAGAAAAATCGAAGACTCAATTCGTTTCTTGTCATTATACTCTAAAAAACAAAGGGACTATCTGTATACGGTTAAAATCGGGCCCACCCGATTTTACTATTTGACCGAGACCGGGAGATTGCATCGAAGGACGACCTCGTAACGGAACAGACTAAATCACGAGGACAAGGTACCGAGTTCAGAACCGATGTACCTGTCGAGATCGAGGCTAGTAGCGATCGAAGCCAAATGAAACAGACATCGAGCAAGATTGAAGATAGCATAGTAACAGAAAAGCGAGATATCCGTGACTGGTCGAGGATCACGATGTAAATCTCGGTAACTGGTCGAGGATCATGGCGTAAATCTCGGAACGAATTAAATCAGAAACGATTAATTAGCTAATCATGGAATTTTCTTTTGTAATTAGAATTATACCATAAGTATAATTCCTCTACTATATAAAGGGGGATTCTAATCATTTTGTAGCACACGATTGACAGATAAAAAAGGCAATATAATTCTCTTTCTCGTTTATACTAATGTTCATCAGCTTGTTATACTTCATTTGTTCTTGCATCAACCAGTTCGAGAGTATCCAAACTCGAGGACTGAACTTTATTCTAACACTAGTTTGCTTTATTTTATTGTTAATTTCTATTACTAATCCTTATATTTATTAATTGGTATTAGCTGAAATCACGTGTCCTTAAAACCGCATTATAAGTTTAATTATTATTCAGTTTTACGGTTAAACAATTTTGTAGGTAAATTCCAGCGGTAAATACAGTATATACAATGTATGAAGTCACATATAGTGATACAATGGTTCACTGCATAGTGTATTGTGTGCGTCGATACAACCATTTAGAGCTAATAAATACAAGTGATACAAGCTGGTAACAATTGAATAATAACTACGAATGGTAATTAGACAAACTATAATTACATATGATAATTAGGCTCTAAACTATATTACTTTATAAAAGTTCATTATTTTATCATGTGTTTGTTGAATTTTCAAATCCGAAATCAGTAATCTCCGGCCTTAAGTTTGGTGTAAGCAAATAGTATGTTTTTAAATAAAACGGGCCTCGTCTTTCAATAAAGAAAAAGCCCAACTTAATCTCATCCCAAACTGAGACAACATAATTGGGCTTCATTTAGAGGCCTTTCTACATGGGATTAGCCAATTGATCCTTAGTAGTGAACTTCTCAGAGAAACCCGTGGCCCAACATGACTAATATATATAAATAAGTTATTTTAGCAGCATATGCAAAAGGTATCTGAAACTATTTTCTCCAATGCATATGATGGAGATCTTTGAGGATAAGAAGAGTTCGAATTTTTTCTCCTGTGGTAGAGTAACCTGCAAATATAAGGTTTCAAATGCCAAAGGATATAAAATTTGCTTGTTTGGATAAATGTAAAAGATAAAGTAGCAGCACGAAAAGAATTCCCAGTTGAAACATCACTTAGACTGAAAAACTAAGTCAACATATATAACTGAGATTGTTCTCATCATCTTCTCAAACCAACGCAATCTTTATGAATTATGCAGCACTTCCTAGTATTTGTCTATTATCTCCTTGTCCTATTCTTTCTTTCAATGTGGCTCCACCTTTTCCATGCTTTAGTTTTGCAGCAACACATCTCTTTACTATAACATTCCTATGCAGTCTATTACTATGTTGCTCTTCAAACTTGTAATGCATTGTCTAAAATTTCCAAATACCTGGTGCACCAAATATATCCTGTGAAACTCATGTGTAGCTTTGTCTAACTTCCTCTTTGTTATGATTTTCATAGAAATAGTACAATAAGATCGTTCTGTTTTCACCTAGGCAATGACAAATAAGACAACATATCATCAAATGAGTCCTGCAAGTTCTCTTTCTGATAAAGGCATATCAAATACACGAGCATCATGTCCCTTAAAATTAAGCACCTTTTTACTAATTACATTCCCACACTTTTCAAAAAATGTATATTAATTTTTTTTAGGGAAGGTTCACAGTGATAGGGACTATAGATTCCAGCAGGAGCAGCTTAGATGTAAGTATCGTTATTCTATATGATAACACAAAACTGTTAGTTTGGGTAAACAAAATACCAAGTCATTTTTTAAGAATTTAAATTTATTAATAGATTCGAGTGTGCCAGTCATTCACACCCTTGACACGGGCATTAATTTTCAAACACAAACATATGCCACATTGCAGGTAAAACTGTTGCAGTTCACATTGCAAGTAAACTTTTGCTGTAGAGATAATTTTTTTAAAAGATTTAAAACTGTGAGAACTATGTTACTTTAAGAAATAGTACATATTTTAAGAGGTTATCAAGAAGTTGGTGTTACATTCATAAAAATGCATTTCCCGAGTTCAAAACAGACTTGGAGTTGTTGATCTCTGTAGCACTTCAAAAGGAAATTATCTAGTCATTAATCTTAGTTATTGTATATCTTAGAATAGTATTTGATTAATATTATGATATGCATATTCTGAAATACAAAAAGAAAGAAATCTGGTAAGATACTTCAAATAAAGTAACACATTGCTATTTTCGTGCAATTGTGAATGTGAAGTGAGTTCAGACAATGCTCAACATATAGCAAGAGATATATCGCTACCTATACATACACACACTTATAATTTGTAGATGTAGGTTGCTCAATTTCTGGAGTATGTGTCTGCTTCACCTGCGATCTAGAATAATGAACACTTGACGACACCTCAGTCAACTATTTAATTGCATGTGGATCCATTATAAATTTTAAACTATGCATTTAAATTACCAGCAATCAGGAGACATACTATTTTTAAAAAAAAAGATAAATAAGAATATTATAAGATTATCATCTAAGAGGTCAATGATATAGATTAAAATCTCATTTCAAATTTAACACATAATTGAAAAGGTTCGCAGGCTTGAGTAGTGCATCTAGACTGTTGCCTATACTGTGTAGAATGATACGAAAAGTTAAATGTGATAGTTTAATACACATCACATCTTTTTTATGCCATCTAATTACAGTCGGTGGCGGATCCAGAATTTTAAAGACGTGGATAAAAAATCTGAAAGAAGAGGATAAAGTAGAGGGAAAAATAAGCCTCAAGGAGAGAACTTTTTGGGCTTTCTAAATGACATTGAGTTTTCCATTATACATCTATGACACATATATCAACAGTAGTAAAACTAATTAGTGGAATCATGCACTCCTTTCCTAAACAAAACACACCAAATTCTTTACAGGCATCTAGGATAAACAAAAGTGACAATATCAAGGTTCAGACAGTCCTCCGTATGAATGTAGATTAACCTAGTTACCTCTTTACAAGCCCTTTTCAGAATATCCATATATAATTGACATCCATGAGCCATGATCCTCAGAAAGCATCTTATCAAACATCAGCAGAGCGATCTCCATTATCCCTGTTGTGCAATAACCTGAGTTCATTAAAACTTTAACCTTAAAAGCACAGTAATTTAATCTATAATTAGATTCATTAAATAAGCTACAATATTGACACAAGAAATGAATCCAATAGGTAATAATAAATATATTTTTCTTATTATGTAGAAGATATTATTTTTTATCCTCACATAAATCATAATATTATTATGCTTCTTGGATCTTTTTCAAAGACAAGATGATATTGAGGGTGTTAACACAACGAGCAACAACTTAAGTTGGATACATGTCCCTATGTAATTTTTTGACGCTCAATAAAGGTAGAACAACGAAGTAGAAACACACAATGTCATTTATTTGGACAGTCTTAAGCTATCAACTTTCATGGCTACCTTATCCGAGGAAAGCTCAAATCTTCTAATGCATTTGCAACTAAGATAGCACCCTCATCTTTTAATTCAATCTCAGCAAAGTTTGAAATAATAAAGTTAGAGCAGTAAAAGAAAGGGGAGAAGGAACTGGACTGATAAAATCTATGGAATCTTAGACATATGCAAATCAGTGATAAACCAGAACATGCATGTATAAAATGGGTAAGAAAACAGGAAATATAAAAAAAAAAAATTCATAAGTACACAAGAAGAAGACACGAACAAAACATGACAAAAGTAGAAATTAAATCAACACCCAATTTCAGCCCCAAAAAAAATTGGAACCATTTTCTTATAAATGAAATAGCAATGTGTCTGAAATTCGTAAGTACAATCCACTTTTTTATATATAAGTAAGAAATAGCAATTAACGAAAATCATGACAATCGATATGAAAATGAAAATAAACCAAAAAAAAAGGTTCTTAAAGTTTTCTCAGGAAGAAAGAAGTTTATTTATTACCTCTCAATGTGAGCCGCTCACAGATCACTATAAAAGCAGCTTCTTTGCATCCTTCACCCGTTTATTCCTCTTGCGCTCCAAAAAATCCTATTTGCTACTTAGTTGCTTGGTTACATTGAATTTTTAAGACCCCAATTTCAAATCTTAAGTTAAAATCTAAAAATTTTATTAAAGTAAAAGAAATTACTCACATGCAACACTTCAAAAATCAAAAAGAAAATAACAGCAAAATGAAGAAGAGGGAAAAACCAGAGAAGAAGAACATAGCATTTTTTGTAGAAGAAGAAGAAGGATGAATAACGAAATGGCTACTGCTAGTAGGGGCATTCATGGTTCGGTTTGGGTCCGTTTTTCCCGAAAAAGAAACCAAATCAAGTAAGTCGATTTTTTAAATATTGGAACCAAACCAAACCAATTAAGTCATTTTTTTATCGATTCGGTTTGATTCGGTTTTGTCGGTTTTTTCGATTATTCATCGGGATTTTTCTTAAATATGAGACATACACTACCAAACGCATATTCCGGCGACTATATTTTCAACGTAACAGTATCAAATCAATTACTCTTTAAGAAATTTATCATTTACCAAGATATAATGATGATAATTGAATCAAATAATGATAAATAATTAAAGTACTCAATTAAAAATCTATTATTTTTAACATGAAATAAATTTTTGTACTTAGCAAAAGAAAACTACCAATCAAACTAGAATGTAAAGGCAAACAATTAGATTATTATAATAGCAAAGAACTAGACTAAAAATATAAATAACTAATATGTACCATAAAATTTTAGAAACTTTATATAAAAATATACATATATATAGGTGTAATAATAAATTTAAATAGCTACTTTTATAGTTAGTTTGATTCAGTTATTTTTTGATTAAAACCAAAACCAAACTAAATTTGATCGATTTTTAAAATTCAAAACCAAACCTAAAAAGTATCGATTTTTGTAACGACCTAACCGGTCGTTTTGAGCATTACAACCCTGTCCCCCCATTTACTACTCAATTTATGACTTATAATTGATTTATGACTTATCGGTTTAGTTGGTTCGGGTCCGAAAGGATTTCGGAGTGAAATGAGACACTTAATCTCATATTTGAAAACTTAAGATGGAAAAGTTGACCGGATATTGACTTATGTGTAAACAACCTTAGAATTGAATTCTGTTGATTCAAATAGCTTCGTATGGTGATTTTGGACTTAGGAGCGTGTCCGAAAAATTATTTGGAGGTCCATAGCGGAATTAGGCTTGAAATGCCGAAAGTTAAATTTTTGGGAAGTTTGACCGGGGGGTTGACTTTTTGATATCGGAGTCGAAATTCAGTTCTGAAAATTTTGATAGGTCAGTTATGTCATTTATGGCTTGTGTGCAAAATTTGAGGCCAATCGGACTTGATTTGATAGGTTCCGGCGTCGTTTGTGGAAACTTAAAATTTCAAAGTTCATTAGGCTTGAATTGGGGTATGATTCGTGGCTTTAGCATTGTTTGAGGTGATTTGAGGTTTCGACTAAGTTCGTATGATATTTTAGGACCTGTTGGTGTATTTGGTTGAGGTCCCGGGGGCTTCGGGTAAGTTTCGGATGGTTAACGGGTTGGATTTTGGACTTGGAACTCTGCTAGAATTTTTCTGATGCACCATCTGGTTTCTTTCATCGCGTTCGCGAGTGGAGCCTCGCGTTCGCGAAGAGGAACTGAGAGGCTGGCAATATTTGCTCTTCGCGTTCGCGAAGGGTGGTCCCCAGGCAATTGGTCTACGCATTCGCGTAGGGGATGTCGAGTTCGTGTAGTGAGGGGAAACGAAGCATCGCGTTCGCGATTGATTGAACGCGTTCGCGTAGAAGGCATCGAGGCAGAGGCACTTTGTGCTTCGCGAACGTGAGGGCGATGTCGCATTCGCGAAGGAGGAATGTGGACGGGATCAATTTTATGCTTCGCAAACGCGAGGCACTGACCGCGTTCGCGAAGAAGAAAAGCCTGGGCAGTGAGTTTAAGTTCTGAAAATGGGACTTATTTCCATTTTTCATTTTTGACGGATGGGAGCTCGGGAAGAGGTGATTTTTGGGATATTTTCAAGGAGAACAACAGGGTAAGTATTTTTAACTCAATATTGGTTAAATTACCTGAATCAATGGTTATTTTTAACATTTAATTGGTGAATTAAGTTGGAAAATTATGAAAACCCTTTTGGTTTAATTTGGAGATTTGAGGGTCGAGTTGATGTCGGATTTGAGTAAAATTTATATGGCTGGACTCGTGGTTGAATGGACGTTCATATTTTGTAACTTTTGTCGGGTTCCGAGATATGGCCCCCACGGATGATTTTTTGGGGTGTAATTTTGAATTTTGTGGAAAATATTAGTATTTTGATATAGAATTAATTTCTATAATTTTGTGGACTGAATCAAATTAATTGCGACTAGATTCGAGCCGTTCGGAAGTTGATACGCGCAGAATGGAATTTCTGGAGTATTGCTTAGCTTGCTCGACATTGGTATTGACTTGTTCGAGGTAAGTAACTCTTTTAATCTTGAAGCTGAGGGTATGAACCCTGAATATACGTATTATGTGAATTGTTTGAAGGTGACACGCATACTAGGTGACCGGCGTGTGGGCGTGTACCATAGAAATTGTGTCGTAATTATTTCCGTGGAATTTTGTAGTCAAATAATCTTGGCATTTTCTATGCAGTTTTATATATTGAAGAAATTTAGCTGAGAATCATATTAAAATCATGTTGAGGCTATGTGCTAGTATTATTGGGACCCACAGAGGTCATATTGCTGTGAATTATTTATTTAAATTGAAAATTTATACTCAGTCATATTCATTTCATTTCATATCATATCTCAGTCTCTGTTGTTATTTATTGATTCATCATATCATCATTTTGGGCTAGTTTTATGACATTGTGAGCCTGAGAGACTAGAGAGATTGATGACTGAGTGAGGCCGGGGGCCTGATTGTGAGGATAATTATGGGATCGGGCTGCACACCGCAACATGCCATATTGGCTTATTATAGCACGTGAGTTGTCCGTGCGGATACAGATATTGATACTATAGCACGTGAGTTATCCGTGCAGATTATAGCGCTTGGGCTGAAGGAGCCGCTCCGGAGTCTGTACACCCCAGTGAGCGTGGTTGACTATATTGAGGGATGGATCTTCCCTGGACATGGATCTTGTCCGTAGCATTTATATACCTGATGATGGATCTTCTCCGTGGGCCGGATTGACCTTCTTCGGTACTGAGTGACTGATGCTCAGTGATGTATATATTCCGGGATGGATTTTTCCTGGGCCGAATGGGCCATATACAACATCAAGTGGTTGAGCATGATGAGTGGAAAGTGTGAGACAGTGAGATTGAGTATTCTGAGAGTGTGAGTACATGATTCATCTCTGAGATACATTGCATTGACATACAGGCATAGAGATGTATTTTCCTCATGCTGTATGGTATCACATCATTCATGATTTCTCACACATGTTAGCCGATGGGTATAGTGATACATTTATTTTACACTGGTTATCTGGAAAGAAAAAGAAACATCTTATTTATTATTGGAAGGATTTTGAAAAAAAATTATTGTTTTCAAACTTATTCATATTCTTGGCAACTCCGGTAAATAATTTGGGTTTTCATTGATGTACTTGAAAGGCAGAACTATTTCAGAAATCATGATTTAGCTGAGCATTTTATCTCTGAATTACTTCTTATATTATTTGCTTTACGTTTTTATGGACTATTGGTTTTGGACCCGATCTTGGTACAAGTTCGTCACTACTTTCAACCTAAGGTTAGGTTTGTTACTTATTGAGTACATGGGGTCGGTTGTACTCATTCTATATTTCTACACCTTGCGTGCAGATGCTGGCTGCTGATGTTGCTGTGATCGATGAGAGCTGGGTTGAAGATGTACCTGCGTCCCGGTTGTAGCTGCCTCTTGTTCGTGGTAGCTTTAGATCTGTAAAACACTGTTTATGTACTTTTCAAATAGACGATAAATTTATTTCATTTTAGCTTTGTAAATTCTATTCTTAGAAGCTCATGAATTGTACTACCAGTTCTTGGAGAATGTATAAGATTAAGATTTTTCTTTACTTAGATTACTTTAATAATTATTATTAGAATTTGTTAGTGGTTAATTGGCTTACCTAGCGGGTTGGGTTAGGTGCCATCACGATTAGACGGATTTTGGGTCGTGACAAGGTGGCATCAGAGCTCTAGGTTCATAGGTTCAATGACTCATGAGCAAGTGTCTAGTAGAGTCTTGCGGATCGGTATGATGACGTCCATACTTATCTTCGAGAGGCTACAGGGCATTTAGGATAATATCCCATCTTTCTTTCCTTATCGTGCGGAATTGATTCAGCTTGAGACATAACTCTTTGAATTCCTTCCACGCATTCGTGTGCGCACATGAGCACTCGGCAGTTGTGCATCGCTGGCTTTTGATTCTATGAAGGAGGTTCGAAATGTGTATTCTGTATTTTGGTGATGGGCCAGTCTGGAGGACTTGGGGCCAGGATTAGACCGCTGCTTATGCTCGGTAGCTTCAGTTGTAACTTGTACATCTGGACTCATATGTCTGGTAATGTCCCTACGCATGGAGTTTGTGGCTCGATGAGCGGTGGAATGGATTTGTGATGAGTGTGATATAACTACGGGATGTGTTAAGACGACTTGAATATGACGAGAAGTATTTCCTTGAAATGTAAAGGAAAGGCCATTTGGTACTTGATTTTCATTTTGATGTGACGTACAGTCTCGAGTGTGAATATTTTGAAGGATCTTTCACGTTGTGAAATTTTGGAATAAATTAAATTCTCATGTCTGGTTAATGAGTTTGGCCTCAGAAAGATTAAGTGATTTCATAGTAATTATAACTGCGAAATGGTATAACAATATACCAATTTGAGGCTAAGCAGGTGGGTTATCCCTTGCGGAGTAATCTACGCAGGTGTGATCCTTATAATGTGAACGAAGAGTTTCTTTTCTTCCAGCGAGGCGTATGTGTTGAGACTTGAATTTGAATCTAGTTGAGAAAGTTGACTTGACTGTTAAGAGAATGAATGTGAGATTAGCGGATGATTGAGGTATTTTATGGTTGGTGTTGCATGGGCATGAGAAGAATTTTTGTTGAACTTGCTGCGATATTAAGGCAGTAATAAAGTATGGGTATTGTGAGTTATCAAGTATTTTAATTTATGGCTTTGAGCCAAGTGGGGGAGTCTGCTATAGACAAATCAATTCATGGGTATGTGTCAAATTTTTGTTTTGGTCTGAGGTATACTTAGGAATCAATGATGACTTGAAGAGGTGGAGTTCGAGAATGACTCGAGTAAGGAAATTTCTGGATACGAGTTATAATACTTTAGGAGTATAGGAAAATTATGGGATGAGTAAGTGGTTATTTGTGAATGATGTAGTGCGCATGGAATATGAATTTGATAGGTGGTATTAAAGTAGAGTTACTTCTTTGAGTGTTATTGTGCTAATGTGACATGTGTCTTTCGGCCCATTTGGGAGGTGAAATTGATATTTGAGCAGAGTAGATGACTCTCGAGAAAGTTCTAATGGATTCAAGATTAATATATAGCAATTGAGAATTTCTCCGAACTTGTGTATGGATAAAATCTGAGATTTGCATTTGATGTTGCATGGACTTGCGAAAATTTTGCATGACTATGGATTCTACATTTTTGTATAAGAAAGGTAAGAAAAATAATTTCAAATTCACACAAGATATTTTCAGAGTGAGTGTTACAGCTGTGGTAATTATGGAGGTGCTTAAGAAGAATACAGTTGCTTGTGGGTCGTAGGGCATTGTGGTTCTATGCTAAGGTTTGTAGGGTGAGTTGTGGTTAAAGATCGTGATGATTTAGCAAGGAGAAGTATCAATCCGAAGACAAGTTCGGAAGGGACTCAAAGAAATATGACAACTTGGTAGTAGGTTGGATCAGTATGGTAATGGGCATGATATGTTCTTTGAATAATTATGAGGTTCTCGTATTTTCATATGATGGCATGTTAGATGCTGTGTGTTGTGTGGGATAAGGTTTACGTGTGCCAGGTCACAGTTTAGTTTTGAAAGGGAGGTCATAAATTTTTAGAGGGCATTGACGGTTTTCGATGTTTCTATGAATGTTATAACTGCTCGGTAATTCCTGAGAAGGGTGTGCATTTCAGAAGGCGCGTTGTGTTTTGACTTACAGATGTTCATCGGTATTGCAGTACTCACTTGATTGATAGATTGCTGATATTCAAATTATTGCTATGTGGCATGGAAGAATTATGAAAATATTCCTCATGGGATTATCGTGAATGGAAAATATGTTAATCATTCTAGTGATGGAGTTGGGATCAGTTACGGCGATTCATGTATTCGATGAATTTGGAGACTGGGAGTTCTCAGAAGTATATTATTTCTGGTTGCGGCCTATTTGAGGTAAGTATTTTATTTTAACTCAGTGGAGGCACTAGTTGCGTTAATTATTTATGATAGCTACGCGCTATAAGTGTGCATATATGTGAGGTTTGAGCCAATGTGCGTGCATTGGGGCAGGTATTTATACTCGAAAGAATGCTTAGGCTATGATATGCCTAGAGTTGATTGTTAAGCGTAAAAGCTATAACGTTTCTCATGTTCTTACCTTTGTTGAGAACTATCTGGGCTACACTTGAGGTTACAAAGAGGCTAATTCCCTGAATAAACGGGGTAGTTACTATTTCTGCGTTAAATTGCCGATTTGAAGTGTCTTAGCAGACTTTGCACATGCATACACTATGGCGTGTTATTTATACCAGTCCAGGATCATGAGAATCTTATTTCATTATCATATACAAGTGTACTTGTTTAATTGTTCCTGTATGATATGCTGGGACTGGAGGCCTGTGACCATGTCGGGCGATTCATATTATTGGCACGTGAGTTGTCCGTGCCATGTGTGAGAATTTTATTCCTATGATAATTTATCTGATTCATTAATTTCCTTCCTCTACAATTGTGCACATGCGCCTACGGTTATCCTCTTCATGAAATTTGAGGAGTTGATTGTAACATTGTGGTTGTGGTGGTGCTTGTTGAACTTGCAATATGGCTCTCTTCCTTAAGACATCTCCCGTATTTGAGTACACGGATTGTGCAGTTGTAGCTGGAGTTATACTGATGTGGCGAGTCTGTGAGATAGTTGTGTTTAATAATATAAGGTCATTGGACCTAGAATGGGTACTATCAGGTTTGATTACAGTATATTCGGGAGTATAATATTAAAAGTCGGCTTAGAAAGTGATTATGGTTATAGTTGGGGCTAGCGAGCTCCATGACTTATTGATCTGATAAGGGGTCATGAGATTTCCGCGTGTTTCTTTTATTATCAATAGTATACGAAGGTTGTGGGACGGAGTATGGTTCGATATAGGGTGTAATACTAGTACTTGGTTGATTTTGGAGTAGTTACTGTGATCGAAAATGGTGCTATGAGCATGCAAGTGGTGTGATATGTTAGGTGATTATATCCGTGATTATAGTTATAGCTCGATGCAGCTTGTTCAAACTCATATAGTGGGTAAATATAAGATTCGTGTCTTGAAAAGAAATCCTGAAGGTTGGGAATTAAATTCCAAGGTTTATGGGCTAAGGTTAAATTAATGATTTTCAATGTATTATGTTGTCAAGCCTATATAGAATAGGGTGATGTGGGATCACCCCCGGGTACGTGCGTGGTAGTATGGAATAGTGATTTGATGGTTTAGAAACTACTCTTGGCACGTTCGAGGACGAATGTATGTTTAAGTGGGGGAGAATGTAACGACCCGACCGGTCGTTTTGAGCATTATAGCCCCGTTCCCCCATTTACTATTCAATTTATGACTTACAATTGATTTATGACTTATCGGTTTAGTTGGTTCAGGTCCGGAAGGATTTCGGAGTGAAATGAGACACTTGGTCTCATAATTGAAAACTTAAGTTAGAAAAGTTGACCGAATATTGACTTATGTGTAAATGACCTCGGAATTGAATTCTGATGATTCCAATAGCTCTGTATGATAATTTTGGACTTAGGAGCGTGTCCGAAAAATTATTTGGAAATCCGTAGTGGAATTAGGCTTGAAATGACGAAAGTTGAATTTTTGAGAAGTTTGACCGGGGGATTGACTTTTTGATATCGGGGTCGAAATCCAGTTCTGAAAATTTTTATAGGTCAGTTATTTCATTTATGACTTGTGTGCAAATTTTAAGGCCAATCGGACTTGATTTGATAGGTTTTGGCATCGTTTGTGAAAACTTGAAATTTCAAAGTTTATTAGGCTTGAATTGGGATATGATTCTTGGTTTTAGCATTGTTTGAGGTGATTTGAGACTTTGACTAAGTTCGTATGATGTTTTAGGACCTGTTGGTCTATTTGGTTGAGGTCCCGGGTGCCTCGGGTAAGTTTCGGATGGTTAACGGGTTGGATTTTGGACTTGGAACTCTGCTGAAATTTTTCTGATGCACCATCTGGTTTCCTTCATCGCATTCGCGAGTAGAGTCTCGCGTTCGCGAAGAGGAACTAAGAGGTTGGCAATAGTTTCTCTTCGTGTTCGCAAAGAGAAGGACACATTTGCAAAGGGTGGACATGGTGTGCATCGCGAATGCGAGAGGTGTTACGCGTTCACGAAGAAGAGAGGAAGCGACTGAGGACCTCGGGCAATTGGTCTACGCGTTCGCGTAGGGGATGTCGCGTTCGCGTAGTGAGGGGAAACGAAGCACCGCGTTCGCGATTGGTTGAACGCGTTCGCGTAGAAGGCATCGAGGCAGAGGCACTTTGTGCTTCGCGAACGCGGGGGGGATGTCGCGTTCGCGAAGGAGGAATGTGGACGAGATTAATTTTGCGCTTCGCGAACGCGAGGCACTGACCGCGATCGTGAAGAAGAAAAGCCTTCCCATTTTCCATTTTTGACGGATTGGAGCTCGGGAAGAGGCGATTTTTGGGAGATTTTCAAGGAAAACAATGGGGTAAGTGTTCTTAACTCAATATTGGTTAAATTACCCGAATCCATGGTTGTTTTTAACATTTAATTGGTGAATTAAGTTGAAAAATTATGAAAACCCTCTTGGTTTAATTTGGAGATTTGAGGGTCGAGTTGATGTCGGATTTGAGTAAAATTTGTATGGCTGGACTCGTGGTTGAATGGGCGTTCATATTTTGTAATATTTGTAGGGTTTCGAGACGTGGTCCTCACGGGTGTTTTTTTGGGGTGTAATTTCAGATTTTGTGGAAAATATTAGTATTTTGATATAGAATTAATTTCTATAATTTTGTGGACTAAATCAAATTAATTGTGACTAGATTCGAGCCGTTCGGAAGTTGATACGTGCAGAATGTAATTTCTGGAGCATTGCTTAGCTTGTTCGGCATTGGTATTGACTTGTTCGAGGTAAGTAACTCTTTTAATCTTGGAGCTGAGGGTATGAACCCTGAATATACGTATTATGTGAATTGTTTGAAGGTGACGCACATGCTAGGTGACGGGCGTGTGAGCGTGCACCATAGAAATTGTGTCGTAATTATTTCCGTGGAATTTTGTGGTCAAATAATCTTGGCATTTTCTATGCAGTTTTATATGTTGAAGAAATTTAGCTGAGAATCATATTAAAAATCATGTTGAGGCTATGTGCCAGTATTATTGGGACCCACATAGGTCATATTGCTGTGAATTATTTGTTTAAATTGAAAATTTATACTCAGTCATATTCATTTCATTTCATATCATATCTCAGTCTCTATTGCTATTTATTGATTCATCATATCATCATTTTGGGCTAGTTTTATGACATTGTGAGTCTGAGAGACTAGAGAGATTAATGACTGAGTGAGGCCGAGGGCCTGATTGTGAGGATAATTATGGGATCGGGCTGCACGCCGCAGCAGGCCAGATTGGCTTATTATAGCACGTGAGTTGTCCGTGCGGATACAGATATTGATACTATAGCACGTGAGTTGTCTGTGCGGATTATAGCGCTTGGGCTGAAGAAGCCCCTCCGAAGTCTGTACACCCCCAGTGAGCGTGGTTGATTATATTGAGGGATGGATTTTCCGTGGACATGGATCTTGTCCGAAGCATTTATACACCTGGAGATGGATCTTCACCATGGGGCCTAGATTGGCCTTACTCGATACTGGGTGACTGATGATCAGTGATGTATATATTTCGGGATGGATCTTTCCTGGGCCGTATGGGCCATATACAATACCGAGTGGT
The DNA here is from genome assembly GCF_000715075.1 of Nicotiana tabacum. NCBI lineage: Eukaryota > Viridiplantae > Streptophyta > Magnoliopsida > Solanales > Solanaceae > Nicotiana > Nicotiana tabacum. The sequence continues at coordinate 139,266,913 of NC_134102.1, forward strand.
TGAGCATGATGAGTGAAAAGTGTGAGACAGTGAGATTGAGTACTCTGAGAGTGTGAGTACATGATTCATCTCTGAGATACATTGCATTGACATGCACACCAAAAATGGAAGATATAGATCAAGAATCTATTAACATATTTACGAATTCCACTGTCCTTTGAAGATTGGAAGATAGTGAAGGCCGAATTCCTTTTTAAAGATCACTCAACGATGTGGCAAATCCCATTTTTTAAGTCTATTAATTGGAAGTAGGAAAGACTCTTCTTGAAACCGAGTTCAATGGCTCTCTTGTGAGGGGCACGAACGGTATAACATAGTTTCCACGAATACACTTTTGTTTCTCTTTTTGTTTTTGAGGTCTGATCCGAAGGTAAACTCTAAACACATCGCACATGTGATTGCCGGCTTTTGGATCGAAGGAGAAGCTAGGGTTCAAAAGGGCCAATGAAACTGCTAGTGGACTGACTTTCTAGGCCGCAGAGTGATGTCTTTATGACAATTTGTCAAGTAAACCTGCGCCCAAAGTGCTTACGACGGTCACCATTTGGCTAAGATCCTTGATGACTGATTCATAAGCGGGCTAGTCCCCGAAAATGCCCCGCCCGTAAGTTCCTTTGTCGTTGAGGAAAAAAAATCTCTTTTTATTTTTAGATTCGAAATTCTGACTTACATGCATAAAGATGTATTTTCCTCATGCTGTACGGTATCACATCATTCATGATTTCTCACACATGTTGGCCGATGGGCATAGTGATACATTTATTTTATACTGGTTATCTGAAAAGAAAAAGAAACATCTTATTTATTATTGGAAGGATTTTGAAAAAAAAAAATATTATTTTCAAACTTATTCATATTCTTGGCAACTCCGGTAAACGATTTGGGTTTTCATTGATGTACTTGAAAGGCAGAACTGTTTTCAGAAATCATGATTTAGCTGAGTATTTTATCTCTGAGTTACTTCTTGTATTATTTGATTTACGTTGTTATAAACTATTGGTTTTGGACCCGACCTTGGTACAAGCTCGTCACTACTTTCAACCTAATGTTAGGTTTGTTACTTATTGAGTACATGGGGTCGGTTGTACTCATACTACACTTCTGCACCTTGCGTGCAGATGTTGGCTGCTGATGTTGCTGTGATCGATGGGAGATGGATTGAAGATGTACCTATGTCTCGGTTGTAGCTGCCTCTTGTCCATGGTACATTTAGATCTGTAAAACTCTGTTTATGTACTTTTCAAACAGACGATATATTTATTTCATTTCAGCTTTGTAAATTCTATTCTTAGAAGCTCATGATTTGTACTACCAGTTCTTGGGGAATGTATAAGATTAAGATTTTTCTTTACTTAGATTGCTTTAATAATTGTTATTGGAATTGGTCAGTGATTAATTGGCTTACCTAGCGGGTTGGATTAGGTGCCATCACGACTAGACGAATTTTGGGTCATGACAATATTTTTGGTCGAACACCCCTAGATGCTAGAGAAGTGGAAAATGGAAAATGGAAGTGGAAAACAAAAATACAAATAGCAACACGTGTCATGAAAATGAGGAGAATGAAATGGCTGATATTGAAAAGTAAAATACAAAAGTGCCCATGACAAACAATTGTAATTACTATTTTGCCAGTGTTCTTCCCCTTTTAACTCTCACTTCTATATAATGGTAAACAAGAAAAAAAAGATATGATCAGAACAAAAGCTGCCTTAATGCTAAATAATGATTAAAAACATACCGGAGAAAAAAAGGTTAGAAACCTACCAACAAGCAGGTGATTGAGAAGGACAAACCCGGACAGAACAATGAAGAGAGTTTTTGTGATTTCAAACCAAAGAAAAATAAAGAATTTGTGAAGGAGTAGAAAAATAATAGTGGAAAATAGGGGTAGGCATAGTTTGGACAAACCTGAAACCCAAATCGAAGTTCGAATTTTTTGGATTTTTAGTTTGGATTTTCAGATTATGGATTGGATTTTGGATTTAATTTTTAAAATTTTTAAATTTCGGATTGGATATTGAATTTGGTACTTCGGATTTTTAGATATCCGAAAATTCAAAATTTTTGTACTTTATATTTAATCTATTATCCATATGCCAATAGTAATAAGTTTAATACCCTACCCATTAGATATTATCTCATATATTCAATATTAATTACTTAGTTACTGTCAGAATACTTTCTATTTGGACATGATTTTATATTGTTACTTCTTATCGACCGTATTAATATCTTTGTTGCATTTTCTTGATAATAATTTCATTATTTGAATACTTTATTTGGATGATTGAGGTGAGAATGGGAAATTTTTCAGGCAATTTAACATGAGTAAGTCATTTGAATATTCATTTTTATAAAAAAGAAGAAACATCTCAAGTTATAAGCTAAACTTCTCGAACGCCCACCTCTAGTGGAAAACACATGTCGCACAAGAATACAAAAACCTGCCATGTTTCATAAAATGAGTATGATGAAAGTTAGTGAAATTGAAGAGTAAAATTGGAAATATCCACGACAAACAATTTTTACCCATGTTCATCCCTTACTGTCATTTCTATATAATAGTAAAACTGCAAAGTTAGTGATGGTCCCAACTCCCAATCATTTAACCCTAGAATTAGTTCAAAGGCACAATTCACAAACATATACCACCAAAGTAAGTACCCTTTTATTTTTAATTAAAAGTTTCAGATTGAAACCTGTAAAATGAAGTCAACTTTGGTTAGGAGTGCTTTGCCCCAAATTGGACTGCCCGACCCCAAGAAAGTACCCGGACACCTAACTTAGATGTGTGAAGTTTGGTTGTACAATAGGCATCTTTAAGAAGCTAAGCATATTTTAAGATTATTGTTCGAGTGAATACTGAGCTCCAGAATCATGGTGGTGTGTTTGTGTTACACATGATCAGCTCTTAGTTTATTTATATAACATGATATGGTTTGCTTTTGGCATGTAAATTAATATATGATTGCTTCCGAAGAAATACATAAATAGCCTCTTTAAGTTGTCCCCAACGACTAACTAGACAACTCAACTAAACGCATTTTCAGTTAGACACTTCTACTTAATAGAACTGTGACTTTTGAATACTCTTAGGACCCGTTTGACCATAGATTTTGTTAAAATATATTTGATTTTTTTTTGTGGCAAATACATATTTGTTCATAAATTTTATCCATATTTTGGCAAATACCTAAAACCCAAATCCCAAAATCACCCCAAACTTTTGTATTTTATAAAAAAGCCCGTCATTTATTATTTTTAACAATACTGCTTCGTCTTCTCGGTTATCTGATAGTGTATTATGTAATTCATTATAAAATGATAATTTTGTACCAAAATAATTCTGTGTTTAGGACTATGGTTTGCGATAATATAATGAATGTTATTGATGAAGGTATTGTTGTGTATTTGTGATAGTTTTTAGAACTTGTGGGTATAAGACATATTTCATATTTTTTCAAAAATAAAAAATGAAATATGTTTTGAAAACTGATGTCCAAACACATTTTTATATTCAAATCAAACTTCATCCAAATCAGATTTTTCAAAACAAATTTGAGAATATATGACCAAACGCTAGCTTAGTTGACCTGGCAAATGCGTGTGATCTACCAAAATTTTCAGTGCGTGAGTGTCATTTTGGGGCCTAAAACACTTCTCTTTTTTCTTTCCCTCATTCCATGGCCGAACCTCTCCTCCTCCACCATTTCTGCACCATTTCATATATATATAAACATATCCACAAGTCCACAACATACCCCAAAACACTACTAAACTTCACTCACTGCCACCTTAATCATCAGACATATCTCAAAGGCAAAAATATTTTGAAAAATGAAAAGTGATGCTGAAAACTACATATTATTAGTTTTTTTTAATATTAATTTTAATTCTAATTCTTATTATTAGGCACATGTCAAATACTAATTGATTCTTAAAATAGTCTCAGAATGTGTATTACACGCGATGTAGGCTGATTAGGCCGGGTATTTACTTAATACACTATATAGCTATGGTGAGATGTTTAGTTGGTCATTCGGGACAACTTAAATGAGCCGTTTATGTATTTCGCCAATTGTCTTTGGACGTTGGGATGGATTCTCTACTACTATCGAAACTAAATTCATCCGATGTTTTCAGCAGCAAGCAACCAAAATAAAAATTAATTGGCAAAAACATTTTTTTATTGTTGCCTGAAATATTTTTGTTGCTGGTAAAAAACTTAATTTTGTCAACACTTTATGTAGTTGTGAGCTAAAATTTAGTCAATTCTTTTTCCAAAACTGCAGGTGAAAATAGCCAAACTTGGAAAGCTTCACCGAAGTAGGAGCTTTTGGTTCCAGTAAAAGGGGGAGGAAGTTTATATGTCAAACATATTAAGTTCGGTATACCATAATAACCGCATTATCTTGTCTAGTCTTAGCTAGCATTTGGCCATAGATTAATTCCCAAATTTGTTTTAAAAAATTTGATTTGGGTGAAGTTTGGTTTGAAGATAAAAATGTGTTTGGACATAAGTTTTCAAAACATGTGTCACTTTTTTTTTTTTTGAAAAAACATGAAACATAACTTATACCCACAAGTTCTAAAAATTATCACAAATACCCAACAATACCTTCATCAATAACATTCATTATCATTATCACAAACTATAGTCCTGAACATAAATAAATTTGGTACAAAATTATCATTTTTATAATGAACTACATAAGACACTATCAGATGACCGAGAAGACGAAGTAGCATTGTTACAAAAGAATAAATGATGGGCTCTTTTATAAAATACAAAAGTTTGGGGCAATTTTTAAATTTTTTAAAAAATATAGTAGTAAAATTATGGGTCAGCTGGTTTTGGGATTTGGGAATTTGCCAAAACAAGAATAAAATTTATGGACAAACATGTATTTACCAAAAAATATTTGACAAAATCTATGGTCGAACGGGTCCTTAGTCTTTAATCTTGTATGTATTGATTTTCCTCTGAGCAACATGTGCGTAGAAGCATTCTTCATAATACTGCAACAAAATCCGACGAAGATAGAGAATATAACAAGATTTAATAATTTAATTAATATGCAACAGTGATCTACTCAATTTAAACACATAATCCTTTATATTTAACCCGTGTACACACTCGTCACCTCGTGTACACGACTTTCATCACATTACAATTAATACCAATCCTAGGGAAAATTTCCCCCACACAAGTTAGACAAGTCACTTACCTCGACTTGCTCCAATTTAATCAAGTAATATATCTTTTCCTCGATTTTTCGACTCCGATCGACTCGATTCTAGTCATAATTAATTTGATATAGTCAACAAAAATTAAAAGAATCAATTTCATAAGAAAATACTATATTTTTCAATAAAATTCGAAATTAACTCAAAAATTGCCCGTGGGGCCCACGTCTCGGAATCCGGTAAAACTTATAAAATCCGACAACCCATTCAATTATGAGTCCAACCATACCAGTTTCACTCAAATCCGACTCCTAATCGACACCGAAATCTCAAAAATTCGTTTCTATGAGATTTCTAAAAAAATTCCAAAATTTCAATCTCAAAACACTAATTAAATGGTAAAAATAATGATATATTTGTGTATATAGACCAAATACGAGTTAGAATCACTTACCCCAATGTCTTTTCTTGAAAATCTATAAAACAAATAGCCTCTGCTCAAGCTCCAGTTTGTTAAAAATGGCAAATGAGACGAATGCTCTCTTTTATAAATTTGCCGAGGCAGCCTTCGGAACTGGGCCTCGATCGTGGCTTCGATCATGGCCCTCGAGCCTAGGCCTCGATCACAGGCTCGATTCTAGACCTCGGTCATGGCCTCGATTATGGCATCTAGCCTGGTCCTACGATCATGGCATCGAACCTGGGCCTTCGATAATGGCCTCGATCATGGCATCGAGGTTGGGCCTTCGATCATGGCATCGAGGCTGGGCCTTCGATCATGGCCTCGATTATGGCATCGATCTTGAGCCTCATCTCTGGCTTCGACCCTGGCCGTCGACCCCGGGCTCGATCTTGGGCTCGATCACAGCCCAGAATATCTAGCAGAAGAGGAAAATTGCAGCACCTTTTTAAGTCCAATTTTTGATCTGTTAACCATCCGAAACTCACCCGAGGCCCTCGGGACCTCAACCAAATATACCAACAAGTCCTAAAACATCATACGAACTTATTTGAAATCTCAAATCACATAAAACTACACTGAAATCATGAATTATGCTCCAATTCAAGCTTAATGAAATTTAGAATTTCTAACTTCTACATTCGATGTCGAAACCTATCAAATCAAGTTCGATTGACCTCAAATTTTGTACTCAAGTCATAAGTGATATAACGGAGCTATAAAAATTTTCGGAACTGGATTTCGACTCCGATATTAAAAAGTCAATTCCCGGTCAAACTTCCAAACCTAAATTCCTGTTTTAGCCATTTCAAGCCTAATTTCACTACGGACTTCCAAATAAAATTTTGATCACACTCCTATGTCCAAAATCACCATACGGAGCTGTTGGGACCATCAAAATTCTATTCCGGGGTTGTTTGTACATAATTCGACATCCGATCACTATTTGGCTCAAGTTTTTAAATCTTTAATTTTTTATCAAAATTCCATATCTCGGGCTAGGGACCTCGGAATTTGATTCCGTGCATACGCACAAGTCCCAAATCACGATACGGACCTACCGAAACTGTCAAAATACTGATCTGAGGCCGTTTGCTCAAAATATTGACCAAAATCAACTCAGTTGAGTTTTAAAGCGCTAATTCACATTTTGATCCATTTTTCACATAAAAACTTTCCGAAAAATTTTACAGACTGCGCACGCAAGTCGAGTAATGATAAATAGTGCTTCTCAGGGTCATAGAACACAGAATTAATTATTGACTTTAACATCCTGAACCAAGTCTGTACCCAATAGCCTAGCCTCGCCTGGTTCGAACCAACCCACTGGAGATCGGCATCGCCTACCATACAAGGCCTCATACGGAGCCATCTGAATGCTTGACTGGTAACTGTTGTTGTAAGCAAACTCCGCAAGTGGTAAGAATTAATCCCAACCACCCCCAAAATCTATCACACACGCACAGAGCATATCCTCTAGTATCTGAATAGTGCGTTCAGACTGCCCGTCTGTCTGAGGGTGAAATATTGTACTCAACTCCACAAGAGTACCCAACTCTCGCTGTACAGCCCTCCAAAACCGTGAGGTAAACTGTGTACCCCGGACAGAGATGATAGATACCGGTACACCGTGAAGTCTGACAATCTCGCGAATATATACCTGAGCCAGCTGCTCTGAAGAGTAAGTAGTAATCACAGGAATGAAATGAGCTGACTTGGTCAATCTATCCACAATCACCCAAACTGCATCGAACTTCCTCTGAGTCCGTGGGATCCCAACAACGAAATCGATAGTGATCCGCTCCCATTTCCATTCTGGAATCTCTAACTTCTGAAGCAATCCACCCAGTCGTTGATGCTCATATTTTACTTGTTGATAATTTAGACACCGAGCTACATACCCCACTATGTCTTTCTTCATTCGCCTCTACCAATAATGCTGTCTCAAGTCCTGATACATCTTAGCAGCACCCAGATGAATGGAGTACCGCGAACTGTGAGCCTCCTGGAGAATCAACTCATGCAAACCATCTACAGTAGGCACACAAAGCCTGCTCTGCATCCGTAATACATCATCATCTCCAATAGTGACTTCCTTGGCATCACCGTGCTGAACTGTATCCTTAAGGAGAAGCAGATGAGGGTCATCATACTGACGTTTCCTGATACGATCATAAAGAGAAGACTGAGAAACCACACGAGCCAAAACTCGGCTCGGCTCGGAGACATCCAGTCTAACAAATTGGTTGGCCATGACCTGAACATCTAAGGCTAAAGGCCTCTCTGTTACCGGTAAATATGCTAAGCTGCCCAAACTCTCCGCCTTATGACTCAAGGCATCGGCCACTAAATTGGCCTTCCCCGGATGATAGAGAATGGTGATATCATAATCCTTAAGCAACTCCAACCATCTCCGCTGCCGCAAAATAAGATTCTTCTGTTTAAACAGATGTTGTAGACTCCGGTGATCGGTGTAGACCTCACAATGGACACTGTATAAGTAATGCCGCCAAATCTTCAAGGCATGAACAATAGCAGCTAATTAAAGGTCATGGATAAGATAATTCTTCTCATGTACCTTTAATTGTTTGGACGCGTAGGCAATCACCCTACCGTCTTGCATCAACACTACGCCGAGACCAATACGCGACGCATCACAATACACAGTATAAGACCCTGAACCTATAGGTAATACTAATATTGGGGTTGTAGTCAAAGTTGTCTTGAGCTTTTGGAAGCTCTCCTCACATTCCTCGGTCCACCTGAACGGAGCACCCTTCTGAGTCAGTTTGGTCATAGATGCAGCAATAAAAGAGAAACCCTTTACAAATCGGCGATAATACCTTGCCAAACCAAGGAAACTCCGGATTTCCATAGCTGAGGACGGTCTGGACCATCCTTGCACTGCTTCAATCTTCTTCGGATCTACCTTGATCCCCTCACACGAAATTATGGCCCAAAAATCCCACTGAATCAAGCCAGAATTCACACTTTGAAAATTTTGCATATAACTTCTTTTCTCTCAAAGTCTGAAGCACAGTCCTCAGGTGCTGTTCATGATCTTCCCGACTATGGGAATACACTAGAATATCGTCAATAAACACAATAACAAAAGAATCAAGATAGTGCTGAAATACACTATTCATTAAGTGCATAAATGCTGCTGGGGCGTTGGTCAGCCCAAAAGACATCACAAAGAACTCGTAATGACCGTACCGAGTCCTGAAAGCAGTCTTCGGGATATCTGGCTCCCGAATCTTCAACTGATGATAGCCTGAACGCAAGTCGATCTTAGAAAACACTCTGGCACCCTGAAGCTGATCAAATAGGTCATCAATACGTGGCAATGGATACCTATTTTTCACTGTAACCTTGTTCAGCTGGCGGTAATCAATACACATCCGCATAGAACCATCATTCTTCTTCACAAATAAGACAAGAGCACCCCAAGGCGATACACTTGGCCGAATGAAGCCCTTATCAAGCAATTCTTGTAACTGTTCCTTTAATTCTTTCAACTCTGCCGGGGCCATACGGTATGGTGGAATAGAAATGGGCTGAGTGCCCGGTAACAAATCAATGCCAAAATCAATATCCCTGTCGGGTGGCATACCCGGAAGATCTGCTGGAAATACATCAGAAAAATCCCTTACTATAGGAACTGACTCCATGGTAGGAGTATCAACACTAACATCTCTCACATAGGCTAGATACGCATCACACCCCTTCTCAACCATTCGTTGAGCTTTAAGAAATGAAACAACCCTGCTAGGAACATGATCTGAGGTACCTTTCCACTCTAATCGCGGTAGACCTGGCATAGCCAACATCACCGTCTTGGCGTAACAATCAAGAATGGCATGATAGGGCGACAACTAGTCCATGCCCAAAATAATATCAAAATCCACCATATTGAGCAATAATAAATCAGCTCTGGTCTCAAAACCACTGATAACAATTAAACACGACTGATACACACGGTCCACAATAATAGATTCACCCACGGGTGTAGATACATAAACAGAAGAACTCAAGGAATCGCGTGATACGCCCAAATACGGGGCAAAATAAGATGACACATAAGAATAAGTGGAGCCTGGATCAAATAAGACTGATGCATCTCTATGACATACCGGAATAATACCTGTGATAACAGAATCAGATGCAATAGCCTCTGTCCTAGCAGGAAAGGCATAATATCTGGCATGGCCTCCCCTCTAGGGCGACCTCTACCCGCCCGACCTCCACCTCTAGCTGGTTGTGTAGGTGGAGTGGCAACTGGTGCAGTAATCATGGCCTGAGAAGCCTGAGGGCCCTGTGGAATAGGTGGGGCTTGAGAAATCTGTGGAGATGCACCCCTCCTAAATCTGGGGCAATCTCTCATAATATGACGAGTGTCACCATACTCAAAACAAGCCCTCGGAGGACGTGGATGCTGGGACTAGCTCAGGCCTGATCGACTAGACTGCCCGCTGAAAGCACCCCGTACAGGAGGTACAATAGACACTGGCGGTGCATAATATGGAACCTGAGGTTTGGGAGTAGCCGGAATACCACCTGTTGGTATGTGATGTCCATCTCTATCTCTCGGGTCATATTGTATCTGATACTAGGGTGGAGACCCTCAATAAATCTGCGAACCCGCTCTCGAACAGTAGCAACTAAGGCTGGTGCATGCCTAGCCAAATCACTGAATCAGACCGCATACTCTGACACGGTCATTGAACCCCGGTGCAGCTGCTCCAACTCTACGCGTCATGCATCTCTAAGGCTCTGAGGAACATACTCCCTTAAGAACATATCTGAAAATTGAGTCCAAGTGAGTGAAGATGCCTCAGCGGGACTATCCAACTCATATGCCCGCCACCACTGGTAGGCTGCTCCTCTAAACTGGAATGTCGTGAAAGAAACCCCACTGGAATCCACAATACCCATAGTACGAAGGATACGGTGACATTCCTCCAGAAAACCCTAAGCATCCTCTGAAGCTAAGCCGCTGAAAGTGGGAGGGTGGTACTTCTTGTACCTCTCGAGCTTGAGCTGCTCCCCCTCTGAAATTGTTGTCTCAATCTCAGGCCGAACTGGGACAACTGGCTGGACTGGTATAACCTCTGGGGCATGGTCAATTTGGGCCCGTGGTTCTGGACTACGGGCGGCGAGAGTCTGTGCTCCTCCCCCGTCCTGAGATGTGGCACGAGCAAGTGAAATTAACCCTGCCTGAGCTAGAGTGTCAAACATGCTCAAAAACTGGGCAAGAGTGTCCTGAAGTGCAGGAGTAGTAACAGGCGTCTCTGGTGCCTGCTCTCCAACTGGAGCTACTGGTGGCTCTGGTGCAGCATCTCGTGCAGGTGCTCTGGCTGCACCACGTGGTCTTCCTCAGCCTCTGGCTCGGACTTTGTCCCGACCCCAACCTCTTGCGGCTCCAACAGGGGGCGCGGGTGTCTAATCATCGGATCCAGTTGTGCGTGTCCTCACCATCTGTTAGAGAATAGAAAGACAATGGTTTAAAAGTTTGAAGTCAACAAATACGCATGATAAGGAATCAAAGTTTGATGTCGCGATGGCACCTAGTCTCTAAGACCTTTAAATAATTGCAACTTCCCAAAACCTGGTAGAAATAAGTCACAAGCTTCTAAGAATTTATCCTCTATGTCTCTATACATCAGAGTCTAAAGCAAATAAGGAAGACAATATACTAAGATAGAAGGTGACTCCGGAGTCTGCGGACGCTGGCAGATATACCTCGAAGTCTCCTTGTACAACTAGTTTACTGATGCCTGGTCTGATAAAGTGTACCTGGATCTGCACAAAAAGATGTGTAGAAGCGCAGTATGAGTACACCACAGCGGTACTGTCACACCTCTTTTTTCCCGAAAAGGGGGATTAGGGGAATAAGGGAGTTTTTCCAATTAAAGTGACATTAATCGAAATGGGATTATTTATTTATTCAGAGTCGCCACTTGGAATAATTTATGGTGTCCCAAGTCACCGATTTTTTTTAAAAATCCCAAATCGAGGAAATTGACTCTATTTTTACGGTCCGCGAACACAGAAGACCGGGTAAGGAATTCTGTTAATCCGGAAGAAGGTGTGAGGCACTCCCGAGTTCCGTGATTTTAGCACGGTCGCTCAATTATTAATAATTGGCCTAATTATCTGATTTATTACATATTTGAAACCTATTGTGCATCTTTAACTTTTTAACCGCTTTTAATTATTTATGAAATTATTTCTGGAACAAGTCACGATGTCGTACACTTGTCGTTTTGGCACACGTCGCAAACCGCGCCCCACCCGCAATTTATGACATGTTTATTTTTATTATTGTTATTCGAAGTTGTGGTCGGGTCACATGAAATGCGCACCCGAATTTGGAAATTATATATCATGACTATGCCACGGGAACCGTACCCATAGTCACGATGATTTATTAATCGCGCCAAAAGCAAACTACAAATGTTCGAGAATTGTTATTCCTAAAGCTAATTTGAGATTATTAAAAGGCCAAGAGTTATGGAAAATTAAAATCATTAGAACAAAAGGTTTCAAAAAGTTTAACTGTTATTAAAACAAAAGCTCTAGCAAATTATACATCAGCGACTTGTTCCAAAAGTTGGAGTGCACTAAATCAAGATTTGATGGAAAGGCTTTCTACCTCATTTGCCTTTAATATCAACAAACACCACATTTGACAATTCAAACAGTAAATTTACTACATCTTGAACACTAGCAAATTCTAACAGCAAAATCAACAAACACCGGATTAGAACATCACTCAACAGAAATAAAGCATCAAACGACAAACAGAACATCAAACCTCTTACACCTAACAAATCAGTATCAAAAGTCCATCCCCAAATTTAACCTCTATTGCTCTTACATATTTTCAATCACACCAAAAACAAAGTAAAAGAACTAGAAACAAACCTGAGAAAAGCAAATTTTCGATTAATAAAGAGATTCCGGCAATTACACGAACAGAAGAAAACCACAACTACGATCGAATCCGAAACAGCAATCAAATTCAACTGAAAACCACGAACCAAACCATGAACGGACAGCAGTTTGAAACTCGAGCTCAGACGAACTCCAGACCTCAATTCATCTCCATTTTTTTAAAACACAGAAATCGAAATTAACATGAAGAAGGCAGTATCACTTTTCTTTATGTTTCTTCCTGATTTTCTGATTTTTGAATCCCATAACAAACAGAAAAGTCGGACAAGGAAAATTGAAGAAGAGGGAAACCAGAAATCAGAGAAGAAGAACTGGAAAATAGCAATAAAACCCTAGCCCTTTCTTCTCATTTTTCCTCCAAAATTCCTCGAAATCGTCCCCTCTTTTTCGTTCCTCCCCCTTTTTCGTTCTCACTTTGTATGTTCTCTCTCTCTATGCGTGTGTGTGCGCGTTTTTTTTTTTTTGCTCAAGTCGGAAAAATAGCATCTATTTTCTTTTTGGAAAGATGAGGGGTCTGCTGGGTGTTGTTCGAAGATGAGGGTCACATCCGAGAGCTTCCGCTGCGGCTGATCTAGGAAGTGTAGGGATTATATAAGGGTTGTGGGTAAGGGAATGGGTAAATGGGCTGAGGGGAAGAGTGGGCTCAGGTCTAAAATTGGCACTAAAATTGGGCTTCTTTTAAGGTCTGAAAGTTTATGGCTTAAGTCATGGCAAAAATTAAAGTACTATAAATATAAATATACTAATTGACCTTAAACTAAAGATGAAAATATTTTTTGTGTTTTTAAATTGTAATTTGAAATAAAAATTGACTAAAACTCCATAAAAATTAAAGCTAAGTTAAATAAATATTTTAAACACTTAAAAATAGCTCAAAAATGTGTCGGGTCAAAAATTACGTGCTTACAAGTACCCAGTAAGTGCCAAGCCTAACCTCGGTAGAGTAGTGACGAGATCAGGTCAGGCCCTACTGAAAAATAATAATAGCATGGTAAAATGTTAACATGAAAATGAATCAAGTAGCAGCTCACCATTTAATTACACAAAATAATGGCAATTAATATCTCGTGGAAACAAACAAAATTTTCTTTCAACTTTAAGAAAATCACAACAAATAATCAAAGGCAACTGCGACCATAAATCAATATCAACAAGGAAACTCCCGAGGTACCGCCTCGTAGTTCCAAATCATAAATAAATTCATAATATCTCATTTCCTTATCTCATCGCGGGAGCCTTCACAATTTACTTTAAAGAAAATATTTTTTCCGAAATAGCATCCCGCGTTTTAGCCATCCTTATCATACCGCATGACTTCTAGTAGTTCCCCATACTAGCCACGCGTATCAAGCCACCCTTATCTTACCGCATGCGTTTCAATACCCAGACCTTATACCACCGCTTGCATATCAATATCACAATATATCATAATTTGCATCTCAAGTGCTTAAATAATTTAACTTGCCAAAATAATTCAACAACAATATTTTCCACAATAAAGAGCTCACGGCTCATGCCAAAATAATCATCAATAATATTTTTTCACAATAAAGAGCTCACGGCTCCATCACAATGAGTACGAAAATCTTACAAAAATATTTAGGAATAAATAATTCAGCAAAATAATATTTCAAAATCTTTAATATGTTGCTTCAATACCAAATTTAAAATGTCAAATACTTCATATTAATAATATTTATTTTAAAAAATAATCAACCTTCAAATAATGCACAGAATAAAAGAAACCAAGTTCCAACTAAATAGGTAAAACAATTAGCAGGAAAAAGGCAAGCAAATTTAAAGTATATAAATCAAATCAATGATGGAGAATATAACATGATTTAATAATTTAATTAATATGCAACAGTGATCTACTCTATTTAAAAATATAATCCTTCACATTTAACCCGTGTACACACTTGTCACCTCGTGTATACGACTTTCATCACATTACAATTAATACCAATCCTAGGGAAAATTTCCCCCACACAAGGTTAGACAAGTCACTTACCTCGACTTGCTCCAATTTAATCAAGTAATATGCCTGTTCCGCGATTTTTCAACTCTGATCGACTCGATTCTAGTCATAATTAATTCGATACAGTCAACAAAAATTAAAAAAATCAATTTCATAAGAAAATACTATATTTTTCAATAAAATTCGAAATTAACTCAAATATTGTCCGTGGGACCCACGTCTCGGAATCCAGCAAAACTTATAAAATCCGATAACCCATTCAATTCTGAGTCCAACCATACCAGTTTCACTCAAATCCGACTCCTAATCAACACCGAAATCTCAAAAATTCGTTTCTATGAGATTTCTAAAATTTTCCCAAAATTTCAATCTCAAAACACTAATTAAATGGTCAAAACAATAATATATTTGTGTATATAGACCAAATCCGAGTTAAAATCACTTACCTCAATGTCTTTCCTTGAAAATCTATCAAAAATCGCCTCTGCTCAAGCTCCAGTTTGTTAAAAATGGCGAATGAGACGAATGACATCTTTTATAAATCTGCCGAGGCAGCCTTCGGAACTGGGCCTCGATCGTGGCTTCGATCATGGCCCTCGAGCCTAGGCCTCGATCGTGGCTTCGATCACAGGCTCGAGCCTGGACCTCGGTCATGGCCTCGATTATGGCATCGATCCTGGTCCTTCGATCATGGCCTCGAGCATGGACCTTCAATTATGGCATCGAGGCTGGGCCTTCGATCATGGCATCGAGGCTGGGCCTTCAATCATGGCCTCGATCCCGAGCCTCGTCTCTGGCTTCGACCCTGGGCTCGATATCTGGGTTCGATCACAGCCCAGAATATCCAGCAGAAGAGGAAAATTACAGCAGCTTTTTAAGTCCAATATTTGATCAGTTAACCATCTGAAACTCACCCGAGGCCCTCGGGACCTCAACCAAATATACCAACAAGTCCTAAAATATCATACAAACTTATTTGAAATATCAAATCACATAAAACGACGCTAAAATCACTAATCATGCTCCAATTCAAGCTTAATGAAATTTAGAATTTCCAACTTCTACATTCGATGTTGAAACCTATCAAATCAAGTCCAATTGACCTCAAATTTTGCACTCAAGTCATAAATGATATAACGGAGCTATGAAAATTTTCAAAACTGGATTCCGACTCCGATATCAAAAAGTCAACTCCCCGGTCAAACTTCCAAACTTAAATTTCTCTTTTAGCCATTTCAAGCCTAATTTCACTACGGAGCTGTTGGAATCATCAAAATTCTATTCCGGGGTTATTTGCACATAATTCGACATCCGATCACTATTTGACTTAAGCTTTTAAAAACTTTAATTTTTCATCAAAATTCCATATCTCGGGCTAGGGACCTCGAAATTTGATTCCAGGCATATGCCCAAGTTCAACTTTCAAAATACTGATCCGAGTCCGTTTGCTCAAAATATTGACCAAAATCAACTCAGTTGAGTTTTAAAGTTCTAATTCACATTTTAATCCATTTTACACATAAAAACTTTTCGAAAAATTTTTCGGACTGCGAACGCAAGTAGAGTAATGATAAATAGTGCTTTTCGGGGTCTTAGAACACAGAATTAATTATTAACTTTAAAGATGACATTTTAGGTCATCACAGTCGTGATTAAGTCAAGTGGCAAGCTAATAAATGTCAATAGTATATGGTAACTTTATTCTATATATAAAAACTGAATTTGAATTAAAAGATAATTTTGAATTTATAGATTAAGTTTTAAAATTCGAATTTAAATTAAAAATAAAAATTTATCTTTTTTTAATCATGTTATCATACTTAATTCGGTTAATGATAATATGCAATCATGTTAGGAACTTTTGTTATCTTTTCTAATTATTTAAATACTACTTCGCCTCTGGCAAAAACAAACCTACTCCATATAACTATAAAACTCTTTCACATTTAAAATCCTATAATTATAGTTCTTTAAAATACTGTAGCTAGATTTGAATAAACTGAATTTCTTTTAAAATAAATATAATATATAGGGTACACGTCTATGTTTATCCAAATAACAAAAAAGAGTTTAAAAATCGAATAAAAGATTACTTACATATATAATGAAGTAAACATACATGCTAGAGAAAGAAACATCATCAAAATCAGTCAATATTAAAAAAAAGTTATTTTTGTGTTTTCTTTTTCAAGAATATTTGTTTGAAGAGTCAATTTGTATAAATGGACATCAAACAAATAATAAAACTTTGGCTATACAATTGCTATCATTAATTTCAATTTAGCACATTCTAGGAATTGAAGAGTATAAGCTGAAATCCCTTCATTTAGCTGCAGTCAAGTCAATATTGCAAGGGTATAATATTCTTTTCGTTGAAGAGTATTAGTTTTGAATTATTAGATTATGTAAAAGGTTTTTTTTTTCTCAAACTCAACAAGAGAGATATTGGTTTCTAATTGATAGTTTCTATAGCGATTTTCAAGTATAACAAGGAGTATATTTTTAAAAACAATTGGTATGGCGTGAATTATTATTTTTTTAAATGTAAACAAATTATTTCGAAAAAACTCTTTACTTTTTTCTACTTCAAAGATAATAAAAAGATAAGATATTTTTGAACATTAGTAGAGAGTTTTTAAAATTATTAAAATAGAAGTCATATCATAGATAAACTCAAAAAACCGAAATCTTATGGAATATTTACATAAATAACCTGTCATATTTCTTGTTTACTTTTTATAGCTAATATAAATAAATAATATACCGATAACACACGATTATACACATATTATATATGGATTATATATAAATTACACATCCTTCTATTTTTTAATTTAAGTGGTCAGGTGAGCACCTATTTAGGCTGATTAGCTAAAGCCAAAAGAAACATATGAAGGAATTTCAACCAAAGACTAAAAATATAAATAAAGTTCTTATGTAGACAACTTCTATTAAAACTTGCCCTTTTATAGTGAAATCAATTATCTTTTTGTAACAAAAGAAAGAATGACATAAAAAATAAGATTAAAAAAATAAATATTGAAATTCTTTTTATGAAAGATCTAAAAATCAGAAATAAGAGTCGACAACGAATTTCTTCTTATGTTTCATCTTTGTTGAATATAAAAAAATTGGAAGCTAATCTCATCGATTTCAAATATTGTTTTCAACTCAAATACATAGAATATAAGATAAGGATATGTTAGAATATATTTTTTATTTACATTATGTGTCGTTTTTAAGAAATTACTATTACCAACAAACTGATATGATATTTGAATTTGAATTTAAATACAATTTGAGTAGTTTGCATTGAGATTAAGTCAAGTATGGTATCGAAAAATAAACTACTTGGCAATTTTAAGACAATATATGCAATGTTATATAATAACAATCAACTAATTTAACATTTAATAATTCAAAGAACAGTTGTTTTGTATATATAGGGTATTAAAAATTCAAAAACTGTGGCTAGAGAAATCGATAAACTTAAATTGGAGTCATACTGAAATAACGTTTTTTCGGCTAAAGAATCATTTAAATTTTTAGATAGCTGGTTAAAGTGAATTTTAAATTAAGGATAATATCTTCACTTGCATCATTATAAATATAATCATTATTGAAATATATATAAAATTTTAAAAATTGGAATTTCAAAATAGAAATAGTTTTTGAAAGATAATATCATACCAAATAAAAGTTTAAGTCGTAGTAAAAGAATCACGTCGTAACCAAAGAATAGTTTATATTGTGTAGACCTTTGTACTTTGCCATAAATATGAGTTATTATTTCGCTTTGTGGCTATTTTTAGGTTCCAATGACACCAATGAGAATAGTGCAAAAATAAAAATTATCACTACAAGATTTGAGAAAATGTTAGTCTTTTTTCATATAGTGTTTCTTAATTAATATCTAACGATTATCTATAATTATTTAGAAGGCTTAAATTTTAAGGTTATTTTCATATAATTCAAATAACTCAGATATTTAGCATGGTTAAATTTCAAATATCAAAATGGAGTCATACTGGAAAAAATATTCACTGGCTAAAGAATTTTTAAAATTTTTAGATAGCCAACTAAAATGAGTTTTGAATTAAGGATAATATTTTTACTTATATTATTATAAAAATAATAATTATTGAAAAATAAAATTTTAGAAACTGAATTTTTAAATTTTTTTTTTTTTTAAGAGATATCAACACACAAAATAAGAGTTTAAGTAGTAGTAAAAGAGTCAAGTCATATCCAAAGAGTCATTCATAGTCTCAATATTTGATTGTTTTGCCATAAATATGAGTTATTATTTTGCTTCCTCACTATTTTTAGGATCCAATGACACTAACGAGAATGGTATTAAAAAAGAAAAATAGAAGAAATGGTTAATTTTTTTTATGTAGTGTTTATTATTAATATTCAATGATTATCTATATTTATTGAGAAAGTTTAAATTTTAAAATTATTTACATATAATTCAAATAACTTAAATATTTGACATGATTAGTGTCTGCGCATCGGCAGAGATGCTAATACTAATTGAAGAGTAAAACTGGAAATACCCACGACAAATAATTTTTACCCATGTTCGTCCTTACTGTCATTTCTATGTAATAGTAAAACTGCAAAGTTAGTGATGGTCCCAACTCCCAATCATTTAACCTCAGAATTAGTTCAAAGGCACAATTCACAAACATATACCACCAAAGATCGTTGCGGGTGGTAAGTACCCTTTTATTTTTAATTAAAGTTTCAAATTCGAGCCCCGTAAACTAAAGTCTGACTTTGGTTTGGAGTGCTTTGCCCCAAATTGGACTGCCCGACCCCAAGCAAGTACCCGGACACCTAACTTAGACGTGTGAAGTTTGGCTGTGCAATAGGCATCTTTAAGAAGCTAAGCATATTTTAAGATTATTGTTCGAGTGAATACTGAGCTCCAGAATCATGGTGGTGTGTTTGTGTTACACATGATCAGCTCTTAGTTTATTTATATAACATGATATGGTTTGCTTTTGGCATGTAAATTAATATATGATTGCTTCCGAAGAAATACATAAATAGCCTCTTTAAGTTGTCCCCAACGAACTAACTAGACAACTCAACTAAACGCATTTTCAGTTAGACACTTCTACTTAATAGAACTGTGACTTTTGAATACTCTTAGGACCCGTTTGACCATAGATTTTGTTAAAATATATTTGGTTTTTTGTTTTTGGCAAATACATATTTGTTCATAAATTTTATCCATATTTTGGTAAATTCCCAAAACCCAAATCCCAAATTAGCCCAAAACATAATTATTATATTTTCCAAAACTTTTGTATTTTATAAAAGAGCCCGCCATTTATTATTTTGTAACAATGCTGTTTCGTCTTCTCGGTTATCTGATAGTGTATTATGTAGTTCATTATAAAAATGATAATTTTGTACCAAAATCATTTATGTTCAGGACTATGGTTTGCAATAATATAATGATTGTTATTGATGAAGGTATTGTGGGGTATTTGTGATAATTTTTAGAACTTGTGGGTATAAGACATGTTTCATGTTTTTTCAAAAATAAAAAGTGAAATATGTTTTGAAAACTGATGTCCAAATACATTTTCATATTCAAACCAAACTTCACCCAAATTAAATTTTTCAAAATAAATTTGAGAATGTATAACCAAACGCTAGCTTAGTTGACTTGGCAAATGCGTGTGATCTACCAAAATTCAGTGCGTGAGTGTCATTTTGTGGCCTAAAACACTTCTCTTTTTTCTTTCCCTCATTCCATGGCCGAACCTCTCCTCCTCCACCATTTCTGCACCATTTCATATATATATAAACATATCCACAAGTCCACAACATACCCCAAAACACTACTAAACTTCACTCACTGCCACCTTAATCATCAGACATATCTCAAAGGCAAAAATATTTTGAAAAATGAAAAGTGATGCTGAAAACTACATATTATTAGTTTTTTTTTAATATTAATTTTAATTCTTATTATTAGGCACATGTCAAATACTAATTGGTTCTTAAAATAGTCTCAGAATGTGTATTACACGCGATGTAGGTTGATTAGGCCGGGTATTTACTTGATACACTTTATAGCTATGTTGAGATGTTTAGTTGGTCGTTCGGGACAACTTAAATGAGCCGTTTATGTATTTCGCCTTTTGACTTTGGACGTTGGGATGGATTCTCTACTACTATCGAAACTAAATTCATCCGATGTTTTCAGCAGCAAGCAACCAAAATAAAAATTAATTGGCAAAAACATTTTTTTATTGTTGCCTGAAATATTTTTGTTACTGGTAAAAAAACTTAATTTTGTCAACACTTTATGTAGTTGTGAGCTAAAATTTAGTCAATTCTTTTTCCAAAACTGCAGGTGAAAATAGCCAAACTTGGAAAGCTTCACCGAAGTAGGACCATATCATCAGATTATTGTGTGCTCCCATTACTCTTTCTAGAAAAAATTATTTTTGTCAGCATCACATTGAGCATATTGGTGAGTATACTTTTTGGTTCCAGTAAAAGGGGGAGGAAGTTTATATGTCAAACATATTAAGTTCGGTATACCATAATAACCACATTATCTTGTCCAGTCTTAGCTAGCATTTGACCATAGATTAATTCCTAAATTTGTTTTGAAAAATCTGATTTGGGTGAAGTTTGGTTTGAAGATGAAAATGTGTTTGGACATAAGTTTTCAAAACATGTGTCACTTTTTTTTTTTGAAAAAACATGAAACATAACTTATACCCACAAGTTCTAAAAACTATCACAAATACCCAACAATACCTTCATCAATAACATTCATTATCATTATCACAAACTATAGTCCTGAACATAAATAAATTTGGTACAAAATTATCATTTTTATAATGAACTACATAATACACTATCAGATGACCGAGAAGACGAAGTAGCATTGTTACAAAAGAATAAATGATGGGCTCTTTTATAAAATACAAAAAGTTGGGGCAATTTTTCAATTTTTTAAAAAATATAGTAGTAAAATTTTGGGTCAGCTGGTTTTGGGATTTGGGAATTTGCCAAAACAAGGATAAAATTTATGGACAAATATGTATTTGCCAAAAAATATTTGGCAAAATCTATGGTCAAACGGGTCCTTAGTCTTTAATCTTGTATGTATTGATTTTCCTCTGAGCAACATGTGTGTAGAAGCATTCTTGATAATACTGCAACTTTGAGATTGAGATTAAAAAAAATGCGTGAGTATATTATAGACAATATTTGATGAGGAAAGAGTTTTGTCTTTGAAGCATATGGTTTCAATGAATATAATCTTTCATTAGCTTTTACTCTTTTTTGATGCATGTATTCTCAATATTCAGAGAAAAACTGGTGGACTTGTGATTTCAAAATCCGGCACTTATAAGACATGAAATGGAGCAAAAATTGTAACAGATACCAAAATATAGCAACGTGGGAAACCTATATATGTAATAACTCAATTTTTTTTTACACTTATTAATTGTGATATTAGATAATTAAATTTGTTTGCAGCTATTTGGCCAAGTATTAAATTAGTGGAAGGGAGTATTATATATAAGGTATTGTAGTATATTAAGGAAGTAGCTAGTGGGTCTATGGCATATTATAACAATGATTTCTTAGTTTATGAACATAAATAGATAGAAGAGATCAGGGGATTGACGGCGCAATATTAGAGCATCAGGCCGGGTGAAAGGTTTCTTACAATTCCAGATTTCCAGGTATATATGGAAATTAAATATTAGCAAGCACTTTGAATTTAACTTGTCTAGTTTAATAATGATGATGGCAAATTATTATATAATGAATTAATGATTATAAGCAAAGTAATGATAATATATAATAATTATGTACATGATAATATTTCCGGTACTCGTTGTGTGTTTGTATTTTTTAATACTTATTCCAGAGGTACTAAGAATGGCGGGTCGAAGATCTTAGTGGGTTATATTTATGTATAACTCACTCCTTACCTGCATGTCTATGCATATACTATTGGTGAAGACGAAGCTAGTAGCTGACGAGTTCGCTAGAGTTGATTCAGTTACTGAGGTGAGCCGCGACATTGTTTGTAGAGGCTGCCGAAAGGATCTTTATCATTCGTATGATGTCTTTTGTAATTCTCCTAGATGCTCCATAATCTAGTGCGGCCGAAAGGATCTTTATCATTTATTCGTATGATGTCTTTTGTAATTCTCCTAGATGCTCCATAATCTAGTGTGGAATTTGAGCTAGAGTTCAATTTAATATTTTGAGATATTAATTGTTGGTAATTAATTATCAGATTATTTGGTTACTCATTTAATTAATCAAATGCTGCAAAGTAATGGCTAAGGTATGAAAGTATGGTTCGCCTGGCAGATGGTGTTAGCTGGGTGCCAGTCACGTCTAAGGATAGTCTGGCACGTCTAGGGATAGTCTGGGACGTGACACTGTAGCAAGAAACAAACATCCAATTTCAAGATAAAAAGAAAAATGATTGTTTCTCAGGCTGATAGATGCAACGCATCATTGCAGGAATCTTAACACCAATACATATACGTCTGAAGCTAGAGAATTGACTAGCAACACAAAAAGGAGAACACACGAAACCAAAAATACTGAATAAAGACCAACAACTAATGTATGCATAACCATTGTCCATATTGTTTTTTCTTTCTCTAATGCCAATGAAAGATGAAGTTGAGGTATGAATGAGAAGCAAAAGGGAATAAACAACTTTATGATAATTAAGGGAAAGAAAATAAGATGAAACAAATAATTTTATAAGTGTGAAAGAGGAAACTAATTTCATGAATGTGAAAGAGGAAACAACTAATTTCATAAACTACCTCCACCACCATAACTAGCAGAACTGCAGTTACAAAAAATAATGTGCCATCATTATGTTGCACCAAAAAACTCATTTGCAATGAACCAACTAACAACGAAAAATCTTGCTTCCTTAAAGATTTTGTCACAATTGATTCTAACCTGCTGATTTCTATAACAATATGCACAGTACAGATAAGAGTGTACCAGCAAGAAGAAGTATATGTTTATAAGAAAATCAACCTGAATTTGTCTTTGATTCCGTTTTGAATTCAAGGACTCTTGGACAATAAAAGGAACAAAAGATAGAAGTTTATCACATGATATAAGTGATGCCAATAATTATTGACATATTATGTTAATGAAGGATCATAATAAACAAAATATTAAACAAATATCATCGTACCTGCAATCCAAACAATGCAACAAATGAAATAAAAGAAAGCGAATTTTAACAACGAAACAAGAGTAATCAGTCGTGATCATACTTCCTAGCGACTTATGAATTGTAGTTGAATTGGGCATTAAGTGGTATCTACAATAACAACAACAACAACAATAACCCAGTATAATTCCACTAGTAGGGTATGGGGAGGGTAGTGTGTACGTAGATCTTACCCTTACCCTAGGATAGAGAGGTTGTTTCCAATAGACCCTCGGCATTCTTCCCTCCAAGAACTCCCCACCTTACTCTTGGGGTGACTCGAACTCACAACCTCTTGGTTGGAATTGGTATCTACAATAACTATAACAAAAATCACAACAGCAGGATGTATAATCACATTTCAACTGAATTAGGAATCAGATTCGGAAATTTCAAGAAAAATAGAACAAACTATTAGATTGAACAATCAAGGAGCAAAAACAAATAGCTAAAAGTTTAGCTCTTGTTATACAGCTCCCAAAGTTTCTTTATTGCTAATGCTACAGGTAATACTTGCAAAGTAAAGATGTGATACGACTTTAACAAAATCAATTCCAGCAAAATAATAATTCATGCTATGAGTGTAATCATGTCTGGATTTCTTGATTTGAAGGAGACATATTGATTTAGTTAAAGATCAACTGTTGACCTGGCAAAACGCCGAGGCGAAGCACATAATTTTTACCGGGCGGTGAAATAACACTTCCTGTTCCAAGAAAACATATTTTCCATATATAATTGAAACATAAACATATAATATGTCACGACCCATAATCCCACCACAGGCGTCGTGATGACACTTAGTCTCTAAGATTAGGTAAGCCGATTACAATTACATTTCGATCCATTTTTTTTAAATTCAATACAGGTGTCAAAACCAACAACGGAAATATTCAAATATAACAACCTCCCAAGACTAGTAATACTGAGTCACGAACTCTAACTGAATACATGCAGCGATCTCGAGGATCGAATATACATTACTGTTCGAATAAGAGTTGACAGTACAATAAAATGGAAAGACTCCATGGGACTGCGACGACCAACAGCCCTACCTTGAATCCTTGCGATCACACTCTAATCTCTGTCCGAATACGATATCTTCAATGCCTGGCTCTGCACAAAAATGTACAGAAGTGTAGTATGAGTACACCACAGTCGGTACCCAGTAAGTATCAAAACTAACCTCGGTGGAGTAGTGACGAGGTACAATCAATACATTCACTAGTCAAATAACCTGTGCAATATAGCATACAAAAATAATAGAAAGACAAATAGCAGTGATAGCAACAATAATCAACTAGTGATATAAACAACAAGGCAACAAGAACACCATAAATATTGCTCAAACGAATAATGAACACAAGCATAACCAATTAATCAAGTCCTTCAAAATATACCTCTTTTCGAATAAAAATCTTTAGAATATAATCCTTTCAATTAAATATATCTCGAATATACTTCCTTCAAATAAATATCTTACGAATATAATTCTTTCAAATGAATATCTTTCAATTATAATTTTTTCAAATAAATATCTTTCAAATATAATTCCTTTCAAATAAAAGTCACCAAGTGACACCTTATCTCATAATCATAAAAATTACGGGTCTCAGCCCACTTTTATATTTCCACGGCACCTCGTGCCCATATTTCTGTCACAACCGTACGGATAACTCACGTGCCAATAATAAAATTATCATATTTTTCCAGCACCTCGTGCCCATATTTCTTTCATAACCGCACGGACAACTCACGTGCCAAAAATAAAATCATCATATTTTTCCGGCACCTCGTGCCCATATTTCTTTCATAACCACACGGACAACTCACGTGCCAATAATCTAAATCGCCTGGCAATAGCCACAGGCTCACAATTTCAACATGAATCAGACTATTATCAAGTTTAACGAAATAACAAGACAAGTTGCATAAGAGATAAAAATAAACACCAGAAAAATCACAACATCATATAAAAATCTCCAACACAATAATCCAACATCATCACGTATCATCCCTTTTCTCTCCTATAACCATCCATATCTCTCCTATAGCCACCCGTACTCCATAATAATATCCATCCTTATCCCTCCGTCCTGACAATTTCAATAGCCACCCTTATCGCTCCTATAGTCACCCTTATCGCTCTGTATAATAGCCACCCTTATCGCTCCGTATAATAGCCACCCTTATCGCTCCACCCAGACAAGATCCCAACACACATAACCACAGTGAAATGCTACCTTTATACCTGCATAATATCAACAGTGGAATGTCACCCATATGTCCTCATAATAATAACTCAAATCACACGACAATTTATACGGAATATTATCACGACAACACAATACAACAATTCATATCATAATTTGCCCATAGGCTACAACCAACTCTAAAGATACAACAAAATTAATTAATTTCACAGCAAATAGCCCAAGGCTCCACACAACGTATATGAAACCTCAAAAACAACAACAAGGATGGAAAAGTAACTCAGCATAGGACGCCTTCTTTAATACAATTTTTTGATAAATATATTAATGCCTCAATTTAAACTTATTTAAATAATTATTTGCAGATAAGGAATCCATAATAAAATTATTTTTAAGAAATGTCAACCCAACTAACCACAGAATTTCACATAAAAATCAAAGTGGCAATCACATCAAATTATTATATAAAAACAACCTCGACAAACAAGGAATGAGGCATGACAAATAAAGGATTTAATAAGCTCCATCAATTTTTCCAATTTAATACATAAGGGTGTCTACGAATTTTAACCGATATAAATTACACATATAAACCAAGTACGTACTCGTCACCTCGCGTACATGATTTTCAATCACACAATTTCTACATAAGACTCAATGCCTAAGGGGAAATTCCCCCCCACAAGGTTAGGCAAGATACTTACCTTTTCGAAGTTAGGCCGATATTTTAAAATAGCCTTCTTGCTTGAATTGACTTCCGGACAGCTCAAATATATCCAAATTAATTGTCTAACTTCATTAAAATTCATTGGAAACAATTCCGCATAATAAAACGTTGACTTAAAAATTCACATTAAAAAGTCGACCAAAAGTTAACGCGAGGCCCGCCTCTCGGAACCCGACAGAATTTTTACGAAATTCGAATACTCATTCCGATACAAGTTCAACCATACCAATTTTATCAAATTACGATAACAACTCGACCTCTAAATTTTAAATTTTCCTTCTTGAAAAGTTTTGCAAAAATCTTGATTTTTTTCATTTAAATAAGAAATAAATGAGAAATATAACCATAGATTTATGAAATATAATAACTTTCGGATATGGTACACTTACCCAAGTCGAAGTCGTGAAGAATTTCTCCAAAATCGCTCCAAAATCCCAATCGAAAATGGCAAAATGACTGATTTTTTAGGACTGTTCGGGGTTATTTTGGGCTGGGAGTTTGAGGCTATTTTGATGAACTTATGGAGGTATTGCAAGTCTATTTTGATGAACTTACGGAGGTATTGCAAGGCTATTTTGTGACTGATTTTCCAGCAGTAACACAACTGTTTTGGGGGTTTTTTTGGGGTAAGTTTTGAGCTTAGTTTTACGGCTGTTCTAGCTACGTTTTTGGAGTGATTTTGGGGCCGTATTTATGTCTATTTTTTGTGAAGCTTTTGGCTGCATTTTCATGGTAAAACAGAGTGGGCTTTCGAGGTGTCCTAGATCTGATTTTTCGGGACTGATTTTGAGTAGTTTGGTGCTGGTTTGGGACAGATTCGAGGTTGTTTTGGCACCTGTTCGCAACTGTTTTTGCTGCACTTTTGGGGTGGAATTTTGAGGTCGTTTTTGGGCTATTCTTTGCTGGGTTTGAGGGCTGGACAATGATGGTTTTAGGTTATTTTTTTGCAGATGGGTTCGGGTGAAGAAAGAGGAGATTTACATAGCTATAAAAATGGTGACATCTACTGTAATTTTCTGAGGGAAGGGACTATTGCACAACTTCTATTCTTTCATTGCTGTTGGATTTTTTTCTTCTCCTTCGATGCCGAAACCTATCAAATCAATTTCGATTGACCTCAAATTTTGCACACAAGTCATAATTGACATTACAGACCTACTCCAACTTCCGGAATTAGAATCCGACCCCGATATCAAAAAGCACTCCCGGTCAAACTTTCTAAAAATCTTCCATTTTTCAACTTCCGCCAAAATACGTCGAATTGTCCTACGGACTTCCAAATCCAAATCCGGACATACGCCTAAGTCCGAAATTATCATATGAAGCTATTGACACCATCAAATCCCATTCCGGAGTCATTTTCTCAAAAGTCAAACTCCGATCAACTTTTTTTATTTATGCTTCAAAAATGAGAATTGCTCTTTCAATTTAATTCCAAACCTTCCGAAAAACTAAACTCGACTGCACATGTAAGTCATAACATATATTACAAAGTTGCTCGGGACCTTAAGTCGCTGAACGGAACGTTAATTCTTAAAACGACAAGTCGGGTCGTTACATTCTCCCCCTCTTAAACATATGTTCGTCCTCGAACGTGCCAAGAATCTTTCTGAGGACTTTAATTTACTGAGTGTATTTACTATACACATACTTGCGGGTGATTCTATGTCACTGCAAATTTAACATGGATCCGACAATGCCATTTCAGTTGAAGATTATTTATTTTATCCATACTTATAAACTTTTAAACCAAATTTCTTACACTCCAACATTTTTAAAAGGCCTGATTGTTTTTCACATCAACACACGGTATTAGTCTCAATCAGTTGTAGCAACTCGTGCCTACGCACACATCATACGTATGCCTATAACCACATCTCTGATCATAATAGTTGTTCATAATTAATTCCAACATCCTCAATCAACCTCATATTAATCAAACTCTCGTTTCAAATTTTCACAATACTTACAGCAAATCGTGAGGCATGAAGACCTCATAATTATTTACCCGAATTAATAAGTCACATTTAACGCCACATGGGCACTCACCTCGTAGGCTAAAACTCAATAATTATAGCACGAATATGGCTAAATATGCACAGAAACATATAAAAGAATTATCAAATAAGCCTAACAGACATGACTCCCTATCAGTACTATAGTACAAATTAAATTTCACAAAGGGAGAATTTAAAACACATGAATTTAATCACAAGGATCTCATCCTAATATAACTTCCCCCACGGCACGTAGCCCGGGTTAAACACATCAAATCACATTATACCACGAGGATCTCATCCTCAACTCTGAATCACAAGTACTTTGCACATTGTGCCACTGAGATTTTTCATTTCTTTTCCTTCTTCTTTTTAATAAATTTCCTGAAATAATTTCACGACATATAATGAACCCACATACCGGTAGGGTATATAATTCATAAAATTGTAATTAATTATCCCGAAATTACATCAAGACCCACTATAGTGAGTAATCGAAAGTCACTTTTGAACTCATAGCCTACAATAGTGTACAAAACAAAAATGATAGACATGGGCTAACACCATCAAATCTTCCAACAGGGATAAACACGGGAGTGGAGTACAAATTCACAAACTCACCATATAAAGAGCATGAAAGGAGTTCTCACCTCGATAATCGGAATCGAATCAAAATAAGAATAGTGCTCCTTTTATTATAAATTAAATCACACCTGTAACGACACCATCTGGTGTATCGGCCTCATCCACTTCATAGCAATTATATCAAGAGGTCGGGCCTCCCCCTCTTGGGCGCCCCCTACCCGCCTGTCCTCCACCCCTAACTGGCTGTGCACATGGAGTATTAACAGGAATAAAGCATGTAGCCTGAGTGTTCTGATGAAATCCACTCCTCCCAAGTCTGGGACAATCTCTCATGATGTGCCTAGTATCATCACACTCATAACAACCCCTCTGAGGCCGCGACTGCTTATACTAAGTTTGTGCTAGATAATTGGAATAATCATTGTAAGAACCTCGTGCCGGTGGTGCACTAAAGGTATTAACTGGAGAACTACGAGTACTATGAATTGCGTACTGGGCTGACCGACTGCCCGAGCCTCTGCCATGATGAGTCATAGATGCATAGTAGAATCCACTAAATCCTCCAGAGTTCCGAGACCTTTTAGCCTCCTTAGACTCTTTTTCCTCACTTCGAACACATTTTAACATTCCGGCAATCTCTACTATTTGCTGAAATGGAATGTCAGTCTGCAACTATCGAGCCATACATATTTTAAAATCATAATCGAGCCCTTCAATGAATCTGCGGGCTCGCTCTCTAACTGTAGGAACCAAGATAGGTGCATGACGGGCTAACTGTCACGACCCCAATTTCCCTCCATATGATGTCGTGATGGCACCTAGTCTCTAAGACTAGGTAAGCCTATCAATTATGCGGAATACAAAACTGAAACTCAAATCTCAACATATAAAATAAATCAAACTGCGATTCAAATAGTCACAAGTCTCAAAATACGGTAGAAATAAGTCACAAGCTTCTAAGAATTTATTCTAAGTGTCTCTATACATTAGAGTCTAAAGAGAAACAAGGAAAGCAACACAATAAGGAGAGAAGGGGACTCCGAGGTCTGCGAACGCTGGCAGATATACCTTGAAGTCTCCACGTACGGCTAGTTCACGAATGCCTGGTCTGATAGGAAGTACCTGAATCTGCACAAAAAGATCTACAGAAGCGTAGTATGAGTACAACACAGCGGTACCCAGTAAGTGTCAAGCCTAACCTCGGTAGAGTAGTGACGAGGTCAGGTCAGGGCCCTATTGAAAATAATAAAAGACAGGGCAAAAAGTTTAACAATAATGATAATGGAAATGAATCAAGTAAGTAGTATGTCACAATTTAACTACACAAAATAAGGGCAAATAACACCTTGCGGAAGGAAAACAGAAATTTACAACTTTAAGGAAATTACCAAAATAACCAAAAGCAAATACAACCATAAAGAAATATCAACAAGGACACTCCCGAGGTACTGCCTCGTAGTCCCAAATCATAAATAAATTCACAATATCTCATTTCCTTATATCACCGTGGGAGCCTTTACATTTAATTTTAAAGAAAATATTTTTCCCGAAATAGCATCCCGCGTTTTAGCCACCCTTATCACACCGCATGACTTCTAGTAGTTCCCCTACTAGCCACGCATATCAAGCCACGCTTATCTCACTGTATGCGTTTCAACACCCAGACCTTATACCACCGCATGCGTATCAATATCACAATATATCACAATCTGCACCTCAAGTACTCAAATATTTCAATTTGCCAAAATAAATCAACAACAACAATATTTTCCACAATAGGACCTCACGGCTCAATCACAATGAGTACAAAATCTCACAAAATATTCGAAAATAAATAATTCAACAAAAATAATATTTCACAATTTTTAACACGTTGCCTCAATACCAAATTTAAGATATCAAATACTTCATATTAATAATATTTAAATTAAATAAATTCAACCTTCAAATAATGCACAGAATAAAAGAAATTAAGTTTCAACTAAACAGGTAAAACAATTAGCAGAAAAAGGTCAAACAAATTTAAAGTATAAAAATTAGATCAATGATGAAGAATATAACGAGATAAAATAATTTAATTCATATGCAGCGGTGATCTACACAATTTAAAGACATAATCTTCCACATTTAGTCCGTGTACACACTTGTCACCTCGTGTACACGACTCTCAATACATTACAATTATCATATAAATACCAATCATAGGGGAAATTTCCCCCATACAAGGTTAGATAAGTCACTTACCTCGAATTGCGCTCAATCAGTCAAGTAGTATGCCTTTTTCTCGATTTTCCGACTCTGATCGGCTCGAATCTAATCATAATTAATTCGATTCAATCAATACAAATTATAGGAATAAATTCCATAAGAAAATATAAATTTTCTAACAAAATCCAAAATTTAATCCAAAAATTGCCCGTGGGCCCACGTTCTAAAACCCGACAAAAGTTACAAAATACAAACGCACATTCAAGCACGAGTCCAACCATACAATTTTTACTAAAATCCGACATCAACTCGACCCTCAAATCTTCAAATTAAACTAAGAGGGTTTTCTAAATCTTCCAACTTAATTCACCAATTAAAAGTTAAAAAAACCCGTGGATTCGGGTAATTTGACCAATATTGAGTTAAGAACACTTACCCCGTTGTTTTCCTTAAAAATCTCCCGAAAATCGCCTCTTCCCGAGTTCCAATTTGGTAAAAAAAAATAGAAAATGGGACGAAATCCCATTTTCGGAACTTTAACTCTCTGCCCAGACATTTGCTCTATGCGATCGCGGACTTGACCACGCAATCGCGAAGCACAATTCTCCCACTGCCCAAATTAACCCTACGTGATCGCGAAGCTCAAACTCAGAGGCCTACGCGATCGCGGACTCGTCCACGCGATTGCGAAGCACAAAACACGTGACCTCTACTTCTGCTCCACTTACTCTACACGAACACGACCTTCTTCACGCGTTCGCGAATAACAAACTCCCACAGCTACGTGATCTCAGCCCTCTTCACGCGATCGCGAAGAAAACAATCATCACTACCTCAAACAAGCCTACGCGATCGCGGATATTCTCATGCGATCACGTAGAAGGAAACCAGTGATAGAAAACCAGCATTCTTCAGCTGGAATGCCAAGTCCAAAATTGATCCGTTAACCATCCGAAACTCACCCGAGGCCCTCGGGAGCTCAATCAAATATACCAACAAGTCCTAAAATATCATACGAACTTAGTTGAATCCTTGAATCACATAAAACAATGCTAAAACCACGAATCATATCCAATTCAAGCTTAATGAAACTTAGAAATTCCAACTTCTACATTCGATGCCGAAACCTATTAAATCAAGTCTGATTGACCCAAAATTTTGCACACAAGTCATAAATGACATAACAGACCTATTCAAATTTCTAAAATTTGATTTTGACCCCGATATCAAAAAGTCAACTCCCCGGTCAAACTTTCAAACTTAAATTTCTATTTTAGCCATTTCAAGCCTAATTTAGCTACGGACTTTCAAATAATTTTCCGGACACGCTCCTAAGTCCAAAATCACCATACGGAGCTATTGGAATCATCAAAATTCTATTTCGGGGTCGTTTACACATAAGTCGACATCCGATCACTATTTTAACTTAAGCTTTAAACCTTGGAACTAAATGTTCCAATTTATTCCAAAACCTCACCGAACCCGAACCAATCATCCCGACTAGTCACATAATAACTGTAAAGCACAAGTTGAGCAGTAAATAGGGGAACATGGTTGTAATACTCAAAACGACCGGCCGGGTCGTTACATCCTCCCCCTCTTAAACAAACGTTCGTCCTCGAATGGGTTTAGAATTATACCTGGAGTGGTGAAAAGATGAGGATAACAACTACGCATATCATGATCGGTCTCCCAAGTCGTCTCCTCGACCAGATTACCCCTCCACTGTACTTTTACTGAAGTAATGCTCTTCGATCTTAGCTTTCTAACCTGTCTGTCCAAAATGTCCACTGGTTCCTCGACATAAGATAGATCATTGTCCAACTGGATTGAGCTAAAGTCTAACACATGAGATGAATCGTCGTGATACTTTCGGAGCATGGAAACATAGAACACTGGATGAACTGCAGTGAGATTAGGTGGTAATGCAAGTCTGTAAGCCACCTCCCCAACTCTCTCAAGGATCTTAAAAGGCCTGATATATCTAGGGCTCAACTTGCCCTTCTTCCCAAATCTCATAACATCCTTCATGGGCGAAACCCGGAGCAAGACCCGCTCACTAACCATGAATGCAACATCACGAACCTTCTGATCCTCATAACTCTTTTGTCTAGAATGAGCCGTACGAAGCCGATCCTGAATCAATTTAACCTTTTCCAAAGCATCTTGAACCAAGTCCGTACCCAATAGTCTAGATTCGCCCGGCTCGAACCAATCCACTGGAGACCGGTACCGCCTACCAAACAAGGCCTCATACGGAGCCATCTGAATGCTCGACTGGTAGCTATTGTTGTAAGCAAACTCCGCAAGTGGCAAGAACTGATCCCAAGTACCCCCAAAATCTATCACACAAGCACGAAGCATATCCTCCAATATCTGAATAGTGCGCTCGGACTGCCCATCTATTTGAGGGTGAAATGTTGTACTCAACTCTACCCGAATACCCAACTCTCGCTGTACGACTCTCCAGAACCGTGATGTAAACTGCGTACCCCGGTCAAAGATGATAGATACCGGTACGCCATGAAGCCTAACAATCTCGCGAATGTAAACTTGAGCCATCTGCTCCGAAAAGTAAGTAGTAACCACAGAAATAAAATGAGCTGACTTGGTCAATCTATCCACAATCACCCAAACTGCATTGAACTTCCTCTGAGTCCGTGGGATCCCAACAACGAAATCCATAGTGATCCGCTCCCATTTTCATTCTGGAATCTCTAACTTCCGAAGCAATCCACCCGGTCGCTAATGCTCATACTTCACCTGCTGACAATTTAGGCACCGAGCTACATATTCCACTTTGTATTTCTTCGTTCACCTCCACCAATAGTGTTATCTCAAGTCCTGATACATCTTTGCAGCACCCAAATGAATTGAGTACCGCGAACTGTGAGCTTCTTGGAGAATCAACCCATACAAACCATCTACATTAGGCACACATAGCCTGCCCTGCATCCGTAATACACCGTCATCTCCAATAGTGACTTCCTTGGCGTCACCGTGCTGAACTGTGTCCTTAAGGACAAGCAGATGTGGGTCATCATACTGATGCTCCCTGATACGATCATAAAGAAAAGACTGAGAAACCACACAAGCCAAAACTCGGCTCGGCTTGGAAACATCCAATCTAACAAACTGGTTGGCCAAGTCCTGAACATCCAAGGCTAAAGGCCTTTCTGCTACCGGTAAGTATACTAAGCTGCCCAAACTCTCCACCTTACAACTTAAGGCATCGGCCACCATATTGGCCTTCCCGAGATGATAGAGAATGGTGATACCATAATCCTTAAGCAACTTCAACCACCTCCGCTACCGCAAATTAAGATCCTTCTGTTTAAACAGATGCTGTAGACTTCGGTGATCGGTATAAACCTCACAATGGACCCCGTAAAAATAATGCCGCCAAATCTTTAAGGCATGAACAATAGCTGCTAATTTGAGATTGTGGACCGGATAATTCTTCTCATGTACCTTTAACTGTCTAGACGCATAGGCAATCACCCTACCATCTTGCATCAATACTGTGCCGAGACCAATACGTGACGCATCACAATACACGATATAAGACCTTGAACATGTAGGCAACACCAATACTGGGGCTGTAGTCAAGGCTGTCTTGAGCTTTTGAAAGCTCTCCTTACATTCCTCGGTCCACCTAAACAGAGCACCCTTCTAGGTCAATTTAGTCATAGGTACAACAATAGAAGAAAAACCCTCTACAAATCGGCGATAATACCCTGCCAAACCAAGAAAACTCCGGATCTCAGTAGCTGATGACGGTCTGGGCCAACTCTGCACTATTTCAATCTTCTTCGGATCTAACTTGATCCCTTCGCACGAAACTATATGACCCAAAAATCCTACTGAATTAAGCCAGAATTCACACTTTGAAAATTTTGCATATAACTTCTTTTCTCTCAAAGTCTGAAGCATAGTACTCAGGTGCTGCTCATGATCTTTCCGACTCCGGGAATACACCATAATGTCGTCAATAAACACAATGACAAAAGAATCAAGATAGGACTGAAATACACTATTCATTAAGTGCATAAATGTTGTTGGGGCGTTGGTCAACCCTAATGACATTACAAGGAACTCATAATGACCATACCGAGTCCTGAAAGCAGTCTTCGGGATATCTGGTTCCCGAATCTTCAACTGATGATAGCCTGAACGCAAGTCGATCTTAGAGAACACTCTAGCACCTAGAAGCTGATCAAATAGGTCATTAATACGTGGCAATGGATACATGTTATTCACGGTAACCTTGTTCAGTTGTCGGTAATCAATACACATCCGCATAGAGCCATCCTTCTTCTTCACAAATAAGACAGGAGCACCCCAAGGCGATACACTGGGCCGAACAAAACCCTTATCAAACAGCTCCTGTAACTTCTCCTTAATTCCTTCAATTTTGCTGAGGCCATACGATATGGTGGAATAGAAATGGGTCGAGTGCCCGGTAACAAATCAATGCCAAGTCAATATCCCTGTCGGGTGGCATACCCGGAAGATCCGCTGGAAATACATCAGGAAAATCCCTTACTACAGGAACTGACTCCATAGTAGGAGTATCAACACTAACATCTCTCACATAGGCCAGATACGCATCACACCCCTTCTCAACCATTCATTGAGCCTTAAGAAATGAAACAACCCTGCTAGGAACATGATCCAAGGTACCTCTCCACTCTAGCCGTGGTAGACCTGGCATATCCAACATCACCGTCTTGGCGTGATAATCAAGGATAGCTTGATAGGGCGACAACTAGTCCTTGCCCAAAATAATATCGAAATCCACTATACTGAGCAATAATAAATCAGCTCTAATTTCAAAACCACTGATAACAATTAAACATGACCAATACACACGGTCCACAATAATAGATTCGCCTACGGGTGTAGATACATAAACAGAATAACTCAAAGAATCACGGGATACGCCCAAATAAGGGGCAAAATAAGATGACACATAAGAATAAGTGGAGCCTGAATCAAATAAGATCGATGCATCTCTATGACATACAGGAATAATACATGTGATAACAGAATCGGATGCAACGGCCTATGTCCTGGCAGGAATGGCATAAAATCTGGCCTGATCTCCCCCTCTAGGGCGACCTCTACATGTCCGACCTCTATCTCTAACTGGTTATGCAGGTGGGGTGGCAACTGGTGCAGTATTCATGGCTTGAGAAGCCTGAGGGCCCTGTGGAATAGGTGGGCCTAAGAAATCTGTGGAGGTTCACCCCTCCTAAGTCTGGGGCAATCCCTCATGATATGACAAGTGTCACCACACTCAAAACAAGCCCTCGTAGGATGTGGCTGCTGGGACTGGCTCGAGCTTGATCGACTGGACTGCCCGCTGAAAGCATCCCGTACAGGAGGTACAGTAGACACTAGCGGTGTATAATATGGAACATGGGGTCTGGGAGTAGCCGGAATACTGCTGGAAGCTGGAAGTGCTGAATGAATAGGACGACTCACATAGCCTCTACCATGACGGGATGTAGCTGGGGCACGAGAACTGTTATATGTGCCCGAATCCCGAGGTCTCTTAGCCTCCCTCTCCTCTCTCTCCCGAGTTCGCATACCCTCCTATCTCCTAGCAATTCACACCACCTGTTGGTATGTGATGTCCATCTCCAGTTCTAGGGCCATACTGAATCTGATACTAGGACGGAGCCTCTCAATAAATCGATGAACCCGCTCTCGAACAATAACACCTAAGGCTGGTGCATGCCTAGCCAAATCACTGAATCAGACCGCATATTCTAACACGGTCATAGAACCCTGGCGCAACTGCTCAAACTTTGCATACAATGCATCTCTAAGACTCTGAGAAACATACTCCCTCAAGAATATATCTAAAAATTGAGTCCAAGTGAGTGAAGCTGCCTCAGCCGAACTATCCAACTCGTATGCCCGCCACCACTGGTAGGCCGCTCCTCTAAGCTGGAATGTCATGAAAGAAACCCCACTCGAATCCACAACACCCATAGTACGGAGGATACAGTGACATTTCTCAAGAAAGCCCTGAGCATCCTCTGATGCTAAACCAGTGAATGTGGGAGGGTGGTACTTCTTGTACCTCTCGAGCCTGAGCTGCTCCCCCTCTAAAACTGCTGCCCTAACCTCGGGTCGAATTGGGACAACTGTTGCACTGCTATAACCTCCGGGGCATGGTCAACCTAGGCTCGTGGCTCTGGGTACGGGCGGTGGGAGTCTGTGCTCCTACCCGGGCCTGAGATGTGGTAGGAGCAAGTTGAATCAACCCTGTCTGAGCTAAAGTGCCAAACATGCTCAAAAACTGGGCAAGAGTCTTCTAAAGTACAGGGGTAGTAACATGCGTTTCAGGTGCCTGCTCTCCAACTGGAGCTACTGGTGGTTCCTCTGCAGTAGATCGTGCAGGTGCTCTGGCTGCACCACGTGGTCTTCCTCGGCCTCTGCCCCGGCCTCTTGCGGCTCCAATAGGGGATGCAGGTGTCTGATCATTGGATCTAGTTGTACGTGTCCTCACCATCTGTGAGAGAATAAGAAGAAAATAATTTAGAATTTCGAAGTTAAAAAATGCGCACGATAAGGAATCAAAGAAGTGAACATTTTCTAACAGTTTCATAGCCTCCCGAAGATAAGTACAGACGTCTTAGTACAGATCTGTGAGACTCTACAAAAACCTGCTTGTGACTCATAACACCTATGAACCTAGAGTTCGGATACCAACTTGTCACGACCCTAATTTCCCTCCGTATGATGTCGTGATGGCACCTAGTCTCTAATACTAGGTAAGCCTATCAATTATGCGAAATACAAAACTGAAACTCAAATCTCAACATATAAAATAAATCAAAACGCGATTCAAATAGTCACAACTCCCAAAACCCGGTAGAAATAAGTCACAAGTTTCTAAGAGTTTATTCTAAGTGTCTCTATACATTAGAGTCTAAAGTGAAATAAGGAAAGCAACACAATAAGGATAGAAGGGGACTCCGAGGTCTGCGGACGCTAGCAGATATACCTTGAAGTCTCCGCGTACGGCTAGTTCACGAATGCCTGATCTAATAGGAAGTACCTGGATCTGCACAAAAAGATGTGCAGAAGCGTAGTATGAGTACACCATAGCGGTACCAGTAAGTGCCAAGCCTAACCTCGGTAGAGTAGTGACGAGGTCAGGTCAGGGCCTTACTGGAAATAATAAAAGGCAGGGCGAAAAGTTCAACAATATCATAATAATAATGACCATGGGAATGAATCAAGTAAGTAGTATGTCACAATTTAACTACACAGAATAAGGGCAAATAACACCTCGCCGAAGGAAAACATAAATTTACAACTTTAAGGAAATCACCAAAATAACCAAAGGGAAATACAGCCATAAAGAAATATCAACAAGGGCACTCCCGGGGTACCGCCTCGTAGTCCCAAATCATAAATAAATTCACAATATCTCATTTCCTTATATCATCTCGGGAGCCTTTATATTTAATTTTAAATAAAAAAAATATTTTTCCCGAAATAGCATCCCGCGTTTTAGCCACCCTTATCACACCGCATGACTTCTAGTAGTTCCCCTACTAGCCACGTCTATCAAGCCACCCTTATCTCACCGCATGCGTTTCAACACCCACACCTTATACCACCGCATGCGTACCAATATCACAATTTGTACCTCAAGTGCTCAAATATTTCAATTTGCCAAAATAAATCAACAACAACAATATTTTCCACAATAGGGAGCTCACGACTCAATCACAATGAGTACAAAATCTCACAAAATATTCGGGAATAAATAACTCGGCAAAAATAATATTTCACAATTTTTAACACGTTGCCTCAATACCAAATTTAAGATATCAAATACTTCATATTAATAATATTTAAATTAAAGAAATTCAACCTTCAAATAATGCACAGAATAAAGGAAACCAAGTTTCAACTAAACAGGTAAAACAATTAGCAGGAAAAGGTCAAGCAAATTTAACGTATAAAAATTAGATAAATGATGAAGAATATAACGAGATAAAATAATTTAATTAATATGCTGCGGTGATCTACACAATTTAAAGACATAATCTTCCACATTTAACCCGTGTACACACTTGTCACTTCGTGTACACGACTCTCAACACATTACAATTATCACATTAATACCAATCCTAGGGGAAATTTTCCCCACACAAGGTTAGACAAGTCACTTAACTCCAACTGTGCTCAATTAGTCAAGTAGTATGCCTTTTCCTCGATTTTCCGACTCCGATCGACTCGAATCTAACCATAATTAATTCGATTCAATCAATAAAATTATAGGAATAAATTCCATAAGAAAATACAAATTTTCTAGCAAAATCCGAAATTTAACCATAAATGTCTCGGAACCCAACAAAAGTTACAAAATAGGAACGCCCATTCAACCACGAGTCCAATCATACAATTTTTACTAAAATCCGACATCAACTCGACCCTCAAATTTTCAAATTAAACCAAGAGGGTTTTTTAAATCTTCCAACTTAATTCACCAATTAAATGTTAAAAACAACCATGGATTCAGGTAATTTGACCAATATTTAGTTAAGAACACTTACCTCGTTGTTTTCCTTGAAAATCTCCCGAAAATCGCCTCTTCCCGAGCTCCAATTTGGTAAAAAAATAGAAAATGGGACGAAGTCCCATTTTCAGAACTTAAACTCTCTGTCTAGACATTTGCTCTACGCGATCGCGGACTTTTCCACGCGATCACGAAGCTCAAACTCATAGGCCTACGCGATCGTGGACTCCTCCACGCGATCGCGAAGCACAAAATGTGTGATATTTATTTCTGCTCCACTTACTCTACGCGAACGCGACCTTCTTCACGCGTTCACGGATAACAAACTCCCACAGCTACGCGATCGCGGCCCTCTTCACGCAATTGCGAAGAACAAAATCATCAGTGCCTCAAACAAGCCTATGCGATCGCGGACATTCTCATGTGATCGCGTATAAGGAAACCAATGATAGAAAACCAGCATTCTTCAGTTGGATTGCCAAGTCCAAAACTGATCCATTAACCATCCGAAACTCACCCGAGGCCCTCGGGACCTCAACCAAATACACCAACAAGTCCTAAAACATCATACGAACTTAGTTGAAACCTCTAATCACATAAAACAATGCTAAAATCACGAATCATACCCTAATTCAAGCTTAATGAAACTTAGAA
This sequence comes from Nicotiana tabacum, assembly GCF_000715075.1. Lineage (NCBI taxonomy): Eukaryota > Viridiplantae > Streptophyta > Magnoliopsida > Solanales > Solanaceae > Nicotiana > Nicotiana tabacum. The sequence goes on from NC_134102.1 coordinate 139,307,668, forward strand.
ATTCTAACTTCTACATTCGATATCGAAACCTATTAAATCAAGTCCGATTGACCTAAAATTTTGCACACAAGTCATAAATAATATAACGGACCTATTCAAATTTTCAGAATCGGATTTCGACCCCGATATAAAAAAGTCAACTCCCCGGTCAAACTTCCAAACTTAAATTTCTATTTTAGCCATTTCAAGTCTAATTTAGCTATAGACTTTCAAATAATTTTCCGAACACGCTCCTAAGTCCAAAATCACAATATGGAGCTATTGGAATCATCAAAATTCTATTCCGGAGTCATTTACATATAAGTCAACATCCGATCACTATTTTAACTTAAACTTTGAACCTTGGAACTAAATGTTTCAATTCATTCCAAAACCTCATCAGACCCGAACCAATCACCCCGACGAGTCACATAAAAATTGTAAAGAATAATTTGAGCAGTAAATGGGGGAACGAAATTGTAATACTCAAAACGATCGGCCGGGTCGTTACACTAACTCATTGAACCTGATAACATATTCTGACACCGTCATGGTGCCCTGACTCAACCGTTCAAACTCTGTGTGCCATGCATCCCGGAGAGTCTGGAGAACAAACTTTATCAAAAATATTTTCAAAAATTAAGCCCAAGTTGGTGGTGTTGCATCGGCTGGTCTGCCTCTTCATAAGCTTGCCACCATTAATACGCTGCTCCTGATAGCTCAAAGGTAGTAAAGGCAACTCCGCTCACTTCCACAATACCCATGGTGTGGAGAATACGGTGACATTTTTCTAGAAATCCCTGGGCATCATCAGTAGCTGTGCCACTAAAAGTATATGGATTATACCTCTTAAACCTTTCAAGTCTCTTTTGTCTTTCTTCTGATGCCTCTGGCCTGACCTCAGGCTGAACAGGAATAACAGGTTATACTGGTATTATACCCAGAACCTGACCAATATGAACCTGATGCTCTGGAGTATGGGCGGTAGGAGTCTGAACTCCTCTCCAATTTGTGAAATATTTGGTGAAATGGAAATCAATCACGCATGAGTCAATATACCAAATATGTTCAGGAACTGTGCTAAAGTCTTATGAAGTTCGGGGGTAACAACAGGTGTCTCTCGTGCTTGTCCCCCAACCGGAGCTAGTGACGGCTCCTCGACTGCTGCTCTGACAGGTGCTCTAGATGCGGCACGTGCCCTTCCTCGGCCTCTACCTCAGCCCCGGGCTCTTGCGATCCTAGAAGAATGCGCGGGTGTCTTCTCAACTGACCCGGTAGCACGTGTCCTCACTATATGTGAGAGAATAGAGATACAAAGGCTCAAACTCCAAAATTAAAAAATTTCGCGCGACAAGAATGAAAGAAGTGGAAATTTTCTAACAGTTTTGCAGGCTTTAGAAGATAAGTACAGACGTCTCCGTACCGATCCGCAAGACTCTACTAAACTCGTTCGTGACTCGTAGAACCTATGAACCTAGGGCTCTGATACAGCTTGTCACGACCCATAATCCCACCACAGGCGTCGTGATGACACCAAGTCTCTAAGACTAGGTAAGCCGATTACAATTATATTTCTAGCCATTTTTTTTAATTCAATACAGGTGTCAAAACCAATAGCGGAAATATTCAAATATAACAACCTCCCAAGACTGGTAATACTGAGTCACGAACTCTAACTGAATAAATGCAGTGATCTCAAGGAGAGAATATACAATACTGTTCGAATAAGAGTTGATAGTACAATAAAATGGAAAGACTCCAAGGGACTGCGATGACCAACAACCTTACCTTGAATCCGTGTGATCATACTCTTATCTTTGTCCGAATCCGATATCTCCAATGTATGGCTCTGTACAAAAATGTGCAGAAGAGTAGTATGAGTACACCACAGTCAGTACCCAGTAAGTATCAAGACTAACCTCGGTGGAGTAGTGATGAGGTACAATCAAGACACTCACTAGTCAAATAACCTGTGCAATATAGCATACAAAAATAATAGAAAGACAAATAGCAATGATAGCAACAATAATCAACTAGTGATATAAACAACAAGGCAACAAGAACATCATAAATATTGCTCAAACGAATAATGAACACAAGCATAACCAATTAATCCAGTCCTTCAAAATATACCTCTTTTCGAATAAAAATCTTTAGAATATAATCCTTTCAATTAAATATATCTCGAATATACTTCCTTCAAATAAATATCTTATGAATATAATTATTTCAATTATAATTCTTTCAAATAAATATCTTTCAAATATAATTCCTTTCAAGAAAAATCTTTCGAATATAATTCTTTCAAATAAAAGTCACCATGTAACACCTCATTTCATAATCATAAAAATTATGGGTCTCAGCCCACTTTCATATCTCCATGGCACCTCGTGCCCATATTTTTGTCACAACCGTACGGACAACTCACGTGCCAATAATAAAATTATCATATTTTCCCGGCACCTCGTGCCCATATTTCTTTTATAACCGCACGGACAACTCACGTGCCAATAATAAAATTATCATATTTTCCCGATACCTCGTTGTAACGACCCGGCCGGTCGTTTCGAGAGTTAGAGCCCCGAATCCCTATTAACTACTTTCCTCATATCTATTGTTTCTATTGTGACTTGCCGGGATGATTGATTTTGAGTTTCGGAGTGATTTGGGATACTTAGTCCCTAAATGAGAGCTTAAGCCTTAGGATTTGGACCATAGTCGAAACTGTGTGAAGATGACTTCGAAATGAAATTTTGTCGGTTCCGTTAGCTGCGTTAGGTGATTTTTGGTTTAGGGACGTGTCCGGATTATGTTTTGGAGGTCCGTAGCTCATTTAGGCTTGAAATCGCGAAAGTCAAATTTTTGGAGTTTTGAGCCGGTAGTGGAATTTTTGATATCGGGGTTGTTTTCCAATTCCGAAAGTTGGAGTAGGTCCGTAATGTTGATTATGACTTGTGCACAAAATTTGAGGTCAATCGAACGTGATTTGATAGGTTTCGGCATCAGTTGTAGAATTTTGAAGTTTCAAGTTCTTTAAGTTTGAATCAGAGGGTGATTCATTATTTTAGCATTGTTTGATATGATTTAAAAGCTCGACTTAGGTCATATAGTATTATAGGATTGATTGGTAGGTTTGGTTGAGGTCCCGGGGGGCCTCGGGTGTGTTTCGAATGTTTAACGTATTGAAATTAGACTTAGGAAAATCTGGTGCTTTTGCTGGTTCTGCTGTAATCGCACCTGCGCAAGGCTGCCCGCAGGTGCGAACAAATTGGCACAGAAGCGGTAAAATAGAGGAGTGCTAGGGTTCGCAGGTGCGAGGTGTTTTCCGCATCTGCGATGCCCGCAAATGCGTTAGGGGTCTTCGTAGGTGCACAAGGTCCGCAGAAGCAGAAGGGAATTCCGCAGGCGCGCACGCGCAGATGCGGCCTTTTCATCGCAGGTGCGAAAGAAGAGGGGGCAAGTGAATTGTGTAGATGCACACAATTTCCGCACAAGCGCACCCGCAGGTGCGAGCCCAGGTTCCGCAGGTGCGGAAATACCTGGGTAGTAGTTAAAACCAAAGGGCTTCGTGATTTTTGTCATTTTTTACTTTGTAAACTCGGTTTAGGGCGATTTTTGAGAGCATTTTTGAGGCATTTCTTGAGGTAAGTCTCTAGTGCTTATTTTTTATCAATAATCTTGCTTTGCCATATATTTTCCCACCTAGTTAGTGTGTATTTAAGGTGAAAAATTGGAAGTTGGAGGCTAGGGATTTGGAAGTTTGATTTGTGGATTTGGAGGACCATTTGGTATCGGAATTTAGTAATTTTGGTATGGTTAGATACGTGGTGGAATGAGTGTTCCTATTTTGTAACTTTTACCCGATTCCGAGACGTGGACCCCACAAGCAATTTTTGAGTTAATTTCAGGATTTTTGTTAAAGTGTTGATTTCATTTATTAGATGAGTCTATTATCGTTGTATTTATGATATGTAATTACTTTTGGCTAGATTTGGGCCTTTCAGAGCCGGATATTCGTAGGAAAGACATTGTGACCAATTGATTGAGCTTGATTCGAGGTAAGTGGCTTGCCTAACTTTGTGTGGGGGAAATTCCCTTAAGATTTGGAACTATTGTGTTATGTGAGCACCGTGTACGTGAGGTGACGAGTATGTACACGGGCTAGTTGTGGTAAAACTCGATTTTCTTATCGAGCAGCAATATTTTTTCCTGTTATTTTGAGTTATACCATTTTAATGAGTACTAATCTATTCTCATTCTTAATTGAGTTATTCCAATATTTGTAGCTATCATGTTTAGTCTAATGCAACATGTCTATGTGTCTTAATTGTTTATGTGAATTATGTGCAGCATGCTTAGTGAATTTACTGTTTCTTCCCTGACTGGTACTTAGTCTAAATTGTAAGAATTTTGTGATGTAGTTGTATTTCTACCATTCGCGCTTAATATTTACTTTGGGACTACGGAATAGTATTCCGGAAGATCCCCTTGTACTGCATATTTACTTTGCGACTACGGAACGGTATTCCGAGAGATCCCCCTGTACTGCATATTTACTTTGAGACTATGGAACGGTATTCCGGGAGATCCCCCTGTCTTGCATATTTACTTTGGGACTACGGAACGGTATTCGGGGAGATCCACCTGCACATTTACTTTGGGACTACGGAACGGTATTCCGGGAGATCCCCCTGCACATTTACTTTGGGACTACGGAATGGTATTCTGGGAGATCCCCCTGCTCATTTACGTTTGAGACTACGAGACGGTATCTCGGGAGATCCCCTGTTGTGTTTATGTGTACTGAGCTGTTACCTTCTATGATTTCATTGTTGTTAAATTTCAGCCTTTATTTTATTGCGGTATTACACTCTATATTGTTTTATTATATATTTACCAGTAGGGCCCTGACCCGACCTCATCACTACTCGACCGAGGTTAGGCTTGGCACTTACTGGGTACCAATTGTGGTGTACTAATGTTACTTTCTGCACTTGTTTTTCATGTGCAGATCCAGGTGCACCTTATCAGCCGCACTATCAGTGAGCCAAGACAGCTTTGGAGACTTCAAGGTATATCTGCCGCGTCCGCAGACCTCGAAGTCCCCTTCTACTCTTTCCCATATTCATTATCTTCTGTATTTTTTTCTAGTTAGACTCTGATGTATAGAGACACTAGATCTTTCCTTCTGTAGTTTGTGATTCACGATGTTTCGAGTTTTGGGATTTGTTGTGTATTTTTGAATAATTGGTTAAATTTTTATTTTTATTTCAATATTCCGCAAAATGTTAGGCTTACCTAATTGTAGAGACTAGGTGTCATCACGACGTCACACGGAGGAAAAATTGGGTCGTGACACTCGTGCCCATATTTCTTTCATAACCGCACGGACAACTCACGTGCCAATAATATAAACCGCCCGACAATAGCCACATGCTCACAATTTCAACATGAATCAGACTATTATCAAGTTTACCGAAACAACAAGACAAGTTGCACAAGAGATAAAAATAAACACCAGAAAAATCACAACATAATATAAAAATCACTAACACAATAATCCCAAATCATCACGCATCATCCCTGACAATAACCACCCTTATCTATCCTATAGCCACCCTTATCACTCCATAATAATAGCCACCCTTATTCCTCCGCCCTGACAATTTCAATAGACATCCTTATCCCTCATATAGCCACCCTTATCACTCTGTATAATAGTCACCCTTATCACTCCACCCAGACAATATCCCAACACACATAACCACAGTCAAATGCCACCCTTATACCTACATAATATCAATAGTGGAATGCCACCCTTATGTCCTCATAATAATAACTCAAATCACACAACAATTTACACGGAATATTATCACGATAACACAATACAATAATTCATATCTTAATTTTTCCATAGGCTACAACCAACTCCAAAGATACAACAAAATCAATTAATTTCACAGAAAATAGCCCAAGGCTCCACACAACGTATATGAAACCTCAAAAACAACAACAAGGATGAAAAAGTAACTCAGCATAGGATAACACCTTCTTTAAGCCAAATTTTTGATAAATATATTAATGCCTCAATTTAAAATTATTTAAATAGTTATTTGCAGATAAGGAATCCATAATAAAATTATTTTCAAGAAATGTCAACCCAACTAACCACGGAATTTCACATAAAAGTCAAAGTGGCAATCACACCAAATTATTATATAAAAACAACCTCGACAAACAAGGAATAAGGCATGACAAATAAAGGATTTAATAAGCTCCAATAATTTTTTTAATTTAATATATAAGGGTGTCTACGAATTTTAACCGGTATAAATTGTACATATAAACCAAGTACGTATTCGTCACCTCGCGTACATGGTTTTCAATCACATAATTTTCACATAAGACTCAATACCTAAGGGGAAATTCCCCCATACAAGGTTAGACAAGATACTTACCCTTTTGAAGTTAGGCTGATATTTCAAAATGGCCTTCTTGCTTGAATTGACATCCGTACAGCTCAAATCTATCCAAATTAATTGTATACCTTAATTAAAATTTATCATAAACAATTCTGAATAATAAAACGTCGACTTAAAAATTCACATTAAAAAGTGACCAAAAGTCAACATGGCACCCGCCTCTTGGAAGCCGACAGAATTTTTACGAAATCCGAACACCTATTCTGATACAAGTTCAACCATACCAATTTTATCAAATTCCGATAACAACCCGACCTTTAAATCTTAAATTTTTGTTCTTGAAAATTTTTGCAAAAATTTTGATTTCATTCATTTAAATACGAAATAAATGAGGAATATAACCATGGATTTATGAAATATAATCATTTTCGGATATGGGACACTTACCCAAGTCGAAGTCGTAAAGAATTACTCCAAAATCGCTCCACAACCGAGCTCCAAAATCCCAATCGAAAATGGCAAAATAACTGATTATTTAGGACTGTTCGGGGTTGTTTTGGACTAGGAGTTTGAGGATATTTTGATGATCTAATGGAGGTATTACAAGGCTGTTTTGTGACCGATTTTCCAGCAGTAACACAACTGTTTTGGGGGGCTGATTTGGGGTAAGCTTTGAGCTTAGTTTCAGGGCTGTTCTAGCTACGTTTTTGGAGTGATTTTGGGGCAGTGTTTATGTCATTTTTTTGTGAAGCTTTTGGCAGCGTTTTCATGGTAGAACAGAGCTGGATTTCGAGGTGTCCTAGATCTGATTTTTCGGGACTATTTTTGAGTAGTTTGGTGCTGGTTTTTGGACAGATTCGAGGTCGTTTTGGCACCTGTTCGCAATTGTTTTTGCTGCACTTTTAGGGTGGATTTTGAGGTCATTTTTGGGCTATTCTTTGTTGGGTTTGAGGGCTGGACAATGATGGTTTTAGGTGAATTTTTTTTATAGCTGGGTTCGGGTGAAGAAAGAGGAGATTTACATAGCTATAAAAATAGTGACACCTACTATAATTTTCTGGGGGAAAGGGACTGTTGCACAACTTCTATTCTTTCATTGCTGCTGGATGTTTTTCTTCTCCCCCGATGCCGAAACCTATCAAATCAATTCCGATTGACCTCAAATTTTGCACACAAGTCATAATTGACATTACGGACCTACTCCAACTTTCGGAATCGAACTCCGACCCCTATATTAAAAAGTCCACTCCCGGTCAAACTTTCTAAAAATCTTCCATTTTTCAACTTCCGCCAAAATGCGTCGAATTGTCCTATGGACTTCCAAATCCAAATCCGGACATACTCCTAAGTCCGAAATTACCATACAAAGCTATTGACACCATTAAATCTCATTCCGGAGTCGTTTGCTCAAAAGTCAAACTTCGGTCAACTCTTTTCATTTATGCTTCAAAAATAAGAATTGCTCTTTAAATTTAATTCCAAACCTTCCGAAAAACTAAATTCGACTGCACACGCAAGTCATAACACATATTACGAAATTGCTCGGGACCTTAAGTCTCTGAATGAAACATTAATTCTTAAAACGACAAGTTGGGTCGTTACATAATAGTAGTAGCAAAATGACATATTAGGGTGTTTTTGAATAACTGGAGTAAATTTTATAGGTGGTCATTCAGCTTTGAGTTCATTATCCAAAAGTCACTTTATTTATGTTACGAGAAAGTCATTCAACTTTGTGTTCATTACCTAAAAGTCATTTTTCTTTCTTTTATAATACAAAAATTATTTCAATATGCTCTAGTTATCACAATAGTTACTTCGACAAGGTTTTATAAAACTTTCACCTGAAAAATCTATTATGCCCCTGACATTATAAATCCTCTCATTTATGTAATATCTTATATATTATATATTCTATAACATATTTTTATCTAGGTATTTTACTTATGATTAAAAAATTACTTTATATGACTTTATTTATTATTTTTATAATATATTTGTAAATTTAATTTTTCCATGGCATTGAATTTTTTTAATCATATTCAAACATGAATATATTTTAAATTATAAATAATGACAAAAAATATTTTTGAAATCACAAAAACAGATTTGATTAACAAATGATAGTTTTTTATAGTTAATAAAACTTTTAAAATTTTCTAAAAGATATTTGATTTTAATATTAAAATTTTAAAGCTTTATCTGTTAATATTATTTATTTAAAAGTATTAATCTGATGTGTCAGTATGCAAAATATGAGTATTTTATTTATTGGATTAACGAATATGACTTGGATGATAAATCTGTGAGCTTTAATTTTATAATTTTCATTAAATATATTTCAATAGGCATGGTTAAGAATGTTGATTTGAGATTTGTTCACAATAATATTTTGATAAATTTTATAATGCTACCAATATATTTTGAAAATTAACGTTAAAATAAAATTAAATGTACGAATATATTATAAAAATAATAAATAAAATATTATTAAGTTAGTTTAATTATAAGTAAAATACCTAGGTAAAATATATTATATAGTATATAATATAGAATGTATTATATAAATGGGAGAATTTATATAATGTTTAGGACATAACAGAATTTCTATGTAAAAGTATTATAAAATTCGGTCAAGGTGACATTTGTGATAACTAGAGTAAAGTAAAATGACTTTGTATAACAAAATAAATAAAAGTGACTTTTGAATAATGAACACAAAGTTGAATCACTTTTATGTAACAAAAAAAGTGACTTTTGGGTAATGAACATAAAGCTAGATGACTTTTACGTAGCAAAATAAAAAGTGATTTTTGGACAATAAACACAAAGCCAAATGATCACCCATAAAATTTACTCGAATAACTGATAATGCTAACATCCTATGGAATAACTAAAGACTGTAACCTGGTTAAACAGCGGTGATAGAGCCCCAAATGGTATAACTCAAAATTCTCTCTCTAACAACAAAAAACATAAACATACTCCAAATAACAAATCTATTGGGATTTCTCCTTCCCTTTAATGGATCCACTACTGTTAGGAGCACCTTTTCGCTTCTCCTTTTGGGTTCCACCACTGCTAATAGCGCCTTTTACCTTCTCCTTTGTGGGTTCGCTACTGCTATAATCATAAAAAATATTGTCCAACATACTAACACTTTCAGGCTAAACCAATATGTATACTAAGTCTCCTCTAATTTAAGCATAATCGTTATCCCCCCCCCCAATTTATCACCCCATGTGTTCTTAATCAAGAAATACTTTATTCCATTCTTAATGCCCCATCCTATTATGAGTATAGAATGTCCACTGTGACAGTCCTTTTCACTAGCAATGGGCCCCATATGGACATCCTACAGTAATGAAAATAATAATAATTTAGTTAAATTTTAAGATATATAGGAAGAAAATTTGTGGAGATGTCAAAGTTGTTTTTACATAGGCGAAATATATAAACAGACCCTTTAAGGGCCCGTTTGGACATAAATTCCCAAATATTTTTTGAAAAGGATGATTTGGATGAAATTTGATTTGAAATTGAAATATGTTTGAACATGAATTTTGGGGAATATTTTGACATGTTAAAAATGTCCTTTTTTTTTCTTCAGCTAAAAAGTCTCAAATGATCATGATTTGGCCCAAAAAGAGGTCTTAAGCTATATTTGGGATTTGAAGTTTTGGTTTTCCAAATCTCCCAAAAAATAAATCAATTCTATCAACAAACACATAATTGATTATTTTTTTTGAAAAAAAAACTTCCAAACTTACGGCCAAACGCCTACTAATTTGTCCTCAAAAATCAAACAAACACCTCAACTGACCTTTTTACTATTTTATTCACAACAAAGCACGTGCACCCCTCATTTTTTTTAAAAGTAACCTTAATTTATGTGGACTCACTTACCTTTTATCTTTACTTCTCTTTATTCAAAATTTTCACCATAGATGAAAAACAAGAAAAACCAAAGCATATGCCGAACCCCGTCGCTCTCCAGCGAAAAATTGACAAAAGTTGTTGGACCATAAATGAAGAAAAATAATAAAACAAAGCCATGGCAGCCGCCCCATTCCCTTTCTCCCCTTTTCACTGGTCAACCGCCGCCATCACCGAAAATCCCACGAGCCGACCGGTTGGCGACCCCGTTCCCTCTTCTTTTCTGCAACTTTTTTAAAGTATTATTGCCATTAGCCCAAGCCAGCAAGATACCAAGAGCAGTGAACAAACAAACCCACCGAAAAACCTTCATCATCGACCATGCCGAAAAATGGCGACAACTGCCAACCTTCACTACCGCTCCAGATCTGCCACCTACCATCTTTTTTCGATTGTAATTGTCAAAAATAGATGCCGAGTGTAGATAGCTAGGGATGGGTAGGTATTTGGAACTTGGAAGAAGGAAAAAGATGTTTTTAATGCACTTAACTTTGGATTCTTATGAAATCCACTATTCTTGTTTTTTGGTCATTAGAACCTTCAAGGTTCAATCTGAATTTTTCTTTGCCAAAATTTTTACAGATGAAATTATGGTCATAGGGTTAAACGAGGAGTCCGAAACCAAAGTGTGGTTCTTTTGGACTCAAGCAACACAAATAGGTTATAAATAAATTGGGCACCATTTTATATACAGTGTGGTTATTCACCGCGCTATACCTTAACGACAGTTTTATTCGTTAAGGTATAACGTGGTGAATAACCGTGCTATACATAAATTGTGGCCTCACCAATAATTCATCTGCACTTAACTGACATACTAATAATTCATATGGGTATAACGCCTAATATGCATACGCTATACATCAAATAATTATACTCCCAGACTAAGTTTTTTTCTTATTTAACGAGACTTCAGAATTTGGTAAAAATCCATTCAGGATCCTTCAAGTCTTCCAAAATATTTGTTCGTTAAGTTATTTTGCATTTTGTCATAATGTCCGAAGAGCAAAAAATTAGGGTTGCATTATATTGAGGGGATGAGGTTGTGGCGGAGAATAAATGAGTACACTATAGTTGTTCTCCACAATGTCATGTTAAGTTGGCACTTATAATGGAGTATAATAGATTGGTATCGTTGTTATGTAAACAAATGAGTGTGAGCAAATGTTCGGTTAATATTAAAGTAACTGGAAGATATACGTATTATGTTACTCCGCAAGAGGTTGTTTGTTATGCTGAGTTTAACATCGAAGACGATGAAACTCTAACAGATTTTTTGAGGACTCCGGATGAACACTAGGAACTTCTTGTGATAAAAATATTGGAAATGTACGTCAAGGATGAAGACGTTCGCAATAATGAGGTTTCACAAAGTAGGGATATCTCTTAATCATATGGTGGTTATTTTGGAGCATTTTTAGTCGAACAGGTTCCGGGTGAAAGAGTTTGGCCTCATCTAAACTTATCTCCACGGGCGATGTAGGAGCGAGGACATAATCTCTCCCCAAGTTTACATAATCCACAAGCCGAGTGGTAAACTTCAATTTTTCTTTGTGTTACGATGTTTGTTTTTAAGTATTGAATTTGTATTAACACTCATATATTCTACATGGGGGGTACCAGCCAGATATGAATTTTACAAGTTATGAACCAACAGACAGTTGGAATATGCCTAGTTTTGGTGTGTTGGATCATGGTGGTCCATCCGGGAGTCATCACCAACATGATAATGTGCATTATGGGATATCAATACATTATTATTTGTAAGTGAAGTGATAAAGTTTATTAGTAAAGTTTGGATGAATTTGAGAAACTCATTATTTTATTGGTTGTGCAGTGAAAACGAGCAACTTCAAGGTCCTGTCCTTACATAATTGCCCGAAGATGACATATTTAATTGGGATCTAGCAGATGCGTAGAGTTAGGAAGATGAGAGTGATTATGACAACAATGCCGACGAGTCTGGAAATGACACACCCTTCCCTGATAAGGGTGATGGTGATGAGGATGAGAATAATGAACTTGATTTGACGATGGAGCATGATCCACCTCTCGTTAGACCAAGAGTGTACGAGTCCCATGTGCCATTTCATTCAAGGGATGTTCCCTACCTTGATCAGTTGCCAAGTATGCCGGATGTCGATGCCCTCACAATGGATCTTGATGAAATTCGGACAGCAATGTGGGATGAATCTAGAGCAACGGTGCTGTCAAAGGGCATGTTTTTTGCTGATAAAGCGCGCCTAAGCAGGGCAGTGCGAATGTACAACATATAAAAGTGTCGTGAGATCGTGGTTCATGAGTAATCTCTGGAAGTATACAAGGTTATTTGTCGTAGATGGTTTCAAGGTTGTAATTAGATGTTGCGTGCGAGAAAATAAAAAATAAATATGTGGATTGTGGGAAAATACATTGGCACCCACAATTGTAAAATGGACACATTCAGTGGGAATCATTTTAACTTGAATGTTGACTTGATTTCTCTTGTCTTGATTTCACACATTGAAGCGTCCATAAGGTACAAGATCAAAAAGTGTATAACATATGTCCACCAGGTATATGGATGTACCATTACCAAAAGAAAGATATTTCTCGGGCGTAAACGTGCGTTTGAAATTATTTATGGTAACTGGGATAAGTCATTTGTCGCTCTACCAAGGTACATGGATGCATTGCAACACTTTAACCCCGGAACTGTTGTTGAAAGGAAGCTTGAGCGGAGTCCGGAAATACCAGAATACATATCCAGATATGTGTTCTAGGTATTTAAACTAGCCATTGATGATTTTGTGCATTGTCGACCGGTAATCTCATAGACGACACTCATGTCTATGGAAAGTATGATATTAAGTTGTTAATCGCCATTGCTGTAGATGCTAATGGAAGTATATTTCCCCTAGCATTTGCTATTTGTGCCAATGAAAGTCAAGAGATGTGGACATTGTTTTTGAACCACTTGAAGGAGCACATTGTAAAAACGCGTTCAGGTATTTATCTAATATCTGATCGGCATGATGGTATTATAAGTTCTGTACAGAATTTGCGTGTATGACAGGAACCGTATGCCTACCCCCGTTACTGTGTTAGGCACTTTAAGGCCAACTTCCAGAGGGCTTACCCGAATAAGTACTTGCATGATTTATTGTGGATGGCTGCAACAAATCACCAAGAGTGTAAATTCAGGAAGCAAATGGAATTAATTAGGCAGGAAGACCTAGAAGCCTATTGTTTGTTGATGCGACATGAGCTTGACAAGTGGACTTTGCATGCGGATAGTGGTAAAAGATGGGGAATTCTGACTACAAATGTGTTATAGTCTTTCAATGGGTTATTAAAGTCTGCACATGGATTGCCAGTCACTGCCATGGTGCGGATGTCATTCAGGCAGATGGCGGAGAGATTTGTTGAAAGATCTAGAGGTGCATCATCATTGATGGAAAAGGGTGTTGAATTTATGCCACAACCAATGAAACTATTTGGGAAATATAGGAAGCAAGCACAGTGGCATTCATTTTTGCAGTATTGCAGCGAGCGAAATATTTTTGAAGTTCGCACTGGTCTGCGTCAGAACCGTGGAAATAATACACACACCTTCAATGAAGCCAGAAGTTTATGCTCCTATGAAAAATGGTCAATCTATCACTTGCCATGCTCATATGCCATGAAGTGCTTTCAACACAGGTTTCGCGGTAACGAGGTACGTTGATAAAGAATATAATGTTGTTGCATACTTAAACACCTATAGTGGACAGTTGTAGCCAGTGGGTGTTGAGTATTATTGGTCGCCGGAACCATTTAAAATGGTGTGTAACAAATCTTATGTGCATCAACGGAACACGTATACAGAACAAAATGAATGTTGATGATATCGTTTATGCGCGTAAATGTGGCATATGTTCCCAGACAAGACACGACCACCGTAAATGTCCTTCAGCTGGTTTGGGAAGCGGTGGTAATTCAGCTCCAGGTGGCAGTTCATCCAATGTACCCAATATCAAGGATAAACGTAGTATTTTATTTGAGTAATTTTTTTGTACTAAATTTATGTAAATGTTCAGGTTGTAAAATGTATGAAATAAAATTATGTTTCCAATGGGGTTAAATCTAATTGATATTTAGAATTAAAGATTCAATACAGTAGTTTAACATACACCCCCAAGGAATAAAAAATAATTGTCATTCACCATTATCATCGTTGTCTGGCACTATTTCATTATCACCTACTTTATCTTCTTCGTCAACATCTTATACGCACCCTTCGGGACCAAGGGCATCGTAATCTAGGCCCCAGTTGATACACATTTATCATATTTCATCGCTATCATCAGTAAGACCACTTGCTTACCACAATATGGGACTCCTACGTCCAACGTATGTGGTAAAAACTTAGGTAGTCCCTCCCACTCGACATCTGTTGGGAAAACAGGATAATCATTGTCTTTATGTAATTTCTCATTTTTTAATAAATCCCAGTACTGATCCTCCGTTCCTTCCAGTTGTTAAGATCATCCATTGCATGATGAACAACAAGTGACTTTTCCATCTCTAGAATCCCCTTCATCAAATGCCGAATCACTTCTGGTTCATCTTTGTGTGTGTTTGTTTGGAATGTTGCAGACAGTGCTTGTAGTACAACAAGCTCATGCTAGTGACAGTACTTCATAATCATATTGTTTTGAGTAAAGGGGAACCCATTGTAGTTTTTCGCTCCAAATTCGCATACCTTCAGGCTTTGTAGAATGCTCTTCGCCCTTAATAATATGCCCTGCAACTTTGAGATCAGTGTGTATACTGAAGGCGTATAACTATACGGGGATAGAGTGGGTGGTCCCTAATGAACTCCCACATATCGTCTATACGTCTGGGGCGGAATGTCTGGGACAAACACTGCCCATCCCAGATTTATGAAGACCTATGGTTGTCCTGTAGCAACAGTAGCTCTCGAGATGTAGGTCCGAGATGCATAGGGGGAACCTCCATCACAATATCTGTAAATTGAACCATATTAATTAAAGTATTTTTCTTTTTGATTGCTTAACATCTTTAAATATCTTTTATATTAATATTTAATCGATATTTTTACTATATTATTACTTAAGTTGATATATTTTCTATATTATTATTTTATATGTTAATTTATTATTTTATATGTTAGGTTATTATTTTATATATTAGGTTATTATTTTATATGTTAGTTAATTATTCTATATGTTAGTTTATTATTTTATATAGTTTATTATTTTATATGTTTGTTTCTTATTTTATATATTAATTTATTATTTTATATGTTTGTTTATTATTTTATATCTTAGTTTGTTATTTTGTATGTTAGTTTATTATTTTAAATATTTTTTCTTATTTTATATGTTAGTTTATTATTTTATATGTTTGTTTATTATTTTATATTTAGTTTATTATTTTGTATGTTAGTTTATTATTTTATATGTTAGTTTATTACTTTCTATGTTTGTTTCTTATTTTATATGTTTGTTTCTTATTTTATATGTTAGTTTATTATTTTATAACTATACATGATATAATTAATAAGTATTCATATAATAATACTTAGTTTGAGAAATATTGTTGCAACGACCCGGCCGGTCGTTTTGAAAATTTAAGTCCCGTCCGGCGGCATAAGGCCCTGAGAAGCTTCATATTATGTGTATTGACTTGCGTGCGTGGTTGAATTCAGTTACCGGATGATTCAGAGTGATTTGGGACACTTAGTCCCTAAAACGGAAGCTTAAATCTTAGGATTTTGACCGTAGTCGGAACTGTGTGAAGACGACTCCGGAATAGAGTTCAGTCAGTTTCATTAGCTCCGTTGGGTGATTTTGGACTTAAGATCGTGCCCGGACTGTAAATTTGAGGTCTGTAGCTGATTTAGGCTTGAAATGGCGAAAGTCGAATTTTTGGAGATTTGGACCAGAAGTGGACTTTTTGATATCGGGGTCGGAATGCGTTTCCGAGAGTTGTAACAGCTCCGTTATGTTATTTGGGACTTGCCTGCAAAATTTGACGTTATTCCGGGTTGATTTGATAGGTTTCGACACGAGTTTTAGAAGTTGAAAGATTTGAAATTTATAAGTGCGATTCATGGTGCGATTCATAGTTTCAACGTTGTTTGATGTGACTTTAAGGCTCGACTAAGTTCGTATGGTGTATTAGGATTGGTTGGTATGTTTGTTTGAGGTCCTAGGGGCCTCGGGTGAGTTTCGGGTGCTTAACGGATTAAAAGTTTGATTTGTGTTATTGCTAAGTCTTCAGGCTTCTGGTATTTTCGCACCTGCGAAGAAGAGACTGCAGGTGCGAGAGCGCACGTGCGGAGAGGCAAGCGCAGAAGCGGAAAAATGAAGGAGTGCCAGGGGTCGCAGGTGCGAGGAAAATTCCGCATCTGCGATGCCCGCAGATGCGAAGATTGAGGCGCAGGTGCGAGAAGAGATGGACTTGACAGTCTCCGCAGATGCGAAGAAATTGTGCGCATCAGCGGCTCCGCAGAAGCAAATTTTTTGGCGCGCAGAAGCGAGAGGAAGCGCAGGTGCGGTTGGACATGCGCACCTGCGGTCGCGCAGATGCGGCTATTTATGCGCATGTGCGGTCACGCCTGGGCAGAAAAGAGAAATCCGAGGGTTTGGTTTTATTTTTCGTTTTTGGACTTGAGAGCTCGGAATTTGGCGATTTTTTGAGGGTTTTTCAGAGGAAACTTTGGGGTAATGATTCCTAACTCATTTTTGGTTGTTTTCCATTAATCCATAGTTGTTTTCTCCATTTAGTTTCGGGTTTGTATTGAAAATTTAGGAAAATGGGAAGAAGTTCTTCAACTAAGAGTTTTGAGTTTTGATTGGGATTTAGATATCGGATTTGGATAATTTTGGTACGAGTGAACTCGCAAGTGAATAGGTGTTCGTATTTTGTGATTTTTACCCGATTCCGAAACGTGAGCCCGGGTTGACTTTTTAGGGTGAATTTCGGAATTTTTATTAAATATTAATTTTATTGATTAGATAAGTTAATTATTGTTGTATTCATGTTATGAAATTGTGTTTGGCTAGATTTGGGCCATTCAGAGTCAGATAATTGAGGAAAGGACATTCTTACGGACTGTTTGAGCTTGATTCGAGGTAAGTATCTGGCCTAACCTTGTGTGGGGGATTTTCCCCTTAGGATTTGAGTCTTCTATGTTGATTTGTTGTCCATGCACGCGAGGTGACGAGTGCGTGCTCGGACTTATTTGTGAAAAGTTAGCCTTTAGGATTCTTAGGTCCTCATATTCACTGAGTATGAAGTTGTTCTTGATATGATTAAGTTCCTATTTACTAGTTTCACCTCTACATGCTTTAATTAGAATTAATGGCTTTCAAGATTCACTCTTATTTGACTGAACTAAAGATTTTTTTTACCTCCTCTATTGTCATGCTATCTTTTCATAACTGCTTATCTTTATTTAAAATTATTATTATATCATCTTATAATTTATTTAGTCTTAATTGAGGTTATGATTATCTTTCCGCTGCTTATCCTTAATTAAATTGTTGAAAATCCTTAGTAATTTCTCAACTTTAAAATAAGTTTTAGATATCCTATATCTTAGTCGGCTTGTTTTATTTGGAATTATTTGACTCGTGTTAGTTTCCCTGTTGTTAAAATGTATATTGTGGGATCGTTGATACATATTAGTTTCCCTTCGTTGAGTTATTCTCTTTAAGCCTAGCATTATTTAATGTGGTTATTCTTTGTGATTTGGTCTCATATTTTCCTGTGATTTTAAAATTTCTTGAGTTGATTTACTTGTCATACTTTGTATTATTGCCATTGTTGTTGTTGTATTTGTTGTGGTGATGCATGAGGTTTCTGCCGTGCGGTTGTTGTTATGGGGTTGCACGAGGTTTCTGCCGTGCTATTGTTACTATTGATTTTGCACATGCGGCGTGACAAGGTGGGATATATATATATATATGTGTGTGGGTTGCGCATGTGGCGAGACAAGGTGGGCTGTGTGTGGGTTGCGCATGTGGCGAGACAAGGTGGGAATATTATTATGCATGTGTGGCGAGACAAAGCGGACATTTATGTTACTATTGCACACGTGGCGAGACAAGGTGGGCTGTGTCAGGGATTGATTTGTGATGATTTATGGCCTGGGGGTATTCTTGTTGTTGATATTTGTGTAGTGGTATACGTACCTGTGTGAGCTTTATCTTGTGAAAGCTGTGAGAAAATATTCTACGTGTTGTCCGTTCTTCTTCTTCCTTATGCTTATTTGCTGGTATGGACTATGTTAGGACACTTGCACAAGCATACACGTAGTTAAGCACTCTTATCGGATAAGAGGTGTTCTTGATATTGTTGAGCATAGATACTCACCCTTGTTTACTTGCCTTCTATGTGAGAATGGCTCTATTGGCACGTGAGTTGTCGGTGTGGTTATGAGGTGTTATGAGGGCACAAGTTGCCAAGTGTTAAGGTTCAGGTATCGAGACCCGTGAGATTGTAAATTGTCCGAGGTTCGGTACCTCGTGGAGTTGTTGACTAAAACCTGATGTAAAAGTGGTTGTAATTACTGAGTTATTACTTGTCCTTGTTGTATTCGTGATTCCGGATTTAGGTTGTGTTCCATTCACTTTGTCTGCGTCATTTTCATGATATTCCGCTGATACTTATTATTTCTTGCTTTAATGCCATTACTATATTGTGGGCCATATTGCATAGTCTTTATGTAGACATCATACTTTTGTTATTCATGTACTTATATCTGTTCGGTTTATTAGACCAGTGGGTGTCTTGACTGTTCCTCGTCACTACTCCACCGAGGTTAGTCTTGATACTTACTGGGCACCGCTGTGGTGTGCTCATGCTACTCTTCTGCACATTTTTGTGCAGATCCAAGTACTTGTTCGTTAGCTAGCTGTGTGGATTGTTGCTGTAGAGACTCAAGGTAAACCTGCTCCTGCGTTCGCGGGCTTCGGAGTCACCTTCCAGTTTTCGTTTTGCACAGTTTATACTTATTTCTGGACAGTTATATTTAGAAATTTTCTAACAAACACTCTGTAGAGCTTATGACTTGTACTACCGGTTTTGGGAATTTTAAGAGATTCTATTTAAATAATATTATTTTAATTATTGTTAGGCTTACCTAGTCCCTAAGACTAGGTGCCATCACGATACCCAAACGGAGGAAAAAAATTGGGTCGTGACAATTGTTATTTTTTATGTTATTTTCTTACATTTGTTGATTAACATTCGAGAGAGTTTGTGTTTGAACTATCATTTTTTCAAATATTTTTGGGTTAACAAATAATTAAATAATTAATTTCAATAACTACAAAAATACTACGCTAAAGGGCATCACATTTTACTACGCTAAAGGGCACTAAATTATAATTACGGGCACAACACAACACTAAAGGGCACTAAACAACAATAAAATCACATATTAATATATGTACAACAATAAAATCTAAATAACATTAATTATTCATAAAATAATAATTTATCAATTTTACTAATCTTTTAGCACATAAATAATCTAATCCGGATAAAAAATAACAAATTAATTTAATCACAAAAAAATCACGAAAATACATATACCACAATAAAAACAACTAATAAATATTTTTTATAACAGCTAATAACATTAATTATTCATAAAATAATAATTTATCTATTTTACTAATTTTTTACCACAACAATAATCTAATCCGGATAAAAAATAATTTATTATTTAAATCACAAGTTTTGAGTATTACAACCTCGTTCCTCCATTTACTGCTTAATGTATGCCTTACATTTGTTATGTGACTTGCCGGTAGTAATTGGTTCGGGTCCGGTGAGGTTTTGGAATGATTTGAAACACTTAGTTCCAAGGTTTAGAACTTAAGTAGAAAAGGCTAAACGGATGTTGACTTATGTGTAACGACCACGGAGAATTTTTTTGCTAAGAAAATAAAGGTTTTGTGGTGCCGAGGCAGAATCACTCTGTGGACCGCATAATGGCCGCAGAGTGAGGCAGGTAAGGGACCATTTTGGATGCCATTCTGTGGTCGACTATGCGACCGCAGAACTGTTCTGCGGTTCATTATGCGACCGTAGAACATGTATGCGGGCCGCATAGTGACCGCAAACCCAGGAAGGTTCTTCTCAGTTCTGGAGGTCAATTGTACGGCCAATATGAGGACTACATATCCGTTCTGCGGTCGCATATACGACCGCATATCCTGTCCGGAGCTTCATTTTTGGGTTTTATAACCCGACCCCACTTCGATTTATAGCCTTTGAAGCTCATTTTTGAGCCAAAATCTGACATTTGAGAAGGGAAAGTGTTATAGAGAGAGGAAAAAGCTCAAGTGCTTTGTTCATCAAGATTTTGTTCAAGCTTTGAAATCCAATAAGGAAATATCACAAGATCTTCACCCAAGAGGTAAGGTTCTAATCCCTAGTCTTCAATTTCGAGTTTGAGTAAAGATGGGTAATTAAGAGTATGATTCTTGGGTGTTAGAGTAATATTTATACATACACATACTAATAAGGTTTATGGAAAGATTATTAAGTTCAAATGAGTAAAAATTGGGTTGAAAATGGTAGAAATCTTCAAAGACTTTAATTGAAGATTTGAGGGTCGAGTTGAAGTCGAAATTTGGTAAAATTTATATGGTTAGACTATTGGTTGGATGGGAGTTCATATTTTGTAACTTTTGTCGGATTTCGAGATGTGGGCCTCACGGGCGATTTTTGAATGAATTTCGGATTTTTATTGGAAATTAGTATTTCCTTGTTGAATTAATTACAATAATTAGTATTGACTAAATCGAATTAATTGTGGCTAGATACGAGACTTTCAGAGACCAATTCTCGTGGCAAGAGCATAGAGGAATAAAGAATTACACTGTTTGAAGTAAGTAACAGTTCTAAATTTGGTCCTGAGGGTATGAAACCCTGGATTATGTGTTGTGTGATAGATTTTGAGGTGACTCACATGCTAGGTGACGGGCGTGTGGGCGTGCACCGTAGGAATTATGACTTAGTCAAATTCCATGAAACTCTGTAATTGAATTATCTATTGATATCCGTACATTCTCTACGTGTTAGAGAAAATTGAGATGAGACTCGTATTAAAAATCATGCTTAGACATATGCTGTTATTATTGGTACCCACTGGGGTCATTTTTGTGGTCGAAGTATATGCTAAAATTATAATTTCATACTCAGTCATGTTCATTCATTTCATATCATATCTCAGTCTCTGTTGCTATTTATTTATCTCAGTTCTTAATTTGGTCCTTTTGTTTATTGTATTTGGTCTCGGATTATTATAGACCGGGTTTTCCAGACTTGTAATGTATAGATGCTCATGTACTTAGTGACACCGGGTTTTGGGAGTGTATTTATTTCTAATGTTTGGGAGATTTACTCTTAAACTTAATTATTATGTTTTCAGTATTTAAATAAAAATATGGGTTATTGATGTTGTCGGCTTGCCTAGTATCGAGATAGGCGCCATCACGACGGGTGAGATTTTGGTCGTGACAACAACAAATTAATTAAATTATTAAACAATCACGAAAAAACAAAGATCACAGTAAAAAAATAACTAATACGCATTTTTTATACATGAGTTTTAACAAAAAGTAAGTCGGAATACCTCGATTTATAATTTTTTGAAAGGTGAGGATTTGATGATTTGGGGGCCGAAACGAGCAATCCACTACGCGATAACGCCTTAGATCCGATGTAAGCTTGCTACAATACCGAGAAGATACACTTTTTGTGGGACAGGTGGGCTCCACTGAGTTCTTTTTCTTTAAAATGGAGGGGGGCCGATTTTTTGGTTTAGGGGGTTTGCTGTTTCGCGTCTGGCGGGGGAAGGAGATGGCACGATTTTTTATATAGGTATAGCGCGCATATATAAGGCGCTATATATATGCGCGCTATACTTCCCGCCCATTTTAAGTTCATAGATAGCGCGGTTATTCACCGCGCTATACCTTAACGGACAAAACTGTCGTTAAGGTATAGCGCGGTGAATAACCGCGCTATATATAAAATGGTACCTAATTTTGTTTTTAACCTATTTATGTTGCTTGAGTCCAGAAGAACCACACTTTGGTTCCGGACTCATAGAGGAAGAGGAAGGGTTTGGGAAAGCTTCAAAGAAGAAGAAAGGACGATTTGCTACTTTTTCTATTTTTTTTTGTCTTTTCTAAAATACATGTGGCATTCCATAATTCGTTCATTTTGTGTGTCAGTGCAATTGTATTTCACACTTGTAATGTGTTGGACTTGAGTGTCCATAAGTCTACTTCAGTTGAGAAGAGGTGTAAAACGATAAAGGAGTCAGTTGAGGTGTTAGTGTGGTGTTTGAGGACAGCTTAAAGGGCCAGTTTATGTTTTTCGCCATTACTTTTTATATACTTAATGGAAAGATCCTCTGAAATGTGTTGGATCACTTATTCTCAACCAAACGGCCCCTGAGTGTTTAGCTGATTTGATATTGTGATGTAGTATATGCATAATTTATGTTTAATATATGTATAACTGTATAATCTATATATACTAGCTAGAATACATATGGCATTCCATAATTCGTTCATTTTGTGTGTCAGTGCAATTGTATTTCACACTTGTAATGTGTTGGACTCGAGTGTCCATAAGTCTACTTCAGTTGAGAAGAGGTGTAAAACGATAAAGGAGTCAGTTGAGGTATTTGTGTGGTGTTTGAGGACAGCTTAAAGGGCCAGTTTATGTTTTTCGCCATTACTTTTTATATACTTAATGGAAAGATCCTCTAAAATGTGTTGGATCACTTATTCTCAACCAAACGGCCCTGAGTGTTTAGCTGATTTGACACTGTGATGTAGTATATGCATAATTTATATTTAATATATGTATAACTGTGTATAATCTATGTATACTAGCTAGAAAAGTAAATATTAAATCTAGCCGGCTATTTGTATAACAATTCATCAAGAAGAGAGCCTACAAAATACTTGGCCCATGTGTAATTCTCATTGGGCTTTAACAAAATACCAATAAGTCACACATTCATATTTTGTTGGAAGTTGTATATATTATGTGAAGGTTTTATTACTATGTTTTGAAAGTGAGTAGTACTGTTTTTCTTGTAATTAGGGATCTAATTACGTCTATCTCTGTATATCACCCTTTAGATTTCTTTCTGAGGTAATTATGAAACCATACTGATCAAAAACCATTTTATAATTACTAACATTCAGTCATAATTGCAGGCGATTTTTTTTTTAACTTTTCTATGAAAATATAATTCAGTGATTTAGAGGGGGAAACAATATTTGAGTTGTGGTTGATAAAGATAATATTTGAAGTAAAGTTGAAAAAGAATATGTAAAAGTTAATGTTGTGTCTGAACATAAATTACTTGATAAACTAAGTTCGGTATTAGCAAGTATTGATCCTTAATAAAACGGCCCTCAAGTCATTCAATAGTGGAATAGCTCAAATTGAGACAACATAAATGGGCTTCATTTAGAGGCCCTTTTACATAGGATTGGCCGACATATACAACCAAAAATCTTGATGAGTTGATAAATACTTTTTCATTCTTAATTAGAAGTTTCATATTCGAGCCTGTGAAATGAAGCTGATTCTGGTTAGGAGTGCCTTACTCCCAAATTGGGCTTCACAACATAATTTACGAATTGACGAGCCCCAAAACAGAAACACCCAACTTAGAATAGTAAAAGCAGACTTCTATGTGTGAAGTTTAATTGTGTAGTAGGCCTCTTTAAGAAGCTAAAGGGTGATAAGATCTGATGGTCAGCACCCCCACCTACTCTAGGGTATGGGTTCGAGTCACTAAAGAAACTCCTACAAAGGGGAGTCAAAGGATTTAGGAATCCAAAAAAAAAAAAAAAAAAAAACCTAAAGGTTATTCTAAACTTGTTGTTCAAAGTGAACATTGAGCTCCAAAATAATGGTGACATGTTTGTGTGGCATATGATCAACTCAGTTTATCAATATGACAGGATATCTTTTGCTTTTGGCATGTGCATATATATATAATTACTTTTTATAATAATTAATGATCTTTTCGAATGTGTTGAGTCACTTTATACTCGTCTTAATAGAAGAATGGAAAAATATCAACCACAATAATAAATAAAATCGAGGAATTATCAATATGGTGGGATAGATTGAATCGATATATTCTTAATAAAGTTTT
Organism: Nicotiana tabacum; assembly: GCF_000715075.1. Classification (NCBI taxonomy): domain Eukaryota; kingdom Viridiplantae; phylum Streptophyta; class Magnoliopsida; order Solanales; family Solanaceae; genus Nicotiana; species Nicotiana tabacum. The sequence goes on from NC_134102.1 coordinate 139,332,199, forward strand.
CAAGTTCGAGCTTTCAAAATAAATTAAATTTCTGAATCTTTTAATAAGCTTTATGCGACACTAGACCAATTTATTTTAATTCATTATCTGCCTAAGTTTTTCTCCTAACATTCATTATTTTCCTTTCTCATTCTTTCCCTATTTACCTTGCACGGCCAAAGAAAATTCTTAAATTTCAAATAAACCAATTTGGACTCGATAATCAAATTGATCTGCTTTTGACCTAAATACGGAGTATATCTTTTTCCAACCAAAGCAAAGTTTTTTTCAAACATTAACAGGTCAAAATAGTAAGTGCAAACAATTCAAGATTTCAAGCTACACACTGACCATCCTAACTGCTCCTTAGCAAGTTGCATTTTTCTTCAGAGAAAATCGTTAATTTGCTACTATGCTATGATTAAAACCCTAGATTTTCTCTTCTCATATGGCTAAGTCAGTTTGAATGCACAAATATAGTTTCTAATCATAAAGGTAAGTCCTTTTTATTCTGCTATTTAACAAGTTTCAAATATACAAATCATATTGTTATAACTTAAGATACTTGATGCTTGTATAGTACTAATTCAACTTTTTTTTTCTTTTTTCTTTTGTAGTCAGAAGGAGCTTTTTGCTCTCTAAAAAGATGCATATATTGTATACTTGTCCGCTGATTCTGTTTATGGCTTTACTCTTTGCTTATGCTGCTGCTACTGCTGCTGATTTAGAGGTAATAGCTTGAAAAAGAATTGATTTTTTTTTTTGTGTTTAAGTTTTTAAATTAATGTTTAAAGCAAACCCCATTTGATTTCATTGCTTCAAAATCCAATCTGGGGTGTAACACCCCCACCCCACCCACCCACCCAACCTTTTTTTTTTTTTTTGTAAAGTTTCAAGATTCTAAGTTGATGCTACTTAACTGTGAAGTAATGTGATATACTAGAATTAAGTTTCTTATTGATTATCAATTTGGATGTTAGACCAATGGAGCTGAAAAGGCGGGTGCGGATGCAGGAATTTTGAGTAGTAATAGCAGTGTGAATGAGAATTTAGACCTGATAAATATGAATAGAAAAAAGGATGGTCATTTGGATAACGATAGTTCGAGTAACCAAATGAAGTTAAAGGAAGATGGGGACCTAAGGAAAGTGAATAATGGTAGTGGCATTATTGGTGGGTTGACAGATGTTGGGGATCAAAACAAGTCCAATGATAGTAGTGCGAAAAAGGGTGACGACAGAGAAGGGTTGAAAGAAGCTGAGGTGGAAAAGAAAAGAATTGATAGTGGTTCTAAGAGAGATGACAGGAAGGAGGAGACGAAAGAAGCTGAACAGCAAGACAAAGCAAAAGATATTAGTTCCGAGAAGCAGGGTGAGATGGAAAAGATTCTGCCGGATGGAATTCAGTCGAGAGAGGAGATTTTGCCTACAAGAAAGGAGAGTTTCCATGGTGAAGAATGCGATTCATCTTATAGTTGCACGATAGAGGAAAAAGCAGTGGTTGCATGTCTTAGAGTTCCGGGCAATGGTATGTTTTTGTTCACATTCTCTATTTATAGACAGCTTTTATTAGTTGCTTCCTTTTATATTAATGTTAACAAAGAAGTTGCAGTTGTCTGTAGTATGGTAATGCATGCTTTTGGTATACTTTCCTTTATCTAATTAATTAATTCAACGGTATCCTTTTATCTGTCATTAAAATTTAAACTTGCATCTGGAGATTCTTATAAATTTTAGAAAGAAGATGATTTTGAAACATGCTCCCTAAATGACAGAGATATTAGAAAGCTCTTATTTACGGAATGCAGTCCTTCGTAGTTCTTATGTTGAATTGGTATTGAACATTTTATTTACTTCTTCGTGTATCTTTTTGAAATTTCCTCTAGTTAAGCTGCCTCCATACCTTTATTTCCTTAATGCACTTTCTGGAGAAACAATCTTCAGATAGAAAACTATAGTATTATATCCTCCTTAGAACTATAGTACTATTGTTGAGTAATTTGTCCTCCTTCCTCTTCCAAAAGATAATGCCCTTGTTCTGCTGTTGTTAGTCTGTACGACTGGTTGTTGTACAAGTCCCGTTTCAGCAGCAAAGTTTAGGGATCATATAGCTAAGACAGATCTTTGCTGGTTACTTCACAAGTTCACATAGACTGCGCCATTGATATACTCTATAAGCAGTTTTGGACAGGTTTACAATTTTAGCTTCTTATCTAGCTTTACAACAAACTTTGATGAATGGGAGTTATAATGAAACGCCAAAAACTAAGTGGACTTTCATCGATCGATCAACCATGTCTCAAAAAGCAAGCTCACCCAAGTCACTGCTTTCTTCCTCTATCCCTAAACAAACAGTCAAAATGATAACTAGCCCCTGTCCTACTTATATGTGTTACTCCTTCTCTCCTTGCTTCTACCAAAAATAAAAGGTGGGATGGCAATGAGAACTTTTGTAAAAATAGGTGGAGATAAGTTGACTTTATGCATCAATATTTTTTTTATACTGTGGAAATCAAATCACTGCATCAGCTCATGTAGTTTCATCCGTTTGATGTGTGGCCGTGATACATGTCTGCATCAAATAGCTCAAAGCATGCTCTTATATTATATTATAAAGAAACTCATAAGTAGGATACTCTATAGATAGAAGTGTCTCTCTGATTAAATGAATAGACTCAATTGTATCTTATGTCATGCCGTTGCTGTTTGAGTAACTGTAGTATGACCTGTTCCTTTCCTTTTCCAGAATCTCCAGACCTTTCACTTTTGGTTCAAAACAATGGAAAAGGAACTGTCAATATTTTGATTAAGGCTCCTGAGTTTGTACAACTGGAGAAAGAGAAGATTGAACTGCAAGGAAAGGAAAATCAGAGGGTAAGAATACTTCACTAGCATTACTTAAAGCATTATGAAACAGCTCTTGATAGTGGGTGGCGACCTTGAATGTAGACAACTTTACGTGCTTATCCATTAAGTTTAAATGCTCCAACAGCATAAAAGATTTTCGAAAATATTATTTTCCCATTACTGATGTTCTCTAGATGGATCCACCTACAGTATAACCATCCCATTTTATTCTTTAATTTATTTCTTGCTTTATCTAGCTTCCTTCGGAAGAAATGTAGACCTATGTGAGGAAACAGGTGTTCTGATATGAAAAGAATTACCACTTTCATCATTACAGAACACTTCTACTCTGATGAAAACTCTAATCAGAGGAGCAAATATGATTGGATCTTTGCCCCTTTCCTCTCAAAATAATATGTGGAAGCAATGTAGCTCTGGATCACCCCTTCCATCAAATGCTCTCTTTTCGTTAAAGTAGAAAATATGATAACACCAGAACTTAACTACAACTACAGTGGAGCACCCCTCCCCCTTTCTGGCCGATTAGGCAAATTGAGCACCTTGGTCAATTATGTATGTTATGATGTTCTTTTTGTTAACCAAGTAAAGCTCCCAGAAACTATATCTGGTGATGGTTCAAAATTAGTCATTTCCAAGTTATCGTGGTACTGTTTGCAATTTTGAGATAGTATGCCTCTGATATATTAGAGACCTTTTAACCGATAAAAAAAGAAGATATATTAGAGACCTTTTATGTTTAATCTAAGTTCTTAGGTAAATACAACTTGTGATTTTTGACACTTCAAGCTTTAACATACTTTTGGTGCTATTGTGAGTTTTGACACTTCAGCTTTAACATACTTATGATGCTAGCAATCTTTGTTTGGGTTTACATCTCGTTGAAGACAGCTATATCATTTGCCGTGTAAGCTGTAACAAATACATTTAGTCAGTGATTGTTTCTTTGGTATATCAAATTTAGATATTGATGTAGAAATCCTGGAGTGGTTGTGGCTTCTGCTGCCAGGGGTAATTTAAGAGTATGTGCAAGGGGCTGTCTTACTGGCAAGCTTGCTGACTTCTGCTGAAATACTGCCACTGAAACGGCATAATGATGTAGTTTGCTACCACTTCGTTGCAAAAAGGGCAAACTATGAAGACTGATCCGCTGATCAGAGAAATGGTGAAGGGTTACTAAATTAGGAAATTGTGCATCTTAAAGAGGTTAGGTAGATCAGCACCTTGTTAACAGGGAACAACTTGTGTGTGTGAGGCAATTTGAATTACATGAACGTAATAAGTCCAGATGCGGAAATATGGTATTCATCATATACATGACTTAAATAGTAAGAGGATAATTGACTGAATCATCATAACTACTTTGTGATGAAACATGTCTTGTGGAATTACTTCTGTTCCGGATTACTTTGAAGTTTTCATTTTCAGAGGTAGAACTCTATTAAGTGTGTGCACATGCGGCCTCTATCCATGTCACATGGGTATCTCCTGTTTCAATGTGAATCAATAGGCCGTATTTGGTACCTGCAAAAAGCTTGAAGGCGTCCAGAAGATTCATATTCTTATATTTAGTGCTTATGTAGTTAATTACTAGAACTAGAATTGTTTGAATGTTGTCTACAGCTTTAGTCTAGTGGCCATCGGCAGATACACCTTCAGGCAAGCGGTGTCACGTGACACCGCTTCATCGAAATTTTTATTAAATATGTATATATAGATGATATATATACATACATGACACCTTCAGCCTCTTGCAGAAATACAGGGTAAGGCTGCGTACGATAGACCCTTGTGGTCCGGCCCTTCCCCGGACCCCGCGCATAGCGGGAGCTTAGTGTACCAGGCTGCCCTTTTTTTTTTTATAGATGATATACAAAATGAAAATATTAGGTATAAATATAAAAAATGACACCGCTTTTCATTATAGTGATTTATTCAATTCATTTATTTTTTCAAATTTTGACATCGCTTATCAAAAATGTTGCGTACGCCCCTGCTAGTGGCCATGTTGGGGTTTAGTACTTTAAATTAGTCTTCGGGAAATTTTATTGTGAATTGAGAAACATCCTGGCAAAGCATATTTTGACAATATATACATTTATCTAAACTGGATTTTTCCCTATCCATTTGACATGTAACCGAGGTACTTTCTCCACATGCAGATGAAGGTTTCTATAAGGAATGCAGGAAATGACAACAATATCATTCTAAAGGCCGGGGATGGCCAATGCACTCTTGATTTCAGGGGTCTGATTGACAATGCTGATAAAACATCTCAATTCAAGTATGGTTTCCTATCTTTTGCAATAATGTGTTTGGCTGCTATTGCATTAGTGGCCACAGTCTTGATGTACTTTAAACGGAGGCTTCTAGTAAGTAGCGGCCACAAGTATCAAAAGTTGGACATGGATTTACCAGTTTCCAGTGGCAGAAAGACGGAGACACTCTCAACTGATGGATGGGACAATAGCTGGGATGACGATTGGGATGACGAGGAGGCGCCCAAAGCACCATCCGTGCCAGTCACTCCTTCCTTCTCGTCTAAAAGCATTACCTCACGACGGTCTAGTAAGGAAAGCTGGAAAGACTAGCTCTATTTTTTGTTTTTGCCACATGATAATTAGAAAGAATATGAATGACTTAATTGTGCAGTAGTAGCGACGAGGCAACAAGTTGTGACACTACGATTCAAATTGCGACATCTTTGCTGTCGGGCTTTCCCCTTGGACTATTTCTTTTCATTATCTTTTGGAAGAGAGAAGTCTCATGTATTGATACATTAACCATACTTGGACTTGATGAGCAACACACTTTAGCTTAGATTTCTTTCTGCCTTTGCCCTTCCAACTCAGGATACTTTTGCTTTTATGGGTCTATAGAAGTCCAAAGCATTGGTATAATAGAAAGTAAATACATTTTGATATGGGCCTATGTTTTTGGGCTTTTGAAAAGATGGATGTGAAACCATCATTGGGTCATACATGTTGAATCCAATGCCAATATGGGCCTACCTTCTTAAGGTTTCCTGGTTTGGAATATTTAGTTCTCTCATATGACTACTTTCATCTTTAATTTGTGCATAGAGCGTGTTCATGGTTCGTTTGGATCGGTTTTTCCCTAAAAAGAAACCAAATCAAGTAAGTTGATTTTTCAAATATTGAAACCGAATCAAACTAATTAAGTCAATTTTTTTATAGATTCATCGGTTTTGTCGGGTTTTTTTTGGCTATTTATCGATTTTTTATTAAATATGAGACATATACTACCAAACACATTTTTAATGTAATACTATCAAACCAATTACTCTTTAAGAAATCTATTATTTACCAAGATATATTGATGATAATTAAATCAAATAGTGATGAATAATTTAAGGACTTAATTAAAAATAAATTATATGTAACATGAAATAGATTCTTGTACTTAGCAAAAATAAAACTATCAATCAAACTACAATATAAAGGTAAAGAACTAAATTATTATAATAGCAAAGAGCTAGATTAATACATGTACCATAATATATAGGTTTTTAAAATTCAAAACCAAAATCAAACCAAATCGGTATTGGTTTTTTACGTTAGTTTGGTTCGGTTTCAGTTTGGTTCAATTTTTCGTTTTTTTATGAACACCTCTAAGCAACACCATGTCATAAGTGTATTACTTTCTATGTAATATCAAAGAGTCGATCTCATGATTTAAAGTTAAGACGGATACGTAGAATACCATCAAAATTACTGTAGATGTGTGTGTCTATACATTACAAATAATATTCACGTGTATGATCACAAGTTTCTTATGAAAAATTAGAGTCTCAATAAGCAGTTTTGAAACGTATAGCTCAGCTCACCCTTAGGTCATATGTTTACCCACCACATCTTTTTGTAAGAACTGTCATAATCTATAGAGCAAATTAAAAAAATGTCATGAGACTAAAACAATTATTAATAATTTTTCTGTCAACTGTTTATCACATGATGTGTAGATTTATGACAGATTGAACTAACAAAAAAGATGTTTCCGGACACCTCAATAGACAAAAGATGCATTTGGAATCACTATTTCTCTAATTGGCTCGTTACTAAGTTGAAGGGGCTTAAACTAGCGGTAAAATTGTCTTTAGTGTTAAGATACTTATTTGAGGCGTAGAATTAAATATTGATGTTTACATCAGGATAGGTTTCCTTCGTTAGAATTCTTGGGGTGCAAATCTTCTTTTGACGTTGTATGAATGCGAAAAAATAAAAAAATAACTAGATTTACAAATTGTACTTAAACAATAGTCACAATTTCAAATTTAGATATTTTTTTATGTACAGATAAAATCTGAACAAAAATACCCTTAAATTTTGAAAAACATGCAGCATAATATGCTGGAGTTCGAAATTTTTTCATATGAGATTCCAGTATAATGTGCTGGAGTTCTAATTTTTTCATATGAGATTCCAGCATAATGTACTGAAATTTCATAATATGTTGGAGTTCCAACATAATATGCAGGAAGTTTATATGGAGGGACTCCGTAATCCAACATATTATGCTGGGATTTTCCTTGTGTTGGAGTTCCAACATAATATGCTAGAAGTTTATAAGCAGGAGCTCCATAATCCTGTATATTATGCTGGAACTTTCTGTGTTTCAATAAAATAATGTCTATTTTTCAATTGCTAACTATTTTTTAATTACCAATCCGAAAAATAGTTAGCATGTGCTATTTTTACAATATTTTGTGCACAAAGTGGCTTACTACCAAGTCATTGAAATCGTGAAAGTATGATTAAATTCCTATAGTCATAATTCATAATTATTAATTAGGTGCATGATTCACACTTATTATTCTTCCTTTTGACTTATATTCCAATTTCATTAGCTCAAAATTTTTATTCTACACGGGGAGGATCTTTCATATATTGACACGTGTCTCCTCATCATTTGATGAGCATGGACAAAATCACATGCTATTGGTGTGGGCCTGGCACGTGGGTGGGGTCCAGATAAGAACATGCACGAGAGCTCACATGTTTGTTACACGTGGCCCGTGATCCCGCAACGTAATCACCGTTGATTGTAATAGGTGCATGAGATTGAGTTCCCGCGGGACCCACATCGTAACTAGGTATGTCCAATTTTACGGCTGTGATTGGGCTTTTTGAGACATTCTTATCGTAATTTCCTATCCTTCTGTCCACTCATGCTCTTTAATTTTATCTACTATTTATCTTACCCTTTTTTCTTAGAAAATTCATCATAATTTACCGTCGAGATTTCTGATTGTGTGGTTGAAATATCTGTATTCAAATATTTGAGTTATTTGAATTATATGTAAATAATTTTAAAATTTAAATCTTTTTAATAAATATAGATAATTATTGAATATTAATTAAGAAACACTACATGAAAAATATTAACCATTTCTCAAATCTCCTAGTTATAATTCTATTTTTCTTTTTGGGTACAATTCTTGCCGGTGTCATTGAATCTTAAAAATAGTCAGGAAGCAAAATAATAACCCATACTTATGGCAAAACAATCAAAGGTTGAGACTATGAAAGACACTTTGGATACGACATGACTATTTTACTACTACTTGAACTCTTATTTGGTGTGTTAATATCTTTCAAAAAATATTTTTATTTTAAAATTTCAGTTTCTAAAACTTTATTTGTCAATAATAATTATTTTTATAATAATGTAAGTGAAAATATTATCTTTAATCCAAAACTCATTTTAGTCGACTATCTAAAAAATTTAAAAAAATATTTTAGCCAGCAAATTTGCTTTCCCAGTATGACTCCATTTTGATATTTGACATTAACCATGATAAATATCTGAGTTATTTGAATTATATGTAAATAACCTTTAAAGTTAAACCTTCTAGATAATTATAGATAATCGTTAGATATTAATTAAGAAACACTACATGAAAAAAGACTAACATTTTTTTTTCTAATCTCGTATTGATAATTTATTTTTGCATCATTCTCATTGGTATCATTAGAACCTAAAGTTTCACAAAGCGAAATAATAACTCGTAGGTATGGCAAAGCACAAAGGTTGACACAATATGAAAGATTCTTTAATTACGACGTGATTCTTATACTACGACTTGAACTCTTATTTGGTATGATTTTATCTTTCAAAAAATATTTCTATTTTGAAATTTTAATTTCTAAAACTTTATATATATTATAATAATGATTATCTTTATAATGATGCAAGTGAAGATATTATCCTTAATTTAAAATTCACTTTAATCGGCTATCTAAAAATTTAAATGATTCTTTAGCCGGTGAAACTTTATTTCAGTATGATTCCATTTTGAGTTTATCGATAATTCTAGCCACAGATTTTAAATTTTGAATATCCTATATATACAGATTTTAAAAAGTACTTTTTGTTACGCTTGAAAATCACTATAGAAACTATCAATTAGAAACCAATATCCCTCTTGTTGAATTCGAGAAGAAAAAAAACTTTCACGTAATCTAATGATTCAAAACTAATATTCTTCAACGAAAAAAATATTACACCCTTGCAATGTTGGCGTGAAGAGGTTTCAGCTTATGCCCTTCAATTCCTTGAAGGTGCTAAATTGAAATTAATGATAGCAATTGTATAGTCAAAGTTGTGTTATTTGTTTGATGTTCATTTATGCAAATTGACTCTTTAAACAAATATTCTTCAAAAAGGGGAGAAAAAAACTTTTCTGAATATTGACTGATTTTTGTGATGCTTCTTTCTCCGGCATGTAGGCTTACTTCATTATATATGTAAGTAAACTTTTATTCGATTTTTAAACTCTTTTTTGTTATTTAGGTAAACATAGACGCGTACCTTATATATTATATTTATTTTAAAAGAAATTCGCTTTATTCAAATCTAGCTATAGTGTTTTAAAAAACTATAATTATGGGGTTTTAAATGTGAAAAGATTTTATAGTTATATGGAGTTTTTTTTATGCAAAAAGCAAAGTAGTAATTAAATAGTTAGAAAAGATAACAAAAGTTTCTAACATGATAGCACATGATCATTAGCTGAATTAAGTATGATAACATGATAAACAAAAGATTTTTTTATTTTATTTTAATTCAAATTCAAAAACTTTATCTATAAATTCAAAATTATCCTTTAGTTCAACACTAACTTTTTCTCAAATCTCGTAGTGATAATTTTATTTTTGCACCATTCTCATTGGTTTCATTGGAACCTAAAAATATCCACAAAGCGAAATAATAAGTATTTATGGCAAAGCACAAAATTTGACACAATATGAACGATTCTTTGGTTACGACGCGACTCTTTTACTACGACTTGAACTCTTATTTGGTATGTTATTATTTTTTTTAAAAAAGTGTTTCTATTTTGAAATTTCAATTTCTAAACTTTATATATATTTCAATGATAATTATCTTTATAATAATGCAAGTGAAGATATTATCCTTAATTTAAAATTTACTTTAATGGACTATCTAAAAATTTAAATGTTTCTTTAGCCGGTGAAACTTTATTTTAGTATGACTCCATTTTGAGTTTATCGATATCTCTAGCCACATATTTTGAATTTTGAACACCCTATATATATACATATTTTTTTGTTCTTTGAATCATTAAATGTTAAATTAGTTGATTGTTATTATATAACATTGCATATATTGTCTTAAAATTGCCAAGTAATTTTGTCTCGACACCATATTTGGTTTAACCTGATTGCAAACTACTCAAATTGCATTTGAATTCAAATTCGAATATCATATCAGTTTGTTAGTAATAGTGATTTTTTAAAAATGACACACAATGTAAATTAAAAAAAATATTCTAGGATATCCGTATCTTATAATCTATGTATTTGAGTTGAAAAAAATATTTGAAATCGATGAGATCAGCTTCCAAATTTTTATACTCAATAAAGATGAAACAGAAGTAGAAATGTGTTGTCATCTCCTATTTCTGGCTTTTAGATTTTGCATATATTTGTTTCCATATTTATTTTATTTTATCTAATTTTTGCTATATTTATTTCTTTTGTTACAAAAAAAATAATTTATTTCACTACAAAAGGATGAGTTTTAATTGAAATTGTCTACATAAGTACTTTATTTATATTTTAGTCTTTGGTTAAAATTCTTTCATAATTTTCTTTTGTTTTTTTCTAATCAACCTAAATGGGTGTTTGTCCAACCACTTAAATTTAAAAATCGAAGGATGTATAATTTATATATAATCCATATATAATATGTATATAATCGTATGTTATTGGTATATCATCTATGTATATTAGCTATAAATAGTAAATAATTAATCTGACCGGATATTTATGTAAATATTTCATAAGATTTTGAATTTTTTGAGTTTATCCATGATATGACTTCTATTATAATAATTGTAAAAACTCTCTACTAAAATAGAAAAATATCTTATCTTTTTATATTTAAAATTACATTATATTTAAAAAATAATCCCATTTCGAAATAGTTTGTTTATATTTTTAAAAAACAATTCACGTCATACTAATTTTTTTTAAATATACTTTATGTTACACTTGAAAATCGCTATAGAAACTATCAATTAGAAAGTCAACATCCCTCTTGTTGAATTCGAGAAAAAAAACCTTTCACATAATCTAAATTCTTCAACAACACCGGGGGAAATTCAGTCTAGAGAAGAATGATACTATGTGTGTGTGTGTGTGTGTGTGTGTGTGTGTGTGTGTATATATATATATATATATATATATATATATATATATATATATATATATATATATATATATATATATATATATATATAGAATAAAGTTACCATATACTATTGACATTTATTAGCTTGCCACTTGGCTTAACCACAATGCCAATTATATATGGTAACTTTATTTCTTTAATATATATATAGATTGACTAATTTTTGTGATGTATTTTCTCTGGCATGTATGTTTACTTCATTATGTAAGTAAACTTTTATTCGATTTTTTAAATATATATATATATATATATATATATTTTATATATATTTGACTAACATAGTAAAATATAGAATAAAGTTACCATATACTATTGATATTTATTAGCTTGCCACTTGGCTTAACCACAATGCCAATTATATATGGTAACTTTATTCCTTTAATATATATATATAGATAGATGTTCTGAGGAGATCCGGATCAGGCAGAGGCGTACGCAGAAATTTTTATAAGCGGTGTCGACATTTAAAGACACGATCAAATGAACGAATCATTGTAATGACATCATATTAAAAAAATTAAAATACAAACTGTAATATATGAATAAAACACAATTCAAGTATATTACTATAATTCTACTTGACAATTTTTCAATTTTTTAAATGTATTATAATAGTCTCATTAGAATTAATACTAAATACTTTTTTTATATAATGCACCAAACAATCACTAAAAAACACGCTATTCATTTGATTGTAAGGACATCATGATCTACTGGTTTTGTCTGCCCTTTTATCTTTTCAGCGTATATGGATTAAAAACATTTTAAAACCAATAGCAAAGCAGCAGCACCTGGGAATCGAACTCCCGATCTTCCAAACAAAGTTACAGCAGACGACGAAGCAAGCTAGGATCACTTTCTGTTAAGCAGTGTCACTTTATTTTATTTGTTTGCATTTATCTTTGCATATCAGTTAGTATTCGTATACTTAGTAAAATTTCCGACCAAGCGATGTCGGATGTGTCCGCCCTTGAGATTAGGGGCGTACGCAGAAATTTTTGTAAGTAATTTTGACCTAAAAAAAAGAATTAGCTTACTGTAATAATATCATATTTAAAAAAGCAATCAAAAAAATGACACAGCTTACAAAGGAAGCATCATCATCTCTAAATATTAAAAATGTATTATGGAATTCTCCTCAACTCTCGCTTATAATCCACCGGTTCAGTGCTTTAATAATCTCTAAGAGGTCAGTTATGATGACCCGATAGGTCATTTTTAGGTTTAGCCCTCATTTCTGTGTTTCGAAACCTCGATTAGCTCCGTTTGGCTTACTTCGATTTACGTGCATAGTCCGTATCTTCTACTAATAGGTTCTTATGTGAAAAATTGAGAAAAATATGAAATTGTGCCTTAAAATTTATTTGAGATAACTTCGGTCAACGTTTTGAGAAAACAGACAAGGATCAGTGTAGTGACGGTCTCGGTGGGTCCGTATCGTGATTTGGAACTCGGGAGTATGCCCGAAATTGAATTCGGAAGTCACTAACTTGATTTATCGTAATTTCTAGAAAACTAGAAGTTTAAAGGTTTAAAAAATTCATACGTTTGACTGTAGGTTGACTTTGTTGCTACATGGTTCGAATTTCGATTCAGGAACTTGGTATAGGTTCGTTTCAGTATTTATGACTTGTCTGCAAAATTTGGTGCAAAACGAAGCTGATTTGACATGATTCGGACGTCTAATAGAGAAATTGCATGTTCTTAAGTTTCATTGAAAATTTCATTCGTTTTGGTGTCTGATTCATAGTTTTAGATGTTATTTTGGTATTCTAATCGGGCGAGCGAGTTCGTATGATGTTATTGGACTTGTGTACATGTTTGTTTAAAACCCCGAGGGCTCGGGTGGATTTCAGATAGGCTACAAAGTGGTTTTAGACTTAGAAGCATAGTTGGTGTATGCTTACATGTGGTGCTGGATTGTAAATCTCGCATGTTCGAGGTCTGGCTCGAAAATGCGAGCCTCGCTTTTGCGAAGGATACTTCGCATTTGTGAGCGTGGGTTGGTTGGGCAGGACTCGCAATTGCGAGGAAGAGTTCGCATTTGTAGACATAGCAGCGATCGCATTTGCGATCCAAGAGTCGCAATTGCAACTCAGCAATGTTAGACTAGGCTTCGCATTTGCGAAGTAAAAGTACACAATTGCAAAGGGTGAGTGCGCAATTACGATAACTGCAGCTGGGTAAAGAGGGGAAACGGGAAATTAGCTCATTTATTTGAAACTCTCAACCCTAAACACCCTAAAGGCGATTTTCCCAAGAGATTTTCTTCCTAAATTCAATGGTAAGTGACACTTAATCCATTTCTTTTCAATTACCCATTACATTCCATAAGGTTTCAACATCAAATCTAGGATTTTCATGGTAGAAATTAGGAATATTGGTAGAATTAGGGATTATTGTAAAATTGGAATTAAGACCTCGAATTGAGGTCGAATATCGAATTGAATTGCATAACTGGGCTCGGGGGTGAATAAGTGATCGGGTTTAGGTCCGAACCTCGGGTTTTGACCAAGCGGGTCCGAGTTTGAATTTTGTTGACTTTTTCAATAATGATCTAAATTGAACCTCTTTCACTCGTGGGTAGTTTCTAAGGCTTATTTTGAATCGTTTGGTTAATAATTTGTTAGAATTGGAGGCTTGTTCGAAAGGCAAGGCCGTGGTTGAACTTTGAGTTGATTGCGGAGTGAGGTAAGTGTTGGGTCTAACCTTGATTTGAGGGAATTAGGAACCCTTGAGTTATGTGCTATGTGAATTATATGTGTAGCGGCATATATACTAGGTGACAAGTGTATGTACGCCGTCAAATTACTTGTTTCCATGTTTTCCGGTATTTCATTAATTACTTAGTTCCATGACTTAACCGTTATATTACTTGTTTTCCCTATCTTCATAGCTCAATATTATGTCTTGTCTTCATGCCTTAATTGCTGCATGCTTATTTGACCTCCATTCCATAATTGCTACATGCTATTTAGCATTTATTGTATCAAAATGTCTATCCCCTCCCCGATTCCATAATTATTTACTACTTGTCTTGATTTGTTTTCCTCATATATCTAAATTGTCTTATGCCTTGTTGCCTTATAGTTTCGTAATGATTGTTGTCTTCATTGACGCATTTTCACTTGTACGTATTGTTAAAAGTTGATACCGTTGAGTTAGTAAAGTTGAGACATCCGAGTAGTTCGAGCCTCTTGATTATCATATTATTCTTCATTGCTCGTACGATTGTCCTCTTAATGTATGATTTCTTGTAAATCTTAGTTATTGAGTTACTATTGTTAATTGACATTGTTTGGAGAACGGGTTGCACGCCGCAACTGTAACGACCCGGCCGGTCGTTTCGAGAGTTATAGCCCAGTTTCTCCTATTTCTGCTTCTTTTTGTGTTCTTCAGCTATATTATGATATGTTGGGTTAGTTGGTTCGGGTCCGGAGTGGTTTCATAGTGAATTGAGACACTTAGTCTCTTTATTAGAAGCTTAAGTTGGAAAACTCAACCGGATGCTGACTTATATGTAAACTATCTCAGATTTGAATTTTGATGGTTCCGTTAGCTCCGTTAGGCGATTTTGGACATGGGAGCGCATCTGGAATGTGATTTGGAGGTCCGTAGTGAAATTAGGCTTAAATTGGCGAAAATTAAAAAAAGGCAAAAATTAAAAATTTGGCGATTTTGGTTGGCAGTGAAAAATTTGATATCGGGGTCGGAATGGATTTTCGGAAGTTGGAGTAGGTTCGTGGTGTCATTTGTGACGTGTGTGTAAAATTTGAGGTCATTCGGACGTGGTTTGATATGTTTCGACGTCGTTTGCGGAATTTGAAAGTTTAGAAGTTCTTAGGCTTGAGTGATTCGAAGGTTCGACTAAGTTCGTATGATGTTATAGGACGCCATGGTATATTTGGTCGAGGTTCCGAGGGCCTCGGGATGATTCTAGGTGGTTAACGGAAGGTTTGGAACTTGAAAAATACAGCTGAAGCTGCTGGTTCTGGTGTCTTCCGCTCCTGCGGAGTGGGAGCCGCAGGTGCGAGCCCACAGGAGTGACTGAGGAGCCTCAGATGCGGCCATGGAGGACCTGGTCAGGAACTGCAGGTGCGAAGGTGCGAGAAGGAATCCGCAGGGGCGAGGTAGTTTCCGCACCTGCGATGATCGCATATGCGGTCGAGAGTCGCAGAAGCGGTCCAGTGGTTTTAAGTGACTTTCCGTAGAAGCGGAGCTTGGTCCGCAGCTGCGGCATCGCAGAAGCGCCAAAAGGGACCGTAGGTGCGGTTTCACTAGGCAGAATGTATAAATAGAGGACTTCGAGATTTTTTCTCATTTCCACAATTTTGAACTCGAACTTTGGAACTTTTGAGGTGAAATTTGAAGGAAATTCAAGGTTATTCATAGAGGTAAGTTCCTTGAGCCTAATTATCCTTAACTATGGTGTGTTTTCGTTGATTTCTCATCTAATTAGTGGGGTTTTGGAGTAAAATTGGGGGTTAGGGCTTAGGATTTTGGAGAGTGGATTTTGGGGAGTTTAGAGATCAAATGATGTCAGATTTTAATGAGTTTAGTATGGTTAGACTCGTGAGTCAATGGGCTTTCGGGTTTGGTAATTTTTGTCGGCTTTTGAGACGTGGGCCCGGGGGGTCGGGTTGAGCCGAATTCGAATTTTTGGGTCTAATTTGATAGCTTTCTTGTGGGATTGATCCCTTAAACCTATTGTAATGACGTTGTACTGTTTGTGACTAGATTCAGAGCATTTGGAGGCCGATTCGAATGGAAAGGGCATTCCGGAGTACAATTCTACGCCGTTGAGGTAAGTAATAATCTTAAATCTGGTTTTGAGGGTATGAAACCCCGAGAATTTGTATGATGTGAATATTTGGAGGTGACGCACATACTAGGTGACAGGCGTGTGAGTGTGCACCGTGAGGGATTGTAACTTGGCCCGTCCCGTGAGTCTGTAAAGTCGAATAGCCATTGTTATTACTTGTTCTTCCTTGTCTTTGAGCAATTGACTGCCTTTCATGTTAGAAACCATGCTTAGGCCATATGTTATCATTGTTGGGACCCGCAGCGGTCGTATACTTGTTGAATTGACTGCTAATTATTGTCTTGTACTCAGTCACAGTCTTACTTGTGTGTAATATCTCTGTTTCCTCTCATTTCTTGTTGAAACTTGTTGTATTCTCTGTTTGGGCTAATTATTATGAAATTTTGTGAGCCCAAGGGGCTGGAGAGGTTAGTGACTGAGATAGGGCCTGAGTGCCGAGCTGCGAGCTGTGAGGTATATTGGATCGGGTTGCACGCCGCAACAATATTGGATCGGGTTGTACGCCGCAATAATATTGGAACGGGCTGCGCGCCACAACAATATAGCGCTTGGGCTGAAAGAGCCCCTCCGTAGTCTGTACACCCCCAGTGAGCGCATGTACCTATTGAGAGTGTGTATTGAGGGCTGAGAGCCGAGAGTATGAGCTTATGGGATGAGTTGAGTGACTGCTGCCTTGAGAGGCTGTACTTGCTTTTATTTATTATTGCACTTGGTTGCTGTCCTATGTTGTTGTGAAATTCTGGAAGATTCATATATGTTTTACTTGGGCTCGAACTGATATGACTTATTCCACTGGATTTGAAAGCATGTTCACTCTTTACTGAAAACTTTTGATATGAACTGTATTTTTATAGCTCGTCACTACTTCTCAGTTCCTTATTTAATTCTGTTACTTGCTGAGTTGGCTGTACTCATACTATACCCTGCACTTCATGTGCATATTTAGGTGTGTACGGTTCTGGCGGTCGCTAAGTTCGTGCGCGAGCTGACTATCGGAGATTTACGAGATAGTTGTCGGCGTCCGCAGTCCTTGTTTCTCCTTTTTTATTATCTTTATCACTTATTTTGGCATTTGGCACAGACTCTAGAAGACTCGTTTTTCTAGATTGGTTGTTAGATGCTCGTGACTTAGTGACACCCCGATGTCAGGCTATTTTTCCGCACTTATATTTTATTTGGGTTATACCCCCGTATTTATGAGAAACTCCGGTTATTTTAAATGTCTTAATTCTTTTCTGTTAAATTTTGAAAGTATTTTGGAAAGGTCGACTTGCCTAGTACCACGATAGGCGCCATCACGACGGGTTAGGTTTTGGGTCGTGACAACAACGTAAATTGAAAAGAAATGAATTGAAAATACAGATTAAGGATGGACTATGATATTGATAGATGATTATATAGAAGGGTCGGGTTGCATGCCGCAACGGATTTATTTATAGTTTATATTGTGGAATCGGGTTGCACTCCGCAACACGTTGATGAATGTTATATTTGTTGTGATTATTGAATTAGTTGAGATGAGTTATATGATTGGTTATTCGGGACTCTCTGCTGGTTGATTTGAGTTTCGTTGATATGAGTTATCTCCTTTATTTATATTCCTGTCTTTCTGTTGTTATTATTATTATTATTGCGTATAGGTTAATGTAAGTGACCCGCCTTAGCCTCGTCACTACTTCATCTAGGTTAGGCTCGGCACTTACAGAGTACATGGGGTAGGTTGTACTCATACTACACTCTGCACTTCCTGTGCAGATACCAGAGTTAGTCCCAACGGCGTATCGTAGACTTGCTTGGATACAGCTACCCAGAGGAGGCTTGAGGTATAGTTGCACGGCGTCCGTAGTTCTGAAGTCCTCTTCTACTTCTTTTAGCTATTTATTTGATTCAGACATTTATGTTTATTTCAGCCCATCATTTATAGTATCTTAGACGCTCATGTATTCGTGACACCAGAGGCTATGGAGTTTAGGAAAAATATCACCTCTTTCTTACGCTATCGTGTAATTTTATTCTATCATTGATGATTGAACTATTCTATTCTTGTTCTCTCGCAGATGGCGAGAGCACGCGCAGCATCAGCAGCGTGGCAGGAGCCAGAGCCCCCAGTGGCAGTTACGACTAAGGGCAGAGGTCGAGACCGAAGTCGTGCCAGAGCACGAGGCAGAGCTCAGCCAAGAGCTCGAGCAGCAGCACCCGCAATTGAGCCTCAGGTAGATTTTGATGAGGAGGTTCCAGCTCAGACGGTGCCCATCGGACCAGCTCAGGTCCCGGAGGGGTTTATAGCCATTCTAGTGCTTCAGGACGCTCTAGTCCGTTTGGTGGGCCTTATGGAGAGTATTGCCCAGACCGGTACATTCCCGGTGGCTCCAGCAGTCTCTCGGGCTGGGGGAGGAGCATAAACTCCCGCTACTCACACCCCGGAGCAGGTGGCTCCCAGGTATCAGACTCCAGCAGCCTAACCGGTTGGCGTGGTTCAGCCAGTTGTGGCGGCACAGGCCGATGATAGGCCCACTTTGTCTTCTAAGGCTAGATTGAGGTTGGATAAGTTTACCAAGATCTTTTAATTTCACTTCAGTGGTGAAACTTCTTGAGGACCCACATGATTTTCTGGACTGTTGAAACGAGGTGCTGCTGAACATGGGTATAGTTGAGACCAATGGGGTCAATTTTGCCGTATTTCAGATGATTGGTTCCGCCCGTAGATGATGGAGAGATTATATGTTAACTAGACCAGCTCGGTTGCCTGCACTTACCTCGGATCAGTTCTCATAACTATTTCTAGAGAAGTTCATTCCTGTCACTCTGAGAGAGGAGTACCGCAGGTTGTTCGAGCATCTTCAACAGGGTAGTATGACCGTCATCGAGTATGAGACTCAATTTGTGGACCTAACTCGCCATGCTACTATTTTGCTTCCTACTGAGAGGGAAAGAGTGAGGAGATTTATTTATGGACTCACTTACACTATCACCCTTCAGATGACAAAGGGAACTGGGAGTGACATTTCTTTCCAGACGGTTGTAGATATTGCTAGACTGATCGAGTTGGTTCATGCTCAAGAGAGGAGGCCGGTGTCAGATAGGAGGCCTCGTCACTTTGTTGGGTTCAGTGGTGCCTCATCTGGAGCCAGGGGTTCTTTTGGTAGAGGCCATCATCCTAGGTCATTTCAATCAGCTCTTCAGGTAGCCCACAGTACTTCAGGCGATCGTGGTTCTTACGGGTCTCGTCTTGAGCAGCCGGCATTCAATGCACATCCATCTCCTATCAGTGCACCAACACTCTAGAGTTACTACAGTGGTTATTCGGACCGTTAGGGTCAGTCCTCGTTTCAGCAGCCGAGGGGCTGCTTTGAGTATGGAGACATATATCACATCAGAAGGTATTGCCCTAGATTAGCGAGCAGCATATCTCAGCAGGTTTCTCATGCCATTATACCAGCACCGATTGCCCCACTACCCACGCAGCCAACTAGAGGTAGGGGTCAAGCAGCCAGTGGTGGAGGTCAGGCCGTTAGAGGTTGAGGTCATACCGTTAGAGGTGGAGGTCAACCAGCTAGAGGCCATCCCAGAGACGTGGTTCAGAGTCGTAGGGCCCAACCCCAATGTTATGCTTTCTCAACCAGACCTGAGGCCGAGTCATCTGATGTCGTTATCACAGGTATTGTTCTCATTTTCCATAGAGATGCTTCATTTATATTTGATCCGGGATCTACTTATTCCTATGCATCATCGTATTCAGCTTCATGTCTGGTTATGCCTCGTGATTCTTTGAGTGCTCCTATGTATGTGTCCACATCTGTGGGAGATTATATTATTGTAGATCGTGCTTATCGCTCGTGTGTGATTTCTATTGGGAGTCACGAGACTAGTGTAGACCTCCTACTTCGTGATATGGTAGATTTTGATATTATCTTGGGTATGAATTAACTGTCACCTTATAATGCTATATATGACAGTCACACCAAGACGGTGACCATGGCCATACCAGGTTTGCCTCGATTAGAGTAGAGAGGAACTCCTGGCCACTCTACCACCAGAGTTATTTCTTATGTGAAGGCTCGACGTATGGTCGAGAAGGGATGTCTAGCTTATTTGGACTATGTTCGTGATTCTAGTGTGGAGGTTCCCTCCGTGGATTCCGTACTAGTTATTTGTGAGTTTCCTGAAGTATTTCCTGCAGATCTGTCGGGGATGCCACCTGACAGGGATATTGACTTATGTATCGATTTGGCTCCGGACACTCAACCTATTTCTATTCTGCCATACCGTATAGCCCCACCGGAATTGAAGGAATCGAATGAGCAGTTGCCAGATCTGCTTGATAAGAGCTTCATTAGACCTAGTGTCTCGCCCTAGGGTGCGCCCGTGTTGTTCGTGAATAAGAAATATGGATCGATGAGGATGTGTATAGACTATCGGCAGTTGAACAAATTCACTATAAAGAACAAGTATCTGTTGGCGAGGATTGATGACTTATTTGATCAGCTTCGGGGTGCCAAGGTATTTTCGAAGATTGATTTGAGGACTGGATACCATCAATTGAATATTAGGGCATCTGATGTCCCTAAGACGGCTTTTCGGACTTGGTGTGGGCATTATGAGTTCCTAGTGATGTCATTTGGGTTGACAAATGCCCCAGCAATATTTATGGACTTGATAAACCGGGTGTTCAAGCCCTACTTGGATTCTTTTTGGCGGATTATTATCGCCGGTTCGTGGAGGAGTTTTCATCCATAGTAGCCCCATTGACTGGATTGACCCAGAAAGGTGCCCTGTTTAGATGTTCGGATGAGTGTGAATTGAGCTTTCAGTAGCTCAAAACTACTTTGACTACGACACCAGTGTTGGTGTTGCCCACAAGTTCAGGATCTTACATGGTGTATTGTGATGCATCTCGTATTGGGTTCAATGTAGCATTGATGCAGGAGGGCAGGGTGATTGTATACGCATCATGGCAGTTGAAGGTTCACGAGAAAAATTACCCTGTTCATGACTTGTAGTTGGTAGCCATTGTTCATACGCTGAAGATTTGGAGGTACTATCTTTACGGCGTGTCGTAGGAGGTATTCACAGATCATCAGAGTCTACAGTGTTTGTTCAAGCAAAAGGATCTCAACTTGAGGTAGTGGAGGTGGTTGGAGCTGTTGAAAGACTATGATATAACTATTTTGTACCATCCCGGGAAGGCCAATGTGGTGGCTGATGCCTTGAGTAGAAAGGCAGTGAGTATGGGTAACCTTGCGTAAATTCCAGTTGGTGAGAGATCGCTTGCAGCAGATGTTCAGGCTTTGGCCAATCAGTTCGTGAGGTTAGATGTTTCAGAGTCCAGTCGTGTGCTAGCTTGCACAGTCACTCAGTCTTCCTTGTATGAGCGCATAAGAGAGCGCCAGTATGATGATCCTCATTTGCTTGTCCTTAAGGACACGGCGTGACACGGTGGTGCCACGCATGTTATTGTTGGAGATGATGGGGTTTTAAGGATGTAGGGTTGTATTTGTGTGCCCAAATGTGGATGTACTTCGTGAGTTGATTCTTGAAGAGGACCACAGTTCCCGGTATTCTATTCATCCGGGTGCCGCCAAGATGTATCAGGACTTAAAACAGCATTGTTGGCGGAGGAGGACGAAAAAGGATATAGTTGCATATGCAACTCGGTATCTAAATTGTCAGCAAGTAAAGTACGAGCATCAGAGGCCTTGTGGTTTGCTTCAGAGGTTAGAGATTCTTGAGTGGAAGTGGGAGTGTATCACTATGGATTTTGTTGTTGGACTCCCATAGACTCAAAAGAAGTTCGACGTAGTATGGGTCATTATGGACAGGCTGACCAAATCCGCATGTATCATTCAAGTGGCAGTTACCTATTCTTCAGAGTGGTTAGCTGAAATCTACACCCGCGAGATCATCCGTCTTTACGGTGTGCCCATATCTATCATTTCTTATTGAGGTACGCAGTTCGCCTCGCACTTCTGGAGGGTCGTACAACGTGAGTTGGGCATGCAGGTTGAGTTGAGCACATGATTTCATCCCCAGACGGACGGGCAGTCCTAGCGCACTATTCACATATTGGAGGATATACTCTGCGCATGTGTTATGGATTACAGGGGGTTCTTGGGATCTGTTCTTGCCACTAGCAAAATTTGCCTACAACAACAACAACCAATCTAGCATTCAGATGACTCCCTATGAGGCATTGTGTGGGAGGCAGTGTCGTTCGCCAGTTGGTTGGTTTGAGCCGAGAGAGGCTCGATTGCTGGGTATAGATTTGGTTCAGGATGCCTTGGATAATGTCAGGATTATTCAGGATTGACTTCGCACCGCTCAGTCCAGGAAGAAGAGTTATGCCGACCGTAGAGTTCGTGATGTTGCATTCATGGTTAGAGAGAGGGTATTGCTCCAGGTTTCACCCGTGAAGGGTGTGATGCGGTTCGGAAGGAAAGGCAAGTTAAGGCCTAGGTATATCGGACCCTTTGAGATTCTTGGGAAAGTGGGTGAGGTGGCCTACAAGCTCGCATTCCCACCTAGCTTATTAGCAGTCCATCTGGTGTTCCATGTATCTATGCTCCGAAAGTATCACGGTGATTCGTCTGATTTGTTAGATTTCAGTTCAGTCGAATTGAATAAATATTTGACTTATGAGGAGGAGCCGATGGCTATTCTAGCCCCGTAGGTTCGACAGTTGAGGTCTAAGAATTATCCTTCAGTTCGAGTGCAATGGAGAGGTCAGTCGATCGAGGAACCTACGTGGGACTCCGAGTCGTACATTCGGAGTAGATATCCACAACTTTTCATCGGTCCATGTACTTTTCTATATCCGTTCAAGGACCAACATTTGTTTTAGAGATGAAAAATGTGATGACCCGATAGGTCATTTTCAGTTTTATCCCTCATTTATGTGCTTCGAAACCTCGATTAGCTCTGTTTAGATTTCTTCGATTTGCGTGTGCAGTCCATGTGTTCTTCCAAAAGGTTTTAATGTAAAAAATTGAGAAAAATGTAAAATCGTGCCTTGAAATTTATTTGAGTTGACTTTGGTCAACTTTTTGAGCAAACGGACCCGGATTAGTGTTTCAGAAGTTCCTAACTTGATTTAACGTAATTTGTTGAAAACTAGAAGTTTAAAGGTTTAAAGAATTCATAAGTTTGACCGTAGTTTGATTTTGTTGCTATCGGGTTCGAATTTCGGTTCCGAAATTTGGTATAGGTTCGTTTCAGTATTTATGACTTATCTGCAAAATTTGGTGCAAGACGGAGTTGATTTGATGTGCTTCGGACTTATCAGTATTTATGACTTATCGAATTTCGGTTCCGAACTTACATGTTCTTAAGTTTTATTAAAAATTTCATTCGTTTTGTTGTCCGATTCATAGTTCTAGGTGTTATTTTAGTATTGTGATCACGCGAGCGAGTTCATATGATATTTTTGAATATGTGTGCATAGAGTGGTTTCGGACTTAGAGGCGTAGCTGGTGCATGTTTACATCTGGTGCTGGACTGCATATCTCGCATTTGCGAGGTCTGGCTCGCAAATGCGAGCCTCGCTTTTGCGAAAGATTCTTAGCATTTGCAATCATGGGTTGGCTGGGCAGGACTTGCAATTGTGAGGAAAAGTTCGCATTTGCCGACATAGCAGCGATCACATTTGCGATCCAAGAGTCAAATTACTTGCGGAGTGAGGTAAGTATTGGGTATAACCTTGATTTGAGGGAATTACGAACTCTTGAGCTATTTGCTATATGAATTACATGTGTAGCGGCGTATATGCGAGGTAACGAGTGTATATACGTCGTCAAATTACTTGTTTTCATATATTTCCGTATTTCATTAATTATTTTGTTGCATGACTTAACTGTTACATTACTTGTTTTCCCTATCTTCTTAGCTTAATACTATGTCTTGTCTTCATGCCTTAACTGTTATATTCTTATTTGACTTCCATGCCATAATTGCTACTTGCCATTTAGCATTTCTTGTATCAAAATGTCCATCCCCTCCTTGATTCCATACTTATTTACTACTTGTCTCGATTTGTTTCTTATCTAAATTATCTTATGACTTGTTGCCTTCTAGTTTCGTAATAATTGTTGTCTTCATTGAAGTAATATCACTTGCAGGTATTGTTAAAAGTAGATACCGTTGAATTGGTAAAGTTGAGACATCCGAGTAGTTCGAGCCTCTTGATTATCATGTTATTCTCCATTGCTCGTACAATTGTCCTCTTAATGTATGATTTCTTGTAAATCTTAGTTATTGAGTTACTGTTGTTAATTGATATTATGTGGGGAGAGGGTTGCACGCCGCAACGGAAATTGAAAAGAAATAAATTGAAAAGGCGGAATAAGGATGGACTATGATATTGACGAATTTGTTTAAAGTTTATATTGTGGGATCGGGTTGCACGCCTCAACACGTTGATGAAAGTTATATTTGTTGTGATTGTTTAATTAGCCTCGGTTGTAAAGATGAGTTATACGACTGGTTATTCGGGACTCTCTGCTGGTTGATTTGTGTTTCGTTGATATGAGTTACATGCCTTACTTCTATTCATATCTTTCTGTTATTACTATTATTATTGCGTAAGTAAGTGACCCGCCTTAGCCTCGTCACTACTTCGTCGAGATTAGGCGCGGCACTTCGGAGTACATGGGGTCGATTGTACTCATACTACACTCTGCACTTCTTGTGCAGATACCGAAGTTGGTCCCAGCACCGTACCGTAGACTTGCTCGGATCCAGCTACCTAGAGGAGGCTTGAGGTATAGTTGCACGGCGTCCGCAGCTCTGAAATCCCCTTCAACTTCTTTTAGTTATTTATTTGATTCAGACAGTTATGTTTATTTCAAACCATTATTTGTAGTATCATAGACGCTCATGTATTCGTGACACCAAATCCGGGGTTGTATTTGAATGTCATCACTTATTAGTTTATTTATCTTGTTTTAGACTATTCACTTTCTTTACTGTCATCATATTTGAAGTTTGTTAAAAAATAGTTAATAAATATATGTGACGTTGGCTTGCCTAGCAAGTGAAATGTTAGGCGCCATCACGATCCCGAGGGTGGGAATTTCGGGTCGTGACATTATCGGTTCAAACCCCTCTGGGCATGTATATTTTTTAGATGGGGCACAAAAATATGAAAACATAAAATGAGGTTGCGAAGGTTCAAACTTGCGGCCTCACATAGAAATATTTTGACTCTAATACTCAACTCTTTGTGATAAGCGGTGTCACTTTATTATATTTTACTGTTTTCTTATTTTTTTATTTGAATTATGTAAGAATAATTAGTAAAGATTTTCGACGAAGCGGTGTCACGTGCTAAAGTAGATCCGCCCCTACTCAGGATGGAGCCAAAGAAAGACAAATTAGAGAATGGATGTAACTCTTGCTCGACATATAATAGAGTAATACGAATTCTAAAAATGGAAAAACTCCTAACATAGAGCACATTTTTCTTTAATAGAGTCTGAGTTTAAATTAGGCCGACTAATAAAAACAAAATACGAGATGAATATTGAGAAAAGGCAAAAAGACCGTCACAATTTTCTACTTAGAGCCCGTTTGGATTAGTTGATTTAAAGTAGTTGATAAGTATTAGGTGTTGAAAAGCACTTTTACTTGCTGAAACTAATTTAATAAATAAGCAGTTACGTGTTTGGACCCAAGTGCTGAAATTGATAATAAGTTGCTGCAGTTTTGGTAAAAAAGTGTTGATAATCTCTTTTTCTGATAAAATAACTTAAATGACCTTAGAAGTGTTTACACTATAAGGGCGTAATTTCTTCAAGATTTTAGATTCTAGATCGACTCAAATACAAAATAATATATTTGTCATTTTACTTTAAATACAAATGTGATTAGATAAGATTAATTTATGATATATATAATTTATTTTATGATAAGCATATAATCATAAGTTATATAATAATAATAATTTATCTCTTGTCTTCATCACCGGTATCCATTGAGATTAATACAACACTTAAAAAGCAATACACCAAAAATTTGATATGTCCTTGTTTAATACTTATAGTTCAAAGATTAATACACAATCAAATAAATACAAAATATGCAAAGGAATAGAGAATTTTCTTACCTCAAATATTGTCAACGAGAATTGCAGACATGAAGAGGCGGAGGGTTTAGGTTTGAAGAAATATGAGGCAGTGAATATCGATGTAGTAGGAGTTTTGTTTTAAAACGGAATATTTTAGGGGTAAAATAGTAAAAATTTTGGTCAAACTTAAAGTGCTATAAGCTAAAAATTCATAAGTTGGGGGTGACTAGCTTATGGCTTTTAACTTATTTATGACTTATAAGCACTTGACCTATAAATATTTTTTACTTCACCAAATGCGTAAATAAGTCGAAAAGTGCTTATAAACTAGTTTGATCAGCTTATAAGCTTAACCAAACACCTTCGTATTCTTAATGTTACTGGAAGTTGGAGCAAAAGACGCTTATAGTAATTACGATTTAGATACAAACATTTCAATATCATTCTCTGATTAATTAAATCACTGCTAATTTCGTACAGTTATTGAAGTAGATTTAGTCATTTAACTACTATGTGTGTAGCTTGTCAGTTTAATGTCGATGATTGATGAGTAAAAAGACTTATGTTACAGCTTGTTTGGATGGTTGTTATCTATTGTACCTTATTGTATTGTTATCCCAAAATCATGTTTGTTTTGATTGTTTATTTAAAATTGATTGTATCGCATTGTTAAATTCATTGTTTCGGACAACCAAAAACTTCATTTTATGAAACAACCGATTTGGTGTAGCTGGATCGTTTCCTATTTTCTTTTTCAATTATGCTCTTACTTATTATTTTATAATTCTATTTTATCATTTATTTATCTTTTTAACTACAAATCTCCAACCCATTGACCTACTTTGTCTTCTTCCATCTTTTCTAGACTTGGTTTGCCCCGTTTTTTTAACCTCCATTCGATTCTTTGTCTCTTTCCATTGTTTTAATATTT
This sequence comes from Nicotiana tabacum, assembly GCF_000715075.1. Taxonomy (NCBI): domain Eukaryota; kingdom Viridiplantae; phylum Streptophyta; class Magnoliopsida; order Solanales; family Solanaceae; genus Nicotiana; species Nicotiana tabacum. The sequence continues at coordinate 139,359,588 of NC_134102.1, forward strand.
TTTGTTGCTAATATTAGTTAATCTTTTCTTTCCCTAGGTTTTTGCTCTTGTTTCCAAGCTACGTAATTAATGATAAATTAGCAGAAAAAGGTTGTCTTAAATTATTTTTATGTGTAATTCTTGATAAATTTTAATTAAAATAATTGGGAGTATTTTAGTTAACTTATCAGTTACAGTACATTACTATACAACCAAACCAAATAACAAAATGTTATTTAACAACAAATGATACAATCTATTCAAATGTTGTATCCATAAAATGATACAATACAATATAATACAGTATAATATAATACATTATAAAACGATGGGTAACAATGATCCAAACATAGCGTGAATATATGAAAATGTAAACAGGAAAATTCTTTTAAGCAAATGAAGTAATTAATTATTTATAAGCGTTTTTCCTCCTCAAACGAGGTTTTTCTTAAATTTTTCACTTTTTGTATCTCATTTTTGTGATGTTTTTACTATTTAGCGACGCAGTTTTTTCCATTCTACGATTACATCGAGCACTTTTTGTGTATTTTCTAAAATATGTAAAGTAGAACATTCCACAAACAGCTGGCAGTTGAACTCAAAGGGGTTTGCTTTGGATCTTGCCTCATATAAATTCCACTCGCACGGAAGGACAAAGTTAGGAATCATATAAGGACGGATTGTGGATTCAATTGTGGAAGCATCGTTTTTTACAAGGGGATCAAAAGCCTTGAGATGACCCGGAGAGATCGAGCCAAAGCGAGACAATATATTGATGTATACGGTCAAAATCGGTTTCGACCTTCGTATGATTAGTCAAGATTGGAATATAATGGATCGAAGGTCATCTTCATAATATCGGGTATGAGATCCGAAGCCAGGTTACCAAGCTCAAGTTTCGAGTACCAATTAAGTACCGAGCTCGAAGTCAATACCGAACTCGATTCCAAATCGAACTATGATGTGAGGCGGTGTTATCGAGCTTAAAAGCCAGAGACCAACCAATACCGAGCCAAAATCAATACCGGGCCACGAGCCAATATCAAGCTCTAAACCTGAAAATCGACCAACACCAAGTCCGATCAAGATCGAGCCAAGAGACAAGAGCCGTTACAGCCGCACTAAGGGAGGTAATCTCGGCGGGAATTAGGGGAAAGTTAATCTCTCATGGGATCTCCACTATGTATTTAAAATTATATCTAAAGTAGGATCCCTCCACTATAAGAGGGATAGTTAATATTTCTGCAGACTATCCAACATGAAGGCATACATACACTCTTATATTCAAATATTACTATTGACAGAGAAATACAGTAGAGATTATCCTCTCGTGAGCTTTATACATTGATTCATCTTGCTAGTTCATAAAATCGCTCACTAATTCAATATTGGTTCGTATTTCATTCTTTGCAAGTCAATATTCGATATATTTCTACTTACTTTCCGATTTGTGCCAAGTTGTACCACGTATCCTTAGAACTACGTATAAATTCAACTCTATCCGTTTTTCGGGTAAACAATTTGGCGACCACCGTGGGGCTAAGGATAATAGTGGTTGTTTGGTACGAATATCTACATAACACACCATTTTACACTTGCTCTTGGAAGTATCTTTGATTTCAGATTGAAAACGACAAATTCTCAATTAATGGCCCTACCTATCGACAACGAAGCTGGCCTTCAAGATGAGAACAACAACTTAACCCCTAGGGGCGGAAGGCCACTCGTCGATCCTGTTGGAGCTCGGGTCGAAGAACCAATAGACGTCAATTCACATGCGGCCATCGAGGCGAACCAACATTCCGACCCTGAAAATAGCATTCATGGTGGAACTCGGTCTACAGCTCAAAATACCCAAAACGCTAAGGAAAACGGAATCAGTTTGCGTATGATCTTCAAGATGTTGCAAGCTCAACAAGTAGCAATAGTCCAGTTGCAGAGCCAAACCTAGGCACCGACCAGACTCGAGCCCAGTCCACCCAAAGAAGTCACCCACAAAATGAGGCCAGCTATAGTAAGGTCAAATGAGCAAGAATCGGGGACTAATCTCGAAATTGTTAAGATGCTCGAAGTACTGACAAAACGAATAGAGTCAGGAGAAAGGAGAATCGAGGCAAGAGACAAAAAAGTGGAAACATATAACTCCAGGGTTGATCAGATCCCGGGGGCACCACCGATATTGAAGGGCTTAGATTCCAAAAAATTCATACAAAAGCCTTTCCCCCCGAGCGCGGCTCCTAAACCGATCCCAAAGAAGTTTCGTATGTCCGAGATTACTAAATATAATGGAACGACCGACCCCAAGGAACATTTCACCTCTTACACATGTGCCATCAAAGGGAATGATCTAGAGGACGATGAGATCGAATCTGTATTATTGAAACAATTCGGTGAAACCCAGTCAAAGGGAGCAATGATATGGTATCATAATTTACAGTCTAACTCTATTGATTCTTTCGCTATGCTTGCAGATTCTTTCATAAAAGCACATGTTGGGGCCATAAAGGTCGAGACTAGGGAGTCGGACCTATTTAAGGTAAGACAAAAGGATAACGAGATGCTAAGAGAATTCGTATCTCATTTCCAAACGGAGCGAATGGATCTACCACCGGTCACTGACGATCGGGCTGTACAAGCTCTCACTCAAGGACTGAACGAGCGGAGCTCGATGGCTTCACGACAGTTGAAGCAGAATTTGATTGAGTACCCGGCTATTACTTGGGTCGATGTACACAATCGATATCAATCGAAGATCAGAGTTGAAGACGTCCAGTTGGGTTCTGGGTCCGTTATTAAAAGGAATACCAACCGAGAACAAAGGCCGATCAGGGACCGATATCGGGCGTATAGTAGAAATCCTACAGACTCGGTGTGATAAACGGCAATCAACTACCAAGCAATTGGAACGTGTCACACCTAAAACAATACTATTGCTAAGGTATGATCCGCCCCTATTCAATTATATTTCAAAACTAACCCTTGTAGATGTTCGAATAAAGACGGATGGATTATTTAACTCGAAGCCTTTAGGCCAGAAAGCACGCGTTGCACTCTTTTTCCCTTAGACCGTTTTTTGTCCCAAATGGATTTTTCGGCAAGGTTTTTTAATGAGGCAGCCATTGATCGCGCTAACTTAGAACAATTCGACAGTATCCAAGGCCTCTTTACAATTAACCTCGAATACTGGGGGGCATTACCGTTGAATATATCAAGTTATATCAAGTTCGATACAAAGAAGTTACTTCACGACAACAGGGTTTCGATAGGAAAAATTGTAAGAGCCAAATGGTCAAAACGAACCATGCTCGTGTATTTAGCTCGATCCCTGGTACAAAAGCATGAACACATGTATAATGACAGAGAAAATTCTCCTTTACCGATATCTCATATTTCAGAATCCATCCCCTATTTCGTGATCTATTATACAAACAGGCTCAAGGACCGACCATTACCCCATAAATCGGGGACTGCCAAACCGAAAAATCAATGAGATCAAGCCCCACATAAAGTCCACGGGCTACATCACTTCGAGTTCGAGCAACACTCACTCGACTATAAAGCCTAAGGGCTACCCCAACTCGAGTTCGAGCAACCATTATCACTCGGGGACTATCTACAAAGCCCAAGGGCTACTGTAATACCCCAAAAAATTTCGAAGTACTTAAGTGGTAAGCCAGGTAAATTTTGCAAAGAAAATAATATTTCATGGTGTCGGACTAGGTTTACGTGTTTGACTCTACCAGAGGGTATAGATGGATTTGTGGTATATTGTGATGCTTCAAGAATCGGGTTTGGATGTGTATTAATGCAACATGGGAAGGTGATAGCTTATGCTTCTAGGCAACTAAAGAATCATGAAAAGAACTATCCAACACATGATTTAGAACTTGCGGCGGTGGTATTTGCATTGAAAATTTGGCGTTATTATTTATATGAGGTCCATGTGGATATATTCACGGACCATAAGAGCCTTCAATATATTTTCAAACATAAGGAATTGAATCTGAGGCAGAGAAGATGGCTTGAATTACTCAAAGATTATGACATTAATATTTTATACCATCCGGGGAAGGCTAATATTGTGGTGGATGCTCTTAGCCGGAAATATATGGGTAGTTTGGCTCACTTGGAGGCATATCAGAGGCCATTAGCCAAGGAAGTTCACCGATTGGCTAGTTTGGGAGTTCGTCTTGCGGACTCTAGTGAAGGAGGGGTAATTGTGCAAAATAGGGCTGAATCATTGCTTGTTGTGGAAGTCAAAGAGAAGCAATACAACGATCCATTGTCGGTGCAATTGAAAGAGGGGATTCATAAACATAAGACCATGGCCTTTTCTCTTGGCATGGATGATGGTACACTAAGGTACCAAGGGCAACTTTGTGTTCCAAATGTGGATGGTCTTCGTGAAAGAATTTTGACTGAAGCTCACCCTTCTAGGTATTATGTGCACCCAGATTCTACAAAAATGTATCATGATCTTAAGGAAGTCTATTGGTGGAATTATATGAAGAGAAATGTGGCGGACTTTGTAGCAAGATGTCCGAACTATCAGCAAGTGAAGGCCAAACACCAAAGTCCCGGTGGGTTGGCACAGAACATAGAAATTCCAATGTGGAAATGGAAAATGATTAATATGGACTTCGTGGTAGGATTACCGCACACTCCGCGCAAGTTTGACTCAATTTGGGTGATTGTGGATCGACTCACGAAATCAGCACACTTTTTGCCGGCTAAGTCTACCGACACGGTGGAGCAGTATGCTCAGTTGTATATCAAAGAAATAGTCAGGTTGCATGACACCCCAGTTTCCATCATTTATGATCGGGGGGCACAATTCACTGCTAAATTTTGGAAGAAATTTCAGCAAGGTTTGGGTACTCAAGTGAATCTTAGTACAGCCTTTCACCCGCAAACTGACAGGCAGGCAGAGCGGACTATTCAGACGCTTGAGGATATGTTGCACGCTTGTGTTATAGACTTCAAAGGTAGCTGGGATGATCATTTATCACTCATAGAATTTGCATATAACAATATTTATCATGCTAGCATTCAAATGGCACCGTTTGAGGCTTTATATGGTAGGAGATATAGATCTCCCATTGGGTGGTTCAAAATTAGGGAAGCAGAGTTAATAGGGCCGGACCTCGTGCATCAGGCTATGGAAAAAGTTAAAATCATTAAGGAGCAGTTGAAGACTGCTCAGAGTCGTCAGAAATCCTATTCGGATGTTCGTTGTAGAGATTTGGAATTCAAGGAAGATGATTGGTTATTTTTGAAAGTTTCCCTCATGAAGGGTGTAATGCGATTTGGTAAGAAAGGAAAATTGAGTCCGAGGTATGTCGGACTATACAAAAGCATTTAGAGGATCGGTGAGGTAGCATACAAGATTGAGCTACCACTTGAGATGTCATTAGTACATCCGGTGTTTCATGTGTCTATGTTAAAGAAAGTAGTTGGAGACCCGACAGTCATTGTTCCGGTTGAAACTATTGAGGTAAATGAAGAATTGACTTATGAAGAGATTCCAGTTTTTATTATTGATTGGCAAGTCCGAAAGTTGAGAAACAAAGAAATTGCATCCGTGAAAGTGCTATGGCGAAACCAACAGGTTGAAGAGGCTACTTGGGAGGCCGAAGAAGAAATGAAGAAACAGTATCCTTATTTATTTGAATAACCAAGTAATTATGAGTTATGCCTTATGAAAATGCTAAGGGATATTCCTATGAAATATGTATGACTTGTACATTTGGTGTTAAGGGTGTTCTGTTCTGGTAATATAATTGCTTGTGAGGCCACAATTGGTGTTGTTTTGTATTATGTTACATTGTTGGATTATGTATATGCTGTTAGAATGTGTTTCTGGGGCTCTCTGACAGGTGGATAGGCATAATTACAAGGGAAACTCTAGCGAAATTTTTGGAAATTTAGGGAGTTAGTCAAATTTGGGGCTGCTAGTTTGTGGTATAAAACAAACTAAGTTGCATAAGACGTTAATGACGGATTTTTACCCTCATTCGAGGACGAATGATCCAAAGCGGGGGAGAATGTAACACCCCGGAAAATTTCGAAGTGCTTAAGTGGTAAGTCCAGTAAATTTTGCAAAGAAAATAATGTTTCATGGTGTCGGACTAGGTTTACGTGTTTGAGGATTGTAGAAATTCTTCGCGACTCGCAAGCTCATCGCGGTTCGGACTTTTTGGGTTGAACAATGCACCGAAAAGTAAAGAAATATTTTTGGCGGAAAAGTGCATTTCTGCGGTCCATTATGCAATCGCAGAATCACTCTGCGGACTGCATAATGGCTGCAGAGTGAGGCAGTTAATTGGGCCAATTGGAAGCAATTATGCGGTCGACTATGCGACCGCATAACAGTTATGCAGTGCATTATGCAACCGCATAACGGTTATGCGGACCGCATAGTGACCGCATACACAGACAGTTCTTTTGGCTATTTTGTAACCAACTATGCGACCGATATGCGGTCCGCATATCGGTTATGCGATCGCATACCTCGTTCCGGAGCTCCATTTTTGGGTTTTCAAAACCTGACCCTATTTCGTTAAATACACTCTTTGGGTCATTTTTGAGCTATTATTTGACATTTTAGAGTGAGAGAGGGTGCCCTAGAGTGAGAAGGTGTTCTCCAATATTTGTTCTTCAATTCTTGCTCAAGTTTTGGAAGATTAAGAAGGCAAGCTCACTAGGTCTTCATCCTAGAGGTAAGATTCTACACCCTAAACCCTAATTTCGAAATCATCTGAACATGGGTAATTAGCAAGATAATGTTTGGGCATGAGAGTTGATTATTTTACATGCATGTGATATCAAGGGGTGTAGGAAGATTGTTGAACTAAGCATGGTAAAGATTGGGTTGTGGGATGATGGAATCGTCCATAAAAGGGACCTTGAAACCTTATGCACACCTTGTGTTTGATAAAATGCTCAAATGAACTAGAAACATGATCATCTTCCTAATTGTGGTTCAATTTGTTATATTTCTAAAATAGATTGAAGTTGCTAAGAATTCCGGAATGTTTTAGAGTTTAAGGAAGCTCAATTGAGGTATGTTGGCTAAACTCCTCTTTAAGAGTTGGAATTCTCATTATCCTTGTAAGTTCTGAGATGTTGATTATAAATCAAGTATTCCGATAAGTTTTATGATGAAGATATATGTTCAATTCGTATTTCAAGTGCTCTTATCATATTACATTATAAATTGAGGATGTGTCCCAAACTATGGATTACGTATCCACATGTTATAATTTGTAATCGTGATTTATGTTAAAGGTATTATGCCAAGTGGTATAGAGATTGTGATTGTGACAAACCTCTACCGGCATATATATTGGGGTGAGGTGGCATGACCACTTTGTGTAGGGATTATGATATTGTGGGACTGCACCTCCACCCGCTTACATTGGGGTGAGGCGGTACGACCGCTTTGTGTATGGTTTTGGTATTGTTGTGGCACCACCACCCGCATACATTGGGGTGAGGCGGCATAGCCGCTTTATGTTGGTATTAGTATCGTTTATGGATTTCCACCCGCATACATTGGGGTGAGGCGGCGTAGCCGTTTTGTGTAGGTTCTTGGTACTGTGGTTATACATCCACCCGCATACATTGAGGTGAGGCGGCAGGGCCGCTTGATTAGAGTTGTGGCATTGTACGTACACCTCCACCTGCATACATCGGGTGAGGCGGCGGGGCCGCTTTGTGTGAAGATGGTTATATAGGATCTCATCTTAAATCCTATAAATGTTGTTGATAGCTTTTAATAAGCTGGCTATGGTTAAGACAATTATCTATATTATTCTATTACCGCACTGGTTCATCATAATTATCTTGTATTTCTAAATTCTTAAATTGGTGTTTAGTTTTCATACTAGTACTATTCGACGGTACTAATGTCCCTTTCGCCGGGGGCACTACATCTTTAAATGGATGCAGGTGGTTCTACACCAGGAGACATTGATCAGTGATAGAAGTACACCTTCTTCTCAGCTGACTTGGTGAGCCCCACTTCATCCCTGGGTCATGTATCTTTTGATCTTATGTATTATGGTTGAGGTACAGCCGGGGACTTGTTGTCGGCATTATCATTGTACTCTTCTTTATCTATAGAGGCTCCGTAGACATAGTGTGAGTTGTGTATTAGTACTGGAAAAGACAAACTATGATATGTTGTGATTGTATTACTTGTCCATTTGAGACTTTAAAAATGGTAAAACTTATGGTAAGAAATTGGTAACTGCAGACACGACCACTTTATTGTTTAATTAAGGAAAACATGTATTATCTTTATTCATGAATGAGTTTGGGTAGAAGAAATCTAACAGGCTTGCTCGGTCGGGTTTACTCGGTTGAGCGTCGGTTGCGCTCCACGGTTTTGGGGCGTGACAGCTACCTTATTTCTAGTTCGAGTAAACACTCACTCGACTACTAAGCCTACGGGCTACATTACTTCGAGTTCGAGCAATCACTCACTCGACTATTAAGCCTAAGGGCTAATATTATTTCGACTTTGAGCAATCACTCACTCGACCATAAAGTCTACGGACTACATTACTTCGAGTTCGATCAATCACTCACTCAACCATAAAGCTTACGGGCTACATTACTTCGAGTTCGAGCAATCACTCACTCGACCATAAAGACTACGGGCTACATCACTTCGAGTTCGAGCAATCAATCACTCGACTATTAAGCCTAAGGGCTACCCCTACTCGAGTTCGAGCAACCATTCTCACTCGGTGACTACCTACGAAGCCCAAGGGCTACCTTATTTTGAGTTTGAGTAAACACTCACTCGACTACTAAGCCTACGGGCTAAATTACTTCGAGTTCGAGCAATCACTCACTCGACTACTACGCCTAAGGGCTAATCTTATTTCGAGTTCGAGCAATCACTCACTCGACCATAAAGCCTATGGGCTACATTACTTCAAATTCGAGCAATCACTCACTCGACCAAAAAGCCTACGGGCTACATCACTTCGAGTTCGAGCAATCACTCACTCGGCTACTAAGCCTAAGGGATAATATTACTTCGAGTTCGAGCAATCACTCACTCGACCAAGATCGATGACAATAGGTTTGAGGGGGCCCAATATGAAAGGGTAAGTATACACACTTAAAAACCATTTCACATGGGTAGTGATATCTTCTTCAGAAGCCGGGATTATCACTTCTTTGTCCTCCCAATTGCAATCTTTCCTTAACTGTTTAAGACGACTCTCGGTTATCGAGCACATATACCTCGATACTGGCTCGCATTTACCGGGAACCGACGAAGCTTTGTCGATCTTAAAATCGGAGGTAAGGACACACCCCCCGGGAACACACTCCTCAAGTCGTGGCTCTACCGGTGTTTTGTCGCCGGCGGGCCCCGAAGAAGAAACTTTTTCTTATTGAGGAACAGTTTTTGACGTTTTCGCCATTGGGATTAGAAGATAGAAGGAGATGACGAAGGTTTGGCATTTTAAAGAGAGATTTTGCAGTAAAAATCACAGATTTACATATGAAGAACTCAGAAGATGCAAGAAAGAACTTAGAAGATTTGGAAATTGAAGATGTAAAAGTAAAAAATGACAAAAAGAGGAGTATTTATAGGGTTGGCAATGACGGTTCAATGTTAGCAATGGCCGACCATCGTCCGACATGCATTTAATGCCTTGGTTATTGAACTAACGGGACATCTACCACGTACGTCATGGTCGGGCTGGATGCAAACGTCAGTGTATATCGAGTCATACCGCTTGAAAATCATGTCGTTTCTCTCCATATTTTTACCGAGAAACGAGGGGACTATCTGTATACGGTCAAAACCGGTTTCGACCTTCGTATGATTAGTCAAGATTGGAACATAATAGATCGAAGGTCATCTTCATAATATCGGGTATGAGATCCGAAGCCAGGTTACCAAGCTTAAGTTTCGGGGACTAATTAAGTACCGAGCTCGAAGTCAATACCGAGCTCGATTTTAAATCGAACTATGATGTGAGGCAGTGTTATTGAGCTTAAAAGCCATAGACCGACCAATACTGAGCCAAAATCAATACCGGGCCACGAGCCAATATCAAGCTCGAGCCAATATCGAGCTCTAACCCTAGAAATCGACCAACACCAAGTCCGATCAAGATCGAGCCAAGAGACAAGAGTCGTTACAGCCGCACTAAGGGAGGGAATCTCGGCGAGAATTAGGGAAAAGCTAATCTGTCATGGGATCCCCACTATGTATTTTAAATTATATCTAAAGTAGGGATCCCTCCACTATAAGAGGGATGGCTATTATTTCTGTAAAAATCCAACATCAAGGCATACATACACTCTTATATTCAGATATTACTATTAACAGAGAAATACAATAGAGATTATCCTCTTGTGAGCTTTATACATTGATTCATCTTGCTAGTTCATAAAATCGTTTTCTAATTCAATATTGGTTCGTATTTCATTCTTTGCAAGTCAATATTCGATGGAGCGTGACAGACTGGTATCAAACTCATTGCCTCCCCTAGTCGGTGGTGTGGCACACTTTAACGAGCTCGGTAAACGTTGAACGTAACAACCCTCGACTGATGTTGATTGAACTCGCAAAGGGGTTTGCTGTGAAACATACCTAAGACAACCTTCTAATAGAAAACATGTATTAGGTAAATCTTATATCGAAATGAGTGGATAAAATTAAGGATCACACACATATAAGGTCGAGTTGTTGAAGTGTCTTTTGAGTTAAAGTCCAAGAATTCAAAATCGTGAGACTAAAAGGCCTTGAGGTGGCCTAAATAGGTCAGACTAAAGAATGCAATACTTTGACAGCTGAACTTGCATCGTGACAGAGTGTCCGCTTTCGCCCAATTAATTTCATGAATTTTTCCCTAAGTTATGCCATCATCAAGTAAAAATTGCGAATATCATATGAACTTATACGTTGTCCCTTATAACACTCCACCATCCTGTTTTGACAGAAGCTGTGTATTTCATTTAAAAATTGTCCATGATTTTCCTGACATAGAACTAGAGTTTTCCCCCTCTAAAATTTAGTAAACTATTGAACAGGAGTGGGATGGTTGTTAGTTAAGTGCAGCCTCGGTAAAAGGAGGAAACGCCAAACCGCTGAAAAAGTTTAGGGAATGGGCAAGTAGTTACAAAAAGATGAAGGGCCCAAAAATCAATTTCAGTTAGTGGGGACGTTAAATGTATCTATCTCTATATCCTCCTGAGATTCTGTTGTCTCCTAATTTCTTATAATTTTCATTTTCCCCCCAAAACTAGAATAAAATACTTATTCTATCTCCAACTTTTCTCTTTTCCATCATATATATATATATATATATATATATATATATATATATATATATTCCATGCAAATCCCCGTTAGTGAAGAAACGAACAATCTATCCTTACTTTTTCCTTTTCCTTTCTTTTCTGTTACCTTTTCAACGGTCGCACTTTGAAATCTCTGCATGGAAAAGTACAAAGAAGAAGTTTGGGAGATCGTGTTCTTAGTATCATTATATATTTCTTTTTTTACTTTTTGTGGGGCTCTATGCTTTGTTTTCCCTCTTCAAACATCTCAGTCAGTGTTTTCCTTTTCTCTTTTTCATTTTAACTTGCGTCAAGTATTCCATGTTCAAGCATAATTCCGGAGAGCATCATATCTTAATGGTTTTTACATAAATATCTTATCCTAATACAAGCCTTACGTGATTGATTTCACGACTAGAATCAATGACCCATTACACAAACACAAGTTTACTATCATTGACTCTATGACAATATAGCTATAGGATTACCGTTGAGTGGTATAATGAGAATTTGAGATTAAAAGCTCGAATATAAATTCACTGTCATTTTATTATCTTTAATTAGAAATCTCGAATATAAATTTTAAGAATGATAAAAGCACATTTTTAACTGAAGATTTTGGGTTTAAGATATGAAAATATAAAAGTCTGTGATAGACAGCAAATTCCGTTTTAATAAGCTATGCTGCAAACTTAAATTAAGCGAGTTAGTGAATTTGGAATACCAAATAATCATTAAAAAAGCTCTAAAATTTTCTTTATCTTACAATGTTCTTTTCACCATTCACTAATCGCTTATTACAAGAACAGGAAATAAATAATTGAAGGTGATCAGAAGATAACTATAACCCGAATCAGTAACTTTACTATTCGAATTATGATGTTTAAACTACTGAAGTATTTCCTTAATGTTCAAGAAGTAGTGGATCACTCTATATTGCGTGACCATCTAAAAAAAAAAGTATATTTTGTTTACTTAATTATATTTTCAACAAATTCTAAAATTTGCGCGAAGTTAATTTTATTTCATGAATCAAGCACGTAATAATTTCTTTTAAATTATATCCGGTTAGACTCGAACTCAAAATTTTCGTCTGCTTCATAACCACATAAGTTAAAGTAGAATGTGGACTCGTGAGACTATAATACTTATTAAATCTCATGGTCGTTGAGCTATATCTCCTTGGAATGTTGCGATTAGTCCTTTTATCATATACAATCAAAATTCTCTGTGACTGATTCGTTTGTTCCAGATATTTTTGGATGTTATAGCGAATTGTTGTTATAGAGAACATATATTATAACAAAGCATGATATATTTGGTTTCGAAAAAAAATAATTTTTATAGCGAAATATTGTTATATAAGAATGTTGTTATAGAGAGTTCTGACAGTAAATGGTTTACAAATTTGCTTAAGCTAGCAAGTAACTAATAGAATACTGAAATTACACTTTAGCTTTTCTACTAAATAGTTCTCCTCATCGACAACATCATTTTTTTTACATAATCATATCATTACAATTCCAACACCTTTATAATTATATTATATCACCATGTCATTATCTTATTAACAATGATAATAACATTTAGCAAAAAATGACAAAGCATCGAAAATGGTAGTTAGGCTAATTTTTGTTGCAAATGACAGTGGGCCAACTCTCCATCGCATTTTCATGATTTCTTTTTCCTTTATTTGGGTTTGAATTAACAATTTCTTATAGTTCAATAAAAATTATTGACATTCAATAAAATTAACTGCCACTAATTTATCTCATTTTGCTTAATCAAAGGAATCATTTGGACCACTCAAGAAGAGATATTAGTATCTTTTTCTACTTCGTTTTTCTCCCTTGTAATCCTTGTGTCCCCTTTGCATCCTTTTCTTCTATTATCATCACTTTTAAAGCACAAAGTGGAAGCTTTTTTATTCGAATTTGTTCATGCGTAACTACAAAAGACGTTTTTATTTTTTATTTTTTTTGTTTTTCTGGTATCCTGAGTGTTCTTTTTCTATTAGTTTTTCCGGAGGAACTTTAATAGTGGGACAATAGAGCCAAACCAAAAAGATTTAAACAGACAAACAATATGATTACAAATTATATCAATTATTATGATTTCATTTGTTAATACAAGTTGTTTATGTCTCTTTCATATAATCACAATCTTCCTACTGTTTATGAAGTTAGGCTATTATTATAGCGACGTAAACAAAATCATGCAAAAGCATTTAATATTGTGAAAGATCATTTTGTCGAGAAGTACAAGTTTTTAGTTAACTATCTTTCTAGATAATTTTCTTGTGTTTCTTTTTTTTCTTTTTTCTTTTTGGTTAAAAAGAGAATGATAGCATTGTTTTCTTTTTGGAGATTAGTATTATAGTTTGAACGTTGCATTTTTATCATACATAAGTAGGTTATTGTCCCTGATAATTTTTTTAAAAGTAAATTTCCAATCATTATTGTTTAAAATATTTAAGAAAAAACTTTTCTACGTGGTCATGTAAATATACTTTATTAAAGTTATATTTGGTCCTACCAAATAATAATTGTAAAATGACGAAAGTCAAAATCAAGGTTGTCACTTGCATAACAATTATGTAGTAACAATTACAGTTCCTATTCTGATTTGACTACCTGCTATTAACCATTTTTAGTAATATGGATTAATTCTTAACTTTAATAACTTGGCCATTATTAACATGCTTGTCAATTTAATTACTCCAGTTATTTATCACTTTGTAATTTATCATAACCTTCTTTACATCCTTTTATATAGTAGGAGTAATTAACTTCAATTTTACCATCACGATCACATCCTTGATTAAGGTAACCTGGTAGAGACCTGTCAATTTAAACAATTAATTATGCACATGACCTTTTCTGTTTTAGTAAATAGTAAACAGCTAATTATGCACATGACGTTTTCTATTTTAGCAATTTGTTTAACCTGTTGGCATTCATTATCTTGTTTTCAATACTCAATAACTTATTTTAGTAAATTAATTGTAATTTTGTAATTATGGATTTATAGGTAATATTTGTCAAAATTTTAGTTACTTTTTACATGCATTGTCAAAAATTGTGTACGCATAAGACTGAGATCGCGCTTAGCCATCTTGACTTTTATATCAAGGTATTGGTTCTCCATTGGACTTGTTTTACAGTTTTACCCAAGTGAAGATTTAGTAAAAATAGTAAATTTATTGCAAAATGCTCCAAGACACAAACCTATGAGATGTCAGAAAGATTGTGGATAAAATATCGAATGTTGGAAACAAACAAAGAAGAGGGGGAAGCATATGTAAGAGAATGGACACTATATATCACTAAAGGTTTCGATGAAATGGATAAAATCCTTTCACCAGATTTCGATTCGAGCCTTGGATATAAAAAAAAATTATGATCGAGTCTATTTTCCTTTCAAATTAATTGGGGTCCTAATAAAAATACCTAACACCGAGTAGGAAAAAGAAAGGAATAAACACTCATATATGTCATATGTGGCAAGCAGCAAACAAGAATGAGATGAATGAAATCAGTTTAATCTAAAAAAGAAAAAAAGAAAAGAAAACAGTTTAATCAAAAAGAATGTGATCCCATGTAGTAAAATCCAAATATTATTGGCTGAAAACAAAATAGAATTAGGCCGGTGTATCACCAGTCACCTTGATTTGCGCCTCAGCTACAGCAGCTAGTGTATACTCTCTTCTTCTTCTTTTTTAACACTTGCGTTCAATTTGAGTTCACAACGTTGCAATTCATTGTAAAATAATAATAATAATAATAATAATAATAATAATAATAATAATAATAATAATTATTATTATTATGATGATGATGATGACTATTATAAGCTCATTTATTATAGCAGATTACTTATCTATTTGGAATTTTAGAATAATATTTGGAATTTGAAATTACGTCTAGACATGTATTCCAAGGTAAGGCTCGGTATATCTTACTCTCCCCATAACCCACTTGTGAGAATGTACTGAGTTTGTCATCGTTGTTGTTGTTGTTATTGTTGTTTGGACATATATTTCACTTTAAAAAATATTGCAGTTTCGTGAGTGAGAATTTTTTTTTTTTTTTGCGGAAAACTCTACAAGATGGTCAAAGCCATTTTTTACTTTTTGAAAAACATATTTTTTAAAAATCTCCAAAAAGTTATAAATTTTCATGAACTTTACATTTTTTAAACAAATAATTCGGAAAAAAGAAAAAAAAATCTATGAAAATATGGGTCCTTATTCTTACTGCTCTGCTTCGGCTCATCCCTTTCAAATTCCCGAGGTTTTTTTTGTTTAAAGTTGTTTATCCGAAAAATTGGATAGAATTAAATTTGCGTATGGTTCTAAGGATATGTGATATAATTTTATACAAATCGTATAGAGAAATAGAAATATGTGTATTCTTGACTATGAGAATGAGAAGAGTGAGAAGAAAAACGAATAAGATAAAAGGAAAAACAATACAAGGGGATATCTTTCAATATGAGAAAAATCTCTTCTTCCAATCCCCTCGCTTGCTTACAATCCATTCCCCCATATAGTAGAGAGATCCTACTTTATATACAATAAAAAATACGTAGTGGAGGGCCCATGATTTATTGTCTTTTCCTCGATTTCCGTCAAGATTCTCTCACATAGTGCGGTTGCAACGACCCTTGTCTGCGAGCTCGATACTGGCTCGAGCTCGGTATTGGATCGAGCCCTCGGCCTTGGTCCAAGCTCGATTCTGACTTTGGATCTCGGTATTCGGGGTGAATGTTGGTCGGTCTATGTATCTTCGATAATCTCCGCTTTGACTCGTAGTTCAATTTGGATATGAGCTCGATAATGATACCGAGCTTGTCATTGATCGGTCTTAGAGCTCGAAGCTCGACTCTCTTACTTCGGACCTTGACCGAGCTTGTTATGCAGATATCCTTTGATCGAAACATTATCGTCTCGACCAGTCCGTACGACTGACTCAAATCGGTTTTGACCGTACACAAAAGTCATTTGTCCATTACGAATTCAAACACATCCAAGTTTTAGTTTGAAATATAAAATAGTTAAATTTGTAAAAATGGTTTAAGAAATAACCAATAAAAAATGATTGCCTCCAATTAATTGTAACAGTTTCATACATATTTTTGTGATAATACAACATTTTCCTTCTTTATTAATGTTGTAATTGCCAAATCCACATTGTCACGGGGATTGGTCAGACTAAATGATTTTGACTTTACCATACAACGTTGAGAGTTGAATGAGAATTTTATACGGAGTAGCTGTTACTTAGATGAAGTCAACTCAAACTAATTTTCTTTGCTATTTGTGGTGATTTATTGCTTGATTAGTGCAGATAATTACGTTAATTTTGGTAAGTATACAAGGATCAAATTTTCAAAGAAAAGGTTATCAGGAATACAAGAAAAGGTTATCAGGAATACAATTTGAAAATTTCACATTTACTTGATATATTCAACCTTAATATTTTTAGCATTAAATTTATCGTACAGATAAAATTACGAGTTCAGAATCTAATATTTGTTGAAATTCTTAACAGTAATCACGTGTATATTACTGCGTTCGATTTAACCCTAACCAATACACTGCATTTGTCACTCTTGTTATCGTGTTTGTATAAGAAAATCTTTTCTTCAAATTATTTTTATTTTTTCTACTTTTTTTGCTTTATAATTTTTCGAAAAAACGCATTCATTTTTAACTGAGTACGTAGCTCGACCCTAATTAAATGATTAATTCTTACTATTAAACAAACGAAGTGATGCAAATTGGGACCATGAAAAATTTGGAGGTATAAATTGAGGGATAGAATCAATGATTTTCTATTGTTTTGTCATGCAAAAATCCCATAAAAATCTATATAGGGTCCCGTAAAATCTATGCATGCGGTTAGCACGTGTGGGACTAATGGTCTCTAAAGTTCCCTAGTTTGGTATGAGATTGTAATTACGCGTGACACTATACTCGAATATCTCTACTCTATAATTGAACCATAGCTTTGATTTCCCATAGCATGCCTCGTTTGTAATTATGGACATTGACAAATTCAGAATTTTATACCATAAAATAACATATAATTATGTATATTATTTTTTGTGAAAAATAGACCGTAAGTGACTTTTAAGATAAATATTACAATAATTAATCACGTGTGAATAAGTTAAAGTTGCTTATGTGAATTATCATAACATTCATTTCACTTTCTCGTGAAAATAATAGGTGTAGCCAGATCACTCTATTTTTCGTTGGGTAAAAGCTAAAAATCTGATGAATAAAAAGAAAGGAGATCAAAGAAATAGACGAATGGCTTGACTATAGTATAGGTCAGATATTTTTGTGAATAGTAAGCATCGGATCTCTTCTTATTTTTGAAAAAACTGATGGATTCGACATTATTGTTTAGTCCAATCCAATCGACGTGGTTACTGAAAATAGTTAATTTTTCCATAGCCGTGGATCACGATAGACCTCGTATCTCGTGTTTCGGAATACCTGTGATATTTAAGTCAGCTTACACACACCTTAAAATATTTTATGGGATACTCAGCTTGTTATCTCCCATCAGCATATGTTCGGGGAAGCTTTGCCTGCCAAAATTGGACAACAATATCTAAGTGAAGATCAACCTCGGCCATTGACAGCAACGAAAAGGGTGTAACGAAGTAAGTAAGTACAAAGTACAAACAACCGCTCATATGCAATCATAGTAAAGTCTTGGCCCTTTGGCATTTATTCCCATCTTTGTGTAGTTGAGCTTCTCGCAACTACTAGAAGCCAATTACCCTAATTGAACCCACCTAAATCTACCTCCATGAGATTCTCTTTTTTTTTTTTTCCTTCGAATAATTGAGAATCAATAATGATCCAATATATGTAATTAATTGCGAGATTTCAGGGTACGTTAAAAAGTTTTATCAAGTAGTTTGTTATAATTGTAAGTTGGGATCATTATATCATGTGAAAGAATGTGAGTACAATAACAATAAACTCAATGTAATCTCACAAGTAGAATCTAGGAAGGATACTGTATAACCATTATCATCTCTACCTTGTGAAGCTAGAGATGTTGTTTCTGATAGACCATCAACTCAGAGAAAACGAAAGAATACTGAGTATCCAATTCAAAATCTTAGAAAATTAGTTTATTACTATAGTATAGTCCAAAACTTCTATGATGATCTATTTGATGCTTTATAATCTCGATAGGAGTTATTTTACACCTTAATAACTTCAACTAATATCTCTAAATCAATTTGGTTCATCCCAATATTTCACACTTGTTTGGCTAATGATAATGCTTATCAAAACCTCTAAAATCAAATTAAGTTCAAGCAAAAGAATTGGTTTTTAATTAAGACTAAAATTCGATTAGTGAAAAGACATTTTTGAATGATTTGACATGTCACTCTATTTGCTTAGTTTTAACTTTTAAGTGCCATCAAACTTATACTATAAACTAAAGAGAAGTAAAGAATCTTGATTTCTAAAGTGATTTATCCCAGTTTTCACTTTCATTATCTTGATTAGCTTAAGCTAAGATCAAAGGATTAGAATCTGATTTGAAGTTAGAATATAAGCCATCACCCCCGTTACCCCAGAACAAATGTCGGCTCTTCTAATAGAAAGAAAAAGAAAAAGAAAAAGAACCTAACTATAATAAATTTGGTATGACAACATTAATCATCGTGCACATGTTAGCATTCCTTTAGAGCCTCGCCTGTCACATTGCAAAACACATAAGTTGCTAATATACTACTCCCTCCGGTCCAAAATATAATGTTTACTAGTTTCAATAGAAACCTCAAGTTAATATTACAATAGTAACTAGGTTCATCAAAAACGGAGTCAGCATCTGAAGTTTTTGGATTAAAAATTTTAGTCGTTTTAAGTCACTGAATTCAAAATTAATAATTTTACATGTTAAATAAATTTCTTAAGATAAATATAGAGCTTGGACCAAAGTTACTGGATTCGGCCGAACTCGCGCCTCGGTCTCTAGCTCTGCCCTTGAGGTTCACCAATCGATTATTTATAAATATTTAGTGGATCCTTAATATTTATACAAAGTCCGGACAAGAACTACCGTGTTTACATAAAACCATAGCCAACCCTCTAGATCTGACTTCGAGTACAACCACAACTACACAATTTTTCTCATTGTTTTTTTTTTTTTTGGTAAAATTTTCAGAAAAATCTGCATCCGCTATCCTTCGGTGTACGCTGGATAATCTGCTCATTGTGCAATAACTCGCAAATCACACCGAAACTATAACTGCACTAGATAAACTCTGACTGGGAAAGCTGATGGAGATGTATTTTTCTCATTGTATATTATTAACGATAGTTTCATGGATTAATTCATGAAAAATATCTCATGTGATTGCCTATCTGTTTTCTGCATTCCTAATGCATCCCAAGACAATTTTGTTTCGCCATTTGGTGTTGCCTTCACATACTTCACATGGCTATTCTCTGGATTTCCTTCGATATTGGAATTTATGTAGGAATTGATTAGGAAGTTTCTTTAATATAATTGATAGACTGTCCTCGTGCACCATGATATATATACTCATATAATTGAGGAGAAAAAAAAGTAATTACGCATTATATTGGCTTTATTTTTTTGCCATAATTTTTACGTAGAAAATTTATTACTATAATGCAAGAACATAATACATGGTCGAGAAGCTATGAATCAATTAGACTTACCAATTGAATGAACCATAATAATCGTAGTAATTGACTTTATTGGATTTTGGAAGCTCGTAAAATTGATCCGACATAATTTCCAAACTTAAGAATTATGTGTTGGAGCAGCTCTATACTAGCAACAACAATATTGCCATTGTATACGTGTGACATTTGGTAAATTCCAAATTCAAACTCTTAAAATTTAAATTTTAAATTCGACCAAAAATATGCCCGTGCGGATTCAAAAAAAAGTTAATTCTTAGCTAACGGTGGAAGTGGATCTTAGATTAACAAGTTTCCACGCAATTGCTTGTTTGAACAACTAAGCATTTTATAGTTGAAAATCCATTGACATATATAAATTATTAAACAATTACTTACTTGGTTTAGAAGACAACATTAATGCACGAAAAAAGTTGTTAATTAAAAAATTCAGAAGCTTCCCGGAAGACATGCCATTTTGAACTTGTAGATTTGTGGGTGTTCAATTATAAAATAATGTATTTTTAATTAACAATAAAGTATAAAAATGCATTGACTGAATAAAATGAAAAAACTATGTTTTTGGGTAGCTGAAAAATTCCAAAGTCCAAGACTAGGTCAAATGACGGTTGCATAATATCTGGATTAATTGCAAGCTTAAGCAACATCCCACTTAGAAACTGTGTTTTTAAGTTGTTAAACACCACTGTTTCTTAATTAAATACTTAATTTGCTTATCAAATTGGGCAAATCGCTAAGTTTACGCTGCTTTTCCCTCTTACATTAATTGCAAAAGTCATTTGAATTTTGAACTTTACATGTACTATTTTGTATGCCAATTTGAATGCATATCTCCACTGTATATATGCTCAAGATTCAAGAATTTGGTACAACCACACACCCCAACAAAACAAAACAATAAAGAAAAAAAAAAGGAGGGACATAAAAGTAATGGGAATCATAGGAGTACATGGAAACGGAAAATTTTAGACAGAAATTTTTTAAGTATTAATAATTGGGTTCTGAACTTAATATTTATACATATTTAATAAATTATTTAATATAAATATATTATTTGACCAAAAATTAGTGGATTCGCCGAACTCGTAGCATGCTACTAGCTTCGCCTTTGTGTTTGGCACTAGAAACGAGTCGAATTGTACGAATAAAAAATCTTTTAATTTCAAATATTGAATGGTTAAAGTTAGAGAATAACAATTTTGTAATCAAAATCTTTGAGTAAATTATGGTAAATGCAATTTAAAAGTTATGCTGATTATTACTATTCATGCAATTGACCAATTACAAAATATTAGAATAGCTATAAATTATCAAACAAAAAGAATATGATAGCTTTCTTCTCAAATTGAAAACTTAATTATTGCAGCTTAATACACTAATTGTGGAATGCTTTTTAGTATCCACACTTAAACCTCGACAACACCGAACTTTAATCATTCAAAAAAAAATTACTTCTACATTTCAAAGTACATTAAAACTTTTACAGTCAAAGATAACGAATTTGACTCTAATAAACAACCCATAAAAATGCATTTACAGTACAATTAAGGATCAATTTCAAGGGTTGACACGCTAATTAGAACAAATAAAAAAATGATTAAACGTTAATTAACTATAAAAAGGAAGGCTTAAGCTTGCCGTGACCGTCAATAAACCGGCGTCTGCCGGTAATCGCGGAGCCTTGCCTTTTGACTTATGAGTAACGTCTTTTTATTTCTTGTTCCCACTACTTTTTCATGGTTATATAAATAAAAATAATAAATAAAAAAACGAATCACTTTTTATAAAGTGCAAAATAAAAAAGAACAATATGATTTTCTTCCTCTATCCACACTGGCCGTTAATTGCGGTTAAAATAAAAGACACAAGTATGGGTCCCCAATTCTTTCTCCTTTTCTATTTTGTTCTTTCTTTTCATATATAATTTTTTTTTAATTTCTTATCATGTGTTCAGTATCCATATTGAGACTCCAATTAATTCGCACGTTAAAAAAAATAAATCACTATCACGATTTTTTCATATTTAATTAAGGGTTAACAGATCTTATTTATAATTCCGCATATTTGATGGTTTTTTATGACCAATTAAATAGAATGTTTTTACCTTTTATAACGTGAAAAATAAATTGAGAAAATAATAGAATTTTCCTCTTTTATTTCCACCGGCCGTTGATTACGGTTGAAGTAGATGACACAGATTGAGGTCCTCAATTTATTTATCTTTTTTTTTTCCATCCTCTCTTATTCTCCCTTTTGATGATTTGTGAAAGTGGGCAGACTGTTTGGATAAATAACGAGAATGCCATGTAACTTTTTTACTCTTTAACTAGCCGTAAGAGGGTTAAATTTGAATTACATTTGGGCTGTCGGTGGTAATGTGAAAATGGTGGAAGGGCAATATTAGGTAGAAATTTTAATGACGGTAGTGTTGTTTGTCGGGTTGTTCGGTTTTAAATCAACTAACAGCTCCAAAACGCTTAAGCGCGAACCAATAATTTAAAAGACGGAACTATGAGGCAATGCGTAAGCCTCGAGACATTATAATTTATAGTAATGCATTTATTTTTCATAACAAATAGAATATCTTTATTTTCTTAATTACCTATCATTTGTTCGAAAAGGGTTTTCAGTTCCTCAACAGCACATCGAGATACATATGAGTAATTTTTTATCAAGCAATCCCTTTTCTTTGTCTAACTAAGTCTTATATATGTGCATTCTGGTTAATAGTCAACGATCACTCAACTATTCGAACATAATTTAATGGTGTTACTCTAGATTCGACAAAGACCGAATGCTTGGTATAACTGTATTAGGCAAGGTAAAATAATTATATGTGTATTTGTTTTGGCTCTTTAAATTTCATAATTTTGTATTCCATAGTCCTATAAAAATAAAAAGAAATGAACTTTATATTTGTTTATTCGCATTGCAACATCCCTCGAAAAAAGGGACCATTCTTCTATTCTAAAGATGGTAAATAGTAGTCATTAACATTTTAAGCTACAGTTGAAAAAATCTGATAAATGCAAGTTTGATTATATGAACACGTTTGAAATGTATTTATCGTCAATATTCCTGAATCATAATGAAACACCAGCTAACATTTCCTTGATTTGGCTGAGAAAACCGAACGAATTCGAAAAATCAAATTGGGGATTTACCAACAATATTAAAGACAAAAGTAGAACGCAAATGCACTAATTAATATTTGATGTAAGAGGTATATAAGCACATTTATTGATTGTAACTCAAATTATATACTCCCTTCATCTCAAGTTATCTATCGTGTTAAAACATTAATTAGGAGGAGAGTTGAACTATTTTACCCTTATTTATGTCTTAAGATATAATCTCCCTTCATTGAATATTTATTCTACTTATATGCTATGTCCATCTTCAAGAACATTTATTATTAAGGGTAAAATGAAAAAATATAATTGATTTTGTCTTGAACTTCTAAAATAAAAAATAATTTGAGACAACTATTTTTAGAAAATACAACAGATAATTGAAGACGAAGGGAGTATACAATAGAGGTATTTTAGAAACGGCGAAGGGTCAAATATATCCCTGTACTTTCGAAAATGGTCTAAAAATACCCATAGTTATACTATTGGGCTATATATACCCTTCTCGTCATACTTTGGAACAAATATACCCTTATTTTGGATGGAGTGCCACGTGTCAGCACCAGATGAAAACGACTCATTTCTTTTTTTTTACCCGATCTGTTTTAAAAAACCCACCACCCGACCCGTTTTAAAATTCAATTTTTTTAAAGCATATATTTTGTAAAAACTAATTATTATTTTTTGTAAAAACTGAAAAGAAAAAAAAAAAGAGATTTGCAAAATATATATTTTTAAGTCTTTTCATTTTTTTTTTTAAAAACTGAAAAAAAAATATTTTTTTAAAAAATGCTTTAAAAACTGAAAAATATATATTCTGTAAAAACTGGAAAAAAAAATTGCAAAATATATATTTTTAAGTCTTTTCAGTTTTTTTAAAGTATTGTTTTTGTAAAAACTGAAAAAAAATATTTTTTTAAAAAACTGGAAAAAAAGACTCTCCTAAAGCAGTGGACTACATATGCATTAGTTTTAAAAAAATAAAAATATTTTGCAAATTCTTTTTTTTTTTCAGATTTTACAAAAAATACTTTAAAAAACTGAAAAAACTGAAATATATATATATATTTTCCAGTTTTTACAGAATATATATTTTTTAATTTTTAAAGCATTTTTTTAAAAAAATATTATTTTTTTTCAGTTTTTACAAAAAACATACTTTAAAAAATCTGAAAAGACTTAAAAATATATATTTTGCAATTTTTTTTTTCAGTTTTTACAAAAAAAAAATTAGTTTTTACAAAATATATGCTTTAAAAAAACTAAATTTTAAAACGGGTCGGGTGGTGGGTTTTTTAAAATGAATCGAGTAAAAAAAAGAAATTGGTCGTTTTCATCTGGTGTTGACACGTGGCACTCCATCCAAAATAAGGGTATATTTGTTCCAAAGTATGACAGGAAGGGTATATATAGTCCAATAGTATAATAGGGGTATTTTAAAACCATTTTCAAAAGTACAAGAATATATTTGGCCCTTCGCCGTTATAAGTAACTATTCACAAGAAGTTAAATCAATAATATGACCTATTTTAACTGATAATACAGTAGTGCATGATACTCTAAAAAGTATTTTCTTAAAACATTAGGTTATGCTATGAGTATGCTCATTGGTGTTAGGGTAAAGAGCAAAAACTATTAATATTGTGGTGGGTTGAATAATATCGTTCTACTCTTAATGCAGAGAAAATGAAATTTGTTGGTAAAATGTAATTTTTCTTTAGCGAATTCAAGGTCCTAAAGTGAATACTAAGCTCCAAATGGAAAACCAAAAAAGAGTTTGAACAAAAGGTAACTCCTTTAACTTAGTTGTGGCGAGTGCACTTTACCTTTGACTGAAATATTAATTTTTCAACTTCGTAAATGAAACGTGTAAATACTTGCACACTGTTCGAGTAGATTTCTTATGACCATTTAGGAATGCCAATCTTTTCCACATACAAATACAATGATTCTTTCAATCTTTTGGGTTTTGTCTCTATTCAAGATTAACTTATACTACGACACTTGCGCCAGGCTAATTAACAAAGCCCTGGTCCAATTAGACAAATGGGAACCCTTTTTGTTATAGTTAAATGATTTAGAGGGAAAAAAATGAAGAACAAAAAAGAATAAGAAGCTATAATTCGAAACACTAAGTAGGTTTTTCGACATAAAAATTATAATTTTTAAAAAACAGTAGTATTTGAAGTTAAGTTAAAAAATAGTATTTAAAACTTGAAATTATGAGTGGGAAAAAATATTCTGAATTTTTTTAAAAACTCATTTTCGAAAAAAATTCAAAAACATGTAAAATTTCATTGACAAATATATTTTTTAATTTTCTTTTTTGAAAAAAAAGTATTTTTTTTTACGGACAAACGATGCTTAAGTATAGAAGAATAAAATTATCATATAATAGGTTATGGAAATGAACTCTTCCATAGGAGCACTAAAATCTTATATATATGCGTGTGTGTGTATTATATACAAATAATATAGATATTTTATGCATTTTGTTGGATAACGAATGCAATTAATTTCAACCGACCAACCAATTTTGTATTTTGGCCAATCTCATATAGCGTAATTTCTAGATGTGAATTTAAATTTAGTCGAATTAGTGAATCCGAATATCAAACATGCAAAATAGTCCATAAAAGAGTGGCAGATATTATAGTAGTATTAGAATTTTTGACAACCAAGGACTGGAGAGAGATGGATAAGAGCTTTTACTTTTTATCAAAGGTCTTGAGCAACTCTCATTGAATGAGTTTTACGATCCGCGAATCCGAATTAGTCAAAACCCAAGTATAAATACGAAATACCAAGTGGATAAAAATAATTTGAAATTGGGGTTAACTTTTAATAATATGAGCTCAAACCAAATATCATTATTACTATCCAATCTAATTTTTTTTGGGCAATCCGATGTATAAAGTATCCCGTATTCAAGTAGGATTCGGGGAAGGCTCGTTTTCCTAAGAGTGTGATGTAGACAACAACACAACAACAACAACAACCTAGTATAATCCACAAGTGGAGTCTAGGGAGAGTATGATGTACGCAACCTTATCCCTACACTGCCAGGACAGAGAGACTGTTTCCGATAGACTTTTCGCTAAAGAAGATGAAAGAAGCCTTGATAACAAATAATAACAAGGCAAATAATTAGAAAATTAAATCGAAGATAGTAACAAAGAATATGAAAGAGGTACCGATAATAAATAATAGCAAAACAATATATGTAGAAAACTAAATCCAAGGGAGCAAATGAGAATGTGAACGAAGTACTGCCAGCAAACTACGAAATTACTAATGACAAGTAATAACAGAACAAGACATGTGAATATAGCACACTAAGAAAAAAAAGGTTCCATACTAGCACTAATACTATCGAATTATAGAAGTCAAAGAGAAACGCACGACTACCTACTAACTTTCTACCATAATTTTCAACCTCCACACCTTTCTATAGTAGACAACCTACGATAATGCAAACATTAATAACTATTTTCATGGCTCGAACCCGTAATCTATAAGTTATACGGAAACAAATTTATTGTTGAACAAAGTTTCCCTTCATCCAATCTATTTTCTTTTAGTTCCTCATATTAACAGTGCGAAACACAAAAACACTATACAGACAATTTTCAGAAACTCTTTTGACTCTTTCTCTTCACACAACTTACCTTTTTCTTCTTTCTCCTTTTGGTAACTCTCAAGCCCCATTACCTCCTTTTAATAGTAAAATATTACTTAAATCTTCCCCCTAATTGTCTGCTCAATTTTGTACTGTAAAAGCGCCGAACAAAAGCACATGGCACTACCCCCTCTTTCATACCATTTTTTCTCCATCCCCTAATTATTATTTTTTAATTGTTTTTGAATTTCCAAAATATTACTAAAACAATAAACACAAAGCGCATTAATTGATCTCTTAACATTTTCTGAATTTTTGGCACCTTCTCTTCCCTCCACCATATATACTGCTTTTAAGCTCTTCCCCTTCCTCCAAATCCCTACACTTCCCTCTTCTTTGCTTTCTTTCTTTAAGTGTCTTTTTTTCTCTCTTCTTTGGTGAGTTTATCAGAAAGTTTTTAACTGATAAACACGCCAACATTGTTGCCATTGTTGATTTTATATGTACTTATACACATAACCATTGTACACAAAAGCAGATCTAC
The DNA here is from genome assembly GCF_000715075.1 of Nicotiana tabacum. Classification (NCBI taxonomy): domain Eukaryota; kingdom Viridiplantae; phylum Streptophyta; class Magnoliopsida; order Solanales; family Solanaceae; genus Nicotiana; species Nicotiana tabacum. Next base: position 139,386,878 of record NC_134102.1, read on the forward strand.
ATAGTTAAGTTTTGTAGCTCACCCTTTATTATTTGTCGACCGTGTAACAATGAAGAGTTTTGTCGGTTGTTTGTTTTTAGTAATGGGGGTTCTTCCTTTAGCATTTGCTGGCCATAATTATGGTGAAGCACTAAGTAAGAGCTTTCTGTTTTATGAAGCTCAAAGATCTGGTTATCTTCCTCATAACCAAAGAGTTCATTGGAGAGGAAATTCTGGTCTTAATGATGGAAAAGCTAGTGGGGTAATTTTTTTTATTTTTTTGTCTAATTTTTGTAAAGTTGCTAACATGATACTATGAGTTCGACCCACCCGTGAAATCAGTGTATGGCTGAATACAATAGACTCTTGTGGTCCGGCTCTTTTTCGACTGCCGCATAGCGAGAGTTTAGTTCACGAACTGTCCATTTGTGTGTCTAATTTATACTTTCTTGGTTCATTTCCATTTGATAAAATGTTAACATTTTTGGGGATTTTTTTTTTTGGTGTGCAGATTGATTTGGTGGGAGGGTACTATGATGCGGGAGACAATGTGAAATTTGGTTTGCCAATGGCATTTACTATTACAATGATGTCATGGAGTATTTTAGAATATGGTAGGCAAATGGCTGCTAGTGGTGAACTTGGTCATGCTATGGATGCTGTTAAATGGGGTACTGATTATCTCCTCAAAGCTCACCCTGAACCTTATGTTCTTTATGGAGAGGTAAATTACATTCTCACTACAGTTAAAATTTATCCGTATCCGATGTTATATTGTTTGACAGTCGTTGTTCCTGAGCTGAAAGTCTATAGAAAAGCAATGCTTCATATACACTATCGGCCTTAGACTTCACTTGTCTAACGTAACTGCCCAACCCACTTGTTATATTGTGCGTTTTGGGCATAAGTCCCCACGACATTAAAATGTGTCACAAAGATGTAATGCCTCTTTACTTATACACCCAACATCTCTTAGAATGACACAACTGGGGCTATTATAGTTGATGTGACGTTACTTTTCAATGAATACGGGATATATGATTTTTACGTTTACAAGTTTATCATTCGATTATGGTTAAGTTATATGTATTACTATGTTTAAATTGCTTGATTTAATACTAATATCGGGTGAGTAAATATTTACTATCACTATTCGCAGTTCACCTAACAGACACTTAAAAGTTTTATGTAAGATAATTGAAGTATTGATTTTTTGTTTGTTTTTATAATTAAGTGGCATGTGCTTAATGTCATTTTCAATGGAATAGAAGTGTCTTAAAACTAATTTAATAGACATAAATTGGACAAAATGGAATGTTGTTTTATGTAAATTATTTGGGTTTTAAGAAACTAATTAAGTTTAATAATTGGGATTTGGTGATTAACGAATTGATTGTGATTTTGTTAGGTAGGAGATGGTAACACAGACCATTACTGTTGGCAAAGACCAGAAGATATGACTACATCAAGAGCTGCTTACAGAATTGACCCGAACCATCCTGGTTCGGACCTTGCCGGAGAGACTGCCGCCGCCATGGCCGCCGCTTCCATCGTCTTCCGCCGCTATAACCCTGGCTATGCTAATGAGCTACTTAACCATGCACATCAGGTAATTAATTACATTAATTATATGATTTAGTACTGTACTAATGATCTCTTTGTTTTTTTAGTTAAAAGCTAAAAAGTGGCTCAGTCTTCAGTGTGTGGACTGAGAGACTGGCGCATGTTAGTTCGGTGTTGGGAAAAGGGCGCATGTTAGTTAAGGGTCCCGAGTAATTAGGTAGTTACGATTAGCTCAGCTTTTTTGTCAGGGCTACTTGTTTGTCGGTGTAGGTTAGTTGTGGGGGCGTATTGCTACTTTTCATTCATTTCTCTAACGCCCACAATAAATTCCAGAAAAAAACTTCAGGTTGGAGCGTTAAATATAAAATTATTTTACTAGTAAACACTTATCATTTAATATGAGATATTTTGGTCAGAATCTTGATTTAATTGGTTTTCAAAGCGTATATCAAACGGATGAGAAATTAAAAAAATTAACATACTATCAATCTATCACAAATTAATATTTATTGATAATAGAAATTATTTTTATATAACTTAATTATATTATCAAAGTACTAAACTTTTAGGTAAAATAATTTATTCCTTTCCTCACTAGTACACTAAGAATAGTCTTACGACGTTGTTGGTCTTGTCCTACCTTTTTAAAAGGTAAAGGATCCATGTGCGTTGGGTGATGTTAGGTCAGGGCCCATACTAGTAATTGTGTTTTCTTTCCCCAAATTTGGCCAATTAACATTTGTAATAATTAGAATATGAGGTGCCAATTAACCTTATTCAGCTGCATTAAAGATTGCTCTATAATATTATCATTAGGAGATTGATCTAGTCCTTACCACAAGGATACGTTGTGAGCAGCTTAACCTTACATTTTTACAAGAGCTCTGGTTGCAAAACAACTAACTCTAACAGTTACGCCAAGCTCCTCTTCATAAACATACATAGGTATAACTTTATAATACAAGTAATTTATTTTTCATTTTTCACGGTTGTAATAATGTGAAATAATTAAATTTTGCTCTTTTGAGCTTGAATAATAATGAGCATTAATAACATTAGGTCATTAGCTGCCGGTGTAAATGGTAGCAAAATCTTTCGGCGTAAATAAAGGATCATGGTGGGGGCCACAAGGAACAGATTTGCCGTTAATCACGGGTACTGTTTTAGTAACCGTGTGATCTTATGTACTCGCCAAATGTTAACCGTCCACATCTTTTGATCCTTAAGCATCGCTTTTGCCACGTGATGTGGAGGACTGTCGGTGCAGTTGTACCGTACTATCATACGATGCACAACTTCTTTCCCAACAAATATTTTTTTTTAGTTCCTAATATACCCTTGTTATTTTGATTGTATTTCATCATTTTACCTGCTCAACTTACAATTTGTTACTGTTGTTTTCAGCTCTTCGAATTTGCTGACAAATATAGGGGCAAATATGATAGCAGTATTACTGTGGCCCAAAAATATTACCGATCTGTCAGTGGATACGCGGTATGTTATTCTAGCATCTTATTCTTTTCTTTTTCAGTCTCATGTCGTTTTTATTTTATTTATTTTATTTCAAATAATGATGACATAAGTTGAATTTAAATGAAGCGGTACAGATATATATATATAGCCGATTTCTACTAATTTGGGATTGATGCGCAATTATTATTGATATTTGTAAATTCTAAACTTTGTCAATTAGGTAACAATATTTAATTAACTACCCTACAACTTTAGTCTTAAGTGTTTTAAGTTTGTATATTGTTACAATAACATGTAATAATGCTATAACAAGCCGGATATGATAATTTTGAAAATAGTTTAATAACTAGCAATAACCGATTAACTTACTTTTTTTTATATTGTCAATATAATAACTTAATCGTTTTCTTTAAGAATTGTAAAATTTAATAAGTATTTTTTTTTGGGAATGTTTGTTGTTACAGGATGAATTATTATGGGCAGCAGCATGGTTGTACAAGGCATCAAACAATCAATTTTACTTGAATTACTTAGGAAGGAATGGAGATGCACTTGGTGGAACTGGTTGGTCCATGACTGAATTTGGCTGGGATGTCAAGTATGCTGGTGTCCAAACTCTTGTTTCTCAGGTAAAAAAATTATGTTAAAAGAGTTTAGAAATTTCAACTCGACGGTAACATAAATAAACATGAATCAAACGATAAACCAGGATCAGGATAACTAATCGCAGCATAACTAATCCCAGCTAACTTGTCTTCAAACCAAACGATCCCTTTGTAGTTTCATAGGCAGATAACTAATTGGTATGTCTGTTGGCAGATCTTGATGTCAGGGAAAGCTGGTCACAATGCACCTGTATTTGAGAGGTACCAACAAAAAGCAGAGAACTTCATGTGTTCGTGCCTCGGAAAGGGTAACCGAAATGCCCAGAAAACTCCTGGTGGTCTCATCTTTAGGCAGAGATGGAACAATATGCAATTTGTTACAAGTGCTTCATTCCTTGCCTCTGTTTATTCTGACTATTTGACTTCCGCCGGCAAATACCTCAAGTGTTCTTCTGGTTATGTATCTCCAAATGAGCTCCTCTCTTTTGCCAAGTCACAGGTAAAAATATTAATTTGAATAGATAATTAACGAGTTTAACTTATACATATACTGAAAGTGTAAGTTATCTAAAAGATCGCAACATGTATCTGCCATAAAAGGTTAGATCAGTAACCTGTAAAATAAGGCATGTTACTTGCGACAACAGCCATCATAGTATATACTATATAAGTTAAATGCATAATTGGAAGCCTCAAAATATTGGATTTACATTGACTAACTCCTGCATGTTTTAGGTGGACTACATTCTTGGAGATAATCCGAGAGCGACAAGTTACATGGTGGGATATGGAAGCAATTACCCAAGACAAGTACACCACAGAGGTTCTTCTATAGTCTCTATTAAGGTTAATCCAACTTTTGTTACCTGCCGTGGAGGATATGCCACCTGGTATAGCAGAAAGGCGAGCGACCCTAATCTCCTCACTGGTGCCATTGTTGGTGGACCTGATGCCTATGACAACTTTGCCGATGAAAGAGACAACTATGAGCAAACTGAGCCTGCCACTTACAACAATGCTCCGTTGATTGGCGTGTTGGCAAGACTCCATGCTGGTCATAGTGGTTACAATCAGCTCCTCCCAGGTATTTTTTTTAGTGAATTAACATCGTCCAGACTAGTTTTATGCTTGCTATGAACCTGATGCAACTTGTTTGGGATTGAGATGATGTTGTTGTAGTAGTTATATCAAAGTTTTATGCTGAGAATTTTTTTCTATGCGTCTTGCAGTTGTTCCTGCACCAAAGCCAGTTCCAAAGCCAGCGCCACGGGGAAAAGTAACTCCAGCTCCAAGGCCAAGAGTAATTCCAGTTCCAGGTATTTTCACTTGCTATTCTTCTGTCAATGAATAGACCAATGTTTTAGTGGAATCTAATAAACAAATATATCTGCAGCTAATGCTCATGTTGCTATTCAACAAAGGGCAACTAGTTCATGGGCACTAAATGGGAAGACTTACTACAGATACTCAGCAATAGTTACTAACAAGTCCGCAAAGACAGTTAAGAACTTGAAGCTCGCAATATCCAAGCTCTATGGTCCTCTCTGGGGTCTTACAAAGTACGGTGACTCGTTCATCTTCCCAGCTTGGCAAAATTCTTTACCAGCTGGGAAAAGCCTCGAGTTCGTGTACATTCACACTGCTTCTCCTGCTATTGTCTCAGTTTCAAGCTACACTCTAGTCTAAAAAACTGAACGAAAAACAAGAAGTTAAGGAGGAGGAAATGCAAACACATTTTTCTTGGGTTGTAATGTAAGAATTGTGCAGCTATAGTGCTATACTACACGGCGCATTCAAGGGGGTCTTTTTATCTTTTCTATTTTTTTTTCTTTCTTTCGAAAGTTTGTCTGTAAGTTTCAACTTCTGGTTGGTTTGCAGTTTGAGTAGGACTTTAAGGTAATGAAGGTTTAGGTTAATAAGGGAGAAAGTTGGAGGAAGAAAGGAGTGAAGAGACGAGTTTAAACAAGTGCTCATCCTCTTTCTCCTCCACTTTATATACATAGTATTGAGAAAAGAAAAATGACAGAGAAAAGAGTGAAGGGGTTGAGAAGTAAAGAAAGTTTGCTTCTCTATATTATATCTAAAGTCTTCATTTCCTTTGTAATTGAATGCAGCTTGAAGGTTTCTATCAGTTTTGCTTTTCACTCTGGTTTTTGTTTGTGATGTTGTAAGCTTTACTATATTTTTATGCATTCTGTATTCTTCCCTTCGAAGTGGAGTCTTGTCGTAACTAGTAAAATTGTTGCCCTGTGACCAGGAGGTCACAGGCCGTGGAAACAGCCACTTCAGAAATACAAGGTAAGACTACGTACAATTGACCCTTGTGGTCCGGTCCTTCCTCGGACCTTGCGCATAAAGGGAGCTTAGTGCACCGGGCTGCCTTTTTTGTATTCTTACATTCAAAGAATGGTTAACATTGGTATTTTTGCCTTATTAGAAACTCTCTAAACACCAACTCTGATACTTGACTATGGTATTGAGGACAGTATTCTCTTTTATTCATTTCTTACTTGTGCATATTTATATCTAGTTTGAGTCGAAAGCAATAGGTTGGTCTTAACTTCATAACTTATCTTAAATCCGCCTCCAAACATTAAAAAAAAAAAAAAAAAGATACAAACCCAATGGAGTAAAACATAGTACTATTACTATGAATTTGACTGCGGACTTAAATTTTAAGTAGTCACTAGCATACTATCAGAAGTTATTACAATACGAGGCTAGAATCCAAGCATTCTAGTACATACATATTAGAGATTAGGGAACCTCGTTTGCCAGACAAATTGAATAGTCGTGACGATACCTTTAAACATCAAAAAAAAAATTCTCTTAAAAAAATTGATCGGATCAGCCGTGGACGCCCGAGAGATATCATCAATATGAACTTTTCAGGCTAAGTAACAAACTGTTATTGCAATATGAGACGAACCCAAAGATTCTAGTACATATACATTAAAGATTGGTCTGATGATGCCCCCTCAAAGGCTCAACCAACCTAAAACACTTTTAACTATACATTGGACTTGTCACTCAACCTCTCAAACTAGACACCCAAGAAAACACACTAATGTAGGAAAATTTGAACAAGATAGAACTTGGGAAATCACTTAACTTTAATGTCACTCGATTTATCAAGCTCAACTACTATGACACTAATATTGTCTTTGCTTCCTTTGGCAATGGCCAGCTCCGCCAAAAGTGCGGCGGCTTCCGCCGCACCGACTCTCTCCGGTAACCTTCTACGAATTTGTCCGTCGAGACATTTTCTTACCACTTCGCAGGTTACCTCATTTGACACTACATCCCATAAACCATCTGTCGCAATTACTAGAAATTCATCCCATTCGTTTCGTTTGTACACTGTCACTTCTGGCTCTGCTATTACGAATGGTTTCAGATAATGATCACCTGTTTAATGGAATTTATGTAACCAACGTGAGATACAAGGATATATCCCCTGTTTCAGAAACTAATAAGAAAGCAAAACTTAATGCCAATATCGTGTTACAAGTAAGTGTTTAACTTATACTTATAGTTCCACATTACCAAATCACCTAATATATAAAGGATTTATATTACATAGATAATAATTGTATAAAGTTTTTTCACACTTTCAGTTAATTTTTACTTCTGATAGCAGGTGACATTTACTACATACTAGAGATTTACCCATAATTACCTTATAAATAATATGTAAATACTTTTCTAACGTTTTCACCTTATAGGTTAAACTCAAAGATATTTATGGGTAACCGTTCATAAAATATTAATTAACAAGCTGGAAAAAATAAATTATTCGTTAAAATATATATTAATCAAGTAAAGATTCATAATATTGTCCGTATATATAAGTTGAGTAGAAGGATAAAAGTAAAGAGAGGAAAAAAAAGAAGAGGTGCTATAATCTTAAAGTGTTAAGTATTCTCCACCGCCAACCCTGAGGTAAGTTACGGATGCAAAAAATTTATCAGGGGATTTATATATACACAATATAATTTTTCGACAAACTCCCTTCTGCCACCTTAGTTCCACCAGCCAACCATGCCTAAAGCTGCGGGTTCGAGTCAAAAGGGAGCAAAGTAGGAAATTTCTTGGGGAGAAATTAAAAAAATGGTAAGTGGAGAAGGATTGTACCTATGGATCTTGAAGTTGCAAGGATTCCCTGGACACGACTACCATTCCTATTTAGAATCTTACCGCCTGCAGCTTCTACCCTTTTCTTCTCATCTGGTCTATCAGGCTACACAAAAAAGACACAGCACAAATTAAGAAATGTTAGAAATTTTACAAACTACTAACTTTGTCCCAAATAAATTAAGAATAATTACGCTTCAGTATCAAATAAATTAGAGTCCTTGCTCAATTTGATACGAGGATTCATCCTAATTTATTTATTTTATCAGCGAAATGCAATTCTCATCCGAATTTAAGACCGACAATATGAACAAGATAGGCGAATTTCTACATGCCCCCAGTGATAAAAAAAAAAAGAAATTAAGAAAAATACTGACCTTATGGTCATTTGACAAAGGTATAGCAACACCACGGCTACAAAGTACAACCCTACAATTACCACAATTAGCCACCACCACCTCTTCTTTCCCTACCACCACCGCCGCCGCCGCAGACCCGGTTGTCCTTTCCACGTCATCATACCCACTCTCCTCATTCAACTCTACCTCATTCTCTTCTCTTATAACTTCATCATCCATTTTGGAAAAACATTTTATCATCACCTTCTCCCAATCTATATTACTATTATTATTATTATTACTTGCTTTTCTCTCTAATATTTCCTCCTCAATAATATAATGCAAACGATCACGACATGCACGTGAAACCCTATTACCTCCATGTCCATCATATGCAGCAAAAAAAACAAATTCATTATTAGCAACCTGCGACGCCACAGTTATAGCATCTTCTATTACTCTTCTCCTCCCCATCATTGATATAAAACCGTATTTCAATTCTTTTTCTATAGGTTGTACTGAATAAAAGACGTCGTCTTGACTCGATATTTCAGATGCTGCTGCTCCTGTAATAGTACTCTTGGAACTTGACTCAGTACAGTTTGATGAACTATCAATTTGTTCATTTTTTGATACCTCCGCTCCCACATCCTTAACACGAAACTGTTTTTTGGGAACAAAACAACCGTCTTCTTCAGAAGATGTAGTCATACGTTGTAGTTGCTGTCTTTTATGGTAAGATTTAACAACTCTTCTATGAAACAGATTCCTTGGCTTATTATTTTTGGAATCTGATACCATCATTCTAATTATATATCTTACTAGTCAATTTAATGACATTGCTATTGTTTTGCTACTTGGTGTGTAGTAAACTTAGGTTGGACGACACAAAGAGAGAATTTTAATACAAAGTTTGCAGTATGGTTTTACGTAAGGGGGGAGGGGTGGGGGTATAAATGAGGAGAGGGGGGTGATGTTAAAGGGGAAGCGAAGAAGAAGAAGAAGCTAAAAAGATGGAATGTCTTAGGGGTCGTTTCGTTTACAGGTTACGTAGGTATTAATAGTATAGGAAATATTGTAGATATTCAAACAATACAGAAATTATGATATGTGTGCTTTATTTATTTTTAGAAAAAATATTTAACTCAAGAGGGTTAGTTTGGTCTTTTTATGTTAAATTCTTGTATTAGTAATCTACATTTTTTTTTCTACATCTATCCTGCATAATACAAATTTCTGTATAATATATGCTAGTATTAATTATGCATTTTATAAAAAGGTAACAAACATTCTTTTCGTTTTAATATATGTGATATTATAGAATTTAAGAAATAAAGAAAAATGATATTAAAATTTATGATCTTAAATATATGCGGGTATTAGTTATGTATTCTATAAAAAGGTAATAAACATTCCTTTCGTTTTAATGTATGTGATTACAGAATTTAAGAAATAACGGAAGAGTTTTAAAATTTATAATTTTAAATATATTATAATTTTTTATGATATAAAAATTTTTCATTAAGTATAAAATAAGAAGTTAATATATATATATACATCAATTTAAACAGCACAAGTAAATTATTATTAATGTGGGAATTTTATGAAGATATTATACATATTTGTAATGAAACCAAACGACTCCGTAGGGGTGAGGGAAATTTGGTGACAAAGAGGGAAAGGTGGCGAGTATAGATGACACGTAAAGGCGGCAATTGTATCGGCGCAAATACAAGGACGTGGATGTTTCTCTCTGATTCTCACTTCTACACGTGGCAATTCCAATTGTGCGGCCACGAATGGAGATATTTATTTCCTAAAAAAATAAATCACGAGTTATTACCAGTCCAGAACCTATGTACTGTTTTCTCTGGTCTTCGGATAAGTTTGTGTAGATATTTGTTACCTTAGACTAATATAAATATCGGGTTCCTATGTCCATTAATATTCGAAGAAATTGAGACTTTAAAACGTTCTTAACTCATTTCGTCAACCACTAATCCGTACTCTTAATGCAGAAGATTAAACGCGTAATAAGTCATGAAGTTTTTTAAATGAGTTTATAAACTTACAATATAAAAGATTTTACAACATCAATATAATTTAATCAGTTACATTAGATTATTATTCTATTTTTTTTAGTTATCATATTGATTTATGTAAAAAATTACCTTTTATTGTTGATGACTTAATCTGATAATTTTAAATTTTTACACTGTCAGAATCAAACCTAATATAATCCTTAAATATTGGAAGTAAGAAATAGATGCATACATTATTATATGTATCGGACAAGAGTTAAAAAATTCATTATTAATTAATCAATTTTCAATTTTACTTATTTTTTCCTTAAAAAACTTTGTATTTCAGTTATTACAGCTTCCAAAAAATTGGTAAAAATTGGACCAGATGAATTGAAAATCTCTCCTTTGCCTCCAAATTTAAAATTTATGAATCCACCAATCTTTTATGTAGATTTCTAGATAATAGACAAGATTAATCACTATTAAAAACAAGCGAATTTCTGATAAAAATATTCTAAAGAGGTCCATCGAAAATATGAAATTTCTAACATAATGTTCAAGCCAATTTACAACGGATTGGTCGGAAATTACCGACCAACATTGGTCGGTATGCTATACACAACCATCTTACAATTTAATTGACATACCGACCAAAATTGATCGGAATATTATTTTAATAATTTAATTTTACCGACCAAACTTAGTCAGTGTATTAAATTTATTAATAAAAATACCGACCAACTTTGGTCTGTAATGAAAAATATATATTTTTATAAATAATTAAAATTTAAAAATACCGACCAAAATTGGTCGGTAAACTGGACAGGACATGCAGCAAACCGACCAAATTTGATCGGTAATGTTGAATTTCTGGGAATTCATTGTACATTAACCTACCAACTTTGGTCGGTAATGTGCAATTTAATTTTTTTTTTATTAGTTACCGACCAAGGTTGGTCGGTTTTTTGGGTTTAATTTTGGCAGAAAATGCCTGTTTTGGTAGCTACACCACTTGCCAAATAAAAACAGCATACCAATACCCCTGATTCACATCTAATAACCACCAATTCACCACATATAACCTCTTATTCACCACAAATCCAACCAAATATCCAACAACAACAACCAAACATCCAATTAATACTTTAAAACTAACAAATTAAAGTTCAATTGAATATCACAATCCAAAACCAAGCAAAAACTAATTACAACAAGTTCAAAATTGTTCGATTTAATTCAAAACTGATTCTATTAGTCTAGTTCAAAGTATATCAAAGTATTGGTCAAGGGGTATTTTCTACAACATCGTCACCGTCTGATGAACTTTCATCTACAAGACGGTATAGAGAACGGTCTTGTGGAGGACGGAAAAAACGATCACGGAAAGGACGGGAGGAACGATCACGAGGAGGACAGGAGAAACGATCACGTGGAGGTCGAGCCTCTGGCAATGACTCATGAGACCGGGGTAACGGAAAAGCTCCAGTAGAAAGGAGAGTTCTGATCTGAACTTGCATACCAAGGAATTGAGCATCTCTAAACCTTTCTCTTTCCTTGGCCGCTTCTAGTTCGGATGTAAGCTTTGTCACTGTCTCCCGCATAGCCGAGAGGCTCTCCCTATTAAGTTTTTCGCCCTGTGAGGAAGTCCCTATTCCTTGCATTCCACACTTATAGCGATATAATTTTTTCGTAGGAAGCCCGTATACCTTCCCCCATTTTGGACCGCCAACAGCCTCGAGCCATATTCTTTCAGCATTCTTGTCCGAAAGTTGGGTTGGCTCGCCCGATTCACCAGCTGACTGACTACGAATGAATTCCCCCACGTTACTTTGGTAGCGACCCTACATTATTTTAAATTAAATTAGTATTTAAAAATTCTTATAAAAGTAAATTATAACACTTAAAAAAAATTAAAAGCTTACATATGCAGTCTCTGCCCGGTCCTCGACCCACCTATCTCCATCCCCCTCTTTCTTCTTCTTTAAAATATGCGTCTCCTTGAATAGCTCATCATGGCTCATTGGACGCCCATATCTCTTTTCCTGAAAATAAATTAATTTAGTTAATAAATATAATTGATATACTTAGAAAAGTAAAATAATTTAAGCAATTACTAATCTTCTTTTTATCGTCCCGATGCTGATAGCATCCCCAGTGTGCAGGGAGCCTCCCTTCTCGGATGAGCGAGCTTTCTTTCCTTTTTCGCTCCTCCGTAAGAATTCCTCGGTCTGCCATTGCTAGGAATGGCAGGCGGTGCGGGTGCGGGGCAGGTTCTGTCTGAACCCGCATAATTTCAACCTGTCCCGCCCCGCATAGGATTTAAACCCGCATTCATCCGCCCCACACTCCACCCGTGTTCACCCGCCCCGCCCGCAAATTTTTTAAATAAAAATTCTCTTTTTTTGTGCTTATTTTTCCAATAAAAATTAGCCGAAAGAAATTCTGATTGTTATCTCATATGTTCCAAGTGACTACCACATAAATTATAAGGGAGCTGTAAACACACTGCTAAAAAGCACAATATGATGCCAATTTGAAGTGTTTATTTCTTATTCTTGTGTATTGAAATGTCTAAATCATAAGACTGAATTGTCTTTCAGTTATTATAAAAGAAATAAGACTAAATTTAGTGGACTGTGATTTGACAGAGAAAATGCTTCTGATACATTTGTTAGCAACATGGTAATTTCTAGAGTGAGGTTTATGTATACCTCTCTGGTGAGTGTAAAGATTTGCAAGCAAACACAATGTTAAACCCCAATCAACATGTAAATCAAGACACATTCAAGAAAGTATGAGTATTGAACATAAGAGCCAAAAAGAATATAAGCCACCATAATATATAGCCTTATCCACGCATCAATGCCATTCTAATTTTACTTGTATCAGAAATGTCACAAGCATCAGTGCCATACTAATATTATAATACTTATCGTACATCAAAGAATTGAAAATCCCAAAAGATATTGGTGTGGCTGGTAGCTTTTTAGCCTTTTAGGTTTTTAGTTAAAAAAATTAAAATCTTGACCCGCGCCCTGCATTAATATTTTTTTTTTAAATTAGACCCCGTCCCCGCAAACAATTCAACCCGCCCCGCCCCCCCCCCCCCCCCCACAATCGCACCTCCCCATTGCCATCCCTAGCCATTGTCTTAACAAATCATCCCATAAATGCTGCAGACACTAGTCAGGCCTCTTGTTCTTCTTTGTACCATCATAGAAATGATCCGCTAATCTATTGCGGCTTTATGATGAAAATTTGCAGCCACTTCCTCGCTATAGCGGTCTTCCCATACACATTTGCTATGCATTTTAAAAGTTAAATATTAGATGGAAACATCATAAATATAAATTATTAAACTGCTTAAAAGAACATTTATACCTTAAACTGATTGAAAATTAGCTTCTTCAGCGAGAATGGGAAATGTCCAAGTCGCATAAGTGCCATCATAAAATTTTTTGATCGCATTGGTGATTTTTTTCGTAGTCTGCTTACCCTGCTTGAACCTGCAATTTAACAATAAAAATACATAAATATATTAGTAAAAATATTATAAAATAATAAACGCAAAAATAACAAATAACTCTTACCCGTCACCCTCAGGGACTATGATAGTCCTGCCATAGCGATCATAATGCACTACCTCTGGATCATCATCCCCATCATGTGTATCAGAGGCACATGTAGATGGTGTAGGGGGCACAGAGCTACTGTTTCGCAAGCGAAGGCCTGAAATAGATGGAGTCGATGATGAAGATGGATGCGATCCCCGTGACTGTGACATAGCTGGATGCGATCCATGTGGCTGTGATCTGTAGGGATACGATCCACGTGGCTGTAATGCAGATGGCTGTGATCTACGTGGCTGTGAAGCAGCTTAACTGTATGTCGGACATATGGTCCTATGGTCCAGTGATGGAAGACCTGGTTTCTGGATGAAGGTATAAGCCTCGTGATGCTGTGGTAGCTCAGTATAGCCATGTGGTGGAGGATAAGACATAGGCATCTCTGAAGAAGGTGAAAAAGAGGGAGTATTATTATCTACCCTCCTCTTTCCCTTCCTAGCCTTTTCTCGACCCTGGGAACTAGTAGGGTCATTGTTACCTTGACCCTTGCCTGCCATCTACATAACATAATATATATTTAGATTGAAACATATAAGAAACTAGTTATAAAACGAGAGTGCTTTTAAAAACCCAACTTTTTAATCCTCGTCGGCGTATTGTTCCTCGTCCGAGAATTCCTCGTCATCACTTGTTTGAATTTCATAAGTTGATTCTTCGTCCTTATTTTCTATAATTGTTACTTTATTTATATCAACTTCTTCCAATATGCGTTCAGGATATTCCAAATTATTTTCTAACTGATCATCCACTATTTGGTGAACACTGGAGATATCATTTTGATATGCAACATCTAACACATTCTCGACTTCCACCCTACCTACAACCTTAGTTTTGATTACAACCCACTAATCGGACTTATTCCGCAGCAATGGATAAGGAGCATAATACACTTGCCTAACGTTATGTACAATTATGAAAGGATCATAGTGATCATACTCCCTTGTATGATTAACCTCAATTATGTTGTATTGGTGGTGTACTCTTGTACCTCTTGTTGGATTTGGGTCAAACCACTTGCATCTAAAGAGTATTAATTTCTTATATGGCCAGCCTGTATATTCTAGTTGTAATATTTCTTTGACCACACCATAATAATCAATATCTCCAACTTGGTTTCCATCACCACATTGAACCCACACTCCGCTGTTGTTGCTATTTTTATTTTTAGAGCAATCCTCTGTATGAAACTTATAACCATTCACTACGAACTTAGACATTGTTGTGACCTGAAGCCCAGGTCCCTAAGATATATCTTTCAAAAATTGATTTACACCATTATTTAGATTATTTACCTACATAGTGTGAAAAATAATTCATATATATCAGGATAAACTTACAAACTATTTGAACCACGTATCAAAACTCGTATATACAACATCATGGCCAAATTGACCCACGAGGTGACTGTGACACATCAAATATTTTTAGTAGTTCCATCAATATGTAATCACAGTAAATTTTATATTTTGATAACTAATAAATCAATACTTACTTAAGAAATGGAACAACTTCGGGACAATTCAGCAACACATGAATTGTAGCTGACTTGTACTCTATTTTACTCAAACTTCTCTTTCTAACATCCTTAGAACATCTGCATGGTTGATTGAATATGGACATTGGTGGATATAATGGATCATTCACACATTCGACAGTGTGCCTATTGGGCTTATTCCTATAACATGGCATGTTACTCTCAAAATAATCAGAACAAAAATGTGCAGTTTCCTTTGTAAGATAGGCTTCGCATATAGATCCTTCAATCCTATTCCTCTGCTTAACAAATTGTTTGCATTTGCCAATTGTCTTACATAATGTCACGTTAGCCAAGAACATTCAAATAAAATAGAATATTACATCAAACTTATAATATTACCTCTCAAAGGGATACATCCATCTGCATTGAACATGCCCTCCAAGTTGTGCCTCGTGTATAAGGTGTATTGGAAGGTGTTCCATCACATCAAAAAACCATATGGAAATATTTTTTCCATCATACTAGAAGTTACGCGAATGTTTTGATCCATCCGAATAGGTTTTCTTCCCTTAAGGTGGTAGAACACAAGTCTTTGAAAAATAAACTAATCTTTGTGATGGGTTTCCAGATTCTTTCAGGCAAACCATAAAATGCAATAGGCACTAAGGTCTCCATGAAAACATGACAGTCATGACTTTTCAAATGGCTCAACTTCCCTACCTCCATATCTACTTTTTTTCCTAGATTCGACGCATAAACCTCATGCATCTTCAATTTTGTAACCCAATCACAAATTTGTCGTCTTTTCTCCAAAGTGAATGTGTAACTTGCTTTGGGCTTGAACACCTTACCATTGTTTCCTGTCTGCAAGTATAATTCAGGTTGCCTGCAATATTCTTGTAAGTCCATTCTAGCCTTAGAGTTATCTTTTGTCTTACCTTTAACATCCATCACTGTGTTGAACAAATTATCAAAATAATTCTTCTCATTATACATGACATCAAGGTTGTGTCGGAGAAGATTATCCTTCCAATAAGGCAACTCCCAAAATATACTCTGTTTCGTCCAATTATGAGTAACACCATATCCAAAAATCTAGAAGGTGGAGCCTTAGTAACTTTACTGAAGTTCTGGATCCTCTCCCAAATTTCCTCACCTGAAAGTATCGGAGGTGGCGAATCATATTCCACTTTATTATTTTTGAATGCATTTTTCATCCTTCTAAACTCATGATCATCAGGCAAGAACTGACGGTGACAATCAAACCATGATTGATTTCAGCCATATTTCAAAGTGAACGCTTTACTATTTTCCATGCAGTAAGGACAAGCTAGCTTCCCAGCAGTCATCCACCATACGCAGAAAAATCGTTAATAGTCCACATTAAATTAGCATGCAATTTAAAATTCTGCTTGGTTGATATGTCATATGTTTCAACGCCATCATATCACAACTGTTTTAGCTTATCAATCAAAGGTTGCAAGTATACATCAATCAAACTTTTTGGATTATGTGGACCGGTGATAATACAATTTAAAAATATATATGGACTAGTCATACACAACTCAGGTGGTAGATTATATGGTGTAAGAAAGACAGGCCAGCATGAATATGGTGTCGCGCGGATATAGAAAAAGGCGTGAAGCCATCCTCACACAAACCTAACCGAATGTTCCTCAGTTCACTAGCATAATCTGGATATGTCCTATCAAAGTGCTTCCAAGCTTCTCCATTTGAAGGATGACACATAACACCATGTGTTCTTCTATTTTCAAAGTGCCATCTAATATGAGGAGCAAAACTCATCGGCGCATATAACCTCTTTAACCTAGGTATAAGAGGTAAATAATGTATTGCCTTCACAACGACCATATTCCTGCTGGAAAGCCTCTTGAAACGAGGCTTTTCGCATTATTTACAACTTTCTAAATTTGCATCATCTCTATAATATAACATGCAACCATCTTCACAACAATCAATTCTCATTGACGAAAGTCCTAACTTAGAAACCAATCTCTTTGCCTTATAGAAATCACCAGATAAGTTGATATTTGGGTCAACTAGTTCACTCATAAGGTCAATGAAAGAGTCCATGGCCGCTTGAGAAATATTCCAATCAGATTTGATACTTAGTAATCTAACTGCAACAGACAACTCAGAGTGCGTACTTCCTTCACGTAGTGGACGACTAGCTTCCTCTAACTGTTTATAAAAACGTTTTGCATCATCATTAGGAGTTTGTTCAACATTTTCATTGGGCTCACCCCTGGAGTGCATCCCAAAAGCATCCGCAACCATATCCTGAATTCTAGAATCATGATTTCTATTCTCCACCGACCTACTACTTTCACCAACAACCATGTTATGAAATATTCCACAGCTACCATCGATCTCTCCGTGATTAGTCCACACAAAATAATTCTCTATAAACCCCTTCCTATAAAGATGAAGCTTAGCTTCCTCCGATTTTTTAAACTTCACACAATCGCACTTGACACAAGGGCACCTAATTACTCCTTCAATTTGGTATGATGAAAGTGACATTGCATGTCTAATAAAGTCATCAACCCCTTCTACAAAATCCTCCCTCAATCCCCGCCGATTAGGATAATTCCTATTGTATATCCAAGTACGATGTTCCATCTATACAAATAAAATAAAAATAAATGGAGATATTTCCATAAGTATTAGAACTACTTAATTTTTTCTACAATTATAAATTAATTAAATCATTTTTAGTTAATTAAGATAATTAATTTTTACTAATTATACCAAAATTAAATTATACTAAATATAATTAATTATAATTAATTAAATTTAAACATATACTATAAGTTCAATTCATATCCTAAAAGTTTAACCATTGCCTCTAAAAATTCAACTTATATCCTAAAAGTTCAATTCATATCCAAAAAGTTCAACCATTACCTCTAAAAGTTCAATTCATATCCTAAAATTTCAACCCATACCCTAAATAATTCAATTAACCTCACAAAACATAACCTCTATCCAAAAAGTTCAACGCTTACCCCTAAAAATTCAGTTCATACCCTAAAAGCTCAATTCCCAAGAACAAATCCTAAAAACTCTATTCAATTCAAAGTTAATAATTCAATTCCTAACTAAACTATTTAAGTCAATACAAACTTAAACATTCAATTTACACCATATATAATCAATTCAATTAAAATAAGACCTAAACCCTAGATTTTAATAAAATGCAAAGTTAAACAATCAATTTAAATACTAATTAACTAATTCATAATTAATTAAGAAAACATTAAATTTATACAAAAAGATATAATTTGTAATTCAAGCCTAGAACTTTTAGGAGGTGGAGAAGGAGGGGTGGCAGTGGTGGAGTCAGTAGCAGCGGCAGCGACAACGGCGGGGGAGTGGCAACGTGGGGTGGGGAATGGGATTTGTGTGAGGGAAATGGGGGGGGGGGGTGTGAGGGAGAAGAGAGTGAGAGAAATGAGGGGAAAATCCCGTATTTAGGATCTGAAATTAGAATTACCGACCAACGTTGGTCGATAATTTTGGTCGGCACACTAAGTGACGGGCGTTGACTGTATTTTGACTATTAACCGACCAACTTTGGTCGGTTATTTTTTAAAAAAAACTAAATTTTTTTTTGTGTTTTTATTTCTTAAAATATTATAAACTAGAAAAAAATTATTATAAACTATAATCATTTATTTTATTCACATATATATTTACTATAAATAATTATAAACTATAAGCATAATCTTTATAAATAATTATATTAATTAATTACTTTTAATAAATTATAAGCATCTATTTAAGTTAATTTTCTAAGTTATAATTAAATATATGTTAGTTGTACTACTTTAACTATATATAGCATGTTATAGTATATGTTAGTGTATTCATTATTTGTATTAAAAAATAAAGTGTTAACGGATTACATTTATATTATTTAGATAGTAAATATTAATGTGATTCAAAAGTTTGAACATGTTTGACCTATTAACTCGTTTACTTAATGCTAATAACTTATTTCGTCTCTTTAATTTGTGATCCATATATACATGTCAAAGATGTTTAGTATTAATTCTTCTATATTTCATTCATTCATCACTAATAATGCATGACATAGATTAATCGATATAGGTCGAGACGTTTTATTTTTAATATTCATCGATATAGGTCGAAACATTTTGTTTTTAATATTCTTCGATGCATCTAAGTAAGTTATAAGTCGATGAATCAATTTACAAATAAATATATTTGATGATTAACAATTATATATACTAATTAGATTATTGCTTCTTCATAAGTCTATCCGAACCCGACCCTGTGGCCCTAGCGATTCGTGTTCTTATATATATACGTCTCTCTCTATATATATATATATATATATATATATATATATATATATATATATATATATATATATATATATATATATATATACACACACACACACACACACACACACACACACACACACTGTACTACTTAATTAACTATATATAGCATGTTATAGTATATGTTAGTGTATTCATTATTTGTATTACAAAAGTGTTAACAGATTACATTTATATTATTTAGATAGTAAATATTAATGTGATTCAAAAGTTTAACCATGTTTGACCTATTAACTCGTTTATTTAATGCTAATAACTTATTTCGTTTCTTTAATTTGTGATCCATATATAGATGTCAAAGATATTTAGTATTAATTCTTCTATATTTCATTCATTCATCACTAATAATGCATGACATAGATTAATCGATATAGATCGAGACGTTTTATTTTTAATATTCATCGATATAGGTCGAAACGTTTTGTTTTTAATATTCTTCGATGCATCTAAGTAAGTTATAAGTCGATGAATCAATTTACAAATAGATATATTTGATGATGATCAATTATATATACTAATTAGATTATTGCTTCTTCATAAGTCTATCCGAACCCGACCCTGTGGCCCTAGCGATTCGTGTTCTTATATATATGCGTCTATATATATATATATATATATATATATATATATATATACATACACACACACAACTTCGTTGTACTACTTAATTAACTATATATAGCTTGTTATAGTATATGTTAATGTATTCATTATTTATATTACAAAATAAAGTGTTAACAAATTACATTTATATTATTTAGATAGTAAATATTAATGTGATTCAAAAGTTTGACCATGTTTGACCTAATAACCGACCAACTTTGATCGGTTATTTTCTAGGAAATTACATATACCGACCAAAGTTGGTCGGTAAAATCTTCCTTCTGCAATAACCGACCAACTTTGATCGGTAAACTTGACTAAAAATTCTATAAATTTTATAAAATCTTTTAAATAATAGTATAATTATTAATTTAAAAATGTGGGACCACATTACCGACCAATGTTGGTCGGTAATAAGAAATTTACTTTGACTAAGCAAGTCTGACTACTGCGGTTAAATTTTTGACCAATATACCGACCAACTTTGGTCGGTATGTAATTTTAAAAAAATATAAAATATTTTTTTTGTAGTTTCCGTCTATTTTGGATGGTTTTTTGATCGCTTTTATTGACCGACCAACCTTGGTCGATATGGCCTAGTCAGTTTTTCCCTGATTTTTATTAGTGTGTCTGACCAGATTTTACAAGTCCGAATTCTAGTCTAGATTATAGACATGATTTAATGTCTAAACAAGCGAGTTTTGAAAATAATATTTTTTTATAGCCAAGTGAATTATATTTTAGTACTTGAATGCACTCATCAGTTCAGTCAAAATTGGTCGACGTTCAATATGGACCTCTAGTTCAATAGTCCAACTAATGTAGTCGAAATGCCGTAAAAATAGCACGGGCTAGTCAGTTTTTAGATTGGTAATTCAAAAATAATCAGTGTTTGCAAAGTCATTAAAAAATAGCCACTATTTTACTGCAATACGGATCGATCCAGTATAATATATCGGAGATTGGTGCACTTGTGTATGAACTTCCAACATATTATGCTGGAACTACAACACGCGAAAAGTTACAACATAATATACTGGAGATTGGAGCACCTGTGTATGAACTTCCTGCATATTATGCTGGACCGGTATATTATACTGGAACTCCAGTATATTATGCTGGAGTTCCAGTATAATCCAGTATATTATACTGGAGTTCCAGTATAATATACTGGAGAACTCCAGTATATTATGCTGGAACTCCTGTATATTATGCTGAAATATTTTTCGGATTTTGAACAGTGTTTTCGTTCAGATTTATCTTTACATGAAAAGTGGCTAAATTTTGATTACTTTTGAAACTGTGACTATTTTTCAATTACCGCTTGTAAATCTGACTATTTTTAAATTTTTCCCCCAAAATGCCTGAGTCAATATGATCTCAGACGAATAGACGATGACTTTTTTACATAGAAAAATCTCTGAGCCTTCACGTCTAAAAATAGATATTTATTCAGATAATTAATAAAAAACAGCAAAAAAAATTATTATAAAAAAGACAAATACTCAAGCACTTAATGGTGTGACATACGTGCTAATGAAGTGGGTGAAAATTATAGAAAATTGTGGGAGGTAATAGATACCCACTAGCAAATATGGATTAATGATATGAACTTTATGAGTTCTTACAACTTTCTCGAGTTATATATATAATATTAACTGGCTTTACAGTCAAATATTTATAGATTTACGAAAACTTATAGATTTTATAAGGTTATATCCTCCCCTGCCAAGCAGAGATGCGCTCGAGCTGGCCCGAACATCACCATTATTAAGAGACAACTATCAAGTGTGTGGAACAACAATTTCTGATACATATTGCCAAAAATGTAAATTGTTATTTTTGGGTTTGCGCAGTTTCCTTCAGGTTCAATTTGAGTGATGACAGAGTAGTGCGAAGTTTGATGATGAAAGGGGTTACAGAAAATCCTACAAAACCATGCATGTATTTATGGAAGAAGAAACATGTTTTGGAAAAGGTGCACCCTTAAAACTGTGGACTCTATAAGCCGTAAACCACTTTCTAGTTTCTTCCACTTGGAGTAATTTCTATTTTTTGTTTTCTTTTGTTTTCTATATTTAGTTTGATGTTCAAAAGACCGATATTTCTATCGCCACCCCCAAACTCAAAGTACAGTTCATATTCTATTTTAATGAGCAGTCCGGTGCATTAATCTTTTGCTATGCGTGACGGTCGGGAAAAGGCCGGATCACAAGGGTTTATTGTATGTAGCCTTACCTGTATTTCTGCAAGAGGCTGTTTTCATAGCTTGAACCCGTAACCTCCTGATCACATGACAACAACTTTATCAGTTACGCCAAGGCTCCTCTTCAGTTCATGTTCTATCCTATATTATATAATTTTCCAAGTTTTTTTACTCAAAGTTTTTTCTTATCTTTTATATATAAAGATCTTTTGCTAAGTAGTTGATGTTGTTATTTTTTTTAGAACTGCAATTTCATCTTTACATCGAAGTCATCAATTGGATCGAAATAATCTAAATATATAAACAAAATCAAAGAAGAGATCACTCCAAAATCCACTGCAGCTACAAACTATATAATTGCATGATGGTTTATTATTAATTGATAGGATGTGTGCACGGTTTTAGTATAATTAAATTAGTGTTATTTTTATTTGTAAATTAAAAAGTTCGCGAGCCAATTAGAGGGAAGTGTAATCATTCACAAATAAGCACTAATGATAATAAAACTTCACCAATACTGCTAATACTTTACTTCATAGAATGAAAATGTCATAAGTGACAATATTACAAATTAGATTTTAAAGTTGGACATTGTACAAATTAAAACATTGACCAACGTAAGAATATTGTCACGACCCAAAATCTACTATAGGTCGTGGTGGCGCCTAACGCCACCATCAGGCAAGCCAACGAAAATTTACCAATTTAATTACTCATCTCGGTATTTTGAAATCATAATTTTCCTTAATTAAATCATATGAAATAGAGTTTACGCAACTACAACAACGAACGACCCGTAGGAACCCCCAAAACCTCGTGTCACAAGTGCATGAGTATTTTCTAAGGAGTGCCATGATAATACATGTCCCTAATGTAATAAGACAGAATAAAATAAATAGTACAATCGAGACTCAATAGAATGCGATGCGTAGTTTGGAATGCAGCTCACATGGAGTCTACTCAACAGGTGCGCCTACGCGCCAAGATGATCGTCAGATCCTGCAAATTTAGTACAGAAGTGCACCATGAGTACATAAATTAACGCGTACCCAGTGAGTATCTAGCCTAGCCCCGGAGAAGTAGTGACGAGGGGTCGACATCGACACTTACTAAAGGTCCAATAAAAACAATGTAATAAAATATGAGCATATATGAAGCATACGACAATGATAGGGTAAATCTGTAAGTTACATAATCTTCCAAATTACTTCCTTTAAAGCAAGAATTTCTAAATCTTGTATTCTACCTTAACAACTCAGAAAATGTCAAATGTCATTATCAAATAAATAAGGAGTACCATATAAATATCGGGCATCAGTAGAGAGATTAGCTCGTGAATATCAGGCTACTTGCGATATAACGCACGATTCTGCCGAGGTCGTTCGGCCCGATCCAGAATAATGTGTACTCTGCCGAGGGTCGAGCGGCACGATCCAGAATAATGTGTACTTTGCCGAGGGTCGAGCGACACGAACCATAGATGCATCTATATACTGTCGAGGCGTTCAGCCCGCTCCACAAGAAAAGGAAGGAAGTTACCGAATTACGAGACACGTATTTACAATACTGTACATGAGTATAAAATGGATATAATCTTTACCGTTTCTCAAATAACTCGCCCACGACTCAAAGGGTTAAAGCTTGGCCTATTATACATATATTTATTTCCAAATAAATTTCATTTATAACTTCAATTAATTAAGCTAGCAGAACGAGTTCAAATAATTCAATTATACATGATAAAGCTCTAAGGCTACCCGGACATAAATATGTTTTAGCTACGTACGGACTCTCGTCATCTCGTGCGTACGTAGCACCCACAACTAGTTGCACATAACAACAAATATCACCTAGGGGGTAGTTTCCCCCTCACAAGGTTAGACAAGAGACTTACCTCGCTCTGAAGTCCCATAACCGGCTCCAAAGTCTCTCTAACACCTCAAACTGATGCCCGTCGATCCAAAACTATTCAAACAAATGTGCAAACCAATCAAAATATACTCTAATATCCATAATTGATCAATTTATATTAATTCCCAACTTCACTCGAAATGTCTATAAAATCAACCCTCGGGCCGACGTGCCCGGATTCCGAAAATTTTCGAAGATAACCTTTACCCATAACACCACGAACTAAAATATATAACTTATTTCAAATTTCGTGTCCAAAATCATGATCAAAATCCAAAATTACCAAATTCTAGGTTTTCTACCAAAACCCCCATAATTTCTACTAATTTCATGTTTAAATCCTTATACAAAGCATGCATTTAACTTGTAATAGGGGGAATCACTTACCTTGTGTTGCTTGATGAAATTCCCCCTTGAAGCTCTCCAAAATCGCCCCAACTAAGTGAAAAATGGAAGAAAAATGGCCAAATCCCGTTTTTATAAAAACCCTACTGCCCAGCGTCCTTTCGCATCTACGGAACATGAGCTGCTTCTGCGGCACAAAGTCCGCTTATGCGGCTCCCTTCAGGCCCTTCAATCTCCGCATCTGCGGCCCCTTCAGCGCTTCTGCGGCTCCTCATCCGCAGGTGCAGTCCCGTTTCTGCGGAACTCGACCGCGTCTGCAGTCCCAGCTTTCCCCAGCAATTCCGCTTCTGCGATCGATCAACCACAGGTGCGACTCCGCTTATGCGGTCCACCTGCTCGCTCCTACGACCCCAGCCCCAATCACGCCTGGCCGCTTCTGCGGCTCCGCACCTGCGGCCAATACCTCGCAGGTGCGGTTACACCAGATATGCTGCCAGCAGCATTTTCATAAAGCCAAATTCAATCCGTTAACCATCCGGAATCCACCCGAGGCCCTCGGGACCTTAACTAAATATACCAACACACCCCAAAATACAATATGAACTTAGTCGATCCTTCAAATCACATCAAATAATACTAAAACCACGAATCGCACCCCAATTCAAGCTTAATGAACTTTAGAATTTCAAACTTCTACATTCGACGCCGAAACCTATCAAATCAAGTCCGATTGACCTTAAATTTTACACACAAGTCATAAATGACATAACGAAACTAGTCCAAGATTTGAAACCCCAAACGGACATCGATAACCTTAAAATCCACTTCAAGCCAAACTTAAAAATTTCTTAAACTTTTAAAATACCAACCTTCCATAATAAGCGCCGAAATGCTCCCGGGTGATCCGATACTCAACCCGAACATACGCCAAAGTCCGAAATCATCATACGAACCTGTTGGAACCTTCAAATCCCAATTCCGAGGTCGTTTACTCAAAAGACCTTAGTCAATTCTTCCAACTTAAAGCTTCAAAAATTAAAATTTTCTTTACAAATCAACTCCGAGCTTCCCGAAATTCAATTCCGACCACACGTACAAGTCATAATATCTGAAGTGAAGCTAGTCAAGGCCTTAAACCGCTGAACAACACGCTAGAGCTCAAAATGTCCGGTCGGGTCGTTGCAAATATATTACGTATCATTCAAAATAAGTACTCTCCTACTTATCCTCTATATATTAACATACGACTATTCCCATGTCAAAGTAACAACTTATCTCATGTGGAAACTTATGCAAGGGGGAATGATTCTCTGGTTTGTTTTTCTCATGGTGTCCTAAGACAATTAGATAACATGTACATTGACTTGGGAATACAAAGAACTGCAATTAACATGGTTATATCCAGCGAAGCACCATGAAAAGTTTGTACAGAAAGTGTAAAGCTAAAATATAACAGAATGCAGTTGTTTCATCTCTTAAACAAAAAGCAGAAACTGATAACTGAAAGCAGCACCAACAGTTGCAACAACAGTAGTATAGCGTTACACTCTCCTTCCGCATGCATATATCAGATTTTAATCTAGTGATGTTCACGTCTTCTCCAGCAAACAACATGAAACAAAATTGAGCGGATATACAATCACAGTCCAAAAGGAAAGGTGGAAACTCCTACTGTGTCTTTTTCTTATCCACCCCAGCAACTTAAGCATCAGGCAAGAAAGAATTAGCAGGGCATTTCTCCATAGATGATTAATAAACCAATTCGTACTTCTATAATAAATGGATCACATATAGTGAGCTGGACAGAAACATAAAAGAAAAGTTCTTCTCCAAGTAGATCTAGGAGAAACAATCAACATAAACTTCAAATCATATAACCTTACATATATCAATATAACAGACTAATAAGTCTTCCTTCCATTATCTCATAACCATTCATGTGCAATTAGTTCTTCCTGCATCTCGACATAGACATGTTTGATTTTACAATGTCAAAGCAGGAGATCAACAGTCCCCATATAGGCATACAACAACAATAACAACCCAGTATAATCCCACTAGTGGGGTCTGAGGAGGGTAGTGTGTACGCAGACATTACCCCTACCCTGGGGTAGAGAGGCTGTTTCTGATAGACCCTCGGCTCCCTCCCTCCAAGAACACCCCACCTTGCTCTTAGGGTGACTCGAACTCACAACCTCTTGGTTGAAAGTGGAGGGTGCTCACCACTAGAGCAACCCACTCTGGTCTTCCCCATATAGGCATAAAGCACCTAAATTCATAATGACCAAACAACTTGCACTCCTTCAAAATTGTAGGTTTATTATTTGGTCCTATAATATATAGACTGAACAAACAGAATAAACGTTGTATGATCAATACAAATAACCAAAAATAACTAAATAAGACAAACAAAAACAAAATCAGTTAAAACAGTCTTAATAGCAGAAGTGTTATCATGTGAGAGTTTCTTATTACCACTTAAAAGAGCTCAATTAACATAGCTACATTCAACCCAAAAATCGTTTATAACTAGAGTCTAGGTTCAATGAAAAGTTTGTACAGGAAGTGAAAAGCTGAAATATATCTTGTTGTTTCATCATTCCAACAAAGGTAGAAACTATCAATGATGACCCAAAATGTCATCTTTAAATTTAATAAGTAATTATGTATTCTAAGACCTCGAAAAGTACTATTTATCATTCCTCGACTTGCGTGCCCGTAAAATTTTCCGAAAAGTTTTTATGTGAAAAATGGATTAAAATGTGAAATAGAGCCATAAAACTCAACTGAGCTGACTTTGGTTAACATTTTGAGCAAACGAACCCGAATCAGTGTTTTGATAGTTCCGGTAAGTCCGTATCGTGATTTGGGACTTGGGCGTATGCCCGAAATTTAATTTGGAGGTCCCTAGCTCAAGTTATGACCATTTAACGAAAACTAGTAATTTAAAGGCTAAAAATTTTCAAGTTTGACCGCGGAGTTGACTTTTTGATGTCGGAGTCGGAATCCAGTTCCAAAAATTTTCATAGCTCTGTTATGTCATTTATGATTTGTGTGCAAAACTTGAGGTCAATCGAACTTAATTCGATGAGTTTCTGCATCGAATGTAAAAGTTGAAAATTTCATAAGATTAAAGTTTCAAGTGAGTTCGCACAAGAGCTAAATTCAAATGAGCATAACTCTCATGATACAAAGTTGTGTATGGTGTATTACCTATCAAATGAAAGATCTTTGAGTCTAGTTTCTAATTCTTCAAACCGTTCGTCATTTGGACATTCCTATAAGAAGTTATGACCAAATTACCAAAGGCTGACAGAATGCGATTCTACTACCATTATGCGATCGCAAAATGGTTATGCGACCGCAAACTGGTCCAGAACAGCCCAGTTCTGGGCAACGATTTATGCGATCGTTTTGCGACCCGCACACCAATTGTGCGGTACATTATGCGACCGCATACCTGTTTTCGAAGGGGTAATTTTCCTATTTTCATAACCCGACCCTATTTTGATAAATAGGCTTTGGGGTTTATTTTGGGGCATTTATCTGATGATTTTAGAGAGAAGTGAGAGTGTTCTAGAGAGAGGAAGTAGATAAAGTGTCTTGTTCATCAAATTCTTGTCCAAGCCTTGAAAACCAACAAGAAATTCCTCAAGTTCTTCATCAAAGAGGTAAGGTTCTAACCCCTAATCTTCAATTTCGAGTTTGGGTAATGATGGGTGATTAAGAGTATGATTATTGGGGTAAGTGTTCCTTATCCTATATTGATTATATTTCATGATTCCATACTCATCTACATCATGAATCCGTGAATTTAGGGAACAAAAATTAGATTTTTATAAAATCTTCCAAAAACAAGAATTTAAGATTTGAAGGTCCATTTGATATCGGAATTGGATAATTTTTATATGGTTGAACTCGTAGCGGAACGGGTGTTCGGATTTTGCGTGTTTTTCTGGGATTTGAGACGTGGGTCCCACTGTCGAATATTTAAATGAATTTAGGATTTTTATCCGGAAAATTAGTAAATTCATATGGAATTAATTCCTATGATTCGTATTGAGTATATCGAATTATTTGTGAATAGATTTGAAGCTTTTGGAGACAAATTTAAAAGGAAAAGCTGTGGTCCAGTAATTGATTGAAATTTGCAAAGCGAGGTAAGTGTCGTGGTTAACCTTGACTTGAGGGACTAGAACCCCTAAATTATTTGTTATATGAAATGCATATGAACGACGTATAGGCGAGGTGACGAGTGTCTATACGTCGTCAAATTAATTGTTTGCCTGCTTACTTGAAAAATCATAAATTATTTTGAATCATAAATTAATTATTATAATAATTGTTTCTCTCCTATTCTTTATCAAATATTAATTCTTGAATTCCTGCATTAATTGTTACATGCTATTTGAATTATGTGTTTTAATTGTTATTTGACATTTAGCATATTAAATATTAAACTGCCTATTTTCTCCCCGATTTTCATAATAATTTGCTATTTGTCATTATTTGTTTCATAATTAAATCATAATTATTGTATGCTTGTTGTCTTATAATTTTATATTAATTGTTGCATTTATTAGGGAAATTTCTTCTATAAGAATTGGTAAATGGATATATTGGAGGATCAGGTTGCACGCCGCAACAAAATTGATTGAAATAGTTATATTGGAGGATCGGGTTGCACGCCGCAACAAACTTATTAAAAAGTCCATATTGGACGATCGGGTTACACGCCGCAACAGACTTATTAAAAAGTCCATATTGGAGGATCGGGTTGCACGCCCGCAACAGACTTATTAAAAGTCAATATTGGGGGATCGGACTGCACGCCGCAATAGACTTATTTAAAAGTCTATATATACTTGATTGAAATAAATATATGACAGACTTGATTAAAAGGAATATATTGGGAGAGCGGGTTGCACGCTGCAAAAGAATTAAATGTGAATATGTTGTGAGAGCGCGTTACACGCTGCAACAGATTTGATGGAAATGATAATTGGTTACGATTGCTGAATTGTCTTCAATTATTATAAATGAGTTACCTGATTTCTTTCTAATATTTGTTGTTGTTAATAATATTGCGTACAGGTTAATGTAAGTGACCCGCCTTAGCCTCGTCACTACTTCGTCGAGGTTAGGCTAAGCACTTACCAGTCCATGAGGTCGGTTGTACTGATACTACACTCTGCACTTCTTGTGCAGATTTCGGAGTTGGTCCCAGCGACGTACTGTAGATTCGCCCGGATACAGCTACCAGCGGAGTTTGAGGTATAACTACATGGCGTCCGCAGTTCTAAAGTCCCCATTTACTTTAGCTATGTGTTTATTTTCATACAGCATTATTTTATTCAGACCTTTATTTGTATTATTCTAGAAGCTCGAGCACTTGTGACATCAATTTTGGGATGGTATTTAGACACCGTTATTTTTTTTTATATATTATTCACTACATTTCAGACTTTACTTCCGCATTTGATCTTTGTTATTAATAAATTTAGAAATTATTTTAAAAATGGATAATATTATTCTAACATTGGCTTGCCTACCAAGTGAAATGTTAGGCGCCATCACAGTCCGAAGGTGGGAATTTCGGGTCGTGACAGTTGGTATCAGACCACTAGGTTACATAGGTCTCACGAGTCACGAGCAAGCTTAGTAGAGTCTGAAGGATCGGTACGGAGACGTCTGTACTTATCTCTCAGAGGCTATGAAGTTTAGGAATAATATTACTTCTTTCTTATTCCGTCGTGCGATTTTATTCTATCATCGATGATTGAATCATTCCACTCTTATTCTCTCGCAGATGGTGAGAACACGTAATACCTCTACCGATGGTCAGGGACCAGAACCCCCGGTGGCAACTATGGCTAGGGTAGAGGTCGAGGTCGAGATAGATCTCAGTCCAGAGCTCGAGCAGCTGCACCTGTTTAAGAACCTCATGTGGACCTTCAGGAGGAGGTTCCAGTTCAGAATGTACCAGTTGGACCAGTTCAGGTCCCGGAAGGATTCATAGCCACTCCAGTACTTCAGGACGCTCTAGTCCGTTTGGTAAGTCTTATGGAGGGCGTGGCCCAGAATGGTACATTTCCAGTGGCACCATCTGTCTCACAGGTTGGGGGAGGAGCACAAACTCCCACTACTCCCGCTCCAGAACAAATGGCTCCCCATAATCAAGCACCAGCAGCCCCGCCAATTGAGGTAGTTCAGCCAGTTGTTGCGGCACAGACTGGTGATAGGCCCGCCATGTCTTTTGAGGCCTTATCGAGACTGGGTATAATCTTGAACGCTGCCACGAGGTGATGCAGAACATGGGTATAATTGAGATCAATGGGGTTGATTTTGCTGTATTTCAGATGACGGGTTCCGCCAAGAGGTAGTGGAGAGATTATACATTGACCCGACCAGTTGGATCGCCTGCACTTACCTGGGAGCAGTTCTCTCAGCTATTTCTGGAGAAATTCCTCCCTATCACACTAAAAAAGGAATTTCGCAAGCAATTTGAGCGTCTACAACAGGGCAGTATGACTGTTACTCAGTATGAGTTCCGTTTTGTGGATTTGGCCCGCCATGCTCTCCTTTTACTACCTACTGAGGGAGAGAGAGTGGGGAGGTTTATTGAGGGACTCACTCACCTTATCAAGCTTCAAATGGCCAAGGAGACCGGAAGTGAAATTTCTTTTTAGGCGGCTGCTAATGTCGCGAGGAGGATCGAGATGGTTCTTGCACAAGAGAGAGGGCAGAGGTCTGATAAGAGGCCTCGTCAGTTCGGTGGTTTCGGTGGTGCCTCGTCTGGAGGCAGGGGTAATTTTGGTAGGGGTCATCCTCCCAGGCCGTTTCATTCAGCACTTCATGCATCGCCCGATGCTTCAGGGAGTCACGGTCCTATTATGCCTTACTCTAGGCAGCCAGCATTCAGTGCACATTCAGCTCATATCAGTGCACCGCCACTCTACAGTTACTACAGCAGTTATCCAGCCCATTTGGGTCAGTTTCAGCTTCAACAGCCACGGCATCCGGATGGGTGTTATGAGTGTGGGAACATTGGTCACATCAGAAGGTATTGCCCTAGGTTGGCGAGTAACAGATCTCGGCAGGATTCACGTGCCATCATATCGGCACCGGTTGCTTCACCGCCTGCTCAGCCAGCTAGAGGTAGGGGTCAGACAGCTAAAGGTGGAGGTCAGGCTATGAGAGGTGGAGGTCAGGCTGTTAGAGGTGGAGGCCAGCCAGTTAGAGGTCGTCCCAGGAATGCGGTTTAGAGTGGTGGGCCCAGCCCCGATTTTATGCTTTTCCAGCTAGGCCTGAGGCCGAGTCATCTGATGCTGTGATCACAGGTATTATTCCAGTTTGCCATAGAGATGCTTCAGTTCTATTTGATCCATGATCTACTTATTCCTATGTGTCCTCCTATTTTGCTTCATATTTGGTTGTGCCTTGTGATTCTCTGAGTGCTTCTGTGTGTGTACACCAGTGGGAGACACTGTTGTAGTAGATCATGTATATCGTTCATGTGTGGTTACTATTTGTAATCTTGAGACTAGTGTGGATCTTCTACTTCTTGATATGGTAGATTTTGATGTCATCTTGGGTATGGATTGGCTGTCACCTTATCATGCTATATTGGATTGTCATGCCAAGACAGTGACCCTAGCCATGCCGGGGTTACCTCGGTTAAAGTGGAAAGGAACTCCTGGTCATTCTGCCAGCAGGGTTATTTCTTATATGAAAACTCGGCTTATGGTCGAGAAAGGGTGTCTAGCCTATTTAGCTTATATTCGCGATCCCAGTACGGATGTTACTTCTATGGACTCAGTACCAGTTGTTCGTGATTTTCCAGAAGTACTTCCTGCAGATTTGCCGGGAATGCCACCCGAAAGAGATATTGACTTCTGTATTGATTTGGATCCGGGCACTAAGCCCATTTCTATCCCACCATACTGTATGGCCCCGCCGGAGTTGAAAGAATTAAAGGAGCAGTTACAAGACTTGCTTGATCAGGGATTCCTTAGACCCAGTGTCTCTCCCTAGGGTGCTCCAGTACTATTTGTAAAGAAGAAATATGGCTCTATGCGGATGTGTATAGATTATCGACAATTGAATAAGGCCAAAACAAATATCCGCTGCCAAGAATTGATGACTTATTTGATCGTCTTCAGGGTGCCAAGGTATTTTCGAAGATCGATTTGAGGTCTGGTTACCATCAGCTGAAGATTAGGGCATCTGATGTCCCTAAGACAGCTTTTCGGACTCGATATGGGCATTACGAATTCCTAGTGATGTCATTTGGGTTGACAAATGCCCCTGCAGCATTTATGGATTTGATGAATCGGGTGTTCAAGCCCTATTTGGATTCTTTTGTGGTTGTATTCATTGATGATATCTTAATTTACTCCATCAGTCGAGAGGAGCATGAGCAGCATCTTCGGAGTGTGCTTCAGACTTTGAAGAATAACCAGTTATATGCCAAATTTTCAAAATGTGAGTTTTGGTTAGGTTCAGTTGCCTTTTTGGGGCATGTTGTATCGACAGAAGGCATAAAGGTGGATCCTAAGAAGATAAAGGTTGTTCAGAATTGACCTAGGCCTACTTCAGTTACAGAGATCCGGAGTTTCATGGGTTTAGCAGGTTACTATCGTCGGTTCGTGGAAGGGTTTTCATTTATAGCAAGCCCATTGACCAGACTAACCCAGAAGGGTGTCCCATTCCGATGGTCAGACGAGTGTGAGTTGAGCTTTCAGAAGCTCAAGACTGCTTTAACTACGACACCAGTGTTGGTATTACCCACAGGTTCAGGTTCGTATACAGTATATTGTGATGCATCTCACATTGGGCTTGGTGCAGTATTAATGCAAGATGGCAAGGTAATTGCATATGCGTCGCGGCAGTTGAAAGTTCACGAGAAGAATTATCCTGTTCATGACTTAGAATTGGCAGTCATTGTTCATGCGCTGAAGATTTGGAGACATTACCTCTACGGTGTTTCGTATGAGGTATTTACTGATCATCGTAGCCTTCAATATCTGTTCAAACAAAAGGATCTTAATTTGAGGCAGAGAAGATGATTGGAGTTGTTGAAAGACTATGATATCATCATTTTGTATCACCCCGGAAAGGCCAATGTGGTGTCCGATGCTTTGAGTAGAAAGGTTGTGGGTATGGGCAGTCTTGCGTATATTCCGGTTGGTGAGAGGCCATTAGCTGCAGATGTTCAGACTTTGGCTAATCAGTTCGTGAGGTTAGATGTTTCAGAACCCAGTCGGGTTCTAGCTTGTACAGTCGCTCGGTTTTCTTTATATGAGCGCATCAGAGAGAGGCAGTATAATGATCCTCATTTACTTGTCCTTAAGGACACGGTGCGACACGGTGATACCAAACAGGTTGTTGTGGGGGAAGATGGAGTTCTGCGAATGCAGGGTCGTACTTCTTTATATATCGAATTATTTGTGAATAGATTTGAAACTTTTGGAGACAAATTTAAAAGAAAAAGTTGTGGTCGAGTAATTGATTGGAATTTGCAAAGCGAGGTAAGTGTCGTGGTTAACCTTGACTTAAGGGAATAGAACCCTTAAATTATTTGTTATGTGAAATGCATGTGAACGACGTATAGGCGAGGTGACGAGTGTCTATACGTCGTCAAATTAATTGTTTGTCTGCTTACTTGAAAAATCATAAATTATTTTAAATCATAAATTAATTATTATAATAATTGTTTCTCTCCTATTCTTTGTCAAATATTAATTCTTGAATTCCTGTATTAATTGTTACATGCTATTTGAATTATGTGTTTTAATTGTTATTTGACATTTAACATATTAAATATTAAACTGCCTATTTTCTCCCTGATTTCCATAACAATTTGCTATTTGTCATTGTTTGTTCCATAATTAAATCATAATTATTGTATGATTGTTGTCTTATAATTTTATATTAACTGTTGTATTTATTGGGGAAATTTCTTCTATAAGAATTGGTAAATGGATATATTGGAGGATCGGGTTGCACGCCGCAACAAAATTGATTGAAATGGATATATTGGAGGATCGGGTTGCATGCCGCAACAGACTTATTAAGAAGTCTATATTGGAGGAACGGGTTGCACGCCGCAACAGACTTATTAAAAAGTCCATATTGGAGGATCGGGTTGCACGCCACAACAGACTTATTAAAAAGTCCATATTGGAGGATCGGGTTGCACGCTGCAACAGACTTATTAAAAGTCAATATTGGAAGATCGGACTGCATGCCGCAACAGACTTACTTAAAAGTCTATATATACTTGATTGAAATAAATATATGACAGACTTGATTAAAAGGAATATATTGGGAGAGCGGGTTGCACACTACAATAGAATTGAATGTGAATATGTTGTGAGAGCGGGTTGCACGCTGCAACAGATTTTGATGGAAATGATAATTGGTTACGACTGCTGAATTGGCTTCAATTATTATAAATGAGTTACCTGATTTCTTTCTATTATTTGTTGTTGTTACTAATATTGCGTACAAGTTAATGTAAGTAACTCGCCTTAGCCTCATCACTACTTCGTCGAGGTTAGGCTCAGCACTTACCAGTATATGGGATCGGTTGTACTAATACTGCACTCTGCACTTCTTGTGCAGATTTCGGAGTTGGTCCCAGCAGCGTACCGTAGACTTGCTCGGATATCAGCTACCCAGAGAAGACTTGAGGTATAACTGCATGGCGTCCGCAGTTCTGAAGTCCCCGTCTATTTTACTTTAGCTGTGTGTTTATTTCCAGACAGCATTATTTTATTCAGACCTTTATTTATATTATTCTAGAAGCTCGTGCACTTGCGACACCAATTCTGGGATGGTAATTTTTTTTTATGTATAATTCACTAGATTTCAGAATTTACTTCCGCATTTGTTCTTTATTATTAATAAATTTAGAAATTATTTTAAAAATAAATAATATTATTCTAACGTTAGCTTGCCTAGCAAGTGAAATGTTAGGCGCCATCACGGTCCAAAGGTGGGAATTTCGGGTCGTGACAGTTATAATAGCTAGAACATTGGCAACATAAGTTGAACAGAATTGGCACTTCTCTTTTGCTGTAGAAATTTAATCTTGAATTATATTATTTTCCTCTTCAACAAACAATAGAAAATTTAATTGGGTAGTTGCGCGCTTAAAGCCTCAACAGAAAAGTTGGATATTCCCATTGCTTGATGGTTGCAGAGTTTTCTGTGTTGTACAGTGAAGAGAAAGTCAAGTCTTTATGGGTAACAATGGCGATGAATTCTACTGGTACTCAAAGCAGTATGTCATGTCATTGCTATCCTCATTTGCATATTTCAGATCAAATATTCAGGGAAGGGAGAGCTGGTTTAAATGCAGTAATTGCTGTAGAGGTAGAAAAATATTCACAAAATGGTCAAGATCTATATGAGTTTTAATCACGCAAAAACCATATAAATAGATGTATTTTTAGGTCAATTGAGTGAACACATTGATCAGTTTTTTTCCTTTCAGTCTATACTCGTCTTTTGAATAGTCAACAACAACAACAACAAACCCAGTGTAGTCCCAAAAGTGGGGCTTTTGAATCTAAGTCAATTACAATTATTTAAAAAAAAAAAGGAAAAAAAGGCTAACATTAATATTTAAGTCACATGGAGTGGGTTTTTTTTTTTTTAATCACATTGTCATAAGAAACATCTGAGCATAAATAGTAGGTATGTCAGTAGCATTGAAGAATAGTTGTTTGTGGTTTGGCGAGCAAAACATACATAGTAGAAAGAGCAGATATGAATTCCAAAGATGACTTATTGAGCGTGAACCATCTGTTTATACCCAATGATTCTTCAAGTTAATAAGCGCAAGCATTTAGATAATGCGAAACAATGATTACTTTTCCAATTACCAGCATAACTACATGAGACCAAAGACACATTCTACCAACACCATACACCAAATAAAGGTATTTGCTAAATAGTTTAATCAAGCAGACGTAATTACGTAACAGTTGGGGATAAATCTCAATAGCTACAGTCCCAGAATAAGACACTCAGTATGCAAAAGTTCAAAGAGAGTCCCATTAGGAGCATACTCAAAATCCATCATTCTGGTAAAGCAACATGGAACTTGCATGAGTCAAGTGTTTTTATCAAATTAATTGAAATTCTGGAGCACAACTTTGCCTCCCAATTTCAAATCTCTTAATGGACAACGAACACAGTTCAGTTCCATAAACTGTTGATTCTTTATTACACCAATCAGTAAACCTCAAACATGTCAAATTCAACACTTTAGAGATGTAATTATCTCATCCACGCAAGAGTAGAAACTTACCAAGAAGGACAACATCAGAAACTGCATTTTTGTGAATTTTTGTGGCACAGATCAAATTTCTCTGGCAGTTCTGGAGTTGATCCGAATGCAATATCCATAAGTCCCACATTCATGACATGTTTAGAAATTGTTTTATGCAGAAGAAAGTTGAGTTCGTTAAGACATTAATAACACACTTTTACAACTTCAAGTCAAGTACCTAGAATAAGTCAATGATTCATCATTGTCTATAGAAGCAACCCTATCAACCCCTACATAGCAATCACCAATAAAGAAGTTAGGAATGTCAGAAATTAGTTCCAAACATCTTAATCGAACATGTTGTGTATGAAGTTTTCTAACTCTAATAGGACTGCAAGAAATAGCAATACGTAAAGACATGAAACACAAATAAAAGATAAAAAGTAAATGACACCAACAAACAGTAAATTTAACCTGCTTTTAGGGAGCTTAGATTTCCAATCAAGCGTTATGTATAGCTTCACGCCTTCACATGAGCTAAAAATATAGTTGTGAGGGCAGGGTAGCAATAAATATGCTCTAATCAGCCAATTGATTCATATAGGTCTTAGAGGCACATCAGCAAACACCTTGAGTGCTTAGTCCACTTCAAATTCCAGTAAGCAAACAATAAAAAAAGATTAAATAAGTAGAATAAAACAAATCGTAATGAAAAAGTATATCCCAAATCAAGAGAAACCAAAATTCCAGCTGCAATTTTAATTTGATACCTCGGATTTTCGGCAAGACGTTTAGCTCTGCACTAATTAGTTGGTAGCAAAAGAAAAAATTCATCTAATAAAAGTCATAATGCATGTATAAATCAGGTACAATTACTGACATGCACATAAAATTTGTAGCATGAAATTTATTCAAAAGAAGAGTAAGCTAATATATATTCTCTAAATTGTCATCTCCAACAAAGTAACTTCAACAAATAAAGAAATATTGCATAAAAAAATTACCCAAATAGAGCTCGTATCAGATACAAATAGAAAAAAATGGATAAACTTTAAAAAGAGTAAGGACCCAAATTTTGATTACCAACAAATTAAAGAAGTATAAGGAAGTACAATAGAGAAAGGAGAGGCAGTAGAAGAATGCACGATTCCATGAACCTCAACAGCGCAGCTATAACCACGGTAATACTAACTGTTAATAAAAGGTAGGAATCGAGAAAGCTGAAGGAATTGTACACGTGTATAGCGGTAAAAGTTCTATGATATGCACAAAAACAAAGCCATATTCTTTTTTCTCTTTTTCAGTTGCCCATTGAGTAACAAATATCATTAGAGGAGTAATAAAGTAATTCGTATGTCCTAACTTATATAACACTTCTATCTTTTTGGATGTCCGAGAATATTTGACTCCACTATATTTTTATAATGCAACTTTCAATTACTCAAACATATTAAACTACTCAACTTTTAGACTTTGATGTAATTTTTTTTATCAAATTAAATATAAAGTTAAATACAATGCAAAATCAAATATATTTCATATAAAATGAACTAAAGTGAGTAATATAGCCAAGTATGCCAACTATACTCTCACCATGGAGGAAGCGCTTTACCCTTTTAAAGTGGTATTTTTCGGTGTAATTCCGTATTAGTTGGGTCCCAAAGTAGATATCGAACATTGTCCCCATGGAGACAAAGAGGATGCATTTGTACAATTTTATGAGGAGCCGGTCCAAGTTCGATGATTTTAGAAAATGTTGAAAAACACCTCAATTCCAAACTTTAGAGTTTAGCATCGGTAGCTGGTGAATGTTATCAATGTTACCTTGGAATTTTCTAAGTTAGACAACAATTTTATTATGACCAGATTCTTCTTTTTTCATCTCTGCTTTCTTTTCCCCTCTTCAAATATACTAGTTTAGTAGTGCATTGTTTATTGTTGTGGACTCCTTGTTCCGCTAAATAGGTTTGCGTTTAAACCATAACATATTTTAAAGAATTCATATTCTCAGTGTGACTGGCTCTAGTAGTTTTATATGTTCTTACGTGTTTGAGCGGAAGCCTTTGAGCAACAGTAAAGTTGTCTTCGTGTGACATATAGCTAGGTCACGGGTTCGACCCGTAGAATTAGTCATTGATGCTTGCATTAAAGTAGTCTTTATATCACATCCCTTGGGATGCTGCCTTTTCTCGGACCCTACATAAACGAAGAATACTTCGTGCGTTGAACTACCTTTTAGTGCGACTAGCTCTAATATTTATATCTTTGTATTTTTTTTAATAATAGATAAATCCGTAGTTTTCATCTTTAAAATTTAGTGAATGATGGACATAATCCTCAGTCATTTTTTACTTAAATATCAGTCTTTGAATATTATATCTAGATAATAACGCACGAAAAAGAAAAGGAAATCATTACAATCAAACAACCAATTGTGTCTTGATTTCACATTAGTTGAAGTGAATATATGAATCCTCTGTATTTATTTTGCTTTATCTAGAGGCGTTCTATATATTTCAAGGTTCCAACACTTAATAATTTGTCCTTTAAGATAGTTTATTAATAGTTCTTGAATGTCACAATTATCTTGACACTGACATACATATTCGTATCAATAATAAGAAGAATCCTTATGAACACTTATCGTGTTTTGTTCTTAAGCAAAATTTGCGTCAAAGCCTAAAGCATAGATAGATCATTTAAGACAACTTCCGATCCATATGATATGTACATCATTTAGTACCCTTTTAGTACCATCCAAAATCACTAGATTAATTGTCTCCAATAAAATTATTTAAACTATTAAACGACATACGTCAACAATTGTGGTATGATGAATGGGATTCCTCTATCTTTGACCAGGGATTTAAAGTTTGAATTCTGAAGATAAAACAATCACAGATAGGAAGAGTTTTTCTCTCTAAGGATCCAACACAATGTGAATCGGAATTAATTGGACCAAGGAGAAAAATAGTATAAAAGAGATTAAAAGAAGAAAGAAAAAAAAAAGAGAAGAGCTCAATTAAAAATGACAAAGTTTGACTTTGACTTCCAACATAAAATCTTGGAGGACACGTATTTGTGGTCATTTTTAGAACTCACCACTTTCATTTTCCGATCCAGAAAATGGAAAGCCAACTGGTTGAGATGTGCATGGAATCGGCAACGCAGAGCCGTGACGCCGTCGAAGCGTGGCGGAGACAGCGGCGGACTCTGGAAAGTATGCCATCTCACCTCGCCGAAGCTCTCCTTCACCGCCTTCTTCGCCGCCGTCTCCTGTTCCCGTCTTTACTCGAGTAAGTTTATCCTAATTATCACCTCATTCCTTTTATTTTTCAGTATACTTAATTATTACTGTATTTCATTCCTGAAATTACAAATAAATGTGATCTTTCATAATCTAGCGGTTACTGGATCAGTTCGAGTTGTAATATTAAAGTGAATTTAGGAAAAATCCTATGAACAGTTTGCAGCTTTTTAATAACCATCTCAACTTTTAAAAGTCAATCAATCTGTGCTAGTTTGACTTCAGAAATTTGGTCAGATTGATAGTTGAAAAGAGAAAATGTTGAACGGAATAGGTTAAAAGGAGTAGTTTAGTGTGTAGATAATTGATGAACAAAATGGCCTGTCACAAAAATTAACAAAAAAACGGGAGAACAAAAGTAACTGAGAGTGTTTTATGCAAGTGAAGGAGTTGAATTACTTGTTATATTTTGGTCATATCTTTTTGTTATAGGCCCTTCAATCATCGAAGCTAAGTGTTATAGTCAAATTATAATTATTTTATGTGGTAGCTGGGTAGTGATTCTCGAAATTATGAGAACCATATTTGCGTTGGCCTGAGAAATATATGTTTGCAGGGTATTGGTTGTCCAAGGATTTGAAATGTTATTCACATCCTTGAAGCTGCATAATTATGAATTGTATTGCTTCCTCAGTGAAATGAGGCTCCTAGTGTTGGACTTCTGTGTTGCAATGATGATAGTATTGTCACCCCTAACATTTGAGAAACGGTTTAGCTATGTGATTGTAAAGTTGATGTTTTCCCATTATTTTACTAATTCTACAGTAGTGTACCATCAAAACCTAAAGCTGCTGACATCTTTCTTCTGTGTGTTGGATTCATGCATAATCTACTCGAAAAGCTGATATATATTTTCTTGTCTAGAGTGTTTAAATTTTGTGTCGAGGAGATCGACTTAAGGGGGGAGAGCTGTGTGGATGCAGAATGGATGGCATATATAGGTGCTTTTGATCACTTGCGCTCTCTAAATTTATCAGATTGTAACAAAATTAACAATTCAGCCATTTGGGCTATTACAGGTAACCTTTGACCTCTTATATTTTTAGATAAATGCAACTAACCTAGTTCATATTCTGTTATATTCTCCTCTAAACTATTATTTCTTTATTTTTTCCCCTTGGTTAACTTGTATTGGTTCATAAATATTACATGACACTCTAAATGTTTACTTACAGAGGTCTGCTTTTGTTCTCCTCAGGAATGACAAACTTAAAGGAGCTTGACCTCTCCAGATGCTCAAAGATCACTGACACTGGAATTAGACATCTAACATCCATCCCAATTTTGGAACATTTGTGGATTCCAGAAACAGGTGTCACAAATGATGGTGTGATACTCCTGTCTTCATTAACTAACTTATCTGTGTTAGATTTGGGAGGCCTGCCTGTGTCTGATTCGGCTTTGGATAATCTTAAGGTAGATCCTCTTTTTATGTGGAAATTCTGAGGTAGATCATCTGCTGTTAAC
The DNA here is from genome assembly GCF_000715075.1 of Nicotiana tabacum. Taxonomy (NCBI): domain Eukaryota; kingdom Viridiplantae; phylum Streptophyta; class Magnoliopsida; order Solanales; family Solanaceae; genus Nicotiana; species Nicotiana tabacum. The sequence continues at coordinate 139,428,607 of NC_134102.1, forward strand.
ATGTCTTTAAGATCTTGTCTTTCTTCTCCCCCACCTTTCCTCTTGGCGTATTAAACGTTTTATTTCTCTTTAAGCTTTGGGTTATGAGAAATTCTCATCCATTCTCAAAGACCTATGTTATGTTTTAGGAAACATTCAAGGTTAATAATGTTTCTTAAAATTCTCAGTACCTTAAAATCTCAATTCTTACCACTAAGTAGAACGTTGAAAATAATTCCATAGTTCAAATCTATTTTGAAAAAACAAGTAGCGTTGTAGATGTTTTTTCCACTAAGTAAAATGTCACAATTTCATACATTTGAATAATTCAAATCTATTTTTAAAATGAAAAGATGGCTTGGTCTACTTGTGCCCTTTAAGTTACCTTGAAGGCTTAAAACAGTTGCTTTAGTGTCTTAGGCTTGAGCTAGCCTTGTTTAGCTTACCCACTGGACTAAACTGTTATGGATTGTTCTTTTAATCATCTAGTCCTTTAATTGTACTTACTTAGAATGGTTGAACTTACTCAAGGTAAATGACACGTTTATGGTTCGGGTAGGTTCTCCGAAAGCTGCAACATTTGGATCTTTGGGGGAGTGAATTATCAAACAAAGGAGCATCTTATCTTAAATGGTTCCCAAGATTGAGTTTTCTGAATTTGGCCTGGACCAAGGTCACTATGTTGCCAAGTCTGCCTTCTCTTGCATGCCTAAATATGAGCAATTGCACGATACATTCTTCATTCGAAGGAGAAGGACGGAAAGCTCCCCTTGCAAAGCTTATTCTGTCTGGATCAACCATAAGAGATGTCTCTGAAGCTTTCCAACACCTTGAAACCTCTTCCCTCTCTCTCCTGGATCTTTCCAATTCATCTCTTAATTCTTACTGCTTTTTGCCATATATGAGTGCTATATCAGATTTAGATCTCAGTGGTACATCTGCAGGAGATGAGTCAGTTGAACACATTGCATTTATAGGTCAAAATTTACGCCATCTAAATCTCAGCAGGACAAAATTAAGCAATGCAGGACTGGAAATCTTAGCTGGTTTTGTTCCCAATCTTGAAACTTTATTATTATCTTACACAGCCATTGACGATTATGCTATCCCCTTCATGAGCACCATGCCTTTGTTAAAAAGTATCAATCTAAGTGGTACAAATATCAGAGGTATGCCATGTTCTTTTCCTCAAAACTTCCTTTTATTTTTTACATTTAGTTTCTTTTGTGGTCCTCAATTTCTCCTTCATTGGAAACTAGATAGGTGTAGATGATGCTTGAACACTTGAAGACAACACCATAATGTCAATATGTATCTCACTTGTAGGCTAGTCTATTACACGATGAACACGCTTGTAGAATTCCAAATTTGTGATGAAAATCATTTCCGAAAGATCCAAGTGTGCTTTAAATTTATTTTCAGATGTCATCATAGATGGATGCATTTTATGCCTTATATCCAACCAAAATTAATCAGAGTGGAACTTAAAATATCAGTTCAGTTGCCTATTGAGGGACACTTCTTTTCCTGTAGGGTTAGGACAACATTAGTCTCTTCTCTCTTCATTCACATGGTTGTGTAATCTGCCACAATGCCAGGTATGGTCCACGAGGTGGATTCTGATCCTAATTGCATTTCATCACTGTCTGGGTTATGTAATCTTGATCATTTGGAGAGATTGGATTTGGAGGAGACTCGAATCAAGGATTCAGCTTTGGCTCCTTTGCCGAGCTTTCGTAAATTGAGCTATTTATTTTTACGGAGTGGTTCCCTTACCGATACCTCTTTGCATCAGTTGTCATCTATTAGAAGCTTGGTAACACTAGGGATTCGTGACGGCATGCTCACTAATGCTGGGCTCATTATATTCAACCCTCCACCATCTATGACGATTCTTGATCTCAGGGGGTGTTGGCTGTTGACAGAGGATGCACTGTTGTCCTTTCAGCAAAAGCATCGTCAAGTTGAAGTAAGGCATGATCTTCTTAGTATTGCATTGGTCAAAAGGTTATCTATTCACTCATCTTTGTCCCAAGTGACCACCTCACGGACCAAACTATACAAACATAAGCAGGGAGGGCCATCAGCATCTCCCCTTAGATCTAACAGAGACAGTTTTCTTGGTGAGGCATCGTCAAACTCTTCTCGGTCTAAAGTTTATGCTTATATATGTCTTGTATGATATTACTTCTTTCATTATCTCAAACTAGATCAAAGATTGAAGTACACCAGAGAAGAACTATTTGCACTGAGGTCTGCGTCTGCCCCTAATTCCAGAGATAATGATCTGATACCTCATGAGCTGGCAAATGATGGATAAAATTTGTTGGTTTCAGTTCATGCATGTATTCTGTTACCGACCAATAGTAGTTCTTGAGTTTCTTTTTCAATGTAAGAACTTTTAATATTTCTTTTATGAATGATGCGAGTGTGACTCAGGATGGTAAGTAGTACAAGCCCAGGCCATGTTAGGGCTGTCGTAACGTACCACTGGCTTGTTGTCTCAGTTACGTGGCATCTGCTTGTGGCCAATGACCTTACAAAATTTTCAGAGCACTTTTTGATGCGAGTTGCGGAACTTCTGATCTCGCAAAACTCAGTTAAGCAGCAATATTTACACATCCTGCTGATTCGTGGATTCGTATAAGATTTTATATTGACTCAAATTACCAACAGTTTTGAAACACACAAGGAACAAGATTTCTTAGGAAAAGTGCTATCCCAAGCAACTCAGGACTGGATTTGTTGGATAATCCCCAAGTTTTTGTAATGGTGTGTGTGTTTAGCTATGATTCTGGTCATTTTTGTAGCATTTCATTGTATTTTTATTCTGATCATTCTGGGAACGTTATTTATAATGTGTACAAACTTTGAAATATCATTTTTGAGATATGGATCATAAATTTACATAACAAGTAAAAGAAATGACTGCCACAGCATCACATAAGGAGTTACTCCTCTGGAAAACTCTAGTTGGTAACTCGACAAGCAACCTGAGAAAGCTTTTATACAAAAAAAATTTGTTTGATTGAGAGTAGGAGAAATGGAAAAAATGGAATTTGCAACTGGATCTTTTTGGCATTTTCTGGTAATACCCACATTAGCTATATTCATCTTAAACAATGTTTACTCAAGACTACAAATTGATTTAGTTGACTCCCATGAACTCATTCAGGTCAATTGGTTTGTATCGTTCAAAGCATACCATTGAATTCATTCCAATTCCAAACTGCCTATACATTAGATCTTACACTAAATAGAATCCCCTTTGCGAGTTGGGAAGACAACTAAGATGGACCATAGATGGTAATCATGGTTGATTCGAGGATTTTATGAGGCGGAGCGAAGTCTTCTATCATGTTTTGATTATTTTATAACGCTTAGATTCATGATCTATCTTTTATGAAATGCCTATAGATGAAGTGCTTTATTTCAGATCAATTCTTCATATAATCGTTTCATTCCAGTGAAAAACTGTAACAATAAATATACTTACTCAACCCAACCTGTCACGACTCAAAATTTTACAAATCAATAAGAATAGTGACATGAAAACTCGATTAAAACAACCTTGTCACTAGTGGTTTGAGTAATGACGTAAATTTATCTGCTATTAGTATTTGAGGGGGATACTATTAACACTCCTATGATTTTTTTTTTTCCTTTTAAACCATAAAACTGCAATATTGAGCTATTTAAATAGTACTAGTAACACAACAAATAATTTTGCTTGTATAACAGTCAAATCCAATTTGATAAAACAATCTCATCATCTTCATGTGATATATACAGTGCAAAAACAAAAACAAAAGGATAAATTAAGGTTGAAAGATCAAATGTAAAAGAAGGGGCAAGTAGTTTCAGCCGTTAGATTCATTTGGTCTTGTACATGTTGTCAATCACGTCCTGCGCAATTCAAAATTACATAAGGCAAAAACATGTAAACAAATACTCCGTAAACAAGTTGCACATAGAATCAACAAGAATTTAAATGTTGATAGATATATCTTTTCCTATTTAAACAGATAGCATTATTAACTAATAATCCGGTCACTTAGCATCGGAGTAAAACGCCTCAAAAACAACTATAGGCGTCCAGATTAGTCGATTACGTATTTGCCAAAAACCAAGGCATTTCACTTGCAGGTATAATATATAATGTGTTAGTCCACATCAACAACGATAAAGTTATTGCGTGTGACCAGGAGGTCATGGGCTCGAGCCGTGGAAGTAGCCTCTTGCAGAAATGCAGGGTAAGGCTGCGTACAATAGACTCTTGTGGTCCGGCCTTCCCCGAACCCCGCGCATAGTGGGAGCTTAGTGCACCAGGCTGCCCTTTTAGTCCGCATCAACAACGGGTCGAATGTCTGAATTTACTTATAAAAAGTTTATTAAGAGTACAAATAATTCATCTACTACTTTTTCATGTCTATTAAGATTATATTGTTACTGGATAAGCTGCATTCAATAGAACAAGAATTTTCGACAACATGAAAATAAAGCATAGAATGAGTAGTAACATCCCGCGTTTACGCAGGGTCCGGGGAAGGGCCGCACCCCAAGGGGGTGTGATATAGGCAGTCTAGGCAATCTACCCTGATGCAAGCATCAGTGGCTTATTCCACTGCTCGAACTCGTGACCTATAGGTCATACAGAGACAACTTTACCATTGCTCCAAGGCTCCCCTTCGTGAAAGGAAAAGGAATAAAAATGGACAATGAATGATCAAAAAATATGGAAAAGTTGATTGCTCACAACATCCACCAGCAGATCAAAGAGAAATTACCTTGTAGTATTTGAGCAACTGAGGTCTTTTCTTCTTAAATGTAGGAGTTAGAAGTTCTCGTTCCATGTCAAATGGCTGAGGATCAAGGTGTACAGCTTTTATGAACTCAAAGCCCTTCAGCTGCAAAAAGTTGATCATATTTATCTAAGTTTCAGAATATCAACTTAGGATGGAGCGCTTTTCTTCCATGCGTTTTATCCTATGTTGCGCGGACTCTCTAATATATTGCCGCACCCGTGACGGATCCTCCAAATATACACTACTTTTAGAGGATCGACACGCAACCGGAGAAATTTTCGGAGAGTCTGAGCAACATAGGTTTTATCAAAGAGTACAACGCAAGCACTATCAGAAAAAGCAACTGCAATGAGGAGAAATAACCTTCTTTTCTTTTCCAGCTTTTGTGAGTTCTCCAAGTATGTACTCCTTCACTTTTGGATTTTCACACAGGGAATCAAAATCCCCAGATACGCCATTATGTTGGGCCCATTGTTCAACTGCTCGTTGGTTTGGGTTAAGAACAGCAACAAGGAAAGACTCGAAACTGTTTCCATATATCCATATCTGGAGTCAAAGTAGAAAAAGAAATGAGTCCACTTTCATCAGTTCACGACTAATATGAATAGACTACGTCACCAGTTAACCAGAGTATCTAATCCAAAAAAATCAACATGAAAAAACAGTCTGGTTGAATAACAGTCCTCTTTCGTAAAAGCATATTATTTCCTCGAAGCTAGACCACAAACAGTCGACATTAAAGATGAATATTGCTCAACCTCGTTCATGTAGAAAGCAGAAATTGCACGGACGAAGTGGCCGAAGATACCAATGAAAAGAAAAGTATCCCTTCTGAACCATGTTTTTGCTATAATTAAGAGGCCATTACATCTAAAGTAGATACTTACAGAGTCAATAACAGGATTATTGCCATATATATTCTCCAAATTCTCGACAGCGACATATTCACCTTGTGAGAGCTTGAAAATGTTCTTCTTGCGATCAATTATTTTCAAGCTACCATTTGGTTGCCACTCACCAATATCACCTGAAGAAAGAAATGTTAGATCCAAGGTCCATTCAAATTCTATCTGACAAGCAGACATTAGTCAGTTCAACTTCAACACGAAAAAACAAACCTGTGTGGAACCACCCATCAATCATGACTTCTTTTGTTAGGTCCTCACGCTTGTAATAACCTGAAAAAAGAGTGTCGCCCCTCACGCATACTTCTCCACGTGGCGTGCTTGATAGAGCATCATATGCCATTTCAGGGACGGACTCCAAGCACACATCCACATTGGGCACCGGGGGGCCAACCGTACCAAGCATATCATACTGGTTTGGTAGTGAGACAAATGTACCAGCACATGTTTCAGTCAAACCTAAATGAGAATAGAAAGACACGACGTTCATTATCCAGCAAATAACAAAGCCTTGCAATTATTACATTTATTGGCTCATCAGTGACGATCTACGAGATGCTCCCATCAACCAAGTTTTATAAAGATGATTTTACATTCTACCATTTATGTTTGAGATAAAAGCTAAAAGCCAACACTTTCTTATTTCAGCTAAACTCGTAATATGTTGAAAGAATGGGATACCATATCCTTGAAGAACATGGCAACATGCCACAACTCGCAGAAAAGCTTCCACATGAGCTGCAAGGGGCGCTGCTCCAGATAATATAAGGCGTACTTTGCCTCCTAGCCCTTCTTTTACCTAAGCAAAAGAACAACAGGAGTTAGGGACTAACTGGAAGATGGAAAGAAGAATACGAAAAAATGGATTTGCTAGCTGCTCCAAGGGCATTTCCAATACCTTACTGAAGACAACTTTGTCAGAAAGCGGAGAAGCTTCGAAGTGTTTACGTCCCTTCTTCAAATTGTGGTGTTTGCTGTAGAATCTCAAAAGTTTAGGTAACAGCCTCCACCACTAAAAATAACTCAAACTAAGATTTACTTTTTATGCTAACCAAAAATCGCAACCAAAGTTCTCCAATATACAGTAACGTAAAGCATGGAAGAAATGATCAGTTTAAATTCAAGTGCGAAAAAGCATGTATGCAAACAGAAAATATTATTTCCTCCATCCAATGTTAACAAGCCTCGGTTAGCTTTCTAGGGAAAGTAAAATGCTTGATTTATTATACTGAGTTTGGTATATAAACTATCAAATGAGAAGAGAAAGTCTAGAATTTGTCCCCATCAAATTTGTAATAATGTAAAGTAGTATTAGTTTATATCAATATGACCCTTTTATATAAATAAAAAGTAGTTTATTAATTCTTGTTGATTGTCCACAAAAAGATTACATTAATCTGAATAATTGGAGGAGAAAAGTTATAGTTTAGGGAAAGAAGTCATAATTTAGGGATGGAACAGCACTTACTAAGCATAGGCAAGATTGAACAATGTGCTTTTAAGCAGACCCCCAGAAGAAATTTTCTGTTGCAAACCTGAGAATGTTTAAACGAACTAGTCAAAACATATCCAGCATTTCGACAAGACATAGAAGGCACTCAGTCAAAGGTACACCAATAAGATAAGAATGTGAATAATTGGACCGCAAAGATATTACCTGAATATATTCTGTCTAGTACCCGAGGTACAGCACAGAAGATAGTTGGTTTCAGCTCTCCAATATCTTCGGTTAGTAACTTGACATCCTGCGGACATGATTAGGAATGCATAAGTATAATCTGTACCATGATTTAGCTGAAGATCTGAACATCTTACCCCTCGCCAAAATCCTATTGAGGCACCATGATTAATGAAACATTCTTCGATAACCCGATCAAAGATATGTGCCAGGGGAAGATATGAAAGATATACATCATCCACTGTCAACTGCAACGTGAAAAGGTCAGATCGTCAAGCCTATAATATAGCTATGCTTTACGTCAAACGGCAGGAAAATTAAGAACAAATAATTCATTACCGACTCATTCACACTCCCAAGCAGACGCTGTACTCCAGCTATAAGAGTAACAATGCTATTATTTGAAATCAGCACACCTTTGGGATCTCCAGTCGTTCCACTAGTATACATTATTGTACAAATGTCTTCCTTCTTTTTCACTGGAAGATCAAATTGTTTTTCACTTCCCTGCACATTGAGGAGTTTGCGCGTTAGTTCAAAAGGCATATAAACAATTTCATGTTGGTCATCGTAACAGATCATTCCATGTAAATGTCAAGACTACAAACTTATTCCAAAAAGTTGATCAATAATTATTTCCAGTAACATCACTGGCTGCATTTTACGAGCCTAAAACAAATATTACAATGGAAACAAGAATTCGAAGGTGGAATCTGAAATTTAGCAAAAAAAAAACAAGATTAAACGAAAAATGTGCAAATCTAAGTTAAATTCGAGTCATGTAACTCTATATATGAGATTAAGAAATCAAAAAATTTTATTCCCCATTTGTTGTCTTTCAAAACCACAATCTTAGTATCAAAATTATAACACTCCTTTAATCATCACCTCTAACAAAACACTAGACAAATCTGATAACTATAGAAGTAAAGAGAAGTCTTACCAATTGTAGAAACTCGTCCCACGAGTATAGAGCCACCCCACACTTTTCAACCTCTTCCTTCTGTTGAGGAGTGACATTCCCAAAACTCACAACAGCTGGTGATTACAAACAGGAAACTAGTTTGTTATACCATTTCATCGATCCACACTTTAAAATAGGAGCTGAATTTATAATCGACTTACTCTTCAAGTACTTTGCTGCATTTGGAAAAGTTTTCAGAAGCTGAAAAGGGATGAGCACATATTTTAGTAAGAAAGGACATCCCTAGATATTAAAAGGCACAGCCTCCCAAATATAATAGTAAAACATTTGAAGCAACAACCTTTAGAAACCACAATTTTTGCCTTTGCAAATAGATTTCCAAGGAACCATCTCAAACACAGTGGTGTCAAGGAAAATATAGAATACAATGTGCTACCCAACATGATATTATTATGGAACAGTGATATTTGAATCTGAAATATGTGTATCTTTTTAAAACAGCACACTGATGCTCAAACAGATTAGTCGTATTACTGAATTGGTGAGTCAAATTGATTCCACTATCAAGCTCTTAATGAGTCGTGGCTTATGAGACATGACTGTTCTATATCAAGCATGAGGATCGCCATGCCTGTGGAGTCAAACGTCTTAGAATATAAATCAGCCGTCTATCAAAGGTTTAATTTTGAACACGCATACCTCAGGAAGTTTTTTCTCTTCAACAAAAGCAATTTTAACCTCAGCATGGTTAATGATAAATTCCACTGCACCAGCACCTAAAGCACACGAAGAAGATTATTTTCAATCATTACATAGAATGAGGTTCCTTCTACTTTCAGTGATAAACATAAAATAAAAGGCCACATGATATGATTAATGGGTGATAAGTCATCTGGCTATCAGACTGCATGAAAAAAGGCATCTTGTTTAAACAATCCAAGAAGATGTCTTCTATTTATAAAAGTAACACCAAGAATGATAAATTACAAAAAGAAAAAGCAAACAATAGAAAAATGAGGAAGACACTCAAACCACTATTCTAACCGGAGGAGGATGCATACCTAAGGTGTCATACAGAGGAACACAGTAAAGTCCATGAGCATTGCATGCCTGCAATCGTGGAGTCGTTATCAGAGCTAACAACAATTAAGGAGAAGGTTTAATTTTTAAAATATCTTAAAACAAAAGATTGATATGATATGCAGCAGAAAACAGGACCATCAAAAGGCTGATACGCAGAAGGATAGAAAGTGGGCTCAGCCAATCTATATCTTCATTTAGAGGTGAAAAGAAAGGCACATGCGAATATATGAGTCCCAACCGACCTCCTAACCCACACAGTGCTTACAAGAATATTCAAGCATAGGCAACCTTAACTATTTCATTAAATCAGGGTTCCTCCTATTTGTCATATTCAACCATGTGTTATATACGAAATAAATATATGGTTGTTTAAATTTAAAGTGTAACGCCAGCGATTCAACCGAGAGATATTAGCATAGAAGAAGAAAAGATGACATTCTGATTGCCGAAGATAATCAGACTAACTATGATCGATACATCTAAAATTAAATGTTATGTACCTCTTCATCAGCTAGGAAATAATTATACGAATAAAATACAACCAAAAAGTAGTAGTAGAAGTCCTTAATTTTGTTTGATGACCATCAAACAGACAAAAGGAGGAAATCGAAAAAAATAGAAGGAATAGAAAAATTAACCTCCATGCTCATTATCCACTCAGGGCAATTGGCGCCATAGATACCACATTTGTCTCCCTAACATCAGAAATCAAATTGAAGTGAGATACTGATTGAATGTAAAAATAACCAAGGAAAACGAGCAATAAGAGACTGGCTAAAAAGTCCTATACACGAGTCTGCACAAGTAAACAAAAGGCAGAGAACACACACTAACTTCAAAAAGAATAAGTGAAATGTAATTCAACAATAAAATCTCTCCATTGTTAAGGAAGTGAATTCTAAAGATCCTAACTGAACCATCGGATAAAGTGAACCAAGCTTTTTGTTCACCCATCAAAAAAAGAAGAACAGAAGTGAACCTAGCTTTTTGTTGCTCCTAATAGAACTAGGCAAAAATGAGTAGCTAAAGGCGTCATCATCTGCAGTATTTGATGACACAACTCAAACACTAGAAGGTAAATAAGAATTTATAGTTGGCATTATTCTCGCAGTCAACCAAGCTTTCAGCAAAGTAAATCAAATAGAATATAGGAACTCACTTCGTCCACACCACAGCTACGGATGGAATTTCCTACTTTAATCACAATGTCATATACTTCTTTGTAAGACATCCACACATACTTGCCAGGCTGAAAATAATAACAAATACACAAATCAGCTAAAAGCAATTTAGAAAAAGAGAACCCCGACAGATGTAGGAATTACAATATATGCAAAAACTACTCATGGTAACAACGTACTTTTCCATCTACAATCTCACGGCGTCCAAGCATCCGATTGTTAGGATATTTTTCCACTGACAAACTGTGACATAGACAAGAAAATGCCTGTAAGATCTGCTATTGGATAATAATGAAATTAGTCATTTGAGCACACTGGCAAATATCTATAAGCATTTATTGACTAAAAGAAATAGCTGCATGTTCTAACAAACTACCAGATCAACATTTACTAGAATGAACACGGACAATGAGGACTGGTGGAGTAAAAGTTTCGGCTTGTACAGTCCGAGAGCAACCTTGTATATGAAGTTATCCTGAATAGAGGAGCACAATAAAGCTCAAAAATCTACACGCCCCAAGCACCTACTTGGTGCCACTTTTTCGTAATACTTAAACTTACCTTATCATAAAAAATAAAAAAAAACTCGAAAATCTAATGCCTTTCCTTACTAATGGAGAAAGACCTACATTGAAGTGATGTCAATGAATCAACTGTACTCAATCCCAAACTAGTGGGGTTCCACTATATGAATCCTTTCCGTCCATTCTGCTTCATACAGGCCCATTTTGAATTTATATTCTCTATAGAATTATGCCTAATTTATTTAAAGATACTCACTCTTACAGAGCAAAACAGCCTGCTATGATTTTTTAGCTTTTTATTTTTATAACCGAGAAATCTCCAATCGCCAACTGGCGCACAGTTCGAAACTCAATGGATATTGGATAATGGCCCCACCCCTCTACCATTCTTCACTTACATACTACTCTACCAGGTTACTGTCTGCAGCTGGATTTGAATCCATCACGCTGTATCACGAGCTGCAATCTTACCACTAGACCAATGCAGATGTATTTCCTATATTCATGCTCAAGGCAGTACAATGTCTTAAAGGTAAAGGCATCTGTGACATGCATGTACACGTGACCAGTAGTAGCATTACCAGTGAAATCATGTAACTTATGTATATAATGAATTGCCAAAAAACTGTGACTTTTTAATCATATGAAGTAGTAAGAGTGAAGATTTTGCGGAAAAAAGGAAAAAGTCAACATCAATTCTTGGAACTTTTTGTTACTCATCTCATTCTCAACACAAAATGTTTTTGCTACTCATCACATACATAAAGCTAAAAGACTAGATCTTTTGTAGCCGAATTAAACAATTGGATCCAAAAAAAATTAAAATCAATTTTTATCCAATTTAAAGAAAAATTAGAGAAATTGCCAATATTCTGCAGAAAAAGCTAGTAAAAGTCAAAATCAATTTTTGGAACTACTTGTTCATCATACACATAAAGCTAGAATACTAGACCCTTTATAGCCAAATTTACAATCAGATTAAGAAAATATTATTAAAATCTAGTTTATCAAAAAATAAATAAAAGCCCATAAGAATTGCGAAGGACATTTAAAAATTAGATCAAATTTATATATTGTGCAAAAAAAAGTAAAATAAAAATCAAATCTTTGAACTTTATGCTACTCATCAGATACATAAAGCTAAAAAGATTCCACCTTTTCTTAACCCAAACAAACAACTAAATTCAACCCAAAAAAAAAAAGATCAAAAATTTAAATTTAAAAACAAAAAAGACAAGAACCCAAAAGAATAGCAAATCAAAGTAACAGAAAAATTAGAACTTTATGCTACTGATCAAATACATAAAACAAAAATGCTCCACCTTTACTAATCGAAACAAACAATCAGATTCAACCAAAAAAAAAGTCAAGTTTTTAATTAAAAATAAAAAAAGACAAGAACCCAAAAAAATTGCAAAGTAAATTAACATAAAAAGATTAAAACTTTTTAAGTCCTAACCGGAAAATATCCCAACAACTGTCAAGTCCAGGAATAGGAGGAGGAAACCCATCTTTAGCAAAAAGACTTCTATAAACAGCACCCATTGATGGCTTTCCATTTTGGGCAGGTTTTGCTGGTTCAACTTCTACTATGAACTTCTCTTGTGCCATTCTTGATCCCTTTTTTTCTCTTCTACAAATACCCAAAATACAGTCAATATATATATACAGAATATATATATATGAGGAAATTGGATTAAATGGGTGTCTTTAGTTTTGGGGGGAGGGGGGGTAGTAGTTGGGTGGTGTTGGGTAAGCTGAAACTTGAAAGAATGAGAGAGTTGTATAGGCTGTAGGAATTTTCTTTGAGTTTTGGCCTTTTATTTTTTTTTCTTTCTATTTTTGGCCTTTTCTTGACTAAGTGGGAAAAGGAGTTGTAGTTTTCTAACAGTGAATATTGACCAATGGCAAGCTTTTGGTCCACTTGTGGTTTTATTACTGCTAGTTTCTGAAATAAATACAGGTAGCTTGTTGGACTATTCCAAGATCCAACCCTATATTTTCTCCCTTTTTATATTCTGATTTTATTGCTTTACTCTTTTTTTCCAACAATAGCGGTGTTTACTTTAATTATTTATCCAAGATATGCTATCTTCAATTAAGTATATATATCCAGTAAATTTGTTCATCAAGACTTAGACAGATAAAAAAAAATGTAAATTTGTACACTAAGCTCTCGTGATTTTACAATAATGTTAACTTTTTATGAACAAGTTGTTGACTAATTAAATCCATATCAACGTCTATAGTAATTAGTAATAAGATCATCTAAAACATTTTAAATTATATGAACTAATTATGTTAATAATTTTTATGTTGATTGTCATGTTTTCGGGTTATTGATCCACATTTTATCTTTGATCTATGATTGAGAATTATTTTTTATCATATAAATGGTGTACCCTATCTAATAAATAGTTATATAAAATTAATTTTGTATGTAATTTGATAAGGTTAATGCAAAAATAAAATTAAATAAATAGGAATAGTTAGATAGATGAACAAAAATTATATATCTCACCTCAAAAACTTCATAAAATTGGAAGCAAGATTACTCTTCTATCAATCTTCCTTATTATCGCTATCTACTAATTCTAAATTAAAGTATTTATAGTAGTCACCTTCTACATTATGTGTCCTAAATTCTTTTACCTTGGTTTCACTCCATCATTGTTTATTCGTTGGTCCTATTCACCCCTTTGCCAAACTTAATCCTATGGTTTTAGATAGCCTAACATTTTCGTTAAACATCGATTCATAGTTAATGTGATGTATTATTATAGTAGTACATAAAGCTACTGCTAACCTGAGCTGTATAGTCTAACTTCATTTCAAAAATGAAACTTGAATTTTTACAGAATTAAATTCTAAAATTATTTTTATTTTGATTATTTTTTAGATTCTGTTGAATTTTATCGAATCCATTTTCTATTTTAAAGCGAACAGTTACTGCTTGTTTGGATGGTTGTTATCTATCGTTTCATAATGTATCGTATAATATTGTATTATATTGTACTGTATCGTTTTGATGTATACAATGTTTGGATAAACTGTATCATTTATCGTTATTCCATGATGTCATGCACCAACTGAGTTTTATGACCTTCTGATACGCAACCCTTCTAGCTCCACCCCTGGGTTTTATGACCTTCTGATACGCAATTGAGTGTTCCAGATCAATTATCAAATGTCAACTACGTGACAAACAGGGGCGGACCAACTTAGTAGGTGCGGATTCACGTGAATTTAGTAGCTTTTTGCATATATCTTGTATATACAACAACAATCCGGTAATTCCACTGGTCTGGGGAGGGTAGTGTGTACGCAAACCTTATCCCTTCCCTAGGGGTAAAGAGGCGCACATACCTTGTATATGTATTAAAAAATTTATTAAATATTTATAAATATTTGATTGTGAATCCAGTTGCTAATTGTATATTTATTTGAGATCGATATACGAATCATAAATTTCAAATCCTGGATTCGCCTCTAGAGTGACAAATAAAAAACATATTTAGCAAATATTTAAGGAAAATTTACAGAGTCCTAGCACTAATAAGTAATTAACAATATGACAACTAATTAACTACATTTCCAACACAGCCCTATAATGCTGAAACAATCATTCTCACAACTTTCTCTCCCTCAATTAATGCATTACATGCTCTAATTAACTGCTTTTAACTCCAATTGTTATACTTATAATATATTAACTTTAATAATACATTGTGTTGTATAATTATTGAATACATGATGAATAGTAATGTTATATATAAATATACATTATATTACTAATATATATATTCAATATATATATATATATATATATATATATATATATATATATATATATATATATATATATATATATATATATATATATAATACTATCATGTATGACGTATTTATGATAATACACATACAATATAATTACAGTTATTCATAAAAAATTTCAGCTATTGTATGTATAAAATGTGTATTAATATTAATAATAGTGAATAATTAACTTTTGAAATAAATATGTACATGTTATAAATATTTATATACACGATATAATGATGGTATTTAATAGTGTATAAATTACAGTAATATTCTACTATATTATATACACCGTATTATATATAACTAATTAATAGTGGTGTTCTAGTATATTAATTTTATCATATTAGTTCCTCTTTAATGTGCTTCAAGCCCTTCTAGCCATGTTGAAAGAAAAAAAGAGAAGGAAAGATCATCCAAAAGCCTCCCTGAGAGATGGGTAAAGTATAAAGAAGGAAGTACATAATGTACGGAAATAGGAAAGAAAAAAGGAAAGATTGTTTTTAAATTCAGGAGATTTTTTAGGGGCTAACAGAATTAGTCAAACTTTTAAATTTAAATTCAAAATAGATATGCTAAAATGATTTTTTTTAAAAATTGCTATTTTTGGAATAAACAAAAAATATTACTATTATTTATGAGAAAATTCTTTAAAAAGGGAGAAACCGTGTACAACAATTACTTTTAATGTTTTTGAACTAATCAAACTCTCTAGATAGAGTGCCATAACTTTAGTGAATTATCAATGTTTATAAAATTCAAGAAATTAAATACGGGTAATAATTCTCCCATAAGTCTAGAACGTGGACGTGTTCCACCTCACGAACTCGGTCTTATGGGCGAGGGGACTACGAAATAATTATAATTTAACACCAACAAGGAAAAGTATTCTAGTTGACTTTCCCCTGCAAAACGTACAATTCTTCCCATTATTATTACATTAATAATATTCTCAAACTTTATAAAAATTATTCTCTCAATTTTATGGACAGTACGGACACCATGGTAAGGAAAAACAACTATGAATATAAGATGAAATGTTAAATTTATAAAGCAAAGTAGTCAAAATTGAAAAATTTATGTGCTCCCTTTCTTTTTTTTGGTTGGAAAGATAAGTTGCATTAATTAAACATATGCATTCAGAGATGTTGATGCCTGGGCAACATATTACAAAAAGAAGTACTAGATATAGCAGCTAAGTTAGAATTGCTAACTCTAATGTGATTAGTGTTACAATCCTAGGTGCTGCTATGAGCTAGGTCTACAAGACCAGTTGACAAAAAGGAGTTTACTTCCGCCAAACCAGCTTCCGATTGATGAGCAAAAGTTGTGTGTGTATCCATGGTGGTGGCGACATTCTCAGCTGTTGACGGGACTACCCTGATAGTAATGTTTTAAAAGGCAGGGGCGTGAGGCGAGATATAAGCCCCGAGACATGGGACGTAAGTTCCACGGATCTTTAAAGGTGTACACCATTGGATCATGTAGCAGGCGGAGAAAGTGCAATCGCAGAGTATATTAGTGTATTGAGGATGATCTTTTGTTAGTAGATTGATTACCTCTTTAGCATCCGGTTTAACTTCCATCTGTATTTAGCTTAGAGTAGTTTGGTTTTGGTGGAATCCAGCGAAGCGCAGTGTGTATCCTAGTGAGCACAAAATTTTGAAAATTCCTATGTTGCTTACATAACACCAAGCTATTGAGTTTTCCTATTTGGCGTTGTCACGTTAGAAAATAAAAAGAATATTAATTTTTGGATTTGGCTCAAACTCCTATACAGTATCTCTCCATTTTTATGAGTGCATGTCTAATTTAATGACATATGTCATCTTTCAGATTTAAGGGCCAAAATTTATTTAGACTAAACCATGATTAAACTGCATTCTCTTGTTGGGTTTGTATCAAAATTGAAAAGAAAAATTAACTATCCGAAAATCTTGCTGGCAATTTCATTTTGATTGGGAAAATATTTTCTTATCAACGGAAACGATTCTTTGGCGTGAGAATGAAGAAAAATAAAAGATTAAACCATTTATTTCTTCTTCACATTAATTTCAACCAAAAAAATTTATCAATGCAACCAATTGCCTGCTACAAAAAAAAATTATTTGGTTTCCAAGAAACAAAAAAGGTGGAAGAACAAAAATGAAATTGTCCCTGTGAAAATAAAAAAGTTATGATGCCTATGAAAATAATATCTCATTTGAAGGAATTTGAAATTTGGGGAGAAAAAAGTTTAACAATTTGGAGATTTGATTCATGAAAAATAATAAAAATAAAAAATTCATGAAAGGATTTGATTTTGCTGGTACCGTATCCCAATATCCCTGTAAGTAAAGGACTCTACGTTTAAGGAAAGGCTAAATTATAGAAATATTTAGTTTTAACCATAGTTTAGAGATTGATTAGTCTTTGGATTTGAAAAATGACATATGTCATTAAATTAGACTTGCACTAGTGAAATTGGAGAGATTCTATACAGGAAGGGAGCCGAATCCTTAATTTTTGTTGCGGGAGGACATATAAACATTGTCATTAACTCCTCACTTACAACAACAACAACAACAACAACAATAACAACAACAACCCAATAGAATCCCACTAGTGGGGTCTGGGGAGGGTAGAGTGTACGCAGACCTTACCCCTATCCCGGAGCGATAGAGAGACTATTTTTGGGAGACAATCGACTCAGAGACAATAGATCTATAACAGCAACAGAAACCAGAAAAATAGTATCAGCATCGTAAAAGACAACAAATAAATGGAAAGGCCAAAAAAAAAAGTGAAACACAACAAAAACCGCTAGCAGTCCTAGACAAAATACTATCATACTAACCGGCACAACGAGGAGAAACGCTCGACTACCCCCTAACCTACAACCCTAATGCTCGGCCTCCACACCTTCCTATCAAGGGCCATGTCCTCGGAAATCTAAAGTCGCGTCATGTCCTGCCTAATCACCCCGCCCCAATACTTCTTAGGCCGCTCTCTACCTCTTCTCGTACCTGCCAGAGCCAACCATTCACACCTCCTAACCGGAGCATCTAGGCTCCTCCTCCGTACGTGCCCGAACCATCTAAGCCTCGCTTCCCTCATCTTGTCATCTAAGGGAACCACGCCCACTGTCACGACCCGAAATTCTCACATTCGGACCGTGATGGCGCCTAACATTTCACTTGCTAGGCAAACCAATGTTAGAATAATAATATCCATTTTTACGTCAAATTTTAAATTTATTAATAATAATAACAAAGAATAATTGCAGAAGTAAAGTTTGAAATTTAGTGAATAATCCATAACAATAACGGTGTCTAAATACCGTCCCAGAATTGGTGTCATAAGTGCACGAACTTCTAGAATAATACAAATAAAGGTCTGAATAAAATAAAGCTGTTTGAAAATAAAAACACACATCTAAAGTAAAGTAGACGGAGACTTCAAAACTGCGAACGCCGTGCAGTTATACCTCAAGTCTCCTCTGAGTAGATGAAATCCGAGCAAGTCTATGGTACGCTATTGGGACCACCTCCGAAATCTGCACAAGAAGTGCAGAGTATAGTATCAGTACAACCGACCCCATATACTGGTAAGTGCTGAGCCTAACCTCGACGAAGTAGTGACGAGGCTAAGGCGGGTCACTTACATTAACCTGTACGCAATATTAGTAACAACAACAACAAATAATAAAAATAATCAGGTAACTCATTTATAATAATTGAAGCCAATTCAACAGTCATAATCAATTATCATTTTCATCAATTTTGTAGCAGCATGCAACCCGCTCTCACAATATATTCATTTTAATCAAGTGTATTGCGGCGCACAACCCGATCCTCCAATATTAACTTTTTAACAAGTCTGTTGCGACGTGCAACCCGATCCTCCAATATTGACTTTTAATAAGTCTGTTGCGGCGTGCAACCCGATCCTCCAATATATCCATTTTAATTAATTCTATTGCGGCGTGCAACCCGCTCCTCCAACATATTTATTTACCAATTCTTATAGAAGAAATTTCCCCAATAAATACAATAATTAATATAAAATTATAAGACAACAAGCATACAATAATTATGATTTAACTATGAAACAAACAATGACAAATAGCAAATTATTATGAAAATCAGGGAGAAAATAGGCAGTTTAATATTTAATATGCTAAATGTCAAGTAGCAATTAATGCACATAAATCAAATAAACATGTAGCAATTATTGCATGAATTCAAGATTTAATATTTGACAAAGAATAGGAGAGAAACAATTATTATAATAATTAATTCATGATTTAAAATGATTTATGATTTTTCAAGTAATTTTGCAAACAATTAATTTGACGACGTATAGACACTCGTCACCTCGCCTATACGTCGTTCACATGCATTTCACATAACAAATAGTTTAATGGTTCTATTCCCTCAAGTCAAGGTTAACCACGACACTTACCTCGCTTTGCAAATTCCAATAAATTACTCGACCACAACTTTTCCTTTTAAATTTGTCTCCAAAAGTTTCAAATCTATTCACAAACAATTCAATATACTCAATACGAATCATAGGAATTAATTCCATATGAATTTTCTAATTTTTCGGATAAAAATCCAAAATTTATTTAAATATTCAATAGTGGGACCCACGTCTCAAATCTAGAAAAAACTTACGAAATTCGAACACCCGTTCCGAGACAAGTCCAACCATATAAAAATTATCCAATTCCAATGTCAAATGGATCTTCAAATCTAAATTTCTTGTTTTTGGAAAGTTTTGCCAAAAATTCCAATTTCTTCCATCCAAATCCGAAATAAAGGATGAATATAGACATGGATTCATGAAATATAATCACTTTTGGTTATAGAACACTTACCCAATTCAAAGTCGTGAAAAACCCCTTTGGAATCGCCAAAATCCGAGACTTAAAACTCAAAAATGAGTAAAAATGGCTAAGATCCGATTTTATGTATTCTGCCCAACATTTTCATATCTACGGCCTATATTTTCACACCTGCGATCTCGCATTTGCGGAACAGGACAGCTTGACCAGTGGCCGCATCTGCGCCCAAAAATGTCGCACCTGCGACATCGCAAAAGCGCACAAGTGACCACCGAAACGGTCATCCCCGCAGAAGCAACTCGTCCATCGCGGATGCGGTTTCGCACCTGCGCTCATTTCTCCGCAGAAGCGGAGCTCGGCAAGGGCTGTCCAATGTCGCAGAAGCGACTGGTATTCCGCAGGAGCGGCCACGCACCTGCGCGCAAAATGTCGCAGGTGCGACACACCAGAACCAGCACTGGGCAGCAGGTTCCAATTGCTCTGTGGCTCGTCCGAAATTCATCCGAGATACTCGGGACCTCGTCCGAATATTCCAACAAGTCCAGAAATATAATACGGACTTTCCTCGGGGTTTCAATTCACGTCAAACAACATCAAAATTATAATTCACACCTCGATTCGAACTTTTAAGTTTCAAACTTTTCGATTTGCAAATCTCGTGCCAAAACATATTAAATGAATCCGGAATGACTTTAAATTTGGCACACAAGTCATAAATGACATAACAGAGCTATTCAAATTTCCATAACCGGATTCCGGCTCCGATATCAAAAAGTCAACCCCATGGTCAAACTTAGAAATCTTTAGCCTTTAAATTACTAGTTCCATTAAATGATCATAACTTGAGCTAGGGACATCCAAATTAAATTTCGGGTATACGCTTAAGTCCCAAATCACGATACGGAGCTACTGAAACTGTCAAAATACTGATCCGGGTCCGTTTGCTAAAAATATTGACCAAAGTCAACTCAGTTGAGTTTTAAGGCTCTAGTTCACATTTTAATCCATTTTTCACATAAAAATATTCCAAAAAATTTTACGGACTGCGCACGCAAGTCGAGGAGTGATAAATAATAGTTTTCGAGGTCTTAGAATACAGAATTATTTATTAGATTTAAAGATGATATTTTGGGTCATCACACCCACGCCCACGCCCACGCCCACCCTCTCCCGAATATCCTCATTCCTAATCTTATCCATCATAATGTGCTCGCACATCCATCTCAACATCCTCGTTTTTTCTACTTTCTTCTTTTGGATATGTGAAATCTTGATTGGCCAACACTCAGCCCCATACAACATGGTCGGTCTAACCACCGCTCTATAGAACTTACCTTTAAGTTTTGGTGGCACATTCTTATCACACAGGACTCCAGACACTAACCTCCATTTCATCCACCCCACCCAGATACTGAGTCAAGCCTCACTTCCACATCCGCTTCCCCCGACACGTCGCTGAACTTACACTCCAAATATTTCGTCTTGGTCCTACTCAACTTGAAACCTTTATACTTCAGGGCCTGCCTCCATACCTCCAGTCTCTCGTTAACGTCATCTCACGTCTCATCAATCAGATAATATATCATCAGCGAACAGCATACGCCATGGCACCAACATACACCATGGCACCTCCCCCCAGAACCCATTTGTGGTTCTTTTGGACAAGTGTGACGAAAATGTGTATTTAAAAAAAAGAGTAACATTTTTATATATAGCACTCTTTTAAAGAGCGCTATGCTTTAACGGAGTTTTGGCCGTTAAAGTATAGCGCTCTTTAAAAGAGCGCTATATATATATATATAGAATGCTCTTTTAAATCGCGCTATATACATAGCACGGTATATAACCGCGCTATACCTATTTTGTGGGTCCACCAATAAGTCTCATGCGTTTAACTGACATAACAATAATTCAAATGGGTATAGCGCTCTTTAAAAGAGCGCTATACCTAAAAAAATTCAGCCCACCGAGCTAGGCATTGCCTTATTTAAAGGCGTTAGGATTTTACAAAAATCCATTCAAAAATATTCCTAACTCTCGTTCAAATTTTTCTTCTTGTTAAATTCTCAAGCATTTTTTCATAATGTCTGAAGAGCGAAAAGTAAGGGTTTCATTATATTGGGGAGGGGGGGTGAGGTTGTGGTGGCGAATAACTCTGTGAGCTATAGTTTATCTCCACAGTGTCATGTTAAGTTTCCACTTACAATGGAGTACGATAGATTGGTATCGTTGTTATGTAATAAAATGAGTGTGAGGAAATGTTCGGTGAACCTTAAAGTAACCGGAAGATATTCGTATTCCGCCACTCCGCAAGGGGTTACTTGTTACGCTGAGTTTAACATCGACGATGATGAAACTTTGAGGGATTTTTTGAGGACTCCGGATGAATACCAGAAATTTTTTGTGATAAAAATATTGGAAATGTACGTCAAGGTCGAAGACGTTCGCAATAATGAGGTTGCGCATAGTAGGGATAACTCTCAGTCATCGGGTGGTTATTCTGGAGCAGTTTTTGCCGGACAGGTTCCGGATGAAAGAGTTTGCCCTGATTTAAACTTATCATCACGGGCGAATGAGGAGCGAGGAAATAATTTCTCTCCTTCTTTACATAATCTACAAGACGAGTGGTAAACTTCAATTTTCCTTAGTGTTACGATATATATTTTTGTTGTATTGAATTTGTATTAACACTCATTTATTCCACAGGGGGTACCGACCAGATATGACTTTTACAAGTTATGAACCCACGCCCAGTTGGAATATGCGTAGTTCTGGTGTGTTGGATCATGGTGGTCCATCCGGGAGTCATCACCAACATGATAATGTCCATCAAGGAATGTCAACACGTTACGACTTGTAAGTGAAGTGATACAGCTATATGGAAAGTATTTATTAATTTCAGTAGCTTATTATTTTGTTGTTTGTGCAGTGAAAACGAGCAAGTTGAACCACCTGTCCTCACTCAATTGCCCGAAGACGACATATTAAATCGAGATCTGGCAGATGCACAAAGTGAGGAAGAGAGCAGTGATTATGACAACAATGCCGATGATTCCGGAGATGACACACCCTTCCCTCGTGAGGATGATTATGAGGAGGAAGATAATGAAGGACCTGATTTGATGAGGGAGTATGCTCCACCCCCATTAGACCAAGAGTGTACGAGTCCCAAGTGCCATTTCATTCAAGGAAGATTCCCTACCTTGATAACCTACCAAGTATATCGGATGTGGATGCTCTCACAAGGGATTTTGATAAAATTCGGACAGCAATATGGGATGATTCTAGACCAATGGTGCTGGCAAAGGGCATGCTTTTTCCTGATAAAGTGCGCCTAAGCAGGGCGGCGAAAATGCACAGCGTAAAAGAATGTCGTGAGATGACGGTATGGGAGTCAAGTCCGGATGTATACAAGGTTGTTTGTCGCAGATGGTTTACGGGTTGTCATTGGATGCTGCGTGCGAGCAAGAAGAACACAGGTCTGTGGAAAGTGGGTAAATATATTCCCACTAACAGATGTGAAATGGACACATTCAATGAGAATCACTACAACTTGGATATTGACTTGATTTCTCTTGTCCTTATTCCACACCTTGAAGCGTCCATAAGGTATAAAATCAAAGAGTGCATTACATTAGTCCACTAGGAATATGGTCATACCATTACCAAAAGAAAGGCATTTCTCGGGCGCAAACGTGCGTTTGAAATTATTTATGGTAACTGAGATAAGTCATTTGCAGCTCTACCCAAGTACATGGCCGCACTGTAACACTTTAATTTAAACCAGTAATTGATGGTTTTCCGCATTGCCGGCCGGTAATATCCATAGACGGCACTCTTGTCTATGGAAAGTATGATATCAAGCTGTTGATAGCCGTTGCAGTAGATGCTAATGGACAAATATTTCCTCTAGCTTTTGCTATTTGTGCCAATGAAAGCCAAGAGGCGTGGACGTTGTTTTTGAACTATTTGAAAGAGCACGTTGTCAAACAACGTTCCGGTATTTGTCTAATATCTGATCGGCATGGTGGTATCTTAAGTTCTGTAGAGAACTTGCCTGCATGGCAAGAACCTTATGCCTACCACCGTTACTGTGTGAGGCACTTTAAGGCCAATTTCCAGAAGGCACATCCCAACAAGGATCTGCATGATTTGATGTGGATGGCAGCAACAGACCACCAAGAGCATAAATTCCGAAGGCACATGGAATCTATCAGGCAGAAAGATGAGAGAGCCTATCATTGGTTGATGCGACATGAGCTTCAGAAGTGGACTTTGCATGCGGATGGTGGAAGAATATGGGAAATTCTAACTACAAACGTGTCAGAGTCTTTCAACGGGTTATTGAAGTCAGCAAGAGGATTGCCTGTCATTGCCATGGTGCGGATGTCTTTCAAGCAGATGGCGGAGAGGTTTATTGAAAGGACTGCAGCTGTAACGTCATTGATGGAAAGGGGTGTTGAATTTATGCCACTGCCGATGAAGAGATTTGAGAAATGCAGGCGGCGAGCACATTGGCATTCATTTTTGCAGTATGATCACGACAGAAATATTTTTGAAGTTCGCACCGCTATCCATCAAAATCGGGGGAATAATATACATACCATAAATGAATCTAGAAGGTTATGCTCGTGTGGGAAATGGTCCATCTACCACATGCCGTGCTCACATGCCATCAGGTGCTTTCAACATACATGTTTAGGGCCAACCAACTATGTTGATAAAAAATATAGTGTTGCTGCTTACTTAAATACCTATAGTGGGCAGTTGCAGCCAGTGGGTGCTGAGCATTATTGGCCGCCGAAACCATTTAAAATGGTGTGTAACAAGGACTATTTGCGTCGAATACAGGTGCGGAAGAGAACGCGTATACGGAACCAAATGGATGTTAGCGATACCGTTTATGCGCGCAAATGTGGTATATGCTCGCAAACAGGACACGACCATCAAAAATGTCCTTCGGCTGGTTTGGGTGGCGGTGGTAATCAAGCTCGTGGTGGGTGTTCTTCTAATGTTCCCAACTATCAATGAGTTTGTGTTGTAATAAGTAGATGTTTTGTTTATGTTGCAAGATGTATCAAATAAAATTATGTTTTCATTGTTATTAAATCTTATTGATATTTAACATTTTTCAGTTGAGTAAATTAATGCATTTCTCCCTCCCGTTCATGTAATCAAAAATAGTATTGGATTAAAAAACGGAAAAATATGTGAATATATTTGATAAATATAGTTGATTAATATAGTTCAAAAATAGTTGAGTTAAAGGTAGATTTCTGATAAATATGTGAATACACATAACGCGGTTAAATACTACGTTATGTAAATATATATAGCGCGGTTAAATACTACGTTATGTAAATATATATATCGCGGTTAAATACTACGTTATGTGTATTGTCTTGTCGAACTGAAAAGCTGCCCGTCTGAGAAAAAGTTATTTTGTATCCGTAATCATCTTTAACACGCAAAGCATAGTGCGGTTAAATACTACGTTATGTAAATATATATAGTACGGTTAAATACTACGTTATGTGAATATATATATCGTGGTTAAATACTACGTTATGTGTATTGTCTTGTCGAACTGAAAAGCTGCCCGTCTGAGAAAAAGCTGTTTTGTATCCGTAATCATCTTTAACATACAAAGCATAGCACAGTTAAATACTACGTTATGTGAATATATATAATGTGGTTAAATACTACGTTATGTGTGTTGCCTTGCTTATAAATAACAGGCGCATTCTAGTTATTTTCTGCGCTTAACAATAACCAATAGCAAAACTTTCTATAAAAGCAAGGTTTTTTTTTAATGCTTTAACAAATGTCTGAACGCCTTTATGTACCAAGGTGCCAGTGCGGCAAAAATTATTTGATGAATGACTGTTGGGATGATGGTGAAGTTGGACGCCGCTACTGGATGTGTGTGGACAAGTTTTATAGGGTTCCCGATGAACCTTTTTGTAATTTTGAGGTATGGATTGATGAACCCTGTAAGCAGGAATGCTACAAACGATCTTTGCAGTATCTTCATGATTTAACCCTAAAACAATGTGAATATGAAAAAGAATATAAACAAGAAATTGTGGAGTTGAAAGAGAAACTAAAAGAGACAGAATTAGAAAAAAATAAGATGGAAGAGAAATTTAAGTGGTTGGAGCAGAGAATAATGGGCGGCAGTGACTAAACAATGATATGTATGTGTTGAGTGTACTACTTTATCTTTATGTTTCCCGTGTCATGTATTTTCATTAGTTGTACTGAATTTAAATTATGTTAAGTTATTATGTTTTGTGTTTGTGTTGTAGTATTAAAATAAAGAAGGAACGGGGAAATAAAAACATAATGCGCATATTATGTAAACATAAAAAAATTATTGTTATTATTTACATAAAATACAAAAAAAAAAAATCAATGTGTCCCATAGCCTGTGTGCTTCAATGCAGCCGCTGGCCTAAAGCGCATCCCATCCCGCCCGGCTATGCTATCAGGATCATCCTCATCACGGCACCTCTTTATAGCAGGATGCGCTACAGCATGATCATCAGTGGTGCAGGCAGGATCGGTAGAAGGGGCCGTCGGTCTAGTAGAAACCTACAGAAGAATAAGTCAACTCAGTATAGGAAAGTATATATTAAGTCACAACAATTTAAATTGTCTTACCATGGTCTCGTCGGTCTCCTGAATATAATCTTCCGTCGCAGCCATGTCAGCATCGCACAAATGGGCCTCCGTGACGGGCGGGGATGAAGCCTTAATAAGAAAATTAATAAAGTTATGGCAAATAAATGAGAAAAGAAAAAACAAATTTAAAGTTAATACTAATAAAAACATAACTGTGCCTGTGATGATGAGCCATAACACAGCCGGCGCCCACTATCCAAATCTCAGGTCGGCCGATCCTCAGCAGCGGTCGATGAACCTGGGAAGTATGCTTCCAAATCCTCTCCGGTAAGGTCCGTGCCCGTGATCAATAACGGACCTAACGGGGTCACCTGCGAAGTCCCTGGAGTGAGCTGCATCCCAAGGCTGTATGACGGCATGCTGGTGGGATACTCGTCCAGCTCATGTAGGTCACCCGGCAGATCGGCACCAACATCATCAATAGGGGCCTCAACGCCCCCTTGCTGGGGACTACCTCCTCGCCGCCCACCATAACCCCGTGCGGCAGCCCTGCCTCGTGGGGCAGCCTGCCTCGTTGGACACCCCTACCTCGAGGGGCACCCCTGCCTCGTGGGGCACCCCTCCCTCGTGCGACACCCCTACCTCGTTTGTATTGCTCTTGCACCACATAAGCAGGGGTCGTGTCCCAAGTGCTGATCCTCTCGAGCTCGCTGCAGTGTCCGAGCAGCCACCTCTGCAACCTACCGGCCGTAATCGTGCAAAGCGGCCGCTCCCTCACCGGCATGCTGCTGCATCTGCAGTCCCATCTGGTAGACTATATGTAGGATAATAGCCTGCACAACGTATAAAATATAAACTACATAACACTAAGTTACAGTTATATAATTAATAATAATAGAAAACATACCAGGGCCTCGTGCCGCCCGACGTATGGAACGTACCGACCGCCAGCTTGATGAATGGAATTCCCGATAAAAAGTCGGGTAACACGGCGGTACCAGGGCATATAGAGCTGAATAGTCTCCCTCTGGATCTGTGAAGGGGGGAGAGGAATTAGATCAGCTCGGCCGTCCCAAGTATGGACCTGCGCCTCTAGCCATGCTACATATGCGTCGTCCGCCCTGGAACGATCATCCCGCTGATAATGTATGGCCTCCCATGTAGGCCCCCTCAGTATATGCTGCGGACGGCCAAACTGGCAAAGTACTCGGTCCGTGGCATGATGCTCCATAATATCGAGGCACATGAGCGGGACGGAAGTGCTCCAAATCAGTCGGTCGGCCGAGCAATAATCGGGCAGGCCACCTATCAAGTCGTCGTTGTATGGCGTCCAGATGAACTATCAAATAACAACAGAAAACGTGAGTATGTGCAACACATGTGAAGCTATACCAAGTAAGTTTAGGTACACATTTACCTGTGCGCCCTCCAGCATATCCAACACATCCCTGCAAAGGGGGAGATTATGCCGAGCCTCGTAATGTCATACATATCCACGCCGGAGAACCCACCTCCTAGCTAGAGGGAGAAACGGAGGTGGTACATCCGGAGGTAATGGTGGTAGAGGTGGATGCAACTGCAGGAACCGCTCCCAGGCCCAAACCTAACATACAAAGTTGACGTAAAGTTTAAGAAAATTTTTGACTGGATAGAATTGGAAGGAATGAACAGAGTATTTGAATATGTTGTCACCTGTAAAAGCGGCAAAAATCCACATACGTCATGCTGGGTGCCCATGTTCGCCCGGAACAGATGCCTGTACAAGTAGGCGAGAACAGTAGCACCCCAGCTGTACTGGGGTAAATCATCTAGCAGCTGAAAATGATGAAGAAATCGCAAGCTGACTAGGTTCCCCGAAGTGTTCGGGAACAAGACCCCCCCAAACAGAAAGAGCAGCAGCAACCTCGTATACCGGTGAATATGCAGATCATATGTCTCCCCGGTGATGTCGGGGTGCAATATCTCCAAATGTTGTCGAATAGCTGTCAAACTCATGCGACTGGCCCCTGAGTGTGCAGTCTCATCCTGTGGCCTAAAACTAGTGAGCTGTTGTAGCATGTCCAAATACTGCCCACGCGTCATCTCTCTCATGGCCTGAGGCAGTGCAATGGGCAGTCCATCAACATGCATCCCATATAAAACCTCCACGTCATGCAGCGTGATGGTGGCCTCGCCAATGGGCAGGTGGAAAGTGTGCGTCTCCGGTCACCACCGTTCTATCAGGGCCGTGATCAAAGACCAGTCGAGTTGCAGCCGCCCGATCTCCAAAATCCTGTAGAAGCCCGTATCCCGCAGGCGCTGGACTACACGGGGATGGATATCTCTGTCCTTCATAAAATCCCACATGTCGTCCACTCTCCTGGCGCGGAGAGTCTGGGCCAGTAACTCTCCCTCCCATACGTAGGCGGACCTATTATCGCCCTGTAACACTAATAACTCATCGGAGATAGGTCTGGGATGCATAGGCGGCACGCCCATGTCGTATACTATAAATTAAACAACATTAATTGTATGTTTGATCTGTAAATAAAATAATTATTTTTTATAATTATACAATATTTAATTGGACCAAGCTATTTAATTGGTCAGGGATCCATGCTTGATATTTGATGCCCAGTAGGACCAAGCTATCCTGAGTTCTCGTGTGTTTCAATTTTATTATTTTCGTAATTTTGTATGTTTGTTTTGTAAATTAAATAATTAATTTTTATCATATTTAATTGGACAGAGTATATACCTATGGGTTTCAGGCTCGATATTTGAGGCCCAGTAGCACCAAGCTATCCTGAATTCTTGTGTGTGTCAATTTTGATATTTTTATAATTTTGTATGTTTATTTTGTAGATTAAATAATTAATTTTTATCATATTTAATTGGACAGAATATATACCTATGGGTTCCAGGCTCAATATTTGAGGCCCAGTAGCACCAAACTATCCTGAATTCTTGTGTGTGTCAATTTTAATATTTTCATAATTTTGTATGTTTGTTTTGAAAATTAAATAATTAATTCTTATCATATTTAATTGGACATAGTATATACCTATGGGTTCCAGGCTCGATATTTGAGGCCCAGTAGCACCAAGCTATCCTGAATTCTTGTGTGTGTCAATTTTAATATTTTCATAATTTTGTATGTTTGTTTTGTAAATTAAATAATTAATTTTTATCATATTTAATTGAACAGAGTTTGTGTTTGATCTATCAATATAAAAGATACTTAAACTACAGGGATTCTATGCTAAAAGGCTCTACATTTTACTACGCTAAAAGGGCACTTGTCTTTAAGCAAATAAATAATCTAAACTAGATAAAAATAACAAATACATTTTAATCACAAAACAAACACAAAACACTAATATCTTAGTCCGGATAAAAATAACATACTAGTTTAATCGCAAAAAAAATACAAAACAACATGGAAACACATTCAAAACAACTAATATGCATTATTATACGAATTTCGACATAAACTAAATCGGAATACCTCGATTTATGTTTTTCGGAAAGTCGATGAATTGAAAATTTGAGCCTGAAACGAGAAAACCACAACAATAGAAGGATTGGCTAGGATGTGGGACCTCCAATCTTATCTTTTTGTGTGACGGGTGGGGTCCACTACAAATTTTTTAGAAGGAAATTTGGGGGGAGGGGGGGTCGGCTAAGAATTTTTAATTTGGGGGAGGGGGGCGTCTGGTTTGAATGTGGGGAAGAAGGAGGGGGACCGTTTATTTATTTATGTATAGCGCGGTATATAACTGCGCTATACATATATAACATGGTTATATACCATGCTATGTATATAGCGCGGTTTAAAAGAGCGTTCTATATATATATATATATATATATATATATATATATATATATATATATATATAGCGCTATACTTTAACGGCCAAAACTCCGTTAAAGTATAGCGCTCTTTAAAAGAGCTTTTAAAGAGCGCTAACGCTCTTTTAAAGAGCGCTATATATAAAAATGTCACTCTTTTTTTAAACACACATTTTCGTCCCACTTATCCAAAAAAACCACAAATGGGTTTTGGACCCCTTGAATATGGTGTGTCAGTGCGTCCATCGCCAGGGCAAATAAGAACGGACTGAGTGCAGGATAGATAACTACTCATTTAAAAAATAGATAATGGTAATTTAAAAAGGAATTAACGATAATGCATTACTAAAAAACTAGAACTAGATACAAACATTATTGTTAATTTATTGCTAAATCGTTCGTAACTAATAAAATTTTTGATAACTTGTCACTAATCTATCGCTAAATAGAATTAATTAATAACGAATTTTGATGTTTAGCTACAGAATTTTATCGTCGCTAATTCCTGTTTTTTAATATTAATGGTAGAAGAAATAATAGGGACATTGATAGTAGGGATATTTTTTTCCGTCTGGACATTAATATATGAGTCACACGAATTTGATGAGTCAAAGTGGGTGTTTGGACATAAGAATTGTAAAATTCCAAAATAGGAGGAAATTATTTTTCAAGTGAAAATGGTATTTGAAATTTATAGTTGTGTTTGAACATGAATATAATTTTGGGTTGTTTTTGAAGTTTTTTGAGTGATTTAAGTGAAAATTTTGAAAACTAGCTTTTTGCAGTTTTTCAAATTTTCTAAAATTTCCAAAATGCATCTTCAACTGAAAATTGAAAATTTTATGAACAAACGATGATTTTGAAAAAAAATAATTTTTTTTTGGAAAAAAAAGAAAAAACTTCTTATGTCCAAACGGAAATATAAATTGCAATTCAAACTATTCGAAGGTACGAAAACTTAGCTAACCAACCAGAAGCCTAATTAAAATCAATATAATAACACGACTAATTAAGTAATAATTTAATAATTTTTGCCATTTGTGCAGATGTGCGATTCCCTCAATTTCGGTTGTCATCATAAAAACACTTTGACCGTCGAAAAAAAAAAAACCTTGACCAGAAAAAGTATATACTAATAAAGTACTCCGTAATAAGTACTCCTCTGACCGATTATATGTCATATTTTTTTACTCGGTCTCAAAAAGAATATTATACTTTATAATTTAGAAATAAATTAATTTTAAAATTTACTATATTTTATCTTTAATGAAATGATTTACAATCACACAAATATTTATAATTTGTTTTACATCATAAGTTTGGAAAAAAAAATCATTTCTTTTTTTCTTAAAACTTCGTATCGAGTCAAATATCAATGCATAAATTGGAACAGAGGAAATAATTAAAGCGGTCACTAGGTCACCCCCAATAAATGAATAATGCACTCACTCGCCCGGAGAAATGCATTGATTGTTGAAGTAGAATCACCCTTTCCGTTCATTACTGAAATAGCATTACAATATTTTGCCTCACAATTGCAAGTATAATTGCCAATTACAGCAACAAGGCATATAATAGTACTGCTAAACTTCAACAAATAAAACAAAGCCAAGATTTTAATGAGTCATTGATTGCGTTTTTTTCTTTTCTACAGAGAGCAGCAGCGCTGAATGATGAATAGCTTGAGAATTAATGAGTAGTTAAACTGTTAAAGTAATAACTAGGTTTGCCCAACTACTTTTAATACAAGGAATACAAATCCTCGTTGTTTCACAGCTGTTGTTACATTTTTTAAAAGATAAATGAAGATATTGTGCATGCCAAAACACTAGCTATTGGTTTTCTTGTTGGCAGTGTGTTTAACACTGGATTCAAAGATGTGTTTGTGCTGGAAAACAAATTGATTTGGATCCAGAACCCAAATTTTGAATCTTCAAACTGTTACAGCTTGTTTGGATGGTTGTTACCTATTGTATTATATTGTATTTGTACTTTAAATATAATATTTGTTTTGATTGTTATTTAATTTTTATTGTTAAATCCGTCGTTACGTAACAACGAAATATTTCATTTTATGTAACGACCGATTTAGTGTGGTCGTGTCGTTACCTTATTTTTTTCTTTTCATTTTGTCCTTAGTAATTATATTTTACCTTTATCATATCCGATCTTTTCATAATAACTCTACCTCATATCATTTTTTTTGGTTAAATAATATTGTGTCACGACCCAATTTAGGATCACGATCAGCACTCAGGAGCAAGTGTTCCCAAGTAAGCCTCATCAGTATTTTACAGAAAATCGGACAAAGTTTTCCCTGCGTTTGGACTATCCAAAAATAATTCATGCCTAATCAATAAACAACAACAAACCAACATTCACTTAAACATGTCATAATCACCATCAACTAACCAAAAATGAGTTTTCACCAATATTACCAATCTTTTTAACATAATAAAACTAAATCCATCTCTAAAAATACGAAAAGAAAGTATTATACTAGTAACTAGTCCATATTAACAAATGAATACTCACGACACTAATAAAATAATTATGGAGCAACTCTAAAAATTCAAAAGAAAAGACTAGCAAATGAATAAAACTCTTCGGCTATGCGAACGAGTACGAGGCTCACGAAGAACTATCAACGTGTATGCTCTAATTAACGAAATACTCACATGCGTCAACTGTTGTCTCTGAAAAAAATAATTTACAGGGAGTGAATTGCTAGCTCAGTGAGTAATAACAGTTAACCACAACCTTTTTAATGGGGACAAGTCAGAAAACATGCTAGTATATTAAAATAGAAAATATCATAAGAATGCCCTTTCAAAAATAATAAACAATAATTAGTCTCATCATATTTTCATGTATTATAATTCAATTGACAATTCGGTAATAAGCTCGGTAAATACTGTGTAATATCAATATTCATGTTTGGGAGGTTTCCAAGGAAGGATCATGTAATCTGTATCACTGTGTGGACCCCTTCTTGAAAGGAGTCAAATATAACTGTAGGTCCCTATTCGAGGGAAAACTGTAACTGTATGCTAGTTCTACCTTCCCACTAGCGAGGGCTATAACTGTAATCGGTAATCTGTAAATACAAGGTGCAGCAGGTCTAACGAACCCGCCGTTAGCTACGGGATCCTTCAAAGTCTCCTCACATTAATACTCTTTCTTGTAAACAGTCAACACTCGTATGAAAGCATTTTCAAACTAATAAAGGGCATATAGTTTCTTATCAAATCATGTAATTTTATTTCGTTAACGGTAAAAATATATAGTAAGAACGAGAATATTTAAAACAATAATAATTATCTCAAATAACCATTTTGGTATCATATCAAGTAAAGGACTTGACCTACATGCAAATTCAAAACAGTCGATAACAAGTTCATATTATAATCATATGTAAATCATGCTAGTTGTAGAAACCCAAATTGTGATAAGGTTACTACTCACCTCTTGATGCCAATTAAATAAAGCTTAACTTCAAGTCAAATTCAAATTGCTCAGCTAGTATACGAATCTATAAATCATTTTAAAGTTGTGTCACATCCACTAATTTTATAATTCATAAAGTAAAGTAGTAGCAGATCACTATTATGATAACCCATGTCTTGGTTTCACTTAAATTATCAATTGATAGACTGCGTATGGCTCTAATAAAATAATTCTATGCAAATTCCTCTTTCCTGAATCATATGTCCTTTATGAACTAGATTAGTTCTCCATGGAAATTCATATTTAATATTGTCCATTGCAATAGAAGTAGAGCTAGAATTTAAAGTTATTGGGTTCGGAATTCTAGTTCTTTTAAAGTACTGGGTTCTAAATTAAGAATTTGTACATATTCAATCGATTTTTTAAGACAAATATAGAGTTTGGATCAAATATTGGGTGATAAGTAGGGACTTTGTCTACTTATTTGCACTCTTTTACTTTCGCTTTAGCTTAAAATTATTTAAAGGTATTCCCGAAAACTGATGAAATATGCTTTCTTGCAGGAGTGTTGGAATATGAGTCAAAGAGATGAAAATCAACTCAAGAAGGAGTAATTTTGGACAAGGACCAAAACAAAGTTAAAAGGGAAAAATACGGACCGCACAATATTGAGTGCGGCAGCAGAACATCAGGAAGCCTCTGACAAAATTTTTATGCAAAGTGCGAACCGCACAATTATTATGTGGCCGCAGAAGAAAAGGTTCAGAGAGATGGATTCTGGGGTCATGAAGAAGTTCGGACCACACCATTATTGTGCGGCCGCAGAATCAAAAGTGCGGTCACACTCAGAAATGTGTGGTCCGCAGAAGTCTTGCATGTCAAAGCTAAAATTCGAGATTGCGGCCGCACTCAGAAATGTGCGGATCGCGGAATTTGAAGAAGTGCGGCCGCAGCCCAGAATTGTGCTGTCGCAGAAGTCCATCCTGTCAAGCTAGTGTCAAAGTGCGGACCGC
Source organism: Nicotiana tabacum (assembly GCF_000715075.1). Taxonomy (NCBI): domain Eukaryota; kingdom Viridiplantae; phylum Streptophyta; class Magnoliopsida; order Solanales; family Solanaceae; genus Nicotiana; species Nicotiana tabacum. Next base: position 139,463,249 of record NC_134102.1, read on the forward strand.
ACATATAATTGTGCGGCCGCAGAATCTCCGCAGGAGCAATTTTGTCCGATAATTTCAGTTGGGTATAAATAGATCTTTTGTCAAATTTAGGTTAAGCAGAGAATACCTGAGAATAGATAGCCATTTTTCTTTACTATTTTGGGTAACTTTGTAATAGTTTATCATTTTAACATTAGATTTTTTTTCCCTTAATCATCTATTATGAGTTTTATCTTAGTTTCTTCTTTAATTTTTTTATTTTCTATGAGTAGCTAAACCCTTAGCTAGGGTTGTAACCCAACCCTAGTATGGGCACTTAATGGGTGAGTGATTTGGGGCTTATTTATGATTGGGTATATGATACTTAGCCTAGTTCTTTCTTGAATTTGAGAATTGATGGTTGCAAATATTGATTCATGCCTAATTGACTTAGTCTCTACTTGAGAAAGAGAGACTAAGTCTATAAAAACTTGGCTAACAATAAATTGGGATGAACTCAAGAAATTGATAGCCCCAATTAAAGGGTCGAATCTAGAGATAGTAAGACCCGACTTGAGCATCTATCACTTGTTTTGTGAAATACCCATTTGGATTTGAGAAAGACAAATTGGGCAAAATCACTCAAACTACCGAGAGGTATAGAGTGAGTAATAGCGTGTGATTGCTATATTGTATCCCGACCAACCAAACATGCCCTAAAGCTCTCAATTCGTTAGGTAACCAACTAGGTAGAAGTTACAACCCTAGATCTTTTATAACCTGAAAAACAACAATACCAAAAATATTTTCTCTTAGCTTTATAATTACAGCATTAGCATAAGATTTAGGAGCAGAAAAGAAACAACTGAATATGTGGAAGTACAATATTGGGAACACTATATACTTAGACTAGGTATATACCTAATCCAACATAAAGCTCTTTGTGGAATCGACCCCGACTCGCATTGGGTATTTATAATTGTATCGACCACCTCACAATCCCAATTAGTGGTGTGAGTTTGGGCGACATCATTGGGTTCGGTCGAATCTGTAACATATCCGCCCCTGCATTGCAATACAGTTAAACACCAAAACTCAATCTTTGTACCATAACTTAATTCACACCTAACAAACAACAACAACAATAACATACCCAGTATTATCCTACACCGTGGGGACTGAGGAGGGTAGTGTGTACGCAGACCTTATCCCTACCTTGTGAGGATAGAGAGGTTGTTTTCAATAGGCGGCTCAGGAAAGCATAAGCACCACATTAATAAAAATATAGACAAGAAGGGACAGTACCATAAAACCATATAACAGCATAATAAAAATAACAAGAAAGTAAGGTGATCAACAATGAAACAAAATAACGGTTAGTCATAAAAACCTACTATCAACTAATTCACACCTAACAAAGATCATATATAACGAGACTAGTTTAAGTACAAATACATCAATATCCCATTTTTTTTCAAGTGAATTTATCCTACAGTAGCATTGAGCCAACTTTCAATTGCATAATTTGCCCGTAATAATTCTTATTGGTATTAAATTTCTTATACCTTGTGAAACCCTTCAAATACATAAACGAGATAAAAAGAATTACCATAAGAAAAGAATCTAGATGAGAAATTCGAGTATTACCCGTAAGACCAGTACATATTTAAAATTTCTCAAGGTTTGGTTCCTGCCTCTTTCTTCTTCTTCTCCTTTGTTTCCTCCTCTATGGTTTTTTCTTTCTTTCTTTCTTAATGCTTAGCTTCTGTTCTGTTTTAGCCCCCTTTTCCTTTTCCCCCCCTTTTCTCGTTTTCTTTCCGGTGGGCTGATACACATATTTCAGAGATGCCGGACGTGGAGGCCACTTCAGCTGCTGAGTAGGATAATTTGAATAGCTGTTACTTTTTGAATTTTACTGCTTTGGCGGAAATTTCAGTTAGAATGTAATTTCAGCATATTTTGCATTTCAGTAGATTGTTTAGGAGTATAAGTAGCAAGTTATAAACTCTTATTACACACTTTTGATATGCTAAAGAGTTTCTGGCCTTCTCTCTAACTCCTTTAGTTCTCTCTTCTTCCTACTCCTTCTTATTTTTCTCCTTATCTGTTGCTTCATTGCTGAATCGATACCAATTTGGTATCAGAGCCACACCATGGGACCACGCAAAGTTGTTGATCTTACACTGGGGAATCCAGCTCTAGATTGGCAGGAGCAATATGAGGATTTAACTGCTCAGCAATTAGACCTGCATTCAATTCTCGATCAAAAAATGAAGGAATTGTGAGCTGATATGGACCACATATATGTTGAAATGATACAGATGGTCGGAGCCCTCAAAAACTCGATCGAAGGAATGCAGCTTCATCAACAGTCACGGGATAGCTGTTCTACTTCCAATGTCCGAGATAATGTGTTGCAATCAGGTCAAAGAATTTTAGGCCCTAATCCTTACCATGCTCATAACAATCGAGGTCATAATCTGATATTTTCTAGATTTAATAGGAAAAATTTGAAAAGTTGGCTGTATAGGATCGATCAATATTTTGATGTTGATAATACAACTGGAAATCAGAAAGTAAATATAGTATTTATGAATTTGGATGATGAAGCCCTAGCTTGGCATCAATCATACATGAAGTGCAGAGATTCACCTATCCTTCCACCATGGGATGAGTATATTGAAGCTTTGGTTGAAATATTTAGTGAAGAATATACATATCCCATGCTAGAGTTGAAGAAACTGAAACAAACTGGTTCAGTGAATGAGTTTCGGTTTGCTTTTTCCAGACTGTTAGCTCAATGTGACTTAACTGTTAGCTAGGCTATCTCCTATTTTTTAGGAGGACTGAAGTATGAGTTAGTGAACCCTGTTAAAATGCATGAGCCTCAAACCTTGTCCAAAATATATCGCTTAGCTCGATTAGCTGAAGCTACCTTAGCTGCTAATGCTAGAGCACTAATGTGTAGTCATGCATCTATGTCATCCACACACCTCAAAAAGCCCTCCTATGAACCACATCCGACCAAAGCTACTCCTGTTACCACTACATCTGCTCCTAGACTAGTTTTACCTCCTTCGACCAATGCCATTGCCCCTAGAAATAGGAGAACTATTTCTCCTGCAGAAATGCAGGCTAGAAGAGCCCAAGGTCTATGCTATTTTTGTGATGAGAAGTATACTGTTGGACACAAATGTAACCTACCTAAATAGCTACTTATGATGGATCTAGAAGTCTCAGAAGGTGAAGGTGTGGATGTTGCTAGGCCGGAATCTGAAGGAAGTCCTTCTCGTGAAGAATGGTCAACTGTGGAAGGGGATACTCCGATGATCTCCCTATGTGCCTTAAGTGGATTACAAGGGGCTCAAACAATACATGTCACTGGATATAGTAAAACGAGACCAATACAAATCTTTCTTGATGGAGGTAGTACTCATAACTTAATTGATGAAAAAGATGCTAAGAGGTTGGGTTGTCAAATCTGCCCTACCAGGGTAAGCTATGTGAGCCTTGGTAACAATACCTTGGAAGCAGAGTGGTTTGAAACTTTGAATGGATCTTGTAGGGAACTACATTTTTCTCTGACTTAATTGTATTTTCAGTAGGTAAATATGACTTGGTCTTAGGGGCTTTGTGGATGAAAATACTAGGACCTATTACCATGGATTATTCTGAGCTGATTATGGCTTTCAATTACCATGGGAAGTATCATTTGCTAAGAGGAGTATCTGAGAAATGTAAAGTTTCCAGTCCAAAATCTTTGAACAAGCTAAAGGGAGAGGATGTGCAATTCTTTATGTTGCAGGTGATGGACAGTGCACTTACATCAGCAAGTGTTATGCAATGCCAAGCTCTGCACATGGCCAAATCAGATAATACTCCTCCTATTGAAGAACTTCTACAACAGTATCAACTGATCTTTGCTGAACCTACTACTCTACCTCCACAGAGGGGTGCTTTCGACCATAGAATACCCCTCCAACCTGGATCTAAACCTGTGAATGCTAGGCCTTACAGGTATTCTGCAATTAAGAAGGACATTATAGAAAAATTGGTTAATGAAATATTGCAACAAGGAGTAATTCAATACAGTAACAGTCTTTTTTCTTCCCCTGTGGTACTTGTGAAAAAAAAAGGATGGATTATGGAGGCTATGCGTAGACTATAGGAAACTGAATCAATGTACAGTTAAGGACAAGTTTCCAATACCCCTTATAGATGATCTATTGGATGAGCTTGTAGGGGCCACCATTTTTTCTAAAATTGACCTCAGGTCAGGCTATCACCAGATAAGGATGGTGACTGATGATGTTCCAAAAATAGCATTCAAAACACATCTAGGGCATTATGAGTATTTGGTAATGCCTTTTGGCTTAACCAATGCTCCATCTACCTTCCAATGCCTCATGAACCACTTGTTTCAGAAATTTCTAAGGAAGTTTGTTCTTGTGTTCTTTGATGATATTTTAATCTACAGTGTTAGCCTGCAAGATCACTTGGTGCATCTGCAACATGTGTTTGACATTATGGTCACCCACAGCTTATTATCCAAACAGTCCAAGTGTGCCTTTGGTATTTCAAGAGTGGAATATCTAGGGAATTTTATTTTTGGCGAGGGAGTTTCTACTGACCCAAGGAAGATTCAAGCAGTTCAACAATGGCCAACTCCCACTACACTTAAACAATTGAGGGGATTCTTGTGGATAGATGGATATTACCGAAAATTCATTCGAGGCTATGGTGTTATAGGCATACCATTAACTGAGTTGCTCAAGAAAGATGGATATTTTGTTGTCTACTAAAGCTGCAGTCATTTGCAGAGTTAAAGTTAGCTCTCACTTCTGCTCTTGTCTTAGCATTATCTAACTATGCCATTCCTTTTGTGGTTGAAACTGATGCTAGTGGCACAGGCATATGGGTTGTTCTTATACAGTTTGGACATCCTATAGCTTTCATTAGCAAAGGTTTAGCTCCCAGACATGTTTCCTTATCTGTGTATGAGAAGGAATTGCTGGCCCTGGTCTTTGCAGTTACCAAATGGTCTCACTATCTTTTAGGCCAACACTTTATTGTGAAGACTGATCAAAAAGCTCGTAAGTATCTCTTAGAGGAGAAGCTGCATACTGATTCACAAATTAGGTGGCTTGCCAAGCTGTTACCCTTTGATTTTGAAATTCAATACAAGAAGGGAAAAGAGAATATGACTGCTGATTCTTTATCAATAATTTCAGGTGCTGAACTAATGACCTTAATGGTCTCCTCAGTGCAAGCTGATCTTTAGACAGGCATCTAGAATAGTTGGACTAATGGCCCTGAGCTACATACTCTCATTAATTCCCTGCAGGAGAAGCCACAGAAGCACTTTACCTGGATAAATAATCAGCTTCGGAGAAAAGGTAAATTGGTCATAGGAAATGGTGTGGGCTTGAGAACTAGCAGATGTGGCATTCCTCTCCCTCTGGGTCACTCTGGCATTGATGCCACCACTAGGAAGTTATTAGCTTATTTCTATTAGAAAGGTATCAGGACTGATGTACTTGCCTATGTACACAATTGTTTTGTATGCCAAAGGAATAAATATGATACTACTCCTGCAGCTGGATTGTTGCAACCTTTGCCTCTGCCTACAGTCCCATGGATGGATATAAATATGGATTTTATTGAAGGCTTGCCAAAGTCTAAGGGAAGAACAATGATGTGGGTTGTGGTTGATAGGTTGACCAAATATGGTCACTTTATTGCTCTCGTTCACCCTTACACAACCCAATCTCTGGTCTCTATATTCCTCGATCAAACCTTCAAGTTACATGGCTTCCCTGCTACTATAACCAGTGATCACGATCCCATCTTTATCAGTGCTTTTTGGAAGGAGTTTCTGTCTGCTCGGGGTATCACTTTACACACTTCCACAGCTTATCATCCTCAGACTGATGGTCAAACAGAGGTTCTCAATAGATGTTTGAAGACCTACTTGCACTGCTTTTGTTATGATTCTCCAGCTGATTGGTGTTCCTTCCTGCCTTTAGCTGAATGGTGGTATAACTCCTCCCCTCATTCTGCAATTCAGACCTCTCCTTTTGAATTGCTTTATGGTTACCCTCCTCCTCTTCTTCTCCTTTATATTTCTGGTGATTCTTCTTCTGATTCGGTTGAAAACATTATGCTGCTTCTAGAATTTAAAATGCAATTGGCTAAATATCATTTAGCTAGATCTCAACAACGTATGCAGGATCAAGCCAATGCTCATCGCACTGACAAATATTTTTCAGTGGGTAATTGGTTCTTTGTGAAGCTACAACCATATAGGCAGTCCACCCTATCTGTCTTCCCCTATCATAAGCTCATTTCCCATTATTTTGGTCCTTACCCCATTATCGAAAAGATATGTGCAGTTGCTTATAAGTTGTTGCCTCCTCCTGAAGTCCAAATTCATCCTACTTTTTCATATTTCTCAGCTCAAATTGTGCCATACCATCCCTTCTGAAATAATTCATCCACCTATCTTGGATCTCTCCAGTCCTTTATGCCCTGCTCCTGGGGCTATCATTGGTCGCAGATTGGTCAAGAAAGGCAACAAAGCAGTTGTGAGCACCTAATTTTTTACCATACTTGTGATTTTTCAACACTTTTTAGTATGTAAATAATTTTAAGTTTAATCTACATATTTTAACCTTAACTTCATTTTTAGTAGGTTTTATTTAAGAAAATTAAAAATCACAAAAATTATATGTTCTTGATTTTAAAATATTTAGCTAGTATTTTTATTTTACACTCTTAAAAAAAATATATTAATTAAAGCAAGAGTCAATGAGTCATTTCCATGTGGCAAGATTCTTCCTTATCTTTTGTAACAAATTCACATGTTCTCTGGTAGTCGAGTTCCTATATGAGGTCGCAGGTTCGTTGGTTCCGTCGGATGTTCGCGGTTTCTGTCGCTGATTTGGAGTATTCTAAGTCGAGTTAGCGGCATCAGATTCATTTGTAACTGTTGGATTATTTCTCTTGTTTAATAAAGAAGACTCGCACCAGAGGTTCCTACTCTTATCCCTCTATTATTTCAAGTTTAACTCCATGTGTTGTTATGCGATATTAAGCATGATATTGGCCCATTGTCTTCTAATTCTTCTGGGTTAAAGTTCTTGATGAAGTCATTAGAAATTTGGAGTATTATACAAAGTTATAAAATTTGTTTTCCATATGAGTTTTAATTTATAAGAAATTTCAAGATTTGCTTTAGGTGAAACTTTAGTCAAGGATATCTTGATTCATCTAGTTCTAACCATTTTCCTTCATAGTTTTTTTTTTTTTTTTTTATCTCTATTGAAATTTAATTTGGTTCCTAATATTGCCAAAATTATTTTCTCACTGCCAAAGGGAATGATAAGTAGTATATTGAATTTTTTTTCATAAATTGGATATGAGAATTCACATGGTTTAGAGCGTGGGTATTTGTGCGTTTTCTTTTAATCTTTTCCCTTTTTCTTAAAAGATTAGTGAATAGACAAATTGGGCCAATAAGCTAAAATGTTGTCAAGTCCCGCGCAACTTTTAAAAGTAGTATTACAAAAATATTTGTTTATTTTTATTTTTAATAGAATTTCAGTCAACTTTCAGTTTTAATTTTAAAACATAAGTTTGAAAACATAAAAAATAATTTTATAACGTTTTTTTTAGCTTATTAGTATTTTATAATATTTATAACATTAAAAAAAAAACACCAAAAATATTTTTATTTTAATATATAATTCACTTTAATAATGTATTCTTATTAACTAAGATTAATGGACTGATATGATTTGTTGCATATGGTTTGGGCCCTACTTTGTCAATAACGGTAAATGGGTTGTATGTGTTTGAGAAAAATTCAGGTGATATCTTTAAGTTGTCATTTTCTTGCCGGCTTCACATGGTATTAAAATGTAATTATAATCTTTCAAGGCCATCCTCTTTGTTTATAATTGTAGATTGCTTTAGGCGCGTAAATAAATCATTGTGACTATGGGTACGGTTCCCGTGGCATAGTCATGATACGCAAATTCCAATTCGAGTGTGCGTTTCACGTGACTCGACTATAACTTTAAATATTAATAAAAATAAACATGTCGTAAATCGTGGGTGCATTTCATGTGGCGCGATTTGTAATGTGTACCAAAACGACAAGTGTACGACATCGTGACTTGTTCCATAAATAATTCCATAAATACTAAAAACGATTTTAAAAGTTAAAAATGCACAATAGGTTTTCAAACATGTAATAAATCAGATAATTAAGCCAAGTATTAATTATTAAGAGACCGTGCTAAAATCACGGAACTCGGGAGTGCCTCACACCTTCTCCCGGGTTAACAAAATTTCTTACCCGGTCTTCTGTGTTCGCGGACCATAAATAGAGTCAAATTTTCTCGATTTGGGATTTTAAAATAAACCGGTGACTTGGGACACCATAAATTATTCCAAGTGGCGACTCTGAAATAAATAAATAATTCCATTTCGATTAATGTCACTTAATTTGGAAAAACTCCCTTATCCCATATCCTCTTCGGGAAAAAGGAGGTGTGAAAGCTCTGGCGACTCTGCTGGGGATCGAACCCAGAATCTCTAGTTCAGGGTTCAGAATTCGAGCTTAGAATAACTGTTATACTTGGTTTTTGTCTATTATCTGATTTTTGCGTGTTTGAGCCTAATGTGCTAAATGCCGCTTTTTACCGCTTTGATATTGTTTGAACTGTATATAAACTGCTACGAAACCCTCCTTCTCTCTGAGTCTTCTAAATCTTCTGGGGAGCGTGCGCTTCGCGTGGCTTCTTTTATGTTAGAGTCATATTCTAATTTTAGAACGAGGTTCGGACAAGTTGCAAAGCCGGTGAAGCTTCTGTATTCCCGGTACGCTGCCCCCCTCGGCTCGAGTTGTCCGCTCGGGTAAGCCAGGTCTAGAACAATACACCCAAGATTTAAAACTTAGAATAACACAGCCTCATGCCGGATCCCTAGTAGGTACGTTTGCTTGCATCACGTGCATTTGACTTAGGGGACTCAACACAGGGGTTGGGTCCGTCTAGGATAGGTGCACCCGAAAATCAAAAGACCATCCTGATGCATTCTTTACGTGCTACTTGTGCATTAATTTGCTTGGCTTGTATGTTGACCAGCTTCTAGAGTAAGGAAAGAAAATTAAGAAAAAAAGAAAAAGAAAAACCAAGAGTGAGGTAGGATAGAAAAATGCCCAGTTTTGATAATCCCGATATTCAAAAATCCCGTTACTCTGCCAAAGTTTCAAAAAAAGAAGAAGAAAAAAATTATTTCAAAATAAATCATATCTTTCTGTGCATCAAGATGGACCGAACTACGCGGGTTTGATTCTCACCGGATGTGAGATACGTAGGCAACCCTCATCGGGTCCGGTCCCGTTTTTGCAAAAATAACCAGAAAATATGAAAATGCGTCATTTTGTCATAAATAAATTTAGGGGATGTCACTTTCTGTCCAAATAGCCAGAAACGTCCCGACGGGACGCAGAAAGTTTGTTTTACCAGAATAGCCACCTATGGCTCTTTTCCTAATTTTGGCCACTTAGCAAGCACAACTTTAAAATCTTCATTTCTGAAGGGCTGAAGGGCCGTATTTGCAAAGGTGGCCTTGAGTTGTTTGAGTTTTATTTTGCACAAATAATCTTTCTTTTGGGGTCAAAAATTAAAAAAAAATCAAAAATCACTTGTTTTTAACCAGTCGCCTTAAATAAAAATGTCCAGGATGAGCACTGTTGAAAATATACCTTTTCGAGTCATAAACGAGATTCCACTAGGACTCCATATGTGGTGGAACGACCTGGGGGAGGTCAGCAAGCGTTCTGTGACAAAGGCTTTAGGTGGGGTCACTGGTCTTCTGGAAATTAAACCAAGGGTTGATATAATCGAAGCTTTGATACCGTTTTGGGACCCGACACACAATGTTTTCCACTTCTCTGATTTCGAGTTGACCCCTACACTAGAGGAGATAGCAGGTTATGCTAGTTTCGAAGGGAAGTTAAGGTATCAATATCCAGTAGCACCAAGAACTGTAACCCCTCATAAGTTTTTGGACCTCCTCAGTATTAGCCGGCAGGTTAAAGATGAAAATTTAGCCGGAGGATTCTGCACATTCCGTTTCTTATACAGCCGGTATGGGGACCCCCACGGATTTGAGGCTCCGGACACTGCTTTGAATCATCAGGGAAATAAAGACAAATGGGAAGCACGCAGGGGTTTGGCCTTTGTGGTGGCATTTTTAGGCACTCTGATATGCCCAAGGAGTGACAGACATATAGAATTGGGGCTCGCAGGAGTGGCTGACTTTATGGTCAAAAAGGCCAATGGCACTATCATACCGATGATTTTCGCAGAAATTTACCGAGCTTTAACCGCTTGTCGAGCCGGGACAAAGTTTTTTGAGGGTTGCAACTTGCTTTTACAAATGTGCTTGGTAGAACATCTTTGTCATCGCCCAGGTTACATGAACTACAGTCTGACCGGACTCAATTGCATCGAAGAATATGAAAACTGAGTAAACGGTCATGAGTTGCCAGAAGGTACTGAGGCATGGTTCGCGTATTTGGGTTCTTTAAACTCAAATCGAATTGAGTGGACTTTCGGTTGTCTCCCGGTCGATGAAGTTATTTACATGTCTGCCGGAGTGTGCTTTCTTTTATTAATGGGTCTTCGGAGTATTCAGCCATATGCCCCACATCGGGTCTTATGCCAATTGGGCAGATACCAAACAGTCTCCTATGACGAAGATTTGAGTCCACAGGTTATTGAACTATGCCCAAAAGCCACATTTCCAGAAGAAAGGGTTCGTCAGATTTGACACCAATGTAGGTTCTTGGAACCACAGACTCAAGTACGAGATTTGTCCATGGGTGAAGTAGGATCCAACTATGCCATATGGTATGGTAAAAGAAGTCGGGTCGATCAAGAGCCAGAACAGCCCGCCAAAAGACCCCATGTCTAACAATTCACCGATGAAGCACGAGAGCAATGGGTTTGGTTAGCTAAAGAAAAGGAATACCGGACTACTATAAACAAACTAGAAGAACAAATTGAAAAAATCAAATTTGATAGTAGTTTGCAGGCAGCTGAAGATGAAGGGGGAAAGAAGAGGTTGGCTAGGGAAAATGAAGCCCTTCGAGTCCAAATCCAGAGAATGAAAATAGCCGCTGAGATACCGGTAAGAAGTGAGAGAGATGAGAAAATTATAACCAACCTAAGGCGGAAAGTGCATGATTATGGTTTTGACTTGACAAAGGCCGAAAAGGACTTGTTAAATGCTCAAGCAAAGTTGGCCAAAAGTGCAGAAGAACATGCTAGATTAGCCCACCAGTTGAAGCAGAAATATGACAAAGAAGTAGCAATTTTACAGAAAAAGCTGGTTGCCCGGAAATGGTCAAGCAAATAAAGGATTTCAAGACAGAAAGAGAGCATTGCTATGCATTGATTTACCAACTACTAGAAAGCCTGCAACAGTTACAAGACCAAAACAACACAGATACACAAGTGTTAGAGGCTCGGGCCCAGCAGATTGGACGTTTGCTTCAAGAAAAGGGTGTCATCAGAATGAGGATTAAAGAGATAGCTGATTATGTTGTAATGAAATGCCATGAATGTGAAGACATGACCAAGTCTATATTTTTTGCTTCTGTAATGACATTCGTTCGACAGGTGATGGTTGACCTAGACCACCTTCAAGAAGATATTGCCCGTAGGCCCGTGCGGAGACCGGCTGATGTCCCTCAAGCCCCCGGAGTACCAGTGGAGGCTCTTATGTACTTTTGATTTTTTTTTTTAGTTAGTTTTTGAGTCTGTATTTTACTTTCCTTGAGTTATGTTCATCCTTGTCAAGGTTGCTTATTGCTTTATTTCGAGTCTGTAGATTTTTCTTTTGTAGTCATCACTACTTTTAAGTCCTTGTAATAGAAAATCCAATAGATGTCTTTTATTAATGAAATATTGAAAAAAAAATCATTTCGCATTTATTTCTCTGAACTACGTAATGATCTGATTCATGCGGCGTAATGATACGTAGGCAATCCCCATAGGATTCGATCATAGTCTTAAAAGAAAATAGAGAAAAAAAAAAGAAGAGAAAAATAAAAAAGGAGGGAAGAAAGAAAAGAGGGGCCAAACAAAAGAAAAAAAGAATGAGAATTAAAAGAGCGAAACACAGCAAAAGGAGAGAGGAAAAAATCAGGATTCAAAATTTGGGAAAAGAGCCGGGATGAAGCACATAAGCCGTCGCAAAGCATTTAGAAACGTTTAACTGCTCAGGTGCATTGCATCCCCAATATGCGATTCCCTATCTGTTAAATGCTTCAAAACTGACCAAGTTAGTGTGTGTGCATAATTAGACAGGTTTTGTTTAGGTGGTTAGTTTGTTGGCATCCTAGCAAGTCACCCCTATAATACCAGATCAAAGTGCAAGGCAGTCATGACTAGTAAAGAGTCGGACACGGGTGTTGTTGACCCGCCGAGGGAGATTGTAGAATCAGAGTCTGAATTAAAAGAGGAGGTCCACAGGTTGAAGCATCAAATGGCTGAAATGTATTAAGCCTGGATCAGGGGGCATCCTCCACCTTCATTTCCCGCTAACTACACAGAAAATCCCGTTTTCATCCTACCACTGGCACAAGCCCAGAATCCCACTACCGTTGATCTTTCCCCTCAGCACGCACCAGGTTTTACCCATTTCCACCACTACCCCGGCACCTCGTCCCAAACTTTCCATGCTCCACAGCCAAAACAACCGCATACCCGGCTCCGACATCTGCTCCTGTTTTCGTAGCCCCTCCGCGAGCTACCCTCCACCGATCTTCTAGTGAACCCGCGTTCCAAGCTCCAGATACCCAATATTATGCTCCGGAACCAACTTTTAAAGTCACGGATCCTTATTCCTACACCCCTCACTTTGAACCTCCTGTTGAAACTGAGAAACCATCCCGGAACGTGGAGCAGGATGAGATATTCAGGAAAGTAAAGAGTCTAGAACAATCTTTGAAGAACATGCAAGGGATAGGAAGCCAAGTAAGTGTGGCTTACAAGGATTTATGCTTATTCCCTGATGTTCAACTGCCCGTTGGGTTCAAGATGCCCAAGTTTGACCTGTACGATGGACATGGAGATCCCGTGGCCTATTTGAGAGGCTTTTGCAGCAAGATGAGAGGCGCCGGTGGGAAAGACGAATTATTAATGGCATATTTCAGTCAGAGTCTGAGTGGGGCGGCTTTGGAATGGTACACCCGCCAAGACGCTAGTAGGTGGTACACATTGGACGACTTGGCTCAGGCCTTTGCTCGGCACTTTCAGTACAATATAGACATTATCTTGGATCGCCTATCTTTGACCAAGGTAGAGAAGAAGCCCAGTGAGAGCTTTAGGGAATATGGTTTCAGATGGAGAGAATAAGTTGCATGGGTCAATCCTCCAATGGAAGAATATGAGATGGTCGAGTACTTTCTTCAAGCCTTAGAACCTACTTATTTTGGCCATTTGATCTCAGCCATAGGTAAGTCCTTCAACGATGTGGTAAAGATGGGAGGAATGGTGGAAGAGGGACTCAAGTCAAGCAAGATCATGAGCTACTCTGCCATAAAAGCAACCACACAGGCAATTCAAAGTGGCACCGGAAGCCTGTTAGGCAAAAAGAAGAAAGATGATGTCGCTATGTTTGTCTCTGGATCAGGGCGTGGCCCAAGGGGTTTGCCTCCCCAGTACACCCAACCTCGACCCCAACCTCAAGCCTATACCCAAGCTCCATATAATCCATCACAACATTATTTCCCACCACAAGACCCTCAATATTCAGTCAAACCACCCCAATACCATGTTCACCATGCACAGTCATATGTGCAAACCCCTCCTTACCCGCAATGGCGTGCTCCAACTCCACAAAATCCTTATCCACCCCCACAACCATACCGAAACCCTACTGGTCCAAGCTTTCGATCGAGGCCGGATTATAGAAAAGAGAGGCAGTAGCGGAAAGAAACCTCCACCCCTCTTGGAGAGTCGTATACCAATTTGTTTCAAAGGTTGAGGCAGTTGGACGTTTTGAGGCCGATTGAGCCAAAGACACCAAATCCACCTCCAAGGAACCTTGATTATTCCCTCAGATGCGTATATTGTTCTGATGCCCCAGGGCACGACACAGAGAAGTGTTGGCATTTGAAGAGGGTGATCCAAGAGCTTATTGATACAAATCAAATTGTGGTCCAAAGCCCAGAGGCGCCAAACATCAACCAAAATCCTTTGCCGGCTCATGCAGAGACACATATGATTGAGATAGTTCATAAGGATGGGGAGCCCAAGAATTCTTCCAAGTCTGTCATGATGATCCGGGCTAGCGAAAGTAATCCATTTAAAGCTCCAGATTTTGCAAAAGCAATGCCCTTGATAGTTGAAGGGGTGTCGGAGAAGCTTAGCACGCTCGACGTGAAGCCATCTGTATTGGTTGTGAAAGGGCCTTCGATTGATGTTGAAGCAAACCAGGAAAAGCAAAAAGTGATTGTACCAGGGGTCCCGGGCAAGCCTGTCATAATTGTGGAAGGAGCTTGTATTACCCCCGTTATTATTAAGCCAGTGACCCAGTTACCAATGGTTGACACAAAGGTCGTCCCGTGGAATTACAAACAGGTGATAGTAACATATAAAGGGAAAGAAGTAGAGGAAGAAGTCAATGAAAGCGGAGAACTGACTCGTTCTGGGAGATGTTTTACCCCAGAAGAACTGAGGAAAGCCAAGCCATTCAAGGATGGCCACATCCCAGTAAAGAAGCCGGTCACCAAAGAAGAGGCTGAAGAGTTCCTGAAAAAGATGAAAATGCAAGACTATTCCATTGTAGAGCAGTTAAGGAAAACACCAGCTCAGATCTCTCTTTTGTCTTTGCTGATACATTCAGATGAACACCGCAAAGCCCTGATGAAGATTTTGAATGAGGCCCATGTTCCTGATAAGATCACAGTAAACGACTTGGAAAAGATTGCTAACAAGATTTTCGAAGCAAACAGGATCACTTTCTCAGATGATGAACTTCCTATGGAGGGTACAGAGCACAACCGAGCTATTTATCTCACAGTGAAATGCGAGGATTCTGTTGTCTTAAGGGTACTGGTCGATAACGATTCTAGTGCAAATATTTGCCCTCTGTCCACTTTGCAAAAGTTGAAGATCGGCACTGAAAGGATCCACATGAACAATGTATGTGTTTGAGGCTTTGATGGAGGAGGGAAAGATTCTGTTGGTGATATAATGCTCGAATTGTCAATAGGGCCAGTTGAGTTCACTATGGAGTTCCAAGTGCTAGATGTGGTTGTTTCCTATAACTTGTTGTTGGGCAGGCCCTGGATACATGCTGCCAAGGCAATCACGTCTTCTCTGCATCAAATGGTGAAGTTTGAATAGGACAGGCAGGAAATAGTTGTGCACGGTGATGAGAACTTATCTGCTTACAATGACACAATTGTTCCATTTATTGAAGTTGAAGATGATAAAGGGCCTTGGGTTTACCAAACATTCGAAACAGTGTCTGTCGAGAAGATTCCTGAAGGAGAATGCATTCCAGGTCCGAAGCTACCATCCGTGTCCTTCATGGTAGCAAATGAAATGTTGAAGAATGGTTTTGTGCTGGGTAAAGGCCTGGGTTCGTCTCTGCAGGGTATTGCACATCCGGTGTGTCCACGTGAAAGTTTTGGTACATTTAGTTTGGGATTCACACTCACAGGGAAGGACATGAAAAAGGCTAAAAATTTGAAAAGAAAGGCATGGTCACTTCCTAAGCCTGTTCCACATATCTCCAAGTCTTTTGTCAAGCCAGGGGTCGCAAAACGCCCAATATCAGCGGTCCCAAAACCCGTGGTCGACTTTGATGAAGAGCTGATCAAGAGGTTCCAGAGTTTGTTTGATGAGGTTAACATGGTGGAAATCGGGGAAGGTTCCAGTAATGCCGATGTGCAGCTCGTTGGGCCAAATGTGAAGCTTAGCAATTGGAAATCTACTCCTCTCCCCACCCCGAAGGAGTTTTGGTAGTTTGCTTTGTTTTCCTTTCTGTTATCTGGGTTATTCCACGGTTGTAATCCAGATTTTTTATTTTTTGCTTGTTTTGATGTACAAACCCTTCTATCCTTTTATTTTCAATGAAATACAATTTCCCGTTTTCCATTATTCCTGATAGCGTTTCATTTTTGTTTTGTTTCAATGACATGACATGCATGAGGAATTTTCAGTCAAATCTTAAAAGCCAATCTAATTCCAAAACAACAATCCAATAAATAGAGTGTGATGATGAAACAGAATATGATGAAGAAGCAGCATTTCAGGAAATCAGTAGAGAACTAAATCACTTTGAAGAAAAACCCAAGCCTAATTTGAATGAAAGTGAAGCAATCAATTTAGGAGATCAAGATAATATCAAGAAAACCAAGATAAGTGTGCATCTGGAACCACAAAGCAAGGAAGAAATAATCAAAGCACTGTTTGAATATAAAGATATTTTTGCATGGTCGTATGACGACATGCCGGGTTTGAGCACTGATTTGGTAGTTCATAAATTGCCAACTGATCCGGCATTCCCTCCAGTCAAGCAAAAGTTAAGGAAGTTTAAGACTGACATGAGTGTGAAGATCAAAGAAGAAATCACAAAGCATCTTGACGCAAAGGTCATTCGGGTCACTGATATCCCACTTGGTTAGCTAATGTCGTACCAGTACCAAAGAAGGATGGTAAGACCAGGGTTTGTGTTGATTATCGTGATCTCAATAAGGCAAGTCCAAAAGATAACTTTCCATTGCCGAACATCCATATTCTGATCGACAATTGTGCCAAGCATGAGATTGGGTCTTTTGTGGATTGCTACGCAGGATATCACCAGATCCTGATGGATGAGGAAGATGAAGAAAAGACAGCATTCATCACACCATGGGGGACATACTGCTACCGGGTAATGCCATTTGGTTTGAAGAATGCTGGGGCAACTTACATGAGGGCAATGACTACCATATTTCATGACATGATACACAAGGAAATTGAGGTTTATGTAGATGATGTGATCATAAAGTCAAAGAAGCAGTCCGACCATGTTGGAGACTTGAGAAAGTTTTTCCAAAGGCTCCGCAGGTACAACCTCAAGCTCAATCCGGCAAAATGTGCATTTGGTGTCCCGTCCGGGAAACTGTTGGGATTCATAGTCAGTCGACGCGGTATTAAGTTGGACCCATCAAAGATTAAAGACATCCAAGAATTACCACCGCCAAAGAACAAAACCGAGGTGATGAGCCTTCTCGGAAGGTTAAACTACATCAGCAGGTTTATTGCTCAACTCACGACAACTTGTGAGCCCATCTTTAAGTTTTGCTGAAGAAGAATGCTACGGTTAAGTGGACTGATGAGTGTCAGGAAGCATTTGGTAAGATCAAGAGTTACATGTCAAACCCACTTGTGCTGGTCCCGCCAGAACCTGGGAGACCTTTAATCCTCTATTTGACGGTCGTGGATAATTCTTTTGGTTGTGTGTTGGGTCAACACGACATCACGGGCAAGAAAGAGCAAGCCATTTATTATCTCAGCAAGAAGTTCACTCCTTATGAGGTTAAGTATACTCTTCTTGAAAGGACATGTTGCGCCCTGACTTGGGTGGCACAAAAGTTGAAGCATTATCTGTCATCCTACACTACTTACCTCATTTCTCGCATGGATCCTCTAAAGTATATCTTTCAGAAGCCTATGCCCAGAGGAAGATTGGCAAAGTGGCAGATTTTACTCACAGAGTTTGACATCATCTGTGTGACTCGGACCGCGATGAAAGCCCAAGCCCTCGCCGATCTCTTGGCCGAGAATCCGGTGGATGAAGAATATGAGCCACTGAAGACTTATTTTCCTGATGAAGAAGTGATGTATGTTGACGAGGCTGATCATGATGAAAAGCCAGGTTGGAAAATCTTCTTTGATGGAGCTGCTAACATGAAAGGTGTCGGAATAGGGGCTGTACTTATTTCTGAAACAAGGCATCACTACCCCGTAACAGCTCAACTTCGATTTTATTGCACTAACAACATGGCTGAATACGAGGCATGCATTCTGGGTTTGAGGCTAGCTATAGACATGGGAGTTCAAGAAATATTGGTTTTGGGAGATTCAGATTTGTTGGTTCACCAGATTCAGGGAGAATGGGAGACTCGTGATTTGAAGCTCATACCGTATCGACAATGTCTGCATGATCTTTGTCAACGATTCAGGTCGGTAGAATTCAGGCATATTCCTAGGATTCATAATGAGATTGCCGATGCCTTGGCTACTCTGGCATCAATGTTACACCATTCGGATAAGACTTATGTCGACCCTCTGCATATCCAAATCCGTGATCAGCATGCCTATTGCAATGTGGTTGAGGAGGAACTTGATGGTGAGCCTTGGTTCCATGATGTCAAGGAATACATCAAATCGGGGGTATATCCGGTACATGCCACAGGCGATCAAAAGAGAACCATTCGACGTCTGGCTAGTGGATTTTTCTTAAGTGGGGGAATATTGTACAAGAGAACTCCAGATCTAGGATTACTAAGGTGTATAGATGCTAAACAAGCCTCGACTATCATGGCCGAAGTGCATTCTGGGGTTTGCGGGCCACATATGAGTGGGTATGTCTTGGCGAAGAAGATTCTTCGAGCAGGTTATTATTGGCTCACCATGGAACGAGATTGCATTACCTTCGTTCGCAAATGTCATCAATGCCAGGTGCACGGTGATTTGATTCATTCCCCGCCATCTGAGTTGCACACAATGTCTGCACCTTGACCCTTCATTGTTTGGGGCATGGATGTCATTGGACCAATTGAGCCGGCAGCTTCAAACGGGCATAGGTTTATTCTGGTAGCCATTGATTACTTTACCAAGTGGGTCGAAGCTGTAACTTTCAAGTCCGTGACCAAGAAGGCGGTGGTAGATTTTGTTCATTCAAACATCATTTGCCTGTTCGGAATTCCCAAGGTAATCATCACAGATAATGCTGCTAACCTCAACAGTCATTTGATGAAAGAGGTATGCCAACAGTTCAAGATTATGCATCGAAACTCCACTCCGTATCGTCCTAAGGCAAACTGAGCTGTTGAGGCTGCTAACAAGAACATAAAGAAGATACTTCGTAAGATGGTGCAAGGTTCCAGGCAATGGCATGAAAAGTTACCTTTTGCTTTACTGGGTTATCGCACTACTGGTCGCACTTCAATAGGTGCAACTCCCTATTTGCTGGTATATGGAACCGAGGCAGTTATACCTGCGGAAGTTGAGATTCCATCCCTGCGGATTGTTGTTGAAGCTGAAATTGATGATGATGAGTGGGTCAAAACCCGGCTAGAGCAATTGAGTTTGATTGATGAAAAAAGATTGGCAGCAATATGTCATGGTCAATTGTATCAGAAAAGAATGGCAAGAGCATACAACAAGAAGGAACGTCCCCGAAAATTTGAAGTGGGTCAGCTGGTATTGAAACGCATCCTTCCACATCAGGCTGAAGCTAAAGGCAAGTTCGCCCCAAACTGGAAGGGGTCGTTCATTGTGACAAAGGTGTTGCCCAATGGTGCTTTGTATTTAACAGACATAGAAGGTAAATGTGTGGATATGGCTATCAATTCTGATGCAGTCAAGAGATATTATGTATGATTTCTTTGCTTATCTTCAATCGCATTTTGTACTAGGTATGTTCAAAGTTGGAATGACGAATGCATTTTATTCTGCTATCCCAAACACTTTTATCATTTGTTACCCCTTTTTTAGCCTTATTTATTTTCTTTCATACCCCTCTTTTGGAATCAGAAGCAGAGTTAGAAATATAAAAGAAAAGAAAAAACAAAGAGAAGGAAAAGAGAAAACCAAAGAAAGAAAAGAGAAAAGAAAGGAGAAAAAGAAAAGCAAAGTAACAAAAACAAAACTCTTATGTTTGAACTACGTTCGACCTGATTCCTTTTAATGATACGTAGGCAGCCTTACACGGTTCGGTCCCATCAAAATAAAAATTTAAAATTCCCCAGATTCGAAGAAACTGGGGCAGAAGTTTTAGTTAAAAAAGAAGAAGATTTGATTCCAAAAGTTGTAATTTCGAACCCCTTCACCTTAAATTATTTTGAGCCTTCATGCCACCCTTTCTTTCTAACCCTATCCAAAACCTACACTACAGTCCAAAGAAAGACCTTCTGATCAACTTTGAGGATGCCAAGTCAAGTGAGATGGAGGTACGATTTACATCATGGGTAGCACCTTTGTTCATGGGCACAAGGAAAAGTGAATAAATGAGAGAGTCTTATTGGTGAAAACCCTCACGGGCACTATAGGACGATGATGAGTCGAGAGAAAATTCAAATGAGAGAGTCTTATTGGTGAAAACCCTTATGGACACTGTAAGGCGACAGTGAGTTGAGAGAGGAGCAAATGAGAGAGACTTACTGGTGAAAACCCCTCGGGACATTACAAGCCGAATGGGGTTCATGACTATACAGAGAAATTAAATTATGGAAACCCCGGTTTTGAAGTATGAAGACATGGCATGAACTGAAATGTGATTAGTTGGATGGATTAGGCTGATCAATCCGAAATGCATGTCATGATCATTGGAGCCAGTTGTTTCATTCAGATAAGTCTCTTTTCCATTTTTCTTCAAATAGTCATCTCTGTTTTTTCTTTTTTATTCCTAATTCTCGAAGTCACTTCGCTTCGTTTCTTTTGGGTCTATTTTTCTAAGTCTCTGTCAAATTAGTCTTCTGTTAAGCAAGCAAGAAAGGATTTCAAAGCTCATTACCAGCTTTTTATTTGCACCAAGTGAAATTCGGCCAGGCACATCACAAGGGGCATGATTTAGAATGAGAAATGCGGTGATAATTGAAATTCATGTGGCCAAGTGATTCGTGAATTTGTAGGAAATGCAAAGGTTCAATAGTTGTTAGAATGAAAGTGCCATACGACGAGTTGAGTATAAGGGATGCAAGTCATTCAGAGGTTTTGTGGTCGAGGTCCGATTGAAAGGTCAAACAATTCTTTGTAGCCCGAAGCATCTAATCAAAATGAAGCGGGATAGTGGCAGAAGCAGACACTTTCAGCAAGGATGCCACAAACTAACCGCCACATTTTCAAACTGACAAAATTCTCTTTATTTTAAGCAGGGGCAAGAAATCTTTTTCGCTTTGCCAGGAAATCCCCATGAGGAAAGCATGTTCCAGATAAGTTCAGTCTTAAGTTTTCAGGACCCTCCTGGATAATGGGATCTAGTTTTAAGTTTTCAGGACCCTCCTGGATAATGGGATGCAACTAACAATCAATGAATGTTCCTGGTACAAACTGGGGCAGAAAATTTTCTCTGTTTTGTCTGTGTTGTTGTGATAGCAGGCGCCCACCTGGAGAACGAGGGAATTTATTTCAAGTCTTAAGTCATCAGACGCCCACCTAGAGAACGAAGGAATTCATTTTAGCTTTAAGTCAAAATTGGGCGCCCACCTGGAGAACGAGAAAATTTATTTCAAGTTTTAAGTCAACATCAGGCGCCCACCGAGAGAACGAGGGAATTCATTTCAAGTGTTAAGTCAACATCAGGCGCCCACCTGAAAAATGAGGGAATTCATTTCAAGTTTTTAAAGTCAGCAGGTGCCCACCTGGAGAATGAGGGAATTTATTTCAAGTTTTAAGTCATTAGGCGCCCACCTGGAGAACGAGGGAATTTATTTCAAGTGTTAAGTCAACATCAGGCACACACCTGAAAAACGAGGGAATTCATTTCAAGTTTTTAAGTTAGCAGGCGCCCACCTGGAGAACGAGGGAATTTATTTCAAGTTTTAAGTCATCAGGTGCCCACCTGGAGAATGAGGGAATTTATTTCAAGTTTAAGTCATCAGGCGCCCACCTGGAGAACAAGAGAATTTATTTCAAGTTTTAAGTCAGCAGGCGCCCACCTGGAGAATGAGGGAATCCATTTCAAGTTTTAAGTTATCAGGCGCCCACCTAGAGAACGAGGGAATTTATTTCAAGTTTTAAGTCATCAGGCACCCACCTGAAGAACGAGGGAATTTATTTCAAGTTTTAAGGTATCAGGCGCCCACCTGGAGAACGAGGGAATTTATTTCAAGTTTTAAGTCAGCATCAGGCGCCTACCTGGAGAATGAGGGAATTTGTTTCAATTTTCAAGTCATTAGCAGGCGCCCACCTGGAGAACGAGGGAATTTATTTTAAATTTCAAGTCAGTTGCAGGCGCCCACCTGAAGAACGAGGGAAGTTATCTTAAATTTCAATTCAAGTTAGAAGTACAGAAGATCGCCTCAAGAATGCAAGTCGACAGTCCGAGATGATCTAAAGAAGAAGTCTCAATCCAGAATAAAAGAAAAAAAAGAAGTGAATCCAAAACGCAGAAGCAGTTGAAAGATGTGAACTGCTCAAGACATGACTGAAGTCAAAAGCTTTGCATGTCGCGGCTTGATCCGAAGAAACCATAGAAGAATGAACTAGCACCTGCAGCTAGGAAGCATCAAGGTTCAAATCAAAAGTCTGTATGAAGAACCATTCAAGACTCAAGATCAAGCTTCAGAAGACTTATAGATAGGAATCTTGTAACTCATAGCTGATAGGGTTGTTTAGTTCCTTTAGATTTTGATTTTTATGTAATAACAGGACAACGAACTGGAGCCTCGACGAAACCTCACTCGACTTTTCAACCCATCATTCCATCACTCCCCTTGAACTACACGCAATCTGATTTCCATATGACCCGGGATATGTAGGCTGTCCAGAATCAGGACTCGGTTGCACCCTTTCCTTTGTTTATTTTCCCTTTTGAATAAAGATTTGGTAAAAAATTAGTCACACGGCTCACTTTTGTCTTTGCCTGAAAACTCTTCATGTTCCCAAGCAAAGAGGGGCAGCTGTGAGCACCTAATTTTTTACCATACTTGTGATTTTTCAACACTTTTTAGTATGTAAATAATTTTAAGTTTAATCTACATATTTTAACCTTAACTTCATTTTTAGTAGGTTTTATTTAAGAAAATTAAAAATCACAAAAATTATATGTTCTTGATTTTAAAATATTTAGCTAGTATTTTTATTTTACACTCGTAAAAAATATATATTAATTAAAGCAAGAGTCAATGAGTCATTTCCATATGGCAAGATTCTTCCTTATCTTTTGTAACAAACTCACATGCTCTCTCAAAAAAATGCACATGCCCATACACACTCTTTTTCTTGGCCACCAATTAATCCCTATACCTAGACCTATATATTTTTCACTCACCCAACACACAAAAGATAGATCTGAAAATAGAGAGAAGGGGGAGGGGCGAAACAGAGACGGAAAAATACAGAGAGGGGATGAATAGGCAGTGAGAAACAACACTTTAGAACAGAGGATTCCACTGATTTTCTTACTATTAACACCATAGAACAAAGGGCCTCCAAGGTCGTTCTTAAAGGTTGAAATAAATTCGAGGCTGAGCAATAAAAATGCGATTTGGTTGAGAGATCCGAGTTTTTTTTTGAATTCTCTGGTAGTCGAGTTCCTATATGAGGTCGCAGGTTCGTTGGTTCCGTCGGATGTTCGCGGTTTCTGTCGCTGATTTGGAGTATTCTAAGTCGAGTTAGCGGCATCAGATTCATTTGTAACTGTTGGATTATTTCTCTTATTTAATAAAGAAGACTCGCACCAGAGGTTCCTACTCTTATCCCTCTATTATTTCAAGTTTAACTCCATGTGTTGTTATGTGATATTAAGCATGATATTGGCCCATTGTCTTCTAATTCTTCTGGGTTAAAGTTCTTGATGAAGTCATTAGAAATTTGGAGTATTATACAAAGTTATAAAATCTGTTTTCCATATGAGTTTTAATTTATAAGAAATTTCAAGATTTGCTTTAGGTGAAACTTTGGTCAAGGATATCTTGATTCATCTAGTTCTGACCATTTTCCTTCATAGTTTTTTTTTATCTCTATTGAAATTTAATTTGGTTCCTAATATTGCCAAAATTATTTTCTCACTGCCAAAGGGAATGATAAGTAGTATATTGAATTTTTTTTCATAAATTGGATATGAGAATTCACATGGTTTAGAGCGTGGGTATTTGTGCGTTTTCTTTCAATCTTTTCCCTTTTTCTTAAAAGATTAGTGAATAGACAAATTGGGCCAATAAGCTGAAATCTTGTCAAGTCCCGCGCAACTTTTAAAAGTAGTATTACAAAAATATTTGTTTATTTTTATTTTTAATAGGATTTTAGTAAACTTTTAGTTTTAATTTTAAAACATAAGTTTGAAAACATAAAAAATAATTTTATAACGTTTTTTTTAGCTTATTAGTATTTTATAATATTTATAACATTAAAAAAAAAACACCAAAAATATTTTTATTTTAATATATAATTCACTTTAATAATGTATTCTTATTAACTAAGATTAATGGACTGATATGATTTGTTGCATATGATTTGGGCCCTACTTTGTCAATAACGGTAAATGGGTTGTATGTGTTTGAGAAAAATTTAGGTGATATCTTTAAGTTGTCATTTTCTTGCCGGCTTCACATAGTATTAAAATGTAATTATAATTTTTCAAGGCCATCCTCTTTGTTTATAATTGTAGATTGCTTTAGGCGCGTAAATAAATCATTGTGACTATGGGTACGGTTAACGTGGCATAGTTATGATACGCAAATCCCAATTCGAGTGTGCGTTTCACGTGACTCGACTATAACTTCAAATATTAATAAAAATAAATATGTCGTAAATCGTGGGTGCATTTCATGTGGCGCGGTTTGCAATGTGTACCAAAACGACAAGTGTACGACATCGTGACTTGTTCCATAAATAATTCCATAAATACTAAAAACGGTTTTAAAAGTTAAAAATGCACAATAGGTTTTCAAACATGTAATAAATCAGATAATTAGGCCAAGTATTAATTATTAAGCGACCGTGCTAAAACCACGGAACTCGGGAGTGCCTCACACCTTCTCCCGGGTTAACAGAATTCCTTACCCGGTCTTCTGTATTCGCGGACCATAAATAGAGTTAAATTTCTTCGATTTGGGATTTTAAAATAAACCGATGACTTGGGACACCATAAATTATTCCAAGTGGCGACTCTGAAATAAATAAATAATCTCATTTCGATTAATGTAACTTAATTTGGAAAAACTCCCTTATCCCATATCCTCTTCGGGAAAAAGGAGGTGTGACAGCAATCGCGCAATATTTGATTAAATGGAAGGGTTTGGATGCTGCTTATGCCACTTGGGAGTTCGCTTCACTCGTGAGGACCAGATTTCCTTCATTCACCCTTGAGGACAAGGGTGCTTTTCATCAGGGGAGTATTGATACACATATTTTAGAGATGCCAGACGTGGATGCCACTTCAGCTGCTGAGTAGGATAATTTGAATAGCTGTTACTTTTTGAATTTTACTGCTTTGGCGCGAATTTTAGTTAGAATGTAATTTCAGCATATTTTGCATTTCAGTAAATTATTTAGGAGTATAAGTAGCAAGTGGTAAACTCTTATTACACACTTTTGATATGCTAAAGAGTTTCTGATCTTCTCTCTAATTCCTTCTAGTCTCTCTTCTTCCTACTCCTTCTCATTTTTCTCCTTATCTGCTGCTTCATTGCTGAATCGATACCAATTTGGTATCATGGGCTTAGCCCATTCTCCTACTATCCCCCATTTTTTTTCTGACTTTAGTTAAAGACTTTTATGCCTTATTAGTAAATAGGGTATTATATTCTCCCCGCCTTGAGAAATTCAGTCCCCGGATTTAAATTAGGTATATACCTGTAGACTGAAATAAGTTAGGATAGTTGACTCGCATAGCATCTTCCACTTCCCAATTAGCTTCTTCAATAGTATGATTTTTCCATAACACTTTAACAAACACAATTTTCTTTGACCGTAGCTTTCTTACTTGTCTGTCAACAAGCCACCGGTTCTTCCTTGTAAGACAACTTCTTATCGAGTAGTATAGTCGGTGCTTCAAGCACATGAGATGAGTCTGATATACATTTTCTTAGTATTGAGACATGAAACATTGGATGAATAAAAGACAACTCAGGAGGAAGTGCAAAACGATAAGCCATAGCTTCCACTCGGTCTAGTATCTTATACGGTCCTATAAACCTGGGACTCAACTTGCCTCTTTTCCCAAACTGCATCACACCTTTTATAAGGGAGACTGGTAGGAACACTTTGTCCCCAATTGTGAACACCAAATCTTTTCTTCTCTTATATGCATAAGACTTTTGTCTACTTTGAGTTGTGAGTAATCTCTGTCTGATCAACTGGACCTTGTCAATAGCTTCTTGTACTAAGTCGGATCCCAATAAGTTAGTCTCACTAGTTTCAAACCGTCCGATAGGAGAACGACATTTTCTACCATATAATGCTTCGTACGGTGCCATTTGAATACTGGATTGGAAGTTATTATTGTAAGCAAATTCAGTTAAAGGTAGATATGCGTCCCAATTACCTCCAAACTCAAGAATACAAGCTCTCAACATATCCTTCAAGATCTGTATTGTACGTTCTGACTGACTGCATGTTTGTGGATGAAATGCAATACTAAGATCTACTCGTGTACCCAATGCCTCTTGAAAAGATTATGCAAAGTTTTACCGGGTAATTGCCTCCCACTAGAATAAGTCTCGAGTAATACTACTTGTCAAAGTTTATGCAAATCAACTAGCGTTTCTTGTCACACTAAGATTTCAATCCTGACTTCCCATTCTAACACAAATCTTGTGCTCTACATAATTTTTCAGCTATATCGGATTCAACCTTTAAGATTCATACATTAAAAATTCGTTATATTTTAAAAGTATTTATTGCAGTTTTAATATATTTTTACAAATAAATTTGTAAGTATTAAGTTCAGTAGATAACAAAGCTGCCCGCTACTATAAGAAGAAATGTTTATTTATTTTCTGAAATAGAGTCCTAAAATTATATTACATAGTAGAGTAGTATTCGACTAAAAGCAAAATATACGTACATTTCTTTTGCAGCTATCCTCTTCCCTTTTTGAAAACAAATGAATACAGATTTCACACATTGCCACTGCTGTTACATTTGTTTAAAGATAAATAAAAGTGAGTGCTAGTAAAATTTTAGATCCTTCAACAGTCTGAAGATATTGTGCGTGCCAAACACGATTATTTTTGTTATTGATTGCGTTTTAGAACATGATTCCAACACTACATTTTCTACCAAAAATATTGAGCCCAAGATCATTTCTCAGCTGTAACAAAACTCTATATAATGCATTAGTTGTTGAGGTACAACGATCCTCGCTGTTCATTACTGAAGCAACACTTTCCTCCACGAGAAATATAATCATTAATAATAAACTTGGAACATTTCCAATTAGTTCCAACAGATTAGCATTAGAGTATTTTGCCTCACAATTGCAAATAGCATTAGAGAGATTTGCCAATTACAGCGACATTACAAGCTTTTTAAAGGGATAATCTTTCTCCAATTATGACTGATGCGGAGAAATAAAGATATTATGGTTACAGTTATCTCTATGAGATATACTTTGAAAGAAAACAAAACTTGCTTACTCCCCAAGACCCTCAAGGGTGCAAACTCACTAAATTGCCAAAAATCATTGAGCTTCTCTGCCTCGATTATTTCAACAAATACAGCTTTTAATTGCGTATATGAACTATCGATAACCTATAACTAGCAATCAAGTTTTACCAATATCCTCCTATCACCTCTTCTTGTTCTTCTTTCTTTCTTTCACTTCTTTCTCTAAACTTCTGATCCTTTGACTAAGGACTGACGATGATGGTACTCGTTTACTTGTGGGTTTTGATTCTTCCAAAGGAGGCGATGATACAGCCGGCTGCTGGTTTTCTGCGCGCTGCTTCGCTGCTACGTATTGTTGTGCTGCTGCGTATTTCTTAAGTGCTTCAAAAAATGGGACTCCCGGTTTTTGTTCTTTTGGAGGACTGAAAGGTATTATAGGAATACCTAGTTTCTTTTTGACTGCGTGATTTTTTATCACTGACACACACGATGAAAAGAGAGACATGTTATAGAGAGATTGCGTTTACTTCACCATAGCAAATTCCAAATTTCACTTTTGAAAAGCAAAGATTGCAATGAGCAGATGAATATTTCACCATGAATGAAAGGAGCATACTAACCCAAACCATAGGAGAGTGAAAAGAGATTTGAAGTTATCCAGTAACAGAATATTGCCTGCAATTATTCAAATGTCATGAACGAACAAATCATTATGAATAATCAAACAAATACCATACATGAAACAGCATGTATAAGGATTATGTTGCACATATACACATGCACAAGAAAAGAAACATCCATGAAATACAACATGCATGTAACAGATGTAAACAATGTACAAGATTCTCGATTATGCCCAACCTTTTTGTTGCAAAAGATGGATGATTCATTCTTGATAAAACTATGCCTATTAACAATCTCAAGAAAATCCAGCAAGGCATTAGTAGCAACACCCACATACGGCCAATCACAATGACAATATCTTTGACGAACGTGTTCCAGCAATATTAGAACCTCTCTCTCTCTCTCTCTCTCTCTCTCTCTCTCTCTCTCTCTCTCCCACATCTCTCTAGGCATGTGGAACAGGTGTTTTACTGTTTTTGACATGCTGATTGCATGCTCAAAGACTAAAACTGAAATTACATAATCTTGAGTACTTGAGTATGCCCGAGCAATTTATCAAACATAAAAGTCCAGGTGAGATTAAAATTTAAGTAAAGATAGAATGTTTAAAATGATAAAATGGATAAAAGAAAGCGGAAAAAAAACACTTGGTACGTTTCAAATCTGCAAATGGATAAACATACAGCTGGCAGGCCATCAAAGAAACTATAAAAATTAAAGAGGAGCCAATTTAATTATTCATCTTGATTTCCTTCACGAAACAGCCAATTCATCTTCAGCAAAAGATCTATATAGCCAGCAAATATGAACATCAAAATTCAAGTTTGACAGGCGAAGCTTGTATCCTTAGTTTTTTTTTTGATGAAGTAAGGTGTCATATTGCTGGCATCAGGAAGATGCAAATCATTACAAAAGAGGTTGGTTAGCTCCATTTACACAAAAATACAATTCTGACCAGGGAGCTAAAACTAGAATCACCAAAAGCCTTTGGTTGTCAATCAAGCCAAAGACAGAGAGCTAATAAAATCTAGAAATGGAATTAAATCATTTACAGAGGAAAGGTTGCTCCAACTATATAGATTCCTAAGGCACTTTGCTTTCAGGTAGCTGTTGGGAGTGGATATTCCATCAAAGCATCTGCGATTCCTTTCTGCCCAAATACACCAAAATATACTTGCTGGGATCATCTGCCAGATCTTCTTGATGGTTCTCTCAACTTTCCACTGACTCCAACTTTCAACTGCTTCTTTTATCCCTTGTGGTGTTGTCCAACTTATGCCAATCGTTGAAAGGAACATGTGCCACAAATCTGCAGCCACTCTGCAGTGTAATAGCAAATGGTTTATAGATTCTGAGTTGTCTAGACACATGTAACATCTATTCACCAGCTGGAAATTCCTTCTACACAAGTTGTCTTGGGTTAAAATCGCACCTTTAAGAGCTATCCAGGTGAAGCACATGACCTTTGTGGGGAGTTGTCTTCCAAATGAGCTTCCATGGCCAAAGCTCAGTTACTTCATTGCTAGCACACAATTTCTTGTATCCTTCCTTGACTGAATAACAACCTTCGTTCAGATTGCCCCACCTTAAACTGTCTTGAGCTTGTGTATTCATTTGAAAGCTTTCCAGTGGTCGGAAAAGATCAAAGAGTTCCCCAAGTTCCCATTCCTGCATGTGTCTTCTGAAGAGGGGGTCCCATATGTTCCTTGATCTACATTGGGCAACTTTTGAGTCCGGATCGACTGCTATCTGGTACAGGGCTGGATGAGTGTCTTTTAATGGTTGATTGTGAAGCCATTTATCCTTCCAGAACCTAACTGAGGTGCCATCTCCAATTCTAAATGAAACGTCCCGAAATTCCTCTTTCAGACTGTTGATAAATTTTCAAGGACCAACACCATGAGGGGCTCTACTCTGTTTGGTACTCCAGTGGTTTAGCTTCCCGTACTTGGCATTCACTACTGCCTTCCATAAACATGTTCCTACCTACCATATCTCCATCACCACTTCATAAGCAAACTCTTATTGTGCTTGGCTAAGTCTCTAACACCCAATCCACCTTGATCTTTAGGTTGAATTACCTTAGACCATTTTACAAGATGAAACTTGTGGCCTTCACTGTTCCCTTTCCAAAGAAAGGATCTTCTGATTTTGTCCAGTTGTCTCTGGATCTTTCTAGGCATAGGGAATAAGGACATGATATAGGTTGGTAGGCTGTCCAAGACATTATTGATCAGTGTCATTCTTCCTCCCATGGATAGGTATTGCATTTGCCAAGTTGCCAATCTTTTTTCCACCTTCTCAAGAACTCCATTCCAAACCCCTATTGCTTTGTATTTTGCTCCCAGTGGAAGGCCTAGATATGTTGTTGGAAATGAGCCAATTACACAACTCATAATACTAGCCACTCTTCCAAGTTAGGCATTGTATTCACAGGGTAAATCATACTTTTTTGCATATTAATGTGTAATCCTGAGATAGCTTCAAAAATCAGTAAAGTCAAATTTAGGTACTGAACCTGAAGCTTCTCCGCCCCACAGAAGATTAAAGTATCATCTGCATAGAGTAAATGTGACACTGCAACTGGGTCAACTAGGTCAACTGTGTTGTTTCCCACCCTGAACCCTTCAATCCACTGCATTTGTTTTGCCTTATCAAGCATTCTGCTCAAACCCTCCATTGCAAGGATAAAAAGAAAAGGAGAAAGTGGATCTCCTTGTCTAATTCCTTTCTGTGGTGAAAAAAAACCAACTGGAGCTCTATTCACCAAGATGGAATACTTAACAGTAGTAAGGTTGTACCTGATCCATCTTATCCATCTGTCACCAAACCCCATTCCTTTCAAAATAGAAAGAAGATAGGACCAATTAACTTGATCACAGGCCTTTTCTATGTCCAACTTACAAAGAATACCTGGAACACCACTTTTCAACCTCCCATCTAGCAGCTCATTAGCTATCAATGATGCATCTATGATATGTCTATTTTTCAAAAAAGCATTTTGCTCTTTTGAAATCAGCTTGTCGATGACTGTTTTGATCCTCTCAGCTAGGAGTTTAGCAATTATCTTATAGACACTTCCAATGAGACTTATGGCCTAAAATCTCTAAGCTCTATAGCACCTTTCCTCTTGGGAACTAGAGCAATTTTTTTTTTTGATAAAGTAAATTGTATTAATCAAAAGGGAGAGAACTCACGTATACACGAAGTATACCAAAGACGTAGAGAATTTACATTAAAACATGATTCTCTACAAAAAAACGCTCAATCTTCTATACAAGTAGGGGCTAAATGAGTGCACCAAAAAGCGATCAAAGATAAAAGACTATTCTTAAGATGTGAAAAAGGAGACTCAATCTTCTCAAAAACTTTCCTATTTCTCTCCCCCCATACTACCCACATGAGAGCTAACGGGGCGAACTTACACGCCTTCTGCTTTCTTCTTCTACGAAAACCGCCCCAGCTATGTAACATTTCCTTTACAGTGCTTGGCATCACCCATTGAACACCAAAAAGATTCAGGATTACCCTCCACGAAGCAGAGGACACAGGGCAATGCAACATAAGGTGATCAACTTCTTCCCCTGAGCTTTTGCACATGTAGCACCAACTAACAAGTGTAATTCCCCTCTTTCGGAGATTTTCAGCAGTCAAGATCACTCCCCTTGCCGCTAGCCATACAAAAAAGCACACCTTCGTGGGCGCCCTAGGAATCCAGATCGGGGAGTATGGAAAAGTGGTCTCCTCTCTCACCAACATACTCTAGTAAAAGGACTTTACGGTGAAGAAACCATCGCCACGCAAGCCCCATCTCCAAGAGTCGCAGGATGGCTGAAGCCTGTCTTGCCCGTATAGCAGCGCCAACAAAACTTGGAGCTCCGCAATCTCCCAATCTTGCATGTTCCTCCTGAATGAGATGTCCCATACTACCCCCCTTCATGCTCCTTGTGAATCTGTTGGACCATCAGTTCTTTCTGGTTTGAAACTCTGAAGACGTGGGGGAAGGAGACTCTCAGAGTATCCTCTCCACACCACCTATGATTCCAAAAGCTGATTCTCCTTCCATCTCCCACCCTGTAAGTGATGTTGCCACTGAATGCTTCCCAATTCTTCATGATGCTCCTCCACATGCCACACCCGAAAGGTGTTGTGATCGCCTTGGTCCTCCAACCCCCTCCCGTTGAGTCGTACTTTTCTACTATGATCTCCCTCCATAGAGCATGCTATTTTACCCCGAATCTCCACAACCACTTTCCCATTAAAGCTCTGTTAAATACCCTAAGATCTTTCACTCCAAGTCCACCCCACTTCTTTGGGGAAGTGACTGTCTGCCAATTCACTAGATGAAACTTTCTAGTTCCATCCGCCGCATCCCACAGAAAGTTCCTTTGAAGTCGCTCCAGTTTTTCTGTGATACTCACCGGTGCTTGCAACAGTGAAGCATTATTGAACCTCACCATATAACAGTGTTGATGGAAATGATTAAGAGCACCCATTAAATCCGATTTAACAAAGACCCATGACCTTTGAAAAAAAGCCATTGTAAAACCGTCCGGACCTGGACTTTTGTCTGGAGCACAAGAGTTGATTGCAGCCCACACCTCATCTTCCTCAAAATCTCTCTCTAACCATGCCTTCTCTGTGGGAGAAAGACTTGGTAGATTTGAACAGTTATATTCTGGCCTCCATTGTTCATTCTCAGTGTAAAGGTCTTGATAGAAACTCAAAATTTCTGCTTTAATGACTTCCTTGTCTTCACATAGCTCATCTTCTATCATTAGCTTATCTATGATGTTATTTCTTCTATTGGAGTTTGCCATTCTTTGGAAGAACTTGGTGTTCTTATCCCCTTCTTTGAGCCAAAGACACCTGGACTTTTGTCTCCATGAGACTTCCTCAGCCTTTGCCATTCTTTTGAGGTCCAATTTCAGCTGCATGGATTTCTCCTTTTCTGCTTGGGACATATGTCTTGTTTCAGTTGCTTGTTCTAATAATGCGAGTTCCTCTAGCAGTTTGTTCCTCTGTGCTTCCACTCTGCCAAAAGACTCCTTGTTCCAAACTGTAATGTCCTTTTTCAAACTTCTCAATTTTTGAGTTAGAATGAAATCTGGACTGCCCCCAATTGTATAGTTCTGCCACCATCCTTTGACCTTGTCCTTCGTTTTCCCAACAATATGCCACCATGCACCCAGTGTTATCAAAGGCAAAAAGCACAAAAAAGTTCTAAGGTTTGTTGGGGCGTTAAGCGCAAAGCGCAAATAAAGCGTGGGCTTTAATGAAGAAAGGCGCAAATGGAGAAAAACTACAAATATGTATGTGTAGTCCAAGACTAATATCTATAAGCATGAATACCAAATATATGGACAAGGAAATTAAAAAAAAGTTATGATAAAGTGAAATATCAGTTGTTTAGTGTCGCCTCTTCGGAATTACGCTCATTGGCAAGGAAAAGTATGCCCGCCTTTAATAACACTGCATGCACCATCCACCATACCTTTCATACAAGTGGTATATATAAAACAAACTTGTGCATCAAAGGGAAGTAAGGTTATGCATGTTCCCACCAATTCAACAAGGAAAAAAAATTACTATTAGAGACTACCAGGAAAAAGAATAGGAAAAAAAAAAGAGAAAAGGAAGTTGGCAACAAATACACATCATAAACTTCTGGGGTAAACCGATTTTGCAGATCAGTCATCATGTGAAAAAAGGATAAATAAACTATGAACCATTATACACAAGTTGGTTGGATATCCCACCTTAGGAAAACCAGCAGTGAATGGGATAGTAAGCGCAGCGAAGGCCCGTGAAACATTTTTTATGGTTTTACCGGCAGGGTTTCCCTCCAATCCTTCTTGAGCATTGCACTGCAAAAGAACAACTCTAGTCAACAAAATTGACCAGAATAACATGCTCTAAAGAACTGTTAAGAAAGACAGATACAGCTGTTAATGATGGCTAGAGTATGAACTCGAGATCAACTAAAACTGACGTAAGATCTATAAAAAGTTTCAACATTAACTTGATAACGACATATTTACAGGTGCCTAAAACAAAACCATATTTACAGGCGCCTAAAAGAAAACCATATTTACAGGCGCAGATTCTGTTATCCTTTCCCTTACTTCCTTTCTTCCTTTATTTCTGTTTTGGGCAGATTCCTTTGCTGCTCGGTGCAATCTAAACAAATATCTTTAATGATTCTCCAAGATAACAATGGATCTCTGATACAAAAAATTTAAAATTTCATGATCTTTTCAGGACAACTTTCCCTACTGTCTTCTTTCTTTAACAGTATTAGATATTTTATTCTCATTTGATTCCAACACAACATCAAACGATCACCAGTCATACAGAATAATAATCCATTGGACCATTAGAAAAAAGAACAATGAATCAAAAAATAAAATGAAAAGAAATAGACTGAGATAACAGATAACTTTACCTCCACCGTTATCCAGAATGTCAAAGCCGTCAAAACTGGAAGGATATACATACTATCTGGAGTAGTTAGATCAGTAAACCAAAATGCTCCTCCCTGTTTGAGAGAAGGAACATTGTCCGCCATGTTCCTAATCTGCATTTTCGAGAGATGGCATGAAGGTCTAATAACGGAAGGGACAGAGAGTGATAGAGAGAAAGAACAATACAGATAGCAGAACAGGATAATCTTACAGCAACAAAGAAACTGACAAAGATCGGGCCTTGTATCAGTAGTCCCTTTAAGGGAGTGAACATTGAAACTCCATGTCTGCAAGAATGACATTGATTTTATAAACACATTCACCATATCAAATATTTATATTTTTTTGAGATGGATTCACCATATCAAATATTTCACCGAAAGTATTATCAAAGGAATTTTTTTGGAAGTATGTGACTGCAGCTACTTATGTTTTAAATCTACATCGGATAATCAAAGCATCCCATCGACTTCTTGTCCAAACCACACATAATTAGTGTAATGTTTTGCTAATATGTGACCATGTATGTTTTGAACAAGCAAAAAAAAACAGCAAAGCTGAAGGCTAGATAGTTTTGTTTTTCCACAGCAATCGGATTGAGTGATAATTAGATACAGGAACCTGTTTAATCATCATTTGTCGGCAAGTACCAATACCATAATGATAACATTGAGAAAGTGTTGAAGAGGAGCTAAAGTAGCAAAGCAAAAAATAACTGAAGCGAAACAAGGAAAAAGTCAACTGGAAAAGTAGTGAAGCTAAGAGAAACAATAACATCATTGAACTGCTATAACGCAGGAAATATTTACTTATGTAAAGGTGACCAAGCTCAACAAAAATTGGAATATGTATCTTTCAAAGAGTGCATATTACCATGGTTGATTTACAACATATATATTTACAAGTCTCATCAGAATGCCCATTCAGCTTTGTCAGTTGCTTAAAGTACTGGAGGTATCATTTCGATCCTTTTGAAAGAAATTTGCATTATCTACAGATTAATAATACTGGCACAACATGCAACACTTAATAAAACTACTATTCTGAAGTTCACCTGAACTACTGCAGATGAATAATCTGAGAATACGGAGATCTCAGAATTATAGTTGTGAAGGAAGCCAGATGCATGTAACGGAAAGTTCAATTCTTAAGTAAGGGAATAGCAATGGGGTAGACATGCAACTCAAAGTAGCTCTAAAATCGGCTCAAGAGAAGAAAAAACATAAAAGAACACTAGAAGAAAAAGAAATAACTGGTGGATTATGACAAGCTGGTTAACTTTTCTAAAAATGGTGGTGACAAGGCCGGCTCGCTGGAACCTACCCCTGGTAGCTATATTCACCAATGCTTTCACATGAGAAGCTAGTTAAGTTTTTCAAGAATTTTTGGTCCAAAACAGCGCATATAGTAGTTCATTAGAGTCAACAAGGAAAAGTTGCTTACTCCTTCATTAATTCATTCATTCTTTGTTGACCTTCAGCAACTGCTGCTGGCGCCATACCCTGTTAAGAAGTAAAAAGATAAACCAATGAAGAACTTTTGGCAGGTACAAATATAAACCACATAATTCTTGCCTCCAAAAGGGAAGGAAACACATGAGTTGTTAATAATTTAAGGCAAAAATTCTGACAGTAAAGAAGACACGTGAGTATGGCCTATATGTGCATGGATCAATTACTTAGAGATGATAATAGGCAGGTTTTAGAGTCTAAGACACATGTAAAAGTTTAACCATCAACAAAGTTTAAAGCAGTATTGAACACTCAGTAACTGGATCACGTAGAATAATTTATTTATTTACTTTATAACCATCAATTCCTTGAACCGAGGGTCTATGAGAAACAGCCCTCTCTACCTTCAAGGTAGGGGGTAAGATCTACTTATACACTACGCTCCCCAGATCCCACTTGTGAGATTATACCGGGTTTATAGTTGTTGTTGATAACCATCACAAAGAATAATATTTTTCAGATGTCATTACTAGAAGGTACATGACATGGTCGGAAATTCATTCAAGTGATTAGCTAGCTCAATCAAAAAGGAAAGATAATGAGAGGAGACTCGTATCAACCTACCTTATTTTGCATCTCTTCTTTTATCTCTTCCATCTTTGGCCTCAGAAGCTGCACAAGACATGCAAGTTAAGAAATGGACAATCAGTGAATGAAGTGAAAATCGGAACAAAGATGAAGCAAGGAGATTAAAGAAGGAAAAATTGCCAGTCTTTTCATGTATATTCTATTTTAGTACTGTGTATGATAAATCTAGACCAAATATTACAACGCAATGGATTCTAATAAACATAAAGCTGGTTTTTCAACATTTTCACCAACTACACAGTAATTCACAGAAGCTTGCTTTGGTAAAGGTAAACATATCATAGCAGATTTTAACAATCTCCGCAAATGAAATGAATAGAGAAGTCAACAAAGAATGAAGAAATGAGAATCAACCATCAAGCATAACTTTTGAAAGAAAGAAAAGTATAAAGAGCAACAACTGGAACCATAAAGATGTACTAAACCTTCCTTTGAATAATACATGTTTAAAGTTCTCTTTAAAACAAAGAATCTCTATAGAAAATCACTTGATGGCATCACAAATCACAATGGAGCAGATATCTATGCTGCATCCACTGCACACTAAATGTTCGGACATCCCTTTCCTACTTCTTGAAGTTTGAAAAGAAATTTATTTTTGGCACAGAAAATTTAGCCTGAACTTACTCAATTACAGTGAAACCAGCTAGTCAAAGGTGAAAAGTATCGAGGATCGCCAGATCTGGGGGCTTTAAGCACAAAACAGATTTAAAGCAAGTGCTTTTTAAAGATAGGCACAGGTGAAGAAAACAATAAAAGATAAATGTAGTAAAAAACTATAACTATAAAAACAAACAACAATTATATGGACAAAGGGATGGAAAAAACTTAATTAAAAATATATAAAATAAGAGTCATGTCAAACAAGTTCAAAAGACTAATTTAAATGTTTGATTCAGAAATCAAAATACAGCTTTTACAATTTCATTCATATTTCTTGACATATATTTCTATTTTCATATTCTGAATCAATAACATATACATGCATAACATTATATAGCACTTTGTCAGCTATACTACTGTTGCTCTCTTCAGAACCCATGGACACTAATGTGCAGGTGTTAGTGCTTTGGTGCCAACACTGAACTGCCAACTAAGCGTGGAGAAGTGTCCAGCGTACCCTGTACCTAACTTCAGGGTACCTAACAACACAGAGTGAACTCTGTGGCCTCTAATCAATGAGATGTTGAGCCAATGAAATGATATGAGTCGCTACTTTTTTATTTTTTTGAGAATAAATGAGTCAATAAAATTTTTGCTTCACCTGATATGATTGCTTGGTGTAATTTTAGAATCAAATAAAGCACAACTATAACCACCAAGCTTGCATTGCGCACAAGACTAAACACCATAGAAGCACATATTTAGAAAAAAGGAGAGACTAGATGGGGTCTGTTACATGAAGTGTCAAAGAGGTAAGATCACAAGACTTGATTATAGCAAGTAGCAAATCCTTCTCAGCTAGTTCTCAAACCCCACAACACGAGCCAAAGTACTGACCATGATCTTCTGAGAAATTTTTGTTTGTTACATAAAAAGGTTTCATCGTGATATTCTCGAAGCTACTGTAGCTTTATCACTTAGCAGTTATAATAGCTTTATCAATGAAGTGGGAGGAGAACCATGAGATCTTAGGTTCTTTCCCAATGGAGACAAAAATACACTAGGTGATTTCTTCTCATTTGCCAAAGCCTTCATAGGCAGAGTTACCCAATACTTGTTTTGGTGACAGGTAAGGGACAACCGATGAAATAGTCTGCGTGCAAGCAGGCTCGGATACCACCATCATAAAATAATAAAAAAACGAACAGTTTAAACAAGAAGCTCGACACCACATTCCATTTACTTTAAGGTAACAAAATTTAGGAATAGAAAATACCTAAGTGAGCCAAAACAAGCACATCCAGCATAGTAGTAGGAATGTCAACAATCTTGGCGCTTATTAGTAAAGTAATAAACTTTGTTGACTTATTAAAAAAGGGGTAGAAAACTAGAAATGCCGATGCACGTAAATCATTTTTTCTTTTATTTCCCTTTTCACTTTATTAGGTAAAGAAGTGAACAAACTAAGATCCAAAAGAAGGAAATAAGGCCATCATTCTTTAAGGCCAAGCACTGTTAAAGAAGATAAGTGTAAAACCGCAGTATAAAGATAAACAAAAATGTAGCTTTGAGGTCTACTAACCTAGAAGGCAGTATACCTCGCCTAACTTCCTAGTCTTTGAAAGGACATATTTCCATTTTGTATAACGCGCAGACATTGAACAGAACCAGTTGGCCTCAAATTAAATACTTGCGTGTCACTTGAACAAGAATGAATTAAATGGTAAAAAGTGATCATGTTGTATTTTTAATAACAGTGGTGTCCGGGCCAACTTGCAGCACACCTACCACCTCCCACCAGCATCAGGTACCAGGTAACTCTGTCCATCAAGGCCTGAACAGATGGAAAGAAATCACCTAGTGTTTTTGCTTCAGTTGAGATTTGAACCTGAGACCTCAAGGTTCTCAACCCACTTCATTAACCACAAAGCCACACCCTTGGGCATGTTGTTATATGAGATCATTAAGCTCTAAAAAGATAAAATCTATTCAAGTCAAGCTTGAGCAATGAGCAAGTAGGCATAACGAAAAATTCATGTACAGTGCACTTCTCACTTGTATCAGGAGAAAGCGAGGGGTTATAGTCAATTCTCATGCGTGAGGACTTGGATTAATATCAATCTTATTGTGTAATGGATACTGAAATTAGTTTGTATTGTTATTGCATTTTGATTGTTATAGTACTAAATTGATTGTGTTTGGTACTTTAAATTTTCGAAAAATTGTTCGCTTCATTGAGAAGTCTGCACTCCACTTCATGCTTTTCTCTTCAGCCTCCATGGGCCTTGTGCTTTTTGCTTCTAAAAACACTGTGATGTTGTCATTTAAATGGTCCGCAGAGACAGAATAAACTGCTAATACTTGAAGTCACAGGTTTTTATACTGATCTATGACTGCAAAGGACTTCTTCCGGAACAAAAAAATGGGTTTAACATGATTAACTAATTAATGTTACTACACTATTGCCACTGGTTTTCAGGTTACAAGTGAAAAAGGATATTTCCAATCCAAGGCTACAATTATACATGACACTCAGGGTTCATTCTAGCAGATACTTTGATGTATGAGCCAGGTGC
The DNA here is from genome assembly GCF_000715075.1 of Nicotiana tabacum. Taxonomy (NCBI): domain Eukaryota; kingdom Viridiplantae; phylum Streptophyta; class Magnoliopsida; order Solanales; family Solanaceae; genus Nicotiana; species Nicotiana tabacum. Next base: position 139,503,142 of record NC_134102.1, read on the forward strand.
TTTATTTTACCTGCTTCTGGTCTAAATTTAGGATTGGAAGAGACCAAGAAATTACTGAAGAGTGAAAACAGGCTGCAAGATAGCGCTAGCTAACAAATGAAATTGGCGTGAGGTTAGGATTTTATAAGTTCCTTTAGCCCAATAAAAGACAAGTAGGAAAACAATTGGACAAACTTTTGTTGCTCGGCGATATTTGTAACTCATATACGTTGACATACTTGAACTTGAATTTCTTCTCACTTTCCTTCATTAAATTTTGTGCATATAAAGGAGGTCCTATGTCGACATGAGATCCTATGGAGTCTTTTTTTTTTTAAAGGAAAGGGTAAGATCATATTCTTTTTATGATGAGGGTAAGATAATATGTAGTCTAGTATAGTTACTTCACCAACTGCCTTAAGATGTTATTAAAATAAACAAACTGGGACATGTAGCAAGGTTAAGATGCACTACAGAGGCTTACCGTTAGTTGTGAAGTAGACTTCAGCTGATTAATCATAACTGGAAGAGTTAACAACCGAATAATAATACTTGTAGCAATTATGGATGCCCACCTGAACAACATAAAAAATTTCAAGATGAAGTCAAGGCCTTAAGAGTTGTCATTTAATAACTAGACATAGCAAAACGACTAGATTTTAACTTCTGCAAACTTTATTTGCGGGGAAACAAAAGAGAGAGAGAGAGAGAGAGAGAGAGAGAGAGAGAGAGAGAGAGAGAGAGAGAGAGAGAGAGAGAGAGAGAGAGAGAGAGAGAGAGAGAGAGAGAGAGAGAGAGAGAGAGAGAGAGAGAGAGAGAGACTTTTAAATAAGTCTGTATTTCAGCTAAAATGTAAAATCTCAAACTTCCGAACATATCTCTCAATCAAGAGCTACTACTACCAGTCTGGCACTACTAATGTTAAATCCCAAGCAAGTTCAAGTATTTTCAATGAAATAAATCTGCAGCTATGGAGTCCCGCTAAATATCTGTGGACATTAAAAGAACAAACTCTGCAAGCCAAATCGAATACATGTGAGCTGCTTCAACTGCAATCATAATCTCAACTTAAAATTCTATATTTTAACGCTCTATGAATAAGTTAAAAAGATGTATATATTTTTAATAAAGGACTTCAGGAATAACAAAGAGTTCATTGAACTCTTCCAGCCCCAACTCGGGAGTGCATTGAGTTGTTTATATCTAGTGATCACTCTCTCTCTCTCTCACCTAAAAATTACCAAGAGAAGAATAAAGATACCCATACGTTTTTTTTTGTTTTTTTTTTTTTTTGGGGGGGGGGGATAGGTCTCTACCTGCCATTTCTCTTTCCTATTAAATCAATCCAAACACGCTGTAAAAAGTCACAGCAAATACATGTTCGCGAGAAAATTAGAAAAAAATAGAGGCAACATCATTTACTCTTACCATTCAAGCCCAGTAAACATATGAATGTAATCCATCAAATACATCAATGCCTTAACCGGCAAATAACAATCTGCAGCAGCAATTGCCATCTCGTTCACAGCTGGAGCTTGAGAAACTACAGCCTCTACAGCCTTATCAGCCAGTACTTCAGCAACATCAGTCATGTAGTCTATTTTATTCGCTTCACCACCAATATCAGTTGACATATTCCTGGTCAATAAGGACCCATAACTCATCGGAATCATAAGGCCTGAAGCACAAAATCTCCTGTCTTGAAATGGGTTTCTTGAGCCACTGAAGCTGTTAATCCCCCTTGCACTTCCCATGTAACGGTACTGGGAAAAACTGGGAATTCTTGAACTATCAAAACCGGGTTCAGGGTTGTTACGATTATCATCATGATGAAAGTAAGAAAATGCAGGGGTAACTTTTTGGTGCTGATAAAGAAGCTTCGCTCGTGTCGTTATGTTGCGCCTATAAGCCATTCTTTTAATTTGCTTCCTTCAATAAACAGATTTAGCAGCAAATATTAGCATCTCACATCATAGTTAGGCAACCATTGCAGTATATACACAACATATGCACAGACTATAATACATCATAAAGATGAAACCTTTACAGTGACTCACACAGCACAATACACAGAAACAATACATCATAAAAATGAAAACTTCACATTCATTCGCACATACAATTCACAGAAACAATGCATCCTGCAAATGATACCTTTATAGACAGTCATACAACAAAAAACAGAGAAACAATACATCCTAAAGACAGTGGCGGATCCATATGAGGTCTGGGTTCGACTGAACCCATAAAGTTTGGCCCCAGCCTATGAATAGATATAAAAAAAACAGGTCAAAATGGCTAATTTGAGCCCATATCTCAAGAGGTGCAATGGATTCAACGCCAACGGGCTTTAAGCATAGGTTTTTAATGCGGAGATACAAAGTTCGATTCTCTGCTGCATCATTCTATTTATTTAGTTTGTCCCTACTGTAAAGCATCACTATCCCTGCTTCTTCAAATGATATTGCTTCTCTTCCTTTTCTTCACAAAGCTTAGCACTATACTTTCTTTTTGCCTTCAAACTTAGCGCTATAATTTAGCTTATATCGACCACTCAGAGACGGAGCTAGACTATTACTTACCGGTTCGGACAAACCCAGTAGCTTTTGCTTAGACTCTTTATTTGTATTATATGTATAAATATTTAATTGCGAACCCAACTTTCTATCTAAAGGTTATATGCATTTATAATGTTTTGCTGAAAATGTTTTTTTACAGCTAATATAATTGTTTATTATGTAATGATAACATAACGTCACCGTCCTAGCACCTCGAATTCTGAACTCATAAATTAAAATCCTGGATTCGCCCTGCCTAAAGATGAAACCTTTACAGTCATTCTCACAACATAATACACAGAAACAATGAATCCTAAGATTAAAATTTTACGGTCATTCACACAACATATTGAACACAAAAACAAAATATTTAGAATGAATCAGAGTTCAGATCCAAATTACTATGATTGGTGATACGAAGAATATATGAAAACATAAGTTTTAAAATTGAAGACTTACAGTGATATGTGATTGTGAGCTCGAAGAAAGAAGGGAAATGAGGAAAGGGTTTACGGGGTTTTATTATTATGAAGTAAAAAACAGAGGAGTGAAATCTTTGGATTTTTTCTTTTCTTTTTCAGACAATGTTTTTTCCTTTTTTTTTTTTTTTATTTTGACCCGTTCGGGTTTCGGGCTCCGATGAGCTTGTTACCATATTTGGGGTGTTTTAGTCATTTCATGACAGTTTTTGGGGTGCTGTATCCTGCGTTTTTAGCATATTCTCGTCTTATCAGATATTTGTTGGGCCGGTTGGAAGTTGGATTAGACTACAAATGGGCTGTAAAGCGGCCCAATTTCGTGAAAACACGTGGAATATGGGGGGAGGGGGGAGCAGAAATAAGTGAAAGTGTACAGCTAGCCACTAATTAGAGATGTTTTTACTTTTTACCCACTATTTAAAATATATTTATTCTTTAGCCAGTGCTTAATAAATTTTTACCCGCCCGAACAAAAATACCCTTGTGCTAGACATGGGTGTTATGTAAATATTAAGGACGTGTCCTTAACTTCATGAATGTTGTGTAAATATTAAGAACAAAGTGTCCTGTATTTGCACCTTCCGTTGTTAAACTTTAGGATATCATGTCCTTAACTTCGTATGTACAGTGTAAATATTAAAGATATGGTGTCCTTAACTTCATGTGTGTCGTGTAAATGTTAAGGACACAATGTCCTTAATATTTACACAACACTCATGAAGAAAGGGTAAAAACGTCTTTTCGTATTAATTTTAATAGAGTAGTGGCTATTTTTGCTCAACATTAAAAATACTGGATAAAAACTAAATACCATATTAAAAAGTGGCTATCCCACGCCATTTCAATAGTAATCACAATTTAGTCACTTTTTTATATAAAGATAAAATTTGAACAAAAACATCCTTAAAAAATCAAAAAAAATCCAGCATAATATATTGGAATTCGTACTTTTTACATATGAGATTCCAGCATAATGCGTTGAACTTCCAACATAATATGCTGAAATTTTATATGCAAGAGTTTCATAATGATCATATCATATTATATTATAAGTGTGAAGCCCATATCAAAAGATTGAAAGACTAAAATAACCTTTTAAAATTAAGAGACTATAATACCCTTCATTAAATCAATACGTTAATCTACTTTTTTCACTAATTTTAGTACCAATATTCAACTATTAAATCTAAACAGTTAAGGTATATTGTTGCTCTATGATGAGAAACACCGTTTCGAATTACTCGGACAATCAACCGTTTCAAATGGCTTTACATAGTCCCAACACATGACGTTTTGGGAACCAGAATTCGTATTTATTTGTCTTATATGTCGGCCATGCCTCAATTTAGAACGTCATTTCCCCAATCACACTCAACACTTTGGTAAACAATAGACACCATAAATGATCAAATATGCTACAGCGAGCCTCCAACCTTCTCCCTTTGTTACACCGTTCCCTAAAATAAAATTTTCTGTATGTGTTTTTAATGATTTATGACTTGCGGGGATGGTTGGTTCGGGATTTGGAAGTGTTTGGGTTGAAATCGGGACATTTGGTTATTTAAGATGGCTTTAAAAGACCAAGTTTGACTTCGGTCAACATTTTGAGAAAATGACTTGGAATAGAATTTTTACGATTCCAACAGCTCCGTATGGTAATTTTGGACTTAGGAGCGTGTTCGGAATTTTATTTGGAAGTCCGTAGCTAAATTAGGCTTGAAATGGCTAAAATAAGAATTTAAGGTTGGAAGTTTGACCGGGGAGTTGACTTTTTGATATCGGGGTCGGAATCTAGTTCCGAAAATTTTCATAGCTCTGTTATGTCATTTATGACTTGTGCGCAAAATTTGGTGTCATTCCGAGTTGATTTGATAAGAATCGGACGAGCAGAAGACTTTTTAGAAGTTTTTGAATTCATAAGTCAATCCATGCGTTTTGACATCCGATTCTTGGTTTTTGATGTTATTTCCGGATTTTGATCGCTCAAGCGAGTTTGTATGAGGTTATTAAACTTGTGTGGATAGTTGGTGTGGAGCCCCGAGGGCTCGGGTGAGTTTCGGACGTTCGGAAGGAACGAAAATACATCAGTTTTCTGGTGTTTCTTGGCAGCAGTTGCAGGTCTCGCAAGTGCGAGAAATTGTTCTCAAATGCGAACCTCGCATTTGCGAGAAGGGCTTCGCAATTGCGAAGAAGCCCGACCTAGGCAGTGTTCGCATTTGCGACACATTTGATGCATTTGCGATCCCAGCAGAGTTCGCATTTGCGACTCTTTGGTCGCATTTGCGACCCCAGCAGCTGAAGGTCAAGCTTCGTATTTGCGAGAGTTGTGTCGCATTTGCGAACCTGGTGTCGCAAATGCGACATCAGAGGCATGTGCCCAGCTCATTTAATGCGCGACTTAGGCCATTTATCTCACTTTTCTTTCATCTCTTGGGCGATTCTTGGAGCTTTTGGAAAAGGGCTTTCACCTAGCACTTTGAGGTAAGTTAATTCTACACCCTTTGAGTTAAATACATAGATTATGGGTAGATTATAACTAGTAAATCTTAGAAATCAAGGGTTTAGATGAAAAACCTAGATTTTTATAAAAATGGGATTTTAACCACGAAAATAGTCATGGAATTGGATAGAAATTATATATTTGAGTTCTTGAGATTATGGGTAACGTTTTCATCCGAAAATTTTCGGAATCCGGGCACGTGGGCCCGAGGTGAATTTTAAGAATTTTATCATTTTGTATAGGGTAATTTATTTAATAGGTGAATTTTGAATTATTGAATATATATTAATTATTTTATATAACTTTTGGATAGTTTCGGATTTTTCGGCATCGAATCGAGAATTTTACGTGACGCGATAATTGGAAAGTGGACTTTGAGACGAGGTAAGTCTCTTATCTAATTTTGTGAGGGAAAAATTACCTCATAGGGATTAAATTGAATAATTGTTGCTAATTGCGGGGGCTACGTACGCACGAGGTGACGAGAGTCCGTGCGTAGCTACTATTAATGCTAAAGTCCGGGTAGTTTAGGACTCAAAGCATGAATTACTTATGTACATTGTATTCTTTGTTTAATTAATATTAATGGATATATATATGATTATATTATGAATTGTTAGATAAAGATATTTGTGTGTGTGTGTGTGTGTGTGTGAATATATTGTGAATTGTTAGATAAAGATATTAAAGGATGGAAATCTTATATATGCTAGATTTTCTGTTTAAATTAATTAATTATTAAAAGAAATTGTTTTTCCTCCCGAATTTATCTTATAATAAATATACTCTCCTTCCAGAGGCACATAAGAAAATATCCTCCTTTCCTGTGGAGCGGGCCGAACGCCTCGGCAGGATAGATGTATCTATGAATCGTGTCGCACGTCCCTCGGCAGTGTATACGACACTCTGGATCGGGCCGTATGTCCTCGGCAGAAATCGTGCTTAATAATAATAATTACACGATACTTTAATAGTTATTTCAGCTTTGAAACTAATTGATAAATTTGAGAATCCTTGAAATTTAATGAATTATTATGCCTACTTGTTAAGGAATTAAATTGTTATTCCTGTAAATGAGATTTAATTGATAAATTAAAAATTATTTGAATTAAAGAAATTAAATTAATATATTGAGAATTGTTGCATTTGAAGGAATTTGATTATTTTCGTTGGTTAAATAAATTATTGTAAATTCTGTAAATCATACTGATTTAAATATTCTAGTTGTATTTCAATTATTATTATTGACCCGTAGTGAGTGTCAAAATCGGCCATCTCGTCTCTACCACTTCGAGATTAGGCTTGATACTTACTGGGTACACGTTGTTTACGTACTCATACTACACTTGCTGCACTTTTTGTGCAGGACCTGAGACAAGTACTAGTGGGGGACCTATCGTCTTACACCCACGCTATCCAGGGGCATAGTGGTGAGTTGCCTTTCTGAGCCGTTCTGCAACTACTAGTGTCTCTCCTTGTATTTTTTATTCTGTCTATTTTATTTCAGACAGTATTTGAGGTTTTGTATAATCTACTAGATGCTCATACACTTGTGACACCAGGTCTTGGCACACATATTGGTAGAATTTGGATTTTATTATTTTTCTTGGTTTTAAATTTTATCAATATATGCTTAATTTATTAACTTGTCTTGCCTAGCTGTAGTGTTGGGCGCCATCACGATCTATAGGTGAAATTGGGTCGTGACACGGCTTGTTTAAATCCTTATAATCTATACACATTCTAAGTTTGTTCCCTTTTTTAGGGACTACAACTACATTGGCTAACCATTCGGGATATTTCACCTCCCGAATGGACCCTATTTTGAGAAGTTTAGTTACCTCGTCCTTTATAAATGCGTGTTTTACCTCGGACTGGGGTCTTCTCTTTTGCTTCATCGAGCCGATGCGTCGTTATCTCTGGTGGGATCCCTGTCATGTCTAAATGGGACCAAGCGAAACAATCTATGTTATCAATAAGAAATTGAATAAGCTTTTTCCTGAGTTCGGGGGTTAATCCCGTTCCCAGGTATACCTTTCGTTCGGGCAGATATTCGACTAGTATGACTTGCTCTAACTCTTCAACCGTTGATTGGGTAGCGTCAGAATCATCGGGGACCACGAAGGATCGAGGGATCCCTCGCTCATCATCTTCGTCAATCTTCTGATTTTCTAGTTGGGGCGAAGCAGACGTCTGTGATTGCTATTTGGCATCATGTTCCCCCTTCGAGTCCGACCCCTTTGTTGACGAAGGCGAGGATATTGGAATTGCTTCTTAGATGGCAAATATTTCTCTTGCGGTCGGTTGTTCCCCGTACATTATTTTGACTCCCTCCGATGTTGACAATTTAAGAACCTGGTGGAAGGTCGAAGGTATAGCTCTCATATTGTGGATCCATGGCCTTCCAAAAAGGGCGCTGTACCTCATATCACATTCGATTACGTGGAACTTCGTTTCTTGGATGGCCCCGGCCACGTTTATCGGTAGAATTATCTCGCCTTTGGTAGTTTCACATTCCATATTGAATCCGTTTAGAACCAGGGTTGCGGGTACGACATGGTCCTGTAGACCGAGCTGTTCTACGACCTTCGATCTGATAATATTGGCCGAGCTACCTGGATTAATTAATACACGCTTAACTTTAGTTTTATTCATAAGTACGGATATTACCAATGCATCGTTGTGAGGTTGCATGACTCCTTCTGCATCTTCATCATTAAAGGACAGGGTTCCTATGGGTGCGTAATCCTGAGTTCAAGGTCGCTTCTCTCTCATAACCGATGTCCCAGTGCGTTTAAGCACCGGCCCTTGAGGGGTATCGACACCACCGATGATCATGTGGATGATGTGCTGTGGTTCTTCCTATTCATTTTGCCTACCGAAATCCCTATTTTTGAAATGGTTTTTGGCCATGTCGCTTAAACATTCTCGAAGGTGCCCTTTATTGAATAACCATGCTACCTCCTCTCTTAGTTGCCTGTAATCTTCGGTTCTGTGGCCATGGATGCCATGATATTCACACATTTGATTGGGGTTCCTCTGGGCAGGATCGGTCTGCATGGGTCGAGGCCATTTAGTGTCTTTGATGCGCCCGATAGACGATACGATGGCGGATGCATCGATGCTGAAGTTATACTCCGATAACTGTGGTGCTTCCTTAGGTCCGGTATGCTTATCAAACCCATTTATGTTCATCAGCCCCCGAGACCCTTGACCTCGATCATTTCTTTTATTGCCTTGTCTGGGGTTAAATCTCGATTCATTCCCCCTATGGTCTCCACTATATGGTCGGTATCGGTCCCTGATCGACCCTTGTTCTCGATTGATGACCCTTCTAAAAGCAGGTCCAGAACCCAACTGATCGTATTCGACTCTAATTTCCGATTGATACCGATTATGCACGTCGACCCAAGTAATAGCTGGGTACTCGATCAGGTTATGCTTCAACCGCCGTGAAGCCATCGAATTTCGTTCGTTCAAACCTTGAGTGAAATCCTGAACAGTCCAATCGTCTATGACTGGTGGTAGATCCATTCGTTCCATTTGGAAACGAGATACGAACTCCCTTAACATCTCGTTATCCTTTTGTCTTACCTTGAACAGGTTCGACTTCCTGGTCTCAACCTTTATGGCCCCAGCGTGTGCTTTTACGAAAGAATCTACAAGCACAGCAAAAGAATCGATAGAATTAGATGGTAAATTATGATACCATATCATTGCTCCCTTTGACAGGGTTTCACCAAATTTTTTCAATAATACAGATTCGATCTCATCGTCCTCTAGATCGTTCCCTTTAATGGCACATGTGTAAGAGGTGATATGTTTGTTGGGGTTGGTAGTTCCATTATATTTAGGAATCTCGGGCATGCGGAACTTCTTTGGAATCGATTTAGGAGTCGCGCTTGGGGGGAAAGACTTTTGTACGAATTTTTTGGAATCTAAGACCTTCAATATCGGTGGTGCCCCCAGGATCTGATCAACCCTGGATTTATATGTTTCCACCTTTTTGTCGTTTTCCTCGATCCTCCTTTCTCCTGATTCTATTCGTTTGGTTAGTTCTTCAAACATCTTAGCAATTTCGGGATTAGCCCCCGATTCTTGCTCATTTGACCTTACTATAGGTGGTTCTGTTCTGTGGGTGACTTCTCGGGGTGGACTGGGCTTCGGCCTGCTCGGTATCTGGGTTTGACTCGCAACTGAACTATTGCTGCCTGTTGAACTTGCAATATTTCGAAAATCATACGCAAGTTGATTCTGTTTTCCTCAACGTTATGGGTATCTCGAGCTGCAGATCGAGTACCACCATGAATGTTATTTTTAGGTTCAGAACGTAGGTTTGCCTCAATGACCACATGAAAATTAACGTCTAATGGCACTTCGATTTGGGCTCCAACGACGTCGACAAACGGCCTTTCGGCCTAGGGCGTCAAGTTGTTGTTCTCACCTTGAAGGCCAGCTTTGTTGTCGTTAGTAAGGCTATTTAATTGAGAGCTCATCGTTGCTAATCCGAAATCAAAGACACTTCCGAAAACAAGCATAAAATAGTGTGTTTTTCAGATTCGTATCAAATAACCACTGTTATCCTTAGCCCTACGGTGGGCGCCAAACCGTTTACCCGAAAAACGGATAGAGTTGAATTTATACGTAGTTCTAAGGGTACGTGGTATAATTTGACACAAATCATAAGAGTAAGTGGAAATATCAAATATTGACTATAAAGAAAAGATACAAACCGAGTTGAAAGGAAGATGATTTATGAACAAGCAAAATAAAATTATGTGTGAAGCTCAAAAGGATAATCTCTTAATATGGGAATGTATCAACAGTATTTGAGTTATAGTGTATTAATGACCTGATCCCCCTTGCAGGAATAATCTCTCTTATAGTGGAGGGATCCTACTTTGAAAATAAAAAATACATAGTAGGGAGCCCATGATAAATCAGTTTTTTCTAATTTCCGCCGAGATTCCCTTTCTTAGTGCGGCTGTAACAGCTCTTGTCTCTTGGCTTGATCTTGATCGGACTTGGTATCGGTCGGTTTTCAAGTTTAGAGCTCGATATGGGCTCGAGCTCGATATTAACTCGGGGTCCGGTATTGACTCGGGCTCGGTATTGGTTAGCCTCTGGCTTTTAAGCTCGATTCCATCGCTTCTCATCATAGTTCGATTTGGATTCGAGCTTGATAATGACTTCGAGCTCGGTAATTGATCTGTCCCTGAAACTCGAAGCTCGTTTGTGCCTTCTTCGGATCTCGTCTCGATATTATGAAGACTTTCTTCGGTCCATTATGTTCTCATATCGACCAGTCGTACGGAGGCCGAAATCAGTTTTGACCGTATACAATAATATTTCAATTAATAACGTGTGAAGGAAGCTCGAGAGACACCAGTTAAGAAAGAACTACTCCCTCCCTCTCATATTATATGTCATGATTCTTTTGTACACGCCCTTAAGAAAAATTAATCAGGATGAGATTTTGATTACTTTACCCTTATTTATGTCTTAATATTTAATCTTTCTTCATTAGTATTTGAACAAACTTAGATGTATGTAGTCTTCAAGGATAATTATTACTAAGGTAAAAAAAGAAAAAAATAATCAATTTTGTCTTGAACTTCTAAAGTGACAAATAATTTGAGACAATTATTTTTAGCAACCACGACTGATAACATGAAACGGAGGGAGTATATAAATCAAGGAAGGGTTTCATTTTAGGATCAAAGGTCTGTTCAAATATTTCAAATATTTAAAACTTTCCATCTTTTTAAGCTTTAAAACTTCCTTCTGGTTATCAAATATTCTCATGGGACAAGACAGTGTGTCTAAGGTTAAATGGTTAAGGCTGTTGAACATGCTCTTAAGGCTCGTTTGGTACGGGATAAGGGATAATTAATATCGGGATTAAATTTAAAATGAGTTTATCTCACGTTTGGTTGGGATAAAATCGTGATATAATTAATTTCGAGATTAGTTATCCCGCGATTTTAATATTCTTTTATCCACATGAAAGGGTGTGATAACTAATCCCGAGATTAGTTATCCCGTGATTTTAATATTTTTTTATCCACGTGGGAGGGTGTGATAACTAATCCCGAAATAATTCCCAACCAAACGACCCCTTAGAGTTTTGGTGGATTTTTTCAGGATTTGTCATTCTTATTGCAAGGGAGCATTAATTGTTGAGGAAGAAGATGCTTATGGTCATGGCACAAAATATTTTATTCTTCTTGGTAGAGCATAAGGCGTCTGAGACAAAAAACAAAAATAAAATTATATCACTGCTAGTGATTTTCATGTTTCATTAGCCTAGCTAGCGCATAGTGTTTTGCTTTTCTTATTTAAATATTATAGTTGTACTTTTAGTCAATTGTACTTACTTTATATAATTAAGAGTATCGCACGTATTGATCATACATATATCTTTCCTTTTCTTTTTACTGGCAAGATATTTGTTATTTGTTAAAAAAATTTACAAAGATATAATTATTGTGCTTTAATCTCCATCATAAGAAAAGATATATTTTATTAGCAAGCATGGAAAGGTTTAAGTAAATCAATAGGGTTCTACAAGCAGACTACACGGTATTTAAGAATATGAGCATTTTTTGTACAAAGATGGAATTATACATTCTAATAAATTAAATTAAAAAAAACGGTACATTAAAGTAGCTCTCTTTGTTCCTCTCAAAAGGTGGAGAATTTGAGTTGTTACATTCAGTAGTTAGAAAGACCAAATTCATCTTCATAATTACACATATGAGAAGTCATTTCTGATACTAAATAAATACAACATTGAATTTTCTATGATTTCACTCTTCAACTCAAATTTGGTCCATGGATTTTGCACTACGTTTACATACATAACTCAAATTAATTAACTCCGTTTGTGGAAGCTCAAGATAAATTGGGGTTTGGGCTTCTTTGCTCTAACTTTGTTGCATCAAGGTAATCACTTAATATCAATTTACTTCACTGATTTGTACTACGAAGCTTCATCTCCGCTCCTGATTTGGTTGACATTTATGTTTTAGAGAAAAAAATTGTTTGACGTTGCCCTATTTCAGATTTACATAGATGCTCAACCTTCTGAAATGAGAGACGAACAACAGAACAAGGAAAAAGGGAGAATGGTTGATCTGTGGTTACCGCCAATATACGCCTGGTATGATTACTATTCAGCTTGAGAATCTCTTCTCTGATGGGAAAAAATGAAGTGCAAATATATATTTTTCTGCAGTTCTTTCCCTTTCTCTCCTTTTTTATTTTCAAAATGTGATTATTAATAATAATCATTGAAATGGACTATGCACTCAAGTGTTTGATGATATGCCTGACTCATCTTTTTTTTTTTTTAGTGAACTCGACAATTTTTATTTCTGACTAGCCGTTAGGGGATTTCTGCTTTCTGATACTCGAGAGTGTAATTAGCTACTCCTCATGCTTCTTTACTTGGAATTTTTTTTTATTAGTGAATTTGTGTTTCACTTGTGCAGATACGTTGTACTCTACATTTACTTTGCATTACTCTAAATAGGTACAACTGTTATTTGTTTTTCATATTTCATGGATTTGTGTTTTTCATTGTGGGGATGTTTCATTTTTTTACAATTCTATTTATTAATGAGAAAAAACATACATATCTCACAGTAGAGTTTAAGATTGCTTTAGATGTAGGGGACAATTTTAAGATTTTCAAGTAGTCCAAATTGATGTAGATATAGTGGAGACAATTTCAAGATTTTCAGGTAATCCAAAGATACCTCAAATCCTTACAAATTGCCTATTCTTAAAGATTGGTATTTTAATATTTGAAAAAGCAATATCATTTGCATTGCCTTCCTCAGCTCTTCAGGTCTACAAGTCCCAAGCTTTGTTTTAGGGGAAAGGATCACTTAAACTATATATCCTGCTGGTTTATAGTGGAAGCATCTAAAATGTCAAGTGCTGTATCTTGTGCAGATTCCAGTAGCATCACAAATCCATTTACTATGTCTTCAGTTGAAAAAAATCTTAATATGAAGTGCATAAAGCAAAACAGATGCCATTTCCTTTCCTTGTTTTTCCTTGCTAGGGCCGTAATAGATGATGTCCTTGTTCCACTGAATTTAGAAGAGTGTTCGCCAACAGGCTGCCACCAAATTGCAGCAGTGGATTGGAGACCGTCTGTATGGCTCGATCACTTCTATTTGCACAGCATGCTGGAGAAAGGATCCTAAGGTGTTGGGGTGGTGGGACTGGATGGCTGTGGAGGATGCTAAGGATAAGATACAAAAGCTCCTTGAGGAATTTGAAAGTAGTGGTGTTCTCAGTGAAGCTTGCCAGTGCATACGAGATCGGAATGCCATTCTTCAATCATGAGGTAGTGAAGAAAGCTTTGGTTATGGCAATCGAGAAGAAGAATGAGAGGATACTGGATTTGCTGCAAGTGTGCGGCTTATCACCATCAACCAGATGACTAAAGGCTTTCGGAGGATCAAGGATGGGCTTGATGATCTGGCTCTTGACATTCCGAATGCAAAGGATAAATTCACGTTTTATGTGGAGCATGCTAAAGAAAGAAGCTGGTTGTTACTGTCCTTTGGGTTATCTGATGATGCATCTTAAATGAGAAGATCATATACATTAGCTTGTTACATCTCTGTTTGTTGTTCGTTGATGCTTTCTCTAAGTAGCTGGTGCCGTTTTGTTGGGACTGGTGGATAGACACGGACTGTCCAGTCCTTCCTAATAACTCTTTCTTTTAAGTTTCTTGTATGATGGATATTTGTTGATGTAAAAATTAGCCCTCGCTTGTTCATCTAATGTAGTGGTAAACGCATACTGCATTACCCTTATTGTCTTTCATAAGGGTGTTAGTACAGATTATTAAAAATAATCCTGCATTTCCTGAAGTTTAATCATTTTTTGGTCAATTCTACATTATTTACTTGGCACATTTGCAAGCACATTTTAATTTTCCAGACATGGTAACTACCTGGTTGTAATCGTTACTTGTGGTACTGGATATTGGTAGCTTTGTACATTCTTTTTATGTGCAGATATTGTACCATCTTACTATTTTGTATGATGTGTCAAAAAACTACTGGTTATGATAGTCCAATTTCTTATCTATAAATGAAGCAGTATTCCAAGCAGAAGGCTTAATATGTTGGACCCGCAACCTTCAGTTGTCCTTATCTTCTCCTCCAATATCCATTCATGCTTTTATTTGACAGTTACTAGCCAACAACACAGGAAAAAAAATTAGAGGTGGAATTTATTCTAAAATACTGGATGAAGGCATTTTGTAGAGGCTACGTCCCATATATATATATATATATATATATATATATATATATATATATATATATATATATATATACACACACACTTTCTACGCCTTTAGGGAAAGAAGAAAGAGAATAGGCTTTTGTGTAATAACGTCTAGAACCACGATTACCTGTATTGTTATTTATCTTTTACATTATGTGCATTTTTTTCCCCTGAAATCGTATTACTGTACCAATCACTTTGTAATACTTGTCGAAGTTTGATACTTTATTATACAATGATTAGATAATAATTCAAGTACAATTTAAATTATTTTTACATAGGGTCTACACTTTTTTATTTTAAAATATTTTTGCACCACCAAATTTAAAATTAATTACTATAAAATAATGATTAAAAAGTCAGTTGAAAAATAAGTCGTGATGTATTTTTCTCATTGTTTAAATTGAATGATATATAGTTTTATTCTTTTAGTATTTTCAGTTGTGTTAATGTATTACTTTTTCTTTTTATACTAATCAAAATTTGAATAATAAAACATATTAATTTTTATTCCCAAATAGTTGATGAAAAGGTATTTTTTGGTTCTTTGAAATAATAATCGTGATTTTTATTATTAAGAATTTTTTCAAGAAAATTTGTATTTTGTTCTAGTTTAATGACATAATATTAAAAATAAATTAATCTCTCGATCCCTCTAAATACTAATCAAATTGACCTTAAATTAAAATATTGCAGTTTTTTTTAGTTTCATTTGATATGATTGAGATACTATTTAGGGTATAATACAATTTTCATCACAATAGTTATTTGTTGAGATTTGTTTAAAATAATTAATTATATATTTATGTATTTTGAAATTTATATAATGTTGAATTATTATTGAATAGAGGAAGTACCCAACTAACTTCCATCATAGAGGGAGAAGTATGATCCTGCATGACGATACTTCTCATACTTCCTAATATATAATAATTTTTAAAAGAAAAAAAATTCATAAATTAATTGTCTTAAGTTTTACTTCAGATATTCTCAAATCACATTTTAGAGAGGGGATACTTATATACAATTTGAACAAATTTCAATATTCTATAGCAAAAAAGGGGACTTGAAACTATATTTTATTCTTAAATATTTTTTCCCTAATTTTTTAAAGTATTCCAATTGAAATTACAATTTAATGAGAACTTTGTATAAAATGATATCAATTGATAATAATATGAGAACATCTGAATGTAAATCTACATAAATTATCATTAAAATATTTTTTAATAAAATCTTCTTTACCTGAAATAGTTAATAAATAAAATAAATGAAATAATATTTCTTAAGGAGATAATAGAATTGTCATATATAAATGTATGTTACCATAGTAATTTTAATCAAATGAACATTTGAATTATAAAATTACCAAAAAGATAATTTTTCTAGTTAAAAGTACTTATTGAAAAAATAATAATAACAATCAAGTAATCAATTTAATGAAGATAGTGATGGTTGAATGGAAAGTGGGTCCATCTAAAAAATTTAATAGCTTATGACCACGTTAGTTTTGGCTTTTCTTGTTATTAAAAACCCACAACCAAATTTTTGAGCCTAGTATACAAGCAAACAATGCACTAATATATTTGAAATGATCATTATGCCCTTGGTCGACATCCTCTTCTTTCTGCTACAATATATATATATATATATATATATATATATAGTGTACAGTAAAGAAATAACAATTTTGCAAATGGTCAAAATTTGTGTCATAAGTACGTCTATAATAGAGGAGACAAGAAGGATGGTCGGGGGTAGTGCATTATATGTTTTTATCTCATATAGCACCGTGCAAAAGAACTATAGCACCGTGCATGTTTCTCTTTATTTTTTCGTTATTTTTAACATTATTTTCATTGCACAACTCATACTTTTTTGCTTCGTATTTGTTGAAACTTGTACGTCAAGATTGTATTTTTGTGTGTGTACGTATTTTCTTCTTTTATCTTTTTGTGTTATCGAACATGTATAGAAATTTTGTCGACTTTTGAGCCAACATACACATGGAGCATAGAATGAAAGAAATTTGTACATAAGATGATCTACGTACTAACGATATAACACATGATGGATTAATTTCATTACATCTATTTTCGAGGATTTCTATTGGGGATGGTTTCTTTGTTAGCTAAATAAGATTAAAATTTACCATTTTCAGGAACTTGAATTTTTTCCTTTAACTTTTAATTTATAACACAAAAATATTCTTTAACAATATTTATTTAATTTTAAAAAAATTATGTTCATTAATATAGAATACACGCGCGCGCGTGCCCAGATACTAGTTTATTTTCAAAATAAGTAATCTAAATCCGATATAACTGCAAAAATTGGTCATATTGTCCTTTATTAAGGAAACTAGTTTTATCAATTTGAAATCGATTGGTTAAGAAACTTCAAGTATAGATATTTTAATTTTTTAGCGTGTAATGCTAATTAGGAACTGCTTTTATAGTTATTTATAAAGAATACAATGTACCTTCGCTTGTAATTACTACTTACTAGTAAATAAGTCAATAAGAAGTGTAATTAAGGATTACAAAATTGTGCGCTTGTAATTATAACTATTAAGCGAATACTTTTTTTTTTTGGTCAAACTGAATTAATTTTTTATTCAACCAGGTATAATAATGTACATCAGCTAGTTCTTTTTGACTCTCGAACTAGCGCTCCAAAAGACAACTATTTCTTACCTATCTATCTATCTATGAAGACAAACTAAGCCTTGTATCGTATTACATCAAGATAGGAAAACAATTTAAACTACTTAACAACTTGCTCCAATGGCGATTTTGTTGTCCTCTAATATGTAGTTGTAGTACAATTTCTCTGATTCTATGAGCTATTTCTCTTTTGTGGCTTTGAAGTCGTCTCGCATTTCTTATATAATAGTGTTGTAGTTCTGCTCGAGCATCCACATTTGGAAACCATTTCATTGCTTCGATTATTTTCCTAACAATCCAGTTAGACTGTTTCGGGACAGCTATTGAGGTCAAGGCATTGCTTTTTATGTAGAAACTATGTACCACTATTAAGCAAATACTACGAGTTAAGAACAAGGAGAAAAAAAGGAGCAACAAGTGGATTTTTTACTGTAGAGAACATAATCATCCATTTCTATATCGAGTTTCAACCCTATACTTAGGAGGACAAGCGATATGTATACTAGCACTTCGTTTGTAAAACGTAATTGTCCTTTCCTTTCCCTTCCTTTTCTAAACAAACAATGCCAAAAAAGAATTCTATCCTACAAGCTTTATTTTCTTTCCATTTACAATACCGAGATCACAACTTATATACAACAAAAATTCCCAATGAAAGACATTAAAATAGAGTTTTGTGAGATCTATGGAGAAGATGAGACCAAAGAAGTTGATGATGAGCAAGGATGTAAAGAACCATCTGGCGTATTTCGACATAAGGGGCAAGTAGCATTGAGCTTAAGCCATTCATCTATGCATTGAGCATGATAATAATGGTTGCATTCTGGTATGGTTCTTAAGGTTTCTTTAGGCTGGTAATCTGATAGACATATCGGACATGTGCCATCGTTGGGGTTAGGAAGGCGCTTGCTTTCCCCGAGCACGATCTTGGGATAGGAATCAATGGTTGCCTTGTTAAGACCTGTCGTCGCGATTGCTAATTGTAGATTAATGGTGGTAGGGAGATCAGAGTTCAAATCACGGCGGAGGGCATAAACCTTGATCTTACCAAAAGCAAAGCTTATTAATCCTAATAAGCATACAAAACCTGGTACTCCAACTCCAATTATAATGCCATATTTGGCACCCCTGGGTAATCCTGCACAAAGAATACTAACGATTGTTAAACCATGAGTTTTCCCAACGGTCGAAGGATCCAATATTCAAGTTATTACCTAAACGTTAATCCAAATTAGTTACGATTAATTATATGAATCTTGTATATCTACCTCACTTTATTTGAGATGGCCATTGAAGTAAAGAAATCTATTAAAGGAAGTGGCTTAGCTTTCAAAGAAAAGGCTGAAAAATGATGGGAGATCTGAGTTCAAATTCTGGTAAATACAAAAGATTTAGGATCTACCTAAATTTATCTAAACTTGTGTTGGTTGGAAGTAGCAGACACGGCCGGCTCACCCTCTAGGCAAGTGAGGCGACGGCTTTAGGCCTCATATTTTGGGGCCCCCAATCTTATAAGTAATAGGATAGTGGATTTTTTCTATAAATAAAAAATTCAAAATGGATTATTTGGTCTCAAAACTTCACAAATAAGAGATATTTTATTGAAATTAGTAGATTTAGTGAAGATTAATCAAAACTAAAAGTGTTACTGTTATATTTGATTGCATCTGAGAAGAATATAAAACACAATGCCTTAATAACGAGAACATGTTTAAAAATAATTTGCCCATAATATTGACAATAAAATGACAAAATCTCAAAAATCTTTTTAAGTTAATTATTTCTACTTCTTATACAACCATTTTTCACTTCAAAATATATTTTAACAAATTCAGAGAATATTAAAAAAAGAATTCTATTTAGTGGTGAAACTTTAAGATCAGTAAATGATTAGAATCTAAAAAAACAATGCCTTGAGCGTGAAAGTTTCTTAAAAGAAAATAGTCATTATGAGAGTGTTGGCTTAGACTAATTCAAACTAAAAGTATTAAGGGATAAAATAAATTAATTCTTTTTCAAATGCCTATATTATTTAAAATAATGTTAATACCTTCTGTGACAACTGTCTTTGCAAAGTTTTTAAAAATTAAAATTGATAAATCTTCAATAATGTGTCAAGTGAGATAAAATGGATTGATTATATTATAAATTAAAAAGGGAATTATGAATAAATTTGCATTTCAAATAATTAGAAAATAAAATCTATTAAATATATATATATATATATATCAAAATAAAAGATTAAAGCTTCCTCTAAGTTTCGCTTTAGGCCACAAATAATGTTGAGTCGGCCTAGGGCTTCGTCGTACCCTGCTTACTCCTCTTTCACTTTCACTGGCTTCTACTTGTCTTTTTTTTATTGGCTTATTTATAAAATAGTATCAATATTTGAGACGACTCTCCCCGGCCAATCCTCACTCGTCCACCGCCCCTAGTAGTAGGAACTGAATTTTATGGTAGCTTTGAGGGGTCAATGGGGTTTCCAGAAATAACATATTATGTGCGGTGGCATATGGATGGCTAAGACTTTTAACTTTGTGAAATCAGAGCCTCATACATGACTCAATCTCGATCAATAAACAGCCAAAAGCAAGTTACGACTTTCATTAGGTAAGCTACAATTATTTGACCCCACAGCCAAAATTGTCAAATTGCTTAATATTTCCTTTCCTCAACTATAAAATAGTATAGATGATGTAACATGACAAGCACATGGACCATGCAACACTATTGATAGGGACACTGGACAAGTGACATACTAACACATATGTAAGTTCAACAACCCCAACAAGAATCAATTTAAATTTTTTAGAAAGAGCTTTTGTTAAAAAAAGGAAATCAAAATCAAAGCAAAATGATAAAGTATTTGCATATCTTCATAAATAATTGATTCCAACACCTCCTTTATTGAAATTCTCTGGTACCCTTTTCAACACTTTCTTATATCTTTTCAAAGTTTATTAAAATTCAATATTTAAAGTGGTTCAAAGAAAGAAAGAAATTGATCTTACATATAATGAATAACTTTTTTTATAACTATCTAATATTTGCTATTCACTAGCTATTAATTTAGATTTGTGTTGAGTAAGGTTCCTAGAGGGGAACTCCCTACTGGGAATTTCTCCATAACTTAAAATGACCAATAACCTACACACACTCACACAGATTTGCATAACGTACAAACATTATTAAAAAAATTAATTTTTTAAAGGGGTTAAAAGAGACAAAAACCGGACTTACATTAATGATGAATAACCCTTTTTTATAACTACTACTGTATTTGATATTCGATATTCACTCATTGATTAATTCAGATTCGTATCTGTTTCAATTTATTTGAACCAATTTGACTGGGTACGAATTTTAAGAAATTTATTTGAACCTATTTGACTGGGTACGAATTTTAAGAAAAAATGAAAACTTTTAGAATTTGTGGTCCTAAAAAAGTCAAAAAGAGGTCCATAGTATTTGTGTAGTTATAAAAGTTTCTCATTAAGGGTAGAATCGGAAGTTTAAGCTAAAGTATTTTCAAATTTAGAAATGAGTCATTCTTTTTGGAACGAATAAAAAAGAAAATAAGTTCACATAAACTGGAACGGAGAGAGAGTGTTCCCTGTAATTTCTCCCTACCTTAAATGATGAATAAACACACACACACACACACACATTTGCATAACGTACAAACATTCTAACACAGAGTACAATGCCCACATTGCACAAACTGATCCACCAAGAACATACTAATAGGAGTAACAGAAAAATGACTGAAAAACATACCTTTAGAAGAGGGAGGATTAGAACAAGCAATATCAGATCCAGTATCACTTTTAAACCCACAAAGTTTCCCTTGATTTTCACAAATCCTACAACTGGGTTCACTCCAAGTTAGCAAAAGACCCTCCATTGGAGACCAAAAGTTATCTTCCAATTGCAAAGGAACTGAAACCTTTGACATTAACTTGCAACCTGGTGGCTTTCCTTGTGCATACATATTTGGTGGCATAGCTAAAATCGCCTGATTTCTGCTCGAAAATCCCCGGCAAGATAACCGAATCGCCACCTGATAATTTGGGTAATTTAGCCAATCATCCGAAGTACACCTAACAACATACGCCAATTCAGAATCTAAAGTCAATAGTTTGAACTAAATGCATTGATATTTATCTATATTTTTGTAATAAAAAGAAAAAGAAAATTCTCAAAATATGCAACTGAACCCGGTAATTATTACAAAATTTAAAGTAAATTATAATATTTGTTTATTGTATGAGCTTAATCAAAGCTTACAATCTAGTGATACCAGCAAAATTCTGTCACACGGGCTAGATGCACCATTAAAGTTACTGGATTCGACTTAACCTAGTTAGTAGCTTTGATTGTATGCGTTAAAAAATCTACTAAATATGTAGAATTATTAAATTCCGTACTCAGTAACTCAAATGTTAACTCGTTTCAATAGTATTCTGAACCTATAAACTTTAAATCTTGGATCTGCATCTACTCTCGTGCACAAATACAATAGGTGTGGATCAGTTCTCATTTATCCCCCTCTCCTTGTTATAGAAGAAACTTCTTTTTTTTTTTAAAAAAATTATACGAGCTGAAAGTAATAAATTCAATTAAACAGTTGAGAAGTGCTAGATTTGTAATTACCTGACAATTGTGTAATTTCTTTGATGAGCAGCTCTGAAGGGAGAATTCGTAATATTGAAATCGATGAGTCTTTTCACAAGGCAGAAATCTGGATCATAAAGTATAATAGATTGTGCAGTGTAATCAATATCTATAACTAGAAAATCACCTGAAAAAGGAAGTGTTATAATTGTTTGGCCTCTCTCATTACATGAAAGATCAAAACCGGGGTACCCACACCGGTCCGGTTGCCGGTTTTTTAGCCGGAAAGGAAACCGGATTTCCGGTCCCATACCCACTTCTGAACATACAGTTGGGTTGCAAACATCAACAGAGTAAACTGGAAAAAGATTAAGGAAGAAAAAGAAGATTATGAGATTAATCTTCAGGTTAAGCTCTGTGGTTTCCATTTTCTTTACAAAAATGAGAAATTGGAAAGTGAGAATATGGGTATTTGAGAGGAGAATTAAGCTGAGGGGGATTTGAATTCTGTGATAAATTGGAAATTTTAATGTTTAAAATGTTGGGTTTTTTGAGTTTCTAGATGAATTCTGATTGTCCAAATTTGTAGTATGAAGTCAACTGCAATGAACTGAAATTACAAGCACTAAAACTCAGTTGGAAATAAATTAATATAGACATTGTAACTCTAGTGGTCGGCACAAGTTAATAATTAGTAGGCATTTTGACATAAAAATTAAAAATTTTGAAAAAAAATAGTATTTGAAATTAAGTTGAAAAAAAAATTAAAATTTTAAATTATGTTTGGACATGCATTTTACTTGAAAAAATATTGTAGTTTTATGAGTGGTGAAAAATGTTTGAAAAACTCATTTTTGAAAAAGTTCCAAAAAAACTTTCAAAATTTCACAGACAAACCCATTTTTGAAAGAAAAAAAAATTTGAAAAAGAGAAATTTTTTTATGGACAAACGGGGACTTAATATATATAATACAACCATACATATTAACTTCTTAATTGTTAATATTCGGTTGAGTCTTCTTGTCTTTCGTGTTAATTATGTAGGAAAACAATACTTTTCAAATTTAACTATTTCACGAGTTTTATTAGTAACTACTTTTTCCTCTCTTTTTTTTTTTTTACAAAGAAGAAGATTATTCTTCGAAGTTCTTATTATGCTCGTTGTATAGTGGCATTAAAACTTACAATATATAAAAGTATAATTTTCCTAATTCTATAGATATTTAGATCTTGTACTTTACTAATAGTCATTTTCTAAAATGTTATAAGAAATGTGTAGGTTAAAGACAAATTGAATTAGGTGGGGAGTCATGCACGGGGCTCAACCATTATGCAAAATAGAATACTATATAAATAAACCATAGCCATCTTATTTTATTAATTAAATTGAGAGGGTCCGAAATCTTGTTTTAATAGTCAAATCATTTACACATCGACAAGGATTACGATGGCTAAGAAAGAAAATATATAAAGGGTAGGTGTTTGAAGTTGAACATATTGCAAGGAAGTCTTTCTATTGAATAAAAAGTTAGTTCATTCCATAATTGCTAGTGACCTAATTTTTATATCCGGGAAAATGGAAAATATGCCGCTAATGAGCAATGAGTTTGATTCTAACTATTCAAAGCAGAGAAAATAGAATATTATATAGCCTATAGCTATAGGGTTAGGCTCCGCTCTTCGCTCGAGCTACCAGCTTTCTTATATTTCATTCATGTTGACTAATCCGAGTCCCTGAGAGCTTAGACGTCAGCGGGGAAGAACTCCGAAAGAATTTCATTTGCTCCTCCTCTCTTGCTCTCTTAATGGTATCTAGTTGAAATGGTTGCTGGATTGCATTTATAAATCTAAATTTTAGTCGCTCATGACTTTTATTACCAATCCTTGAGTTATTGTATGGAAACTCGACTATTTTATTTATTGATTATTTATGATCTTCATTAGAGTTGTGTTGGCTGTTATTTGTCTTACCTAGTGAGTTGGGTTAGATGTCATTACGACTAAGTGGAATTAGTATAACTTTTACGAAATTGAATAGGAAATATTTTATTAACACCCGATTTTTATACTAAATTATATTAATTATCTTGGTTGGGTGGATACATTTTTTTCGAATAAAATATGGATATGCACTATCATTTTAGAGGGTTAAATAAACCTATTAGAGTCGTGGCCACCTGGTTGTCATTTTTTTTTTCTACTTAATTGTAAATTTAAATCTCGTCAAGGATGCTTCCCTTTTCTATTCCTTTGTTAAAAAAAGTTTATTTGTTTAAGAGAAAAAAGGAAAAAATAAAGAAAAAGGGAAAATGACAAAAAAGTTGTATATCCATTAAAACAAATTGTCAATATGTATGAAAGCACTTGTTTATTGTGCTATTGCATTGCAACTGCAACGTAATGTTAATTGATGGTGAAAATTTAACTACTGAAGCGTGTTTTAGGTTGGAAAAAGTGCAAGCTGGATCCAGATTTTTAGTGTTAACACCATAACTTCTCACTATTTACTTCTCATATATGTTACATTATTTTAATATTAACACAAACATCTCTCTATATATAAAAGCTTTATTCCTCTAAGGCTCTAATGATGGATGTGACGATAGTTGAATGGATCGTCAAAAGTAAACATCGAGTGCAAATAAAAATTTTATTAGGTGAGACTATAATTATCAAATAAAATCGACCAAGATTTTTATTTTTATTTTTATGTATTTTCATTAATTGACCAGTTGAAAACTTCAATTCCCCCTAATTAAATTATGCGATATTAATTGCCTTGTTTAAATTTTTCTGACTACTCAAAGGTCTTTAATCCTCTAATAGCTCGTTATTTGGTCTTTATGTGTGTTGGTCAAGTTAGTGAAGGTCTAATTACTCAAGACGACTAAACATTTCCAGCGATTAAGAATTTGAAAGAAAAGAAAAGGAATAAGAGGAATTATTGGTCAATGGTCAAGTTCCCTTTTCAAATTCTCTTGCTAATTCTAGTTACTTTCCTAGTCAAGAGTTGTTTCTATTGAAGAAGAAGATGTGAAAAAAGAGCAATTCTATAATTATCAATCTAATAATTTCCTTACAAAGCTTGTTTGGATGGTTGTTACCTATTGTATTGTATCATATTGTTACTTTAAATAAGATGTTTGTTTTGGTTGTTACTTAAATTTTATTGTATCTTATCGTTAAATACGTCGTTACGTAATAACGAAATGTGTCACTTTATGTAACAACCGATTTGGTGTGGTTGCGTCCTTATCTTGTCTTTTTCTCTCATCTCACCCTTCATTTAAATAATTTTATTTTATCATTTACCCTTTTTTTTATATAATAAATTTACCCCGTATCATAATTTTTCTTTATAATATTGCATGTTAATTCTTTATATTACTGTTGTGTGATATCATAAAACAACAACAAACGATACAATCTATCCTAACATTATATTCATCAAACGATACAGTACAATATAATACGATACGATACGATATATTGTGAAACGGTGTATATCAACCATCCAAGCAAGCTGTGAAGCGTTGCGCAAGAATCTCGTCTACACATCAATTTCTGATTAATCGGGAATTGATAAGTACATAATATGTGCTCATAATATGTGTCTGTCATTTATCACTTAATTATAACTATAGATAATACACATTCTGGTGTGATTTTCATGCAACCACCATGTATAAGTAATGTTTTTTTGCTTAACCTAATATAAAAAGACTAATAGGTCTATTGTTGATTAAATTTGCAACTGCATTTAGTTTGGATTTTGAACTAACTATTGAAAAGCTTATGCTATCATAATTTTTGGGGTCATAAAGCGAAAGAAATATTGCATCAAGTTAACAAAGTAGTACATGGTTTCACAGTTGTTCAATAGGCACCATAGTGACTAATAGAGAGTTTGGCCAAGCTCAAAAATTAGTTTATTTTGAGAAATATTTTTTTTTAAAGTATTTTTTTCAGAAATATTTTTAGTGAAAACAGTTTGTGTTTGACTAATTAATTTGAAAAATAATTCTGGGTAGCAATTAGTGCTTGGCCAAACTTTTAAAAAGTACATATAAGTGTATTTTTCCCAAAAAATATTTTTGGAAAAACTATTTTTCTATGCTTCTACTCAAAAGTATTTTTTTTGTCCTCTAAAAGTTAAAACACTTTAACTTTGAAAAGAAAAAAAAACACATTTAAAAAAAATATTTTTGACATTGGACCAAACATACTATAAGTCAACTAAGTTTTGGATATTAGTACATATGTCTACGCCCCTATGGTGCTCATTACAACAAAAGATGTCTACAAAACTACGGAGGAACTAGTACTTTTGGTGGATTTACGGAGGGAATAGGGGAGTGTTGTCAAAAAAAAAACAAGCATTAACGAGTCTTGTTATGGTAATCTCCACATAGTCAACTTGTTACATCTAAGTGAGAAAAAGCAGTCGAGGATTTATAGGCAAATATATGGGGCATGTGAACTCATAATTTTTTTGCCAAATTAGGTAATTTATGTACATATTCTTTAGAATTGGTCTAATATTATCTACGGGCACCCATGTTCCAAAGAGACTAAATGATGCACTTGGTTAAATGCTGAATTATTTACCTAGAGGAGCAGGAAATAAATCACACTTAATACTTTTTTTCCCTCCTTTCTTTAGTGATACACCCATGTTATAAAAATTCTAGATCTACTTCTGACAAAGAGATGTGGTGCATCAAAAAGTTCCAAGCTGCCTCCGAGGGGCATGTGAGCTTCATGTTTTGCTAAACTATCTGCTATATGATTTTGCTCCATCTACGAGTGCTAGATTATGTGCTCATCCAAATAGTGAATCATTAACCCGCAATCATCAATGAGGTTAGTGGACAAAGCGTGATTGTGCTCAAATAAAGTAAGTACATGCATATCATATATATATATATATATATATATATATATATATATATATATATATATATATATATATATATATATATACACACACACACACACACACACACACTTTGTTTGGCTAATCGTATAAGGTAAAATATGCTATGACACGTGGCCACCCAATAGAGGGACACGTGGAATCCAAGATGGGGGGATGGCTAAGATCGAAGACAATTATTCCGTTTGTCACCAGAAAGAATAACGATCATAAAGATGTGATGAATACTCTTTACCCGCTAGCATTTAATAAAGAATATTCTGTGGCATTAAGAACGATTACCCGTTACAGAAAATTTGGCATTAATGTTCACACTTACATCTTCATCAATGACACTCATAATTGACATTAAAGAGGGGTACGATCCTAGGACCCCCTTCTCTAAACGTAGCTATAAATAGTGAGCTCAGTTATCATTGTAAAAGGGAATTTTTCGGACAAACTCGTGCAACATTCTATTCAAAGCTTAATAAACTTATCTTCTTGCTTTTTGATTTCATTATTGTTGTGCCCGTAAATCTTATTCCCGAAACTGCTATTTCTGTTATTTCGCCTCCATCTCAACGCTAAGTATTACATAAATTTTCAATTATTTTATTATTTCAGGATCAATTTAATTCACTTGTCTAAAAATCACGTATAAATTCAACTGTACCATTTTACGGGTAAACAGTTTGGCGCCCACCGTGGGGCCTAGACAGTCGTGCGATTAAATTGATCCTTGTCTTTTTTACTAACGTAATTTGATTATTTTGTCCTAGAAAAAATCATAACAAATGACAGATAACACTGTTAACAACACGCACAATCCCGAGATTCGAGGGGACCGGTCTCATTTTGAGGACTCAATCAGTGACACCCACAATGAGGGGAATGACGATACACCGGTGCATGACAGGCAGTATCTTCGACATGTTCGAGAGACAACTCCCGATGATGCAGAAGATGAGCAAGTCATTGACGCGGTAAGGGTCTTGCAAGAGCAGCAAGTGATCATTCTAGACCATCTCATGCGACAGGATAAGGTTATGCCGGAGTTGAACCAGGCACTGTCGAGGGCTTCGACTAATGTGAATAGACGAGATCTGATTCCTCTCGATGCTCCCGCGAATCAAACAACGCAGAGGGTCGACAACAATACTCCTAGAGGCAAAGTTGGCTCCGATCGGACTGGAGGGGCGGATCCGGCCTAAATAACGAGAACGATCCTTTCAAAAATGAACTTTACGGCTTATGAGGGAAGTGAACGCCCGCATGGACCAAATCCTGGGCGCGCCACCAGTGCTAAAAGTCCGGACTCAAAGAAGTATACTCAATTGCCATACAAGCCAAGTGCAGCACCAAAATTAATCCCGAAGCGGTTCAAAATGTACGATGTGCCAAAGTATGATAGAACTTCAAACCCTCAGGAGCACGTTACTACGAGTACTCGTTACCCAACTCTAGAAGGAGAGAATGTTGCTCCCAGTTGTCCCGGATAAATAGGCGGCTGAAGCATTCACCAAGGGATTGAATCCGAGAAGTTCAGACGCTTTCCGAAAAATGAAGGAAAGCCTGCTTGAGTTTCAAGCAATGACTTGGGCGGGTGTCCATAACTGGTACGAGTCTAAGATAAGGATCGAAGATGATCAGGTTGGTTTTCCATCGTCGACCAAAGGACGTGAGAATAACAGAGAAAAATCAAAAGATGATTACGACATGGACAGACGGACTTCGAGGGGCTGGTTTTGGCCCTACGAACGGACTGAAGGCCGCAACAGAGGCTTTCGGATAGTGGACAGGTCGCCGTGGATAGAAAGACTGATCGCGGTCGGAACAATAGATCATTGTAGGATAAAGAAGCGTCAGGGTCAAGGGATCCTTCTTACCCCAAGTTATCGGAATACAACTTCAACGTCGGTATAATGGAGTTGGTGTCAGCCATGAGAAATATCAAAGAAGCATGGTCCGTGAAACCAATGAGATCTATCCTAGCTAGAGGGATTCCAAATTATAGTGTGAATACCATGAGACAAATGGCCATCGGACGGGGGATTGGCGACACCTCAGTGAAGAAGTGGCAATATTATTGAAGAATGGTCACCTCAGAGAATTCTTGAGTGTCCAGGCTAAGAACAATTATGGTTGTAACCGGGATGATGCAGAACCCTCGAAAGAAGAAGAAAATCCCTCGCGCCAAACGATCAATATGATCTTCGGAGGAAACGAGATCAACGAGGTCACCTTTTCGGCAGCAAAAAAGACAAAAGTGTCAATAACTCATAGCAAAAGGCTCCGAGAAGATGATATCACTTTTACGGAGGAAGACGCATATGGATTGCTGCTACTACATAATGACGCACTGGTAATTTCTTTAAATGTGCTAGATTTTAAGATTAAATATGTTCTAGTGGATCCAGGAAGTTCGGCTAATATCATACAATGAAGAGTATTGGAGCGATCTAAACTCACCAGAAGCATTATTCCAGTCACAAAGCTCCTCGCTGGATTCAACCTCGCGAACGTGACAACTCGAAGAGAAATTTTATTACTCACAAACGTCGAATGAGTAATGAAAATAACTCTTTTTAAAGTGGTAGATGGTGATATGGGATATAATGTCATTCTGGGAAGGCCATGGTTGCATGAGATGAAAGTTGTACCATCAACATATCATCAATTCCTGAAGTTTCCCGAAGGAATTAAGTAGATAAGGGGTGACCAACCGGCGGCAAGGGAGATGAATGCAATTTTGGTCTCCATTAGCAAAGGAAAGGAACGCGCGGCATAGCAATTACAGGAACCGGCACCTGCTCCAGAAGTAGATGAAGTTAGCCCGGGGGCAGAGGTGTCAGAATATTTTCAAGTGCCGAGATATTTCCAGGTTCTAGAAGAGACAGATGCAACGAAATCCAGAGCAGAAGAGCTTGAGCAAGTTGCATTGTTAGAAGAATTCCTAGAAAGAAAGTTCCACTTGGGGACAGGACTACACCCGGATCTCAGGTCTGACTTTATTAAATTCCTTAAATCTAATGCCGATTGTTTTGCATGATCGGATGAGGATGTGACAGGTATCCCGACAAAGGTAGTCGTACACAAGTTAAGTTTGGATCCCACCATACCTCCGGTAAGACAAAAGAAACTCCCTATCGCCGAATCCATGAATAAATTCGTCAAAGAAGAGGTAACCCGCTTACTTAATATCAGTTCGATTCGAGAGGTAAAATATCCAGACTTGTTAGCCAATGTAGTAGTAGTTCCTAAGAAGAGCAATAAATTTCGCATGTGTGTAGATTATAAAGATCTTAATAAGGCATGCCTAGAGGACTCGTTCCCACTGCCAAACATCAATCAAATGATTGATTCCACGGCCGGGCACGAGTTAATGAGTTTCCTCGATGCTTATTTCGGGTACAACCAAATTAAGATGAACCCGGAGGACTAGGAAAAAACTTTGTTTATAACAAATTTTGGTACATATCGCTACAATGTGATGCCCTTCGGCTTGAAAAATACTAGAGCCACTTATCAATGGCTCGTGAACAAGATGGTTGAAAATAAAATAGGAAAAACTATGGAAGTTTATATAGAAGATATGCTCGTTAAGTCTTTGAATACAGTTGATCACCTTAAGTATCTACAAGAAACTTTTGACATCCTAAGGAAGCATAATATGAAACTTAACCCCGAGAAATGCGCGTTCGGGGTCAGCTCTGGGAAGTTTCTGGGATTTCTGGTATCGCAAAGGGGAATTGAGGTAAACCCCGATAAGATTAAGGCCATATAAGACATCCGGGACCAATTGTCAAACATGAAGGAAGTCCAAAGGCTCACATGGAGATTGGCAGCTTTGAACAGGTTTATTTTCCGGTCATCAGAAAAATGTCATCATTTCTTCGCACTGATCAAAAAGAAAAATAATTTCGAATGGACCCCGGAGTGCCAGCAGGCTTTGAGGTATTTGAAAACCTACTTGTCAAGCCCTCAATTACTTTCAAAACCAAAAGAAGGTGAAACATTGTTAGTCTACCTCGCGGCCTCGAAAGTCGCGGTAAGTGCGGTGTTAGTCCGTAAGGACGAATGTATGCAATCTCCCACTTATTATGTTAGTAAAATTTTAACGGGAGCAGAAACTCGCTACGCACATTTGGAGAAACTGGCCTTAGATCTCGTGGTCGTCGCTCGAAAGTTGAGGCCCTACTTCCAATGCCTCATGATAGTCGTGGTGACCATTTTCCCTTTGCGAAACATCCTCCATAAACCTGAGCTCTCGGGTAGATTGGCCAAATGGGTCATCGAACTAGCGAGTTAATATAAACCAAGGACTGCAATTAAGTCGAAGTCTTGGCTGACTTCATGGTCGATTTCAGTCTAGGATTACTGTCTGTAGCAACCAATGAGGCAGTAATGGTGTCGGAATCAACATAATGGGTTTGGACCTTATTTACGGGCGGAGCTTCCAATATTAAAGGGTACGGGCTTGGTATAGTCTTAATCACGCCTTCGGGGGAAATCCTAAGGCTAGCCACTAGAACGTCCTATTTAACTAACAATGAAGCAGAATATGAAGCTTTGATTGCATGGCTCGAATTGGCCCGGGGACTTGACTCCGAGGTCATCAAAATAAAAATCAACTCACAACTGGTGGTAAATCAGGTCTACGGGATCTTCAAAACCAAAGAGGAGCGCATGCAACAATACGTGGTAAAGTTACATGCTCTATTGGCGCGATTTCGGGAGTGGTCGATTACTCATATCCCGAAGGAAGATAACACAGAAGCATACGCATTGGCTAACCTTGGATCATCGACGGGAATAAAGGGATCAAAATCTGGGATGGTAGTACAACTGATGAACTCAGTCCTGGATACAGATGATTACTATAAGGTAAATGCGATTATTAATTTGTTCTGGGACTGGAGAAATGAAATTATCGGTTATCTCGAGCACGAAAAGCTACTCGAAGACCCCAAAGCATCATGTGCGCTGCGAGCCAAAGCAGCACGATATAGCTTCAAGAGAGGTCAATTGTATAGAAAATCTTTCCAAGGTCCGCTGGCTCGATGCTTAGGGGAATCCGAAGCTAACTATGTCATGAGAGAGGTTCACGAAGGGATATGCGGCAACCATTCGGGCGCAGGTTCCTTAGTGCTGAAGTTGGTAAGGGCAGGATATTATTGGCCCCGCATGGAACAAGATACCAAATACTTCGTACAAAAATATGATAAGTGTCAACGCTACGCACCACTGGTGCATCAACCGGCAAAGCCCTTACATTCGATTATGTCCCCGTGGCCGTTCATGAAATGGGGGATGGACATCGTCGGACCACGACCACCAGCTCCCGGAAAGGTAAGATTTCTTTTAATTTTGACTGACTATTTTTCTAAGTGAGTGGAAGCAGGTCCTTATCAGAAGATCGGCGAGCGCGAAGTGGTGGATTTCTTGTGGGAAAATATAATTTGCAAGTTTGGAATACCAAAAGAGATAGCATGTGATAATGGGCCATAATTTATCGGTGCCAAAGTTACAAAGTTCCTCGAAGATTTAAAAATAAAGAAGATCACATCTTCACCCTATTATCCGAGAGCAAACGGTCAAGCGGAGTCAACGAACAAAGTAATTATTCAAAACCTCAAGAAAAGGTTGGAAGCGGCAAAAGGTAATTGGCCTGAGGAATTATCCAGAGTTCTATGGGCATACCGAACAACGGCCAAATCGAGCACAGGAGAAACTCCATTTTCCTTGTGTACGCTGCAGAAGCTTTAATCTCGGTAGAAGTAGGTGAACACACCTTGAGATATTTCCAAGAATAAGAAGAATCAAACAACGAAGCAATGTTAGTCAACTTGGAGCTACTCGATGAACGCAAGGTCTTGGCTCATATAAGAATGGCAGCCCAAAAGTAGAGAATAGAGCGGTATTATAATCGAAGAGCCAACCTCCGTTATTTCAAAGTAGGAGACTTGGTCCTAAGAAAAGTAACTCAAAACACAAGGGAGACCAACGCACGGAAGTTAGGCCCAATGTGGGAAGGCCCCTACCAGGTTTCAGTTGTCACCGAAAAAGGTTCATATGAATTGGATAACCAAAATGGAGAAAAGTTGCCCAGCAACTGGAACGTGGCGCACCTCAAAAGATATTATTACTAATAAACATTATCCGAGCGGAAAGTATGTGTTACACTCTTTTTCCCTTTGTTCAGTTTTTGTCCCAATTATTTTTTTCTTGCAAGGTTTTTAATGGCGCAGTAACAAAAAGCATACTACGAAGACAACAATAATAAGACCTTTAATAGCAAGGCACACAAGCAAAGATCCACTCGGGGACAGTTAGATAATCTTTTGCTCTATAACAAATTCCCACCAGGAAGTTAAGTTTGATATTGAGCAAAGTTTAACCGACCATTCACGAGCGCAAACCACTAGAGGATTGTTAGATCGTCCTTCGCTCGATAGCATAAATTCCTGAGGGGAAGTAAAGTATGTTACCAAGTTAAGGATTATCTAGCAATTTATTGGTGGAATCCTCGAAGATACAAGACTTCCAGTGTTCTAATTCGCATTCTTCGCATTCGGATACTAGGGGGAATGATATGAAGATTCAATGACAAGCCACGTTAACCGGGAACGAAAAACCAGAAACATAATTATATCATCAGGACCGATGATAGAATATAATGGTCCACCAAACTCTATAGAGAACCAAGTTCTCTATCAGTTCTACTAGAACACACACACACACACACTGCAGTAAGTAGATGACAAGAGGAATTTTACGTGGAAAATTCCCAGCTTAACGGGATTAAAAATCACGAACTACCCTTGTAGGATTTCAACTTCACTACTGAGCAACTTTTAGATTACAACCTATGAAACCTAGGAATTAACCTCTTAATCCCTCACTAACTTGTAATACTCTATTACACGCCACTTTGTAATAACTCTATTACAAAGACTTTACAACTCGACTAACTCTAGCCAAGACTCAAACACAAATGTTTAAGGTTTACAAAGAGTTTCCTACAAAATACTTCTGAACAAACTAAGTAAGAAATATAATTTTAGAACTATTACAAAGTTACAACTCAACTAAGGACATACAATGACTTGCTGTGGGGAACTGGTGCATAGTAGTGTTGTTATTTGTTCTTGATGCACTTAAGAATTGATTGCTTGATGATCAATGACCGTGTGAGAGCTTCAATGATTTATTTAAGTGAACAAGTGATTTGTTTTACATTCCTTGATGTTAATAATGCATTTGTGACATCACTAGGATGATGTAAGCAAGGTAGGTAAAAGACGCTCTGGATAAAGTTGACTGTTGCACTATTTCTGCATTGTAGCATGTGCAGGCAACAACTTTATAACTGGGGCAGTTGACTTGTACAATTTTCTCGGGAAATGATAGTTATATGTTCCCTCTGTTGTTCCTCTGACTCTGAAGAGTTGAAGCATATTCCAAGCTGGAACCTTTCGATCTTAAGGTCTTGAGGATATGTAACTGGTTCCTTATTTGGTTCTTGACAGTTAAGTTTGTTAGATCATCAAAACATAAAAGGAAGGTAGTTGTAACCTATCAATTTCCCCCTTTTTGATGATGACAAACTTATAATTGAAGATCCCAAAAAACGCACAGAACCAGACAGTGAACTAGAAAAGCCTTAAGTTTCCCCATGAGTTTGTATTCCCTTAAGTTTTCCCCTGAGTCTGTATCCCCCCTTAATCAATGCTCATTACATTAATCAATTAGGCACATTAATCTTCCCCCTTTTGGCATCATAAAAAGAAGAGCAACAAGTATATAGCAAAAAGAAGTCTAGCTCGAGTTAACTCATGCCACTTGTGTGTACACAACATGACTAAAAACAGAGCATAAAGACAAGGCATAGTTAGCAAAAAGGGAAAAGCTTGCATTATCATTAATTTGGATTTTTCAACAGGAGAAGAGTCAATGTTACTACCACCATCCACAGTTTTGAACAAACAAAAAAAAACCACAAACATCATCATAACAACTGACACTGAGGGAATAGACTGATCACTAAGAACTGGACACTGAGGGAACACTATTTAGGGAGAACTGGAAGGAGATGGCTTAGAAAGGGCTTGGAGGACTAAATCCATTTGAGCATTTACTGACATTTGCTCGTTAAGCAGTCTCTCTTTTAGGTCCTCCACTTGTTTCATGAGCTCAGCATTCTCTTTTGTTATACGAGCAACTTCTTCTCATTGAGGACAACTGGAACCAGGTGCCTCCTGCTACTGACTTAACTGAGTCTCAAGGATAGCATTCCTTGCTTATCTCTGATGTAGCACTGTTCTGAGCATTGATCAGCTGAGATATGGTAGAAGTGCTTCCAACCCCTCCAATTTTCTCGATACACTCACATTTTTCAAGAGTAGCTTTGGAGAAAGTTTGCTTCTTTGTGCCCACTTTAGCTTGTCCCAGAGGAACCTTGAAGTGCTTAAAGACCTTGGTGAGAAGGAACCCATACGGCAACCCATGATTACTATATTTAAAGCCTGCCACTTTGTTCATGTGCTCTATCATAATCCCAAGCAGATTGATGGTAGTGAATTTGTCTAGTGCCTCCATGCGGAACAGGTCTGCACGAGAGGTGATAGATCTTCTCTCAGCTCGAGGCAGCAGTACCTTTCTCACCATCTCAAACAGTAGTTGGTATACAGGAAGGAGGGCCTTCTTCTGAACCTATTCCCCCTGCTGAACTGCTTTGTCCTTTAATATGGCATTTCTAAAATTTTGAGAACAGGATCCATAAACACTAGACAGCCCTTCAACTTACACACCAAGAATGGACCCCAACAAGGCAGATTCCATCACCATATCAACTTCATTCACCAACACACAGATGTGATCATCTTCAACTTTAAAAAGGTCAGCATAGAAACTTTGAACTTTCTCTTCATACACCATTGGAGCATCATTTGTGAACAAATGTGTCCACTGTTGGAACTCACAGATCTCAACCAGTTGTCTCATACCAGCCTCCTCCAAGATATCAGGGGCAAATGTGCGGCCCCATAGCACCTTTTGACTTCTTAACCTCTCTTTCCCAGCACTTCTTGGATCACCCACTCTGGCCCTCTTTGAGGAACCAGGTTCCTCCTCCGTATCAGCTTTTCTCTTAGCAGACATGCAAATATTCTTTCCTTTTTCATCAAACTTTATAGACTTTTCACCACATTCTTCCATTACCCTGGCAGCAGACTCTTCTACCAACTTATCACTAGATTCTTTCACCATATTTTCAATAACAACAACATCATCAGACTTGTTCAGACTTTCAGCAGACACAGAAGATCCCCTTTTAGGGTTGGGGAGACCATGCTTCTGTGAGCGCTTTCTAGTCAAAGAACCGGGTTCCTCTTCTACTTCATCATCCACATTCACAACTAGCATTGTCTTCTCGCTCACAAATTTTTCATCTTTCACTAATTTTCTTCTCGTTGACTTAGCTTGGTTGTTCTTAAGTGCAGACTCAAGAGCCTCCTTCCTTTGCAACCTTGTAGTGGGTCGCTTAGGAGTAGACTCTTGAGCAACCATTGGTCTATGCCTAGTCAAGCTAGCAATCGGCATATCATCAGAATCCTCTTCACTAACACCTTTTTTTTCTCTGGACACAGATCTTTCCTCAGGCATCACCACACACAAAGGCTCAGCATCAATGTGAGGAGAGGGAGCAGGGTCAATATTGACCTGGGGCTCTTGAGAGGACCCTTGAGTTAGATCCTCCTGGGAGGAATCAGGTCCCTCATTTGGTACCCTAGTAGTATTGTCCTGTGCCGATTGTTCAGCAGGCACAAGCTCTTTACCCTCTTTCACAGTCTCAAACTCTTCCCCCTAAGTCCCAAAACCATCATCACCTCCTTCTATAACAACCCCTTCATGAGCTATAGATAATAGGTTCTCTATTGCCTCTTTTTCGTGTATATCCATGGAAAACTCGGGAGTGTTACCTGTGGACATAAGATCGGGAGCAGTCTTTGTTGAGTCAAACTTCTCGGAACTGTCAGTCGGATCTACCTTTGAACCTTTTTTCATAGTCGAGCATGAAATTGTCTGATTTTCTTCTTTGTCAGCAATACTCTGTTCATCCCCTTTTTCCGGTGAAGTAGGAGAAGGGCTCTGGGAAACAAATCTTTTGGGAGTCGAGATTTTGCGACTCCTATGAGAACCAGAACTCGAGTGGGTAGGAGAGGAGACGGAATGTGGGGGTGACTCTGTCCTAGGGTTTTGGTTTACAGTGGTATGGGGTGAGGAGTCTGATACGGGTGTGTCAACATGTGAGGACTCAATAGGGATGTCACTTGGAGTACTCGAGGTTGTTTGATGTTCAGCCATGGTGAGCATAAGAGAGGGAATTTGGCAGTTTGATGAGAGGCAAAAGAATGGGGTTTTGACGTTTGATGGGAGGAGTTGTAACAGTGATAGATGAAGTTATGATGGATGAGGGACCGGTTAAAAAAGGGCGGCAATTTTGGGAGTCGGGTTGATAAATATCGGGTAAGACGTTTGGGTTCACAAGATGCAGGGAAAATAAACTAACGCACTGATGACGTGACACTTATTTTAGCCGTTCAAAATTGTGCATGAGAGAACAGAGAAACTACTAACCTGTGTCAGGAGAACCAGGTTCCCTGACTAATCTTGCATCTGTAAGCTTTGCCCTTTTTACCAGCGCATACTGCATCAACTGCCTATTTTCTCTATAATCATCATGTGTGTCTACCTGTAACGGTATAGAGATGAGTTAGACATTGCCAGAAAATACTTTTTAGCTAATTTTACCTGAACGTGTCTTTCATAGCCAATCATCGAGGTACTAGGTTCTCGACTAGGCTTTATCAATCCCAGTGCCAGACGATTTCTTTTAAAATGTTCTCTACTCAAAGCCTTGGTAAATATGTCTGTAATCTGATCTTCTGTGCTGCAGAATTTCATGCAAATGAGCCCCTTTTCAACATTGTATCTGAGGAAGTGATGGCGCACGTCAATGTGCTTGGTTCTCTTACGTTGGACTGGATTTTTGTCCATATTTAGTGCACTTGTATTGTCGCATAGGAACGACACACAATCTGAGAATACTCCAAAGTTTTCCAGCTGCTGCTTGATCCACAGCGACTGAGCACAGCAAGAAGCAGCTGTTACAAATTTCGCTTCTACAATTGAGAGTGCCACTGAGTTTTGCTTCCTTGTACCTCACGAGATTAGGCAAGAACCCAGGAAATGTGCCATTCCATACGTGCTTTTCCAGTCCACCAAATATCCTGCATAATCAGCGTCAGCATACCCAATAAGATCAAAGTTGTCTCCTGAGGGATAGTAGAGAACCAGGTCCTGCGTTCCTTTGAGATGTATCAATATTCTCTTGGCAGCCTTCAGATGAGATTCCTTTTGATTGGATTGAAACATTGCACAAAGGCCCATGCTGAACACAATGTATGGTCTGCTTGCAGTGAGATACAAGAGTGACCCTATGATCCCTCTATACACGGTCTGATTTACAGGGGAACCGGGTTCATCCATTTCTAGATGGGTAGCTGTAGCAATAGGGGTGTCGATGACTTTTGATGCTTCCATGTCAAACCTTTTCAGCAATTCCTTGATGTACTTTTGTTGACTTATCAATGTTTCCTTTTGAGATTGCTTCACTTGGAGTCCTAGAAAGAAATTTAATTCGCCCATCATTCTAATCTCAAACTCATTCCCCATGAGTTTTGCAAATTTTTCACAAAGAGAGTCAGTTGTGGCTCCAAAGATGATATCATCAACATATACCTGAACAATGAGCAGGTTCCTCCCTCGTTTTTTCAGAAAAAGAGTGTTGTCAATTTTTCCTCTTGTAAATCTATTTTCTAAAAGAAATTTTGACAACCTTTCATACCAAGCCCGGAGAGCCTGCTTTAGCCCGTACAATGCCTTGTCCAGTTTGAACACATGCTTAGGATGCTCGTGACTCTCAAAACCAGGAGACTGCTTGACATAGACTTCTTCTTTCAGATAGCCATTTAGAAATGCACTTTTGACATCCATTTGGAACGGTGTGAACTCCATATGAGATGCAAAGGCAATAAAAATTCTAATGGCTTCTATTCGAGCAACTGGAGCAAATGTTTCATCATAATTGATCCCTTCTTCCTGATTTTAGCCTTGAACTACAAGCCTTGTCTTGTTTCTTGTTGTATTTCCAAACTCATCAAGTTTGTTCCTGAATACCCATCTGGTTCCTATGATAGTTCGATCTGCAGGTCAAGGAACCAGGTGTCATACCTTGTTTCTTTCCAATTGATGCAGCTTCTCTTGCATGGTTGTGATCCAGTCTGCATCTTTCAACGCTTCTTTGATGTTTTTGGGCTCTATTTGAGAAAGAAAGTCTGAAAAGGCAAGTGAATTTCTGGCTTTTGATCTGGTTTGAACACCTGAGTCAAGAGGGGTGATTATGTTGTCAAGAGGATATGAGCTTTTGTGCTTCCAGTTTGGTACCTGAATCTCATTTGTAGAGGACCTAGGTATATCTGACTGAGGTTCTTGTCCGCTTCTTACTTCAGCAAGTGGAGTACCTTGGACTGCACCAGCAACTCTATTTTCAGCTTCAGTTGTTGTGATCGTAGGACCAGGTTCCTCTCCAATGGATTTAGATGTATTTGCATCATCTTTACTGGATTCCTTGACATGACTCATCATGTCTGCCTTTTCATTTACCATGTCAATAACTTCATCTAGAACAGATAAAGGTTCTCCATCTTGGTCAACACATCTGTCCTTCTCACAGGAGAGGTGAGATTCATCAAAGATCACATGTATACTCTCTTCAACAAATTGAGTCCTTTCGTTGTATACTTTGTAAGCTTTGCTTTGGGATGAGTATCCCAGAAAGATTCCTTCATCATTTTTGGCATCGAATTTTCCAAGAGCTTCCTTTCCATTGTTGAGGACAAAACATTTACACCAGAAAGTGCTTAGATGTGTCAGCTTGGGCTTCCTTCCATTCAGTAGTTCATTAGGAGTCTTGTTCAGAAGGGACCTGATCATGCACCTGTTCACCAAGTAGCAAGCAGTATTGACAGCTTCTGCCCAGAAATATTTTGCGATCCCACTGTCAATCAACATTGTCCTTGCCATGTCTTCAAGAGTTCTATTTTTCCTCTCCACAATACCATTTTATTGAGGTGTTCTTGGAGCCGAAAAATTGTGAGTGATACCATTTTTAGTACAAAACTCATCAAACTTGGCATTGTCAAACTCTGTCCCATGGTCAGACCTGATGCAAGCTACATTATTACCCATCTTCACTTGAATCCTTTTGACGAAAGCAACAACCACTTCAAAGGTTTCATCCTTAGTTATGAGAAACAGAGTCCAGGTGAATCTGGAGTAATCGTCAACTATAACAAAGATATATTTCTTTCCTCCCCTGCTTGCCACCCTCATGGGTCCACATAGATCCATGTGAAGAAGATATTGAGGTACTGACTTCCTTTTTGGGCTTGAATGAGGATCTGACTTGCTTGCCTTTTACACATGCATCATACACTTTGTGTCCTTGAAACTTGACTTGGGCAGACCACGAACCAGGTACTTCCTGACCAGTTTGTTCAGCAACGTAAAGCTTGCATGACCCGGCCTCCTATGCCATAATTCAGCATCATCATCAACAACACTTAGATAGTTGAGATCACCATTCTACAGAGACTCAAAATCAGCAACATAGATATTTTTGTATACTTTTGCTACTAGCACCACCTCACCAGTCACTATGTTTGTGACTGTACATATTTTTGACACAAATTCCACCTCGTTTCCCTTGTCACAGATCTGGGAAACACTTAGCAAGCTGTACTTTAACCCGTTCACGTAGTACACGTTTTCGATTGAATGTGAGGGAGACTTCCCAATCCTTGTAGGGCTTTAAGTGAAAGAAAATCATTTATACTTCTAGTCATGTGCTTTGAGCAGCCACTATCCATGTACCATTGTAGGCTGCTTCCTTTTGATGTTCCCTGCACAAGAAAATTAGGAGTTAGACTTAGGAGGAAAGGGGTGAATGAGGTATCTTCTGGTCCAAGCAGGCATCATGCGTTTTTTATATAAGGGACCATGTTCTCTACCAGTAGTTACTTTTTCAGTGAAAACTTTGTTTTTCTGTTGTGACTGAAATCTGGCCTTACAGTTTTCTTTAAAGTGCCCGGTGTTGCCACAGTGATTGCAAAGCCAATTATCAGGTACAGTAACATACTTGCTATGAGGGTTGTAGGGAATATTTTCCCTTTGGAACCCAATCTCCTGCATCTTTCCCCCATTGTTGGTGTACATGGCAGTGATAACATCAGAGGACCAGGCCCACTTGAGTGATTTTTCAAGATCACTCTTCACTCTTCCTAGTTCTTCATGAAGTTGTTTGTTTTTCTCAAGCGCAACACATAGACTAGACTTCACTGAATTTAACTCACTTTCAAGCTTAATGTGTGTCTCGCTTGCAACTTCTTTTCCCTTTTGAGAATTTTCAGGCCTACTCTCTATTTTAGGTTCTCCAATTGTTTCCTTCAAGTCCAATACCACCACTAATAGGTCATCTCTCTCATGCTCAATGTTGGCAACTCTCTCAGCTAAGACTTCTTTTTCCTTTCTTACACACTCAAAGGTCTCTTTTAGGTCTACCACAACGACTATTAGATCATCTCTTTCATGTTATATATTTGCAATTTTTTCATCTAAGGCATCCTTCTCTTTCTTCTGGTTCTCAATTGTTTCCTTTAAATCAACAACAACAATTACTAAGTCATCTCTGGTTTGTTCTGGTTCTCCTAACTCCACAATTAAAGCATCTTTATCATTTATAAGACTGTGATAAGCATTAATTAACACATTTGCCAAAGACATGAGTTTTTTAGGAGAATAAGATTTCAAATTTCTCTGAACATCCAAAAAATTTACCTCATCATCGTCGTCATCTTCATCATCATCATCAGACTGAGCCATCAAGGTAAAGATTGAGTCATACTCAGTTGCTTCACTTTCTACTTCCATCATTGAACTATCACCATGATCATTTTCTTCTTCAGATTCGCTGGAGGAGTCTCCACATGCAGCAAGAGCTTGCTTTACAACATTGTCAACGGCATTCGTTATCTTGTAGCGTTTATCAGGAACCGGGTTCCTCTTGGCTGCTTTGTCAAATTTGTTTTTGTACTGATCTTGCTTTAAGAGAGGGCACTCTTTGATGAAGTGTCCTGGCTTGCCATATTTATGGCAGAGGTCATGATTTTTTGGCTTGCTAGAGTTTCCCTTTTTTGGAATGCCTCCATTCCTGCGAACCATCTTCTGGAATCTTCTTGTCAAGTAAGACATATCACCATCCTCACCACTCGAATCATTGATGTTTGTCTTGAGGACCAGGTTCTTCTCCCTTTTGGGTTCTCTTCTTTCACTGTCCTTATTCTTCTTCATTTCATATGTTTTCAGATTGGTTCATATATGGTCAATGTCTGCAAGTCCTTCGCCTCTGTAATGGCGTTCACTTTACTTACCCAAGAACTGGGCAGAACACTAAGGATTTTCCTGACAAGCTTGTTTCTTGGAATAGTTTCACCAAGAAAGTGAAGCTCATTAATGATGGAGGTGAAGCGAGTGTGCATATCTTGGATGGATTCATCATCATTCATCCTGAAGAGCTCGTATTCAGTTGTGAGCATGTCGATCTTGGATTGTTTAATCTGTGTCGTTTCTTCGTGAGCTATCTGAAGAGCCTCCCAGATTTCTTTTACTGATTGGCATATCGATATCCTATTATATTCATCAGGACCAATGGAACAAAGAAGAATTTTCTTTGCACGAAAGTTCTTTTCTATGGACTTTCGATCAACGTCATTTAATTCCTTCCCCATCTTGGGAATGGCTACAGTTGGGTCGCCAAGATTCTTGGTAGGAACAAAGGGTCCGTCGCATATAACATCCCATAGCTCAGAATCTTCAGCCATGATGAAGTCGTGCATCCTAGTTTTCCACCATCCGTAATACTGCCCATTGAACCTATGTGGTCTGTAAGTAGACTAGCCTTCTTCGAAGTTTGGAAGAGAAGACATGAGGATCATTTCTAGGTATTAATCTGATAGAAAGTACCTGCTTTGATACCAATTGATAGAATATAAGGATCCACCAAACTCAATAGAGAACCGGGTTCTCTATCAGTTCCATTAGAACACACGCACACTGCAGTAAGTAGATGACAAGAGGAATTTTACGTGGAAAATTCCCAGCTCAGCGGGATTAAAAACCATGACCTACCCTTGTAGGATTTCAACTTCACTACTGAGCAACTTTTAGATTACAACCTATGCAACCTAGGAATTAACCTCTTAATCCCTCACTAACTTGTAATACTCTATTACAAGCCACTTTGTAATAACTCTATTATAAAGACTTTACAACTCGACTAAGCCAAGACTCAATCACAAAGGTTTAAAGTTTACAAAGAGTTTCCTATAGAATACTTCTGAACAAGCTAAGTAGGAAATATAATTTTAGAACTATTACAAAGTTACAACTTAACTAAGGACATACAATGACTTGTTGTGGGGAACTGGTCTATAGTAGTGTTGTTCTTTGTTCTTGATGCACTTGAAAATTGATTGCTTGATGATCAATGACCATGTGAGA
Organism: Nicotiana tabacum; assembly: GCF_000715075.1. Lineage (NCBI taxonomy): Eukaryota > Viridiplantae > Streptophyta > Magnoliopsida > Solanales > Solanaceae > Nicotiana > Nicotiana tabacum. Next base: position 139,546,848 of record NC_134102.1, read on the forward strand.
GCTTCAATGATTTCTCTAAGTGAACAAGTGATTTGTTTTACCTTCCTTGATGTTAATAATGCATTTGTGACATCATTAGGATGATGTAAGCAAGGTAAGTAAAAGACACTCCCCATAAAGTTGAGTGCTGCACTACTTCTGCACTGTAGCTTGTGTAGGCAACAACTTTACAGCTGGGGCAGTTGACTTGTACTGTTTCCTCGAGAAACGATAGGTATCTATTCCCTCTGTTGTTCCTATGACTCTAAGAGTTGAAGCATATTCCAAGCTGGAACCTTTCGATCTTAAGGCCTTGAGGATATGTAACTGGTTCCTTATTATGTTCTTGACAGTAAGTTTGTTAGATCATCAAAACATAAAGTAAGGTAGTTGTAACCTATCAACCGGGGACTGCGCGGACAGCCTCGTAGAAATAAGTTGTACAAATTAGCCACGAGTAATGGAAAAATGTTTTTCGCATAGCAAATGCTTATGTACCTTTTGAAAATAGAAGGAATAAAGTGAAATGAAATCATTTTGTTTTTATCCTATTTCTTGTCTGAACGATGAATTAACTTTGTCATTTGAAAGTTAAACAAATACTTCAAATACTAGTGTCGTAATGAACAGGAGACATCATCTTCAAGAGCATCGTAAATAGAAGAAAGCCCTCTCTTATAAAAACCCTCACAATAAAGGTTTGGTTTCGGAAGAATTTATGCCTGAAATCAAAATGCTTTCGGGAAAAATATACCCAAGGCTTTACATAATAAGACGCAAACAGAAAAACTTGCGCAAAATTCTCAAGCAAAAGGAAGAAAATGCAAAGGTTAAAGACTTGCATGAGTATTCAAACGAAAGAAAGACTCAAACAAAAACTTAAGCAAAAAGATGTTTCTATTTACAATAACATGCCAAAATGGCACAGACACAAGAATTGGAAAAAGAAAAAGAAAAGATAAACTGCAGTATCTCCGGAACCCGGAGGAAGAGAAGTGTCCGCGTCCCATGGAACAGTAGATGGATCCACCGATGGCTCAACATTTTGATCTTTACAAGTTTGGCCTTCAGCATTTTCATCCTCCCATGCTTCTTCACTTCCCAAAAACTCGGAACTGGAACCAGAAGGACCAGAAGCATCAGGCCTCGCTGGAAGACCACTTTTAGCAGCTAAATCAAGCTCACGGGCCTTAGCAATTTCGGCATCAAAATCAATGATACCAGCATTGGCCTCTTCCAAGGTTTTCCTTATCATGCTATACATAGTAAGTTTTCTCTACAACGAGGGAATCCGCTCGGTGCTTGAGTTCTTCTTTGAGTTGGGTGACCTTGGAAAAAAGGTTTTCCCGGACGCATCTAACGGACTTGAGGCTAACATCGAGCTCGCGGATAGTAGAGCTGAAAATCTTATTATACTCAATGGTCCTATTGTGCTTCTCCTCCAGTTTGGCATATTTCACCTCTGCAACAGCAAGTTCTTCAGCCTTGAAATTCAAGGAAGCCTCTAAGTTGTTCAATCTTTCAGCAGAGGCAGTCTCATGATCGGATGCATCAAGAATGGCATTATGGACTTCATCCCATTTGGCCTTAGCCCCCCAAATGGGCAATCTCTTGGCTAAGGGTCTCCACTTCCTGCTCACTTTGCTGCAAATAAGTTTCCAATACAACAACCTCGGAAGCCTTAGTTTTCTATTCTAAGAGGCGAATAATGGCTCGGTCCCGTTCAACCAAAAGTTGATCCCGCTCGGAGGTAAGTTTCTCTTTTTCCCTAATCAACATTCGAAGGCCCTCGAAAGTAAGAAAGTTAGCCTACAAAATGAGAAAAACAAACTCAGGATGTGTTTATACAAAAATAGTAGAAACAACAAAAGAAGTAAAGAATATACCGATGTGTCGTTGTGCATGGCGTTGTTCGACAAGCACTCTCCTGAGAGAGCCCGAATCTTTTCCCAATTATTCTGTGAAGCCAAAGGCTTCAGGTAATTAGCAAGCTCCACCGGTCGAGATAGCAAGTTTCATCCAGTGGAGACCGAAAGAGTAACATTCCTCACCCCTTGCGGATCTCCAGAAGGGAGAGCATAAATTTGCCCCAAATTTCTATGAACTGGGGACTGGGGAAGACGAACACTTCCTTCATGATCAAGTATGACCGGTGGAGGTGATGTGGCAGCTGCTGGTGGAAGAATAGATGCGGATGAAGCAGTTGATGGTGTAGGCGAAGGTGGAGATGAAGCTGATGGGTTTGAAGAGTGAGAAGCAGTTATATCAAATGTAGTGCTGGTTATTGGATGCTCGCCAACCAAAGATGGCAGGGACCCGGTACTCAGCTCCGCAGCACCGGACAGAACAATTGGGGCCTGAAGACGGAAATTGACATTATCTACCAAATCAAACTCTTCCCCAAGGGCCGAAACATCATCCTCGATCGGTGTAACAATCTCAACGGGTCAAGCATCCAGTTGAGATGATGAGGATCGTCATCTTCTATGCAGAGAAGCTCCCTCATCACTAGATTCTTCATCATCATCGATCATCATGGTGTCTACGACCGGCCCGAAAGGAGGGCCAGTCATCATCACTACTGGAGATGACTCGGGGGCAGCAGTCTTCACCCTCTTATTCTTTTCCCCGGCCACGGAGAAGCGTATTCTTTTTGATTGTTTGTCTTCCGGCCGGGGACTCCGTAATAATGCACTTATACCTGAAGCAGGCACAGAGATACCTGTTCGAGTAAGCGCCTCCTGAAGTAGCCTCGCCACATCAGCAGGATCAACCAAGATATCCTGCTCAGGGATAACAGCAAAGCTCACGGGTAGACCTGATTTCATAAACAAGGTAGAAGAAATCAATCAAGTTCTTCACATGAAAAATTGAAACACGGTGAGTTTGAATTACCATGATTTTTGGCCTTCCACCCGTATTTAGGGGCCATTTTTTTCCACAAGAGAGTTTCAGGCATCGTAACATCCAGGATCTTCTGGACCCACTGGTACAAACCTTCAATCGCCGGTGGGATCCATCGAGTTGCTGAAACAGACGAAGGATGGAGGATCAATATTGGTATAGAACAATATTTAATATTAAAAAAATTAAACAAAGAGCTTATGATTATCGTTGGTGGCAAATGCAACGAACCGTTCCATCCATCCACTGTCGTTGTCGTCATCCATGCTAGATAACAGAGCATGGTGGCCATGCTTGCAGAGGTTTATCATTGCCCCACGGAAGATCTTGGGAGAATAGAGATTCACAATATGAGATAAGGTTAGCTCTTCTCCCGTCTCCTAGCACAAACGCTGAAGGCAAGCAACCGTCCTCCACACAAAAGGACTTACTTGTGCCAAACACACCTGATAGCGGAGGCAAAACTTCGCAATAATGGAGTCAAGCTCTCCACTCAAAGAGAACACATCCAAAGTAAAATGATACATATAAAAATATGTAAATACCTCCTTGGGTAGGGTCACTCACTCCGATAGATCAGTAGCAACAATATCCAAATCGTGACAACGACAGTCTTTCTTCACAACATGAATGTTAGAAGGACGGATGGAAGAAGGATACCAACTGACGGCCCATGTACGAGAGTTAGTAGTATAAAATTTCTCTTCGAAATCTTTTATAGTAACAAGACTTCTAGGGATGATGGAGCCCGCTGTTGGAGGAGCAGAATCCTCGGCCTTGTTCTTGTTCTTTGAAAAATTGGTACATTTTGACAAAGAAGCCATTGTATGGAAGAAAGAAAAGGTTTTTTCTTAAAGAGAGTTGGAGAAACAATGAAGAGCAGGATGCAAGTTGAATAAGAGAAGCTTGTAAAATTATGAAGTATAGAGGAGAAGGTTGATGCGTATAAGTAAAAGTTTTGGTGGCTAAATACATGGCCATGATTTCCTCAAGAATCGGCAAAGGTTGTGCTGAATCATGGGATGACGCGTATTCGGGGCATTAAATGCGGAGAGATGTGCGTTTAATAAACTATCAGAAGCCTTCAGAGGGAGTTATAGTAATTCCTGCCAAAAGAGTGTTTCTACCAACTTTTCGATAACACAAATTTGTGTCATCGAAAAGCAGGGTGACTATCTGTATAGGGTAAAATATGCTATGACACGTGGCCACCCAAAAGAGGGACAAATTGAACCCAAGATGGGGGGATGGCCAAGACCGAAGACAACTGTTCCGTTTGTCATCGAAAAGAATAACGCTCGTAAAGATGTGATGATGTCACACCCCGACCTCGGGGAGCGCGACCGACGCTCAACCGAGATACTTCGGTCAAGCAAGCCTTTACAATACCTTCTACCTAACTCACCTATGAATAAAGGGAAAGAATACATTTCATTAATTAGATAGAAAGAGGTCATGGAAAAATAGTAGTTCATTTCCATTAGTTACGAGATTCACAAGTCTCCAAAATAGTACATTGTACAATCATAGTTAAAGTGAAACAGATAATACAATTACAACATTTTAGTTTAACCTTCCCAAAAATAGATGCAAACCACACTATGTCTACAAAGCCTCTAAGAGGAACAAAGGAGTGTTATGACAGTGCCGGCAATAAGGTCCCGACTATACCTCAAAACGCTAGGTACAAATGATGAAAGATACAGGACCCCGAAATGAAGTAGGGCTCACCAAATAAGCTGAGGAGAGGGTGCGTTGCTATCATTGATCAGTACCATATGCAATGGAACCACATGTATCCATTAAAGATGCAGCGCCCCCGATAAAATGGACGTTAGTACATATGGAATAGTACTAGTATGTAAAACTAAACACCCTTTCAATAGAACGAGCAACAGTAAACGGAGATTAAAACATGAAATCAATAAGAGACTCCATCAGTATCAAGGTGTCAAGTTAGGGGATAGATAAATTTCAAGTAAGTTTCAGTAATTTAAGTTGGGAGATCTTTAGCATCGATACACCATCGTGTTTTAGCACGGAGTTCGATCTCAGCCCGACCTCTAAGTCGTCTCACCCCGATACGTACACTCACAATAACACCACGTGCGCGGCATGGCATCCGATCTCAGCCCGATCGGCTAAGCCTTCTCAGCACAATGCCGTGTGGGTCGACATCATATCACATCTTGCTAACAATAATCTCATCCCATTTAAGGAGAAACATCTCAACACACCAATCTCATACCATATAAGGAGAAATAGTCTCATCACATTAACGCGTGGATTTACCCCTCAATCACTCCTACACCGGCACGTGTAGTTTCGGGGTTAGGTTATTCCGACCTACCTGTTGTTGATACCCAATTTTCCCCTCATATTTTTCAAATATATATATATTTATACTTTCAAAATAGTGCATATGCATCATCATTTGATTTACAAGTATACACAAGTATTTTCCATAATTTTTAAAGGTTTTAAATCAATTTATACCCATTAATTACCTTACAAAATTTTTTTATGATGATTTTATCATCTAAACTCATCATTTACACCCATTTTAGGTTTTAAATATGTTTAGTACATTTGTTATAATTACATTTGCATTTTAAAGGCTAAAATTGCATATTTTGCAATAATAGTCCATATGTACATATAATTACATTATTTATACAAAAAATAGCTTTTTATATTTTTATAATACTAAATAATTGTTTTAATCATTTTCATACACAAATGATAATTTTGATATTTATTAATTACTTTTATAAATTATTTATTTATTAAACATTGTGTATTTAAAATCTAGCCCTAAATTCCTTTTAATTTCGGACCTAACTACCCAATCCCAGCCCAATAACCCTTGAGCGCAAACCAATTAACCCAACCCCTTACCCGGTCGAAACCCATTTTACTAACCCGACCCAGAACCCCCGACTAATCGTGGCCGTTGATCTCTGAGATCAACGGCCCATATTACACCCGCCCTTTTAAATTATACCCGAACCCCCTAAACCCTAAACCATCCGTCCCTTAACCCCGCCGCCCTCGAACTCTCTCAAACTCCCCTTCTCTCTCTGTCAAACCCTAGCCATCTCCCCCTAGTTTTCTCTCCTAATCCCATCGATCATGGGATTCCATGGCCGTTTCTTGCCATATTCGACTCCCCTTGGTACTGGAACCTTCTATATACCTCTTGCCTAAACATGGCAAGCGGATTTCATAGATTTCAAACCAAAGTTGGTTCATTTCCTTGACCTTTTCCGTCTATGTACGTTCTTGTTCATTTATGGTATGAATCTTTGTGCATTTCCGTGATTCCTACTCACCCTAAAATTAAGGTTTCAGATTGTTTTAAATGGAACCAAATCTGGTTCGATTCTTTGATTTTAAAAGGTATTTCTGTCTATGTTCATCTTATTCTATGCAACATGTGATTTTCACCTTTTATTTATTATAGGTTTCTGCCGATTTTACACTTTCCCTAAAATTAGGGTTTGAGATTTTTCTCTTTTCCTTACTGATTTGATTGCATGCGATGATTCTTTCCTTTCTCGTGTTTGATTGATGATTTTCCTTGTTTGGATGTTAATTTCTACTACTATATAAACCTCTCCTCATTCCCCTTTTGGGGACAGACTTGATCATGAATGTTTACTAAAAACTGAAGTTATCGCTCTTTGTTCTCTAAACACTCTTGTTCTATATTCTGGTTCTTGGCCGGCGGAAAGCCAAGGCCAGAAATTCTGGGTTCTTTCTACTATGGACTTTGTTCTTTCTTGTTTTTCGTTTAACTGGTGTGTTGCTGAACTTTCGTCACTTCATTCCTATTTACATGTCATTAGCATGTGTTTTCACTTCTTAAGGTTATTGTTCAATATGTTTCTGGTCTATTCTCGTATGCAATCCTGACTGTCTTACTTCTATTCTAGGCCTTTCTAATCTAAAATGCCATTACACTTGTAGTTTGAGACATGTTTAGACCTGCTTTAAGTTGATTAATTTCTTTTTAAGTCTGCCTAGCCTATGTGTTACTGATATTTAGAACCTTTGCACTTTAGCCATCTCTTTAGTGTTTAAATTTGCTATTAACCCTGTTACTTGAACATGCTTTCATATTTCCTTTTATGGATTAGATGACTAAGCATGAAGGTATTCACTAAGTGTTTAGTATAAGTCTGTTTCTGAACTTGTTGTGATGACATGTAGCATGTTTGATCCTGTATGCTTGTACCATGTCTTGACTTCCTAATAGTGGCCTTAATTTGTTCTCATTCTGTTAAGTTCTGTTGCCAATTGATGTGATCCCTTCTTGGGACACTAGCATCTACACTTAACATAATTTGAACCCCTTTTTTTTTTTACTAAATATGAGTCTGTGTACATCAATCTTGCAAACCTGTCTTGTTCGTATATGCATTATGTGTTGAACTTGTTTTCTGAAACTTTGTTAAGTCTGTTCTCAAAACCTAAGCATGTTCTACTACCTGTTCTATGTGCTCAATTTGAATCTGCTTGCATCCTTCATTGTTGTCCCTTAACCTTAGTCTATTCCCTTATTGCCTGGTCTCTTTTGAGTTCTTATTCTTAGCCGGCTGAAAGCCAAGGCTACTTAGGTTCTATCATTTGACCTCCCTAGTGTGAGCACTGCTCGGGGTCCAATCGAGACCCTTGTGAACTCTGACACACTAGGATTTGGTCCGTAGGCTTTCTCTGAATTTCCCCTATCAACCTCCCTAGTGTGAGCACTGCCCTGGGTTCTTGAAACCCTTGGGAACTATGACACACTAGGGCCATGGTTCTAATGCTCAACTCTGCCCTGTGCCCAGTGGGTGAATCTGTCACGCCCCAAAACCGAGGGGCGCGACCGGCGCTCAACCGAGTAAACCCGATCGAGCAAGCCTGTTAGATTCCTTCTACCCAAACTCATTCATGAATTAAGAGAATATATGTTTTCCTTAATTAAACAATAAAGTGGTCATGTATGCAATTACCAATTTCTTACCATAAGTTTTACAATTTTTAAAGTCTCAAATTGACAAGTAATACAACCACAACATAGCATAGTTTTTTCTTTCCCAGCACCAATATACAATCCACACTATGTCTACGGAGCCTCTATGGATAAAGAAGAGTACAATTATAATGCCGGCAATAAGGCCCCGGCTATGCCTTAACCATAATACATAAAGAACAAAAGATACATGACCCCGGGATGAAGTGGGGCTCACTAAGTCAGCTGGGAATAAGGTGTACTGCTATCACTGATCAATGTCTCCTGCTGTGGAACCACCTGCATCCATTTAAAGATGCAGCTCCCCCGGCAAAAGGGACGTTAGTACCGTCGAATAGTACTAGTATGAAAACTAAACACCAATTTAAGAATTTAGAAATACAAGATAATTATGATGAACCAGTGCGGCAATAGAATAATATAGATAACTGTCTCAACCATAGCAAGCTTATTAAAAGCTATCAACAACATTTATAGGATTTAAGATGAGATACTATGTAACCATCTTCACACAAAGCAGCCCCGCCGCCTAACCTGATGTATGCAGGTGGAGGTGTACGTACAATACCACAACTATAATCAAGCGGCCATGCCGCCTCACCTCAATGTATGCAGGTGGATGTATAACCACAGTACCAAAAACCTACACGAAGCGGCTATGCCGCCTCCCCCCAATGTATGCGGATGGAAATGTATCAACGATACCAATACCAACACAAAGCGATTATGCCGCCTCACCCCAATGTATGCGGGTGGTGGTGCCACAACAATAACAAAACCATACACAAAGCGGTCGTACCGCCTCACCCCAATATAAGCAGGTGAAGGTGCAGTCCCATAATATCATAATCCATACACAAAGCGGTCATGCCGCCTCACCCCAATATATATGCGGGTGGAGGTGTATCACAATCACAATCTCTATACCATAATCCCCACACAAAGCGGTCATGCCGCCTCACCCCAATGTATGCGGGTGGAGGTATTTCACAATCTCAATATCTATCCAACTTGGCATAATAACTTTCACATAAATCACGACTAGAAATTATAATATGTGGATACGTAATCCATAGTTTGGGACACATCCTCAATTTATAATGCAATATGATAAGAGCATTTGAAATACGAATTGAACATATATCTTCATCACAAAATTTATCAGAAAACTCAATTTACAATCAACATCTCGGAACTTACAAGGATAATGAGAATTCTAATTCTTAAAGAAGAGTTTAGCCAACATACCTCACTTGAGCTTCCTTACACTCTAAATGTTCTGGAATTCTTAGCAACTTCAATCTATTGTAGAAATATAACAAATTGAATCAAAATTAGGAAGATGATTATGGTTCTAGCTCATTTGAGCATTTTATCAAACACTAGGTGTGCATTAAGGTTTCAATGCCCTTTTTATGGAGGATTCCATCATCCCACAACCCAATCTTTACCATTTTTAGCTCAACAATCTTCCTACATCCTTTGATAACACATGCATGTAAAATAACCAATCCTCTTGCCCTGAAATTATTTTGCTTATTATTCGTTTCTACACAAAATTCGAAATTGAGGGTTAGGATATAGAATCTTACCTCTAGGATGAAGACCTAGTGAGTTTACCTTCTTAATCTTCCAAAACTTGGGCAAGAATTGAAGGAAAAATATTGGAGAACACCTTCTCACTCTAGGGCACCTTCTCACTCTAGGGCACCCTCTCTCACTCTAAAATGTCAGATAATAGCTCAAAAATTACCCAAAGAGTATATTTAACGAAATAGGGTCGGGTTTTAAAAACCCAAAAATGGTGCTCCGGAACAAGGTATGCGATCGCATAAACGATATGCGGACCGCATATCGGTCGCATAGTTGGTTATAAAATAGCCAAAAGAACTGTCTGTGTATGCGGTTATTATGCGGTCCGCATAACAGTTATGCGGCTGCATAGTCGACCGCATAATTACTTTTAATTGGTCCAATTAACTGCCTCAATTTGCGGCCATTATGCGGTCCGCAGAGTGATTATGTGGTCGCATAATGGACCGCATAAATGCACTTTTCCGCCAAATATTTTTCTTTACTTTCCGGTGCATTGTTCAACCCCGAAGAATTTTTACAATCGTCAAACACGTAAGCCTAGTCCGACACCGGGCTTACCACTTAAGTACTGCGAAACTTTTCAGGGTATTACATTCTCCCCCGCTTTGGATCATTCATCCTCGAATGAGGGTAAAAATCCGTCATTAGCATCTTATTCAACTTAGTTTTCTTTATACCACAAACTAGTAGCCCCAAATTTGACTAACTCCCTAAATTTCCAAAGATTTCGCTAGAGTTTCTCTTGTAATTAGGCCTATCCACCGGTCAGAGAGCCCCAGAAACACATCCTAACAGCATATACATAATCCAACAATGTAACATAATACAAAACAACACCAATTGTGGCCTCACAAGCAATTATATTACCAGAACGGAATACCCTCAACACCAAATGTACTAATCATACATATTTCATAGGAATATCCCTTAGCATTTTCATAAGGCACAACTCATAATTACATGGTTATTCAAATAAATAAGGATACTTTTTCTTCATGTCTTCTTCGGCCTCCCAAGTAGCCTCTTCAACATGTTGGTTTCGCCATAGCACTTTCACGGATGCAATTTCTTTGCTTCTCAACTTTCGGACATGCCGATCAATAATAGAAACTGGAATCTCTTCATAAGTCAATTCTTCATTTACCTCAATAGTCTCAACCGGAATAATGGATGTCGGGTCTCCAACTACTTTCTTTAACATAGACACATGAAACACCGGGCGCACTAATGACATCTCAGGTGGTAGCTCAAGCTTTTATGCTACCTCACCGATCCTCTGAATGGTTTTATACAGTCCGACATACCTCGGACTCAATTTCCCTTTCTTACCAAATCGCATTACACCCTTCATGGGGAAAATTTTCAAGAATATCCAATCATCTTCTTTGAACTCCAAATTTCTACGACGAACATCCGAATAGGATTTCTGACGACTCTGACCAGTTTTCAACCTCTCCTTAATGATTTTAACTTTTTCCATAGCCTGATGCACAAGGTCTGGCCCTATCAAATCTGCTTCCCCAATTTCAAACCACCCAATGGGAGATCTACATCTCCTGTCATATAAAGCCTCGAACGGTGCCATTTGAATACTAGCATGATAACTATTATTATATGCAAATTCTATGAGTGGTAAATGATCATCCCAGCTACCTTTGAAGTCTATAACATAAGCGCGCAACATATCCCCAAGTGTCTAAATAGTCCGCTCTGCCTGACCGTCAGTCTGCGGGTGAAAGGCTGTACTAAGATTCACTTGAGTACCCAAACCTTGCTAAAGTTTCTTCCAAAAATTAGTAGTGAATTATGCCCCCTAATCAGAAATGATGGAAACAGGGGTGCCAGGCAACCTGACTATTTCTTTGATATACAGTTGAGCATACTGCTCCGCTGTGTCGGTAGACTTAACCGGCAAAAAGTGTGCTGATTTCGTGAGTCGATCCACAATCACCCAAATTGAGTCAAACTTGCGCGGAGTGCGCGGTAATCCAACCACAAAGTCCATATTAATCATATCCCATTTCCACATTGGAATTTATATGTTCTATGCTAACCCACCGGGCCTTTGGTGTTCGGCCTTCACTTGCTGATAATTTGGACATCTTGCCACAAAATCCGCCACATTCCTATTTATATCATTCCACCAATAGACTTCCTTAAGATCATGATACATTTTCGTTTAACCTGGGTGCACAGAATACCTAGAAGTGTGAGCCTCAGTCATAATTCTTTCCCAGAGACCATCCACATTTGGAACACAGAGTCGCCCTTGGTACCTTAGTGTACCATCATCCATGCCAAGAGAAAAGGCCATGGTCTTATGTTTATGAATCCCCTCTTTCAACTGCACCAACAATGGATCGTTGTATTGCTTCTCTTTGACTTCCACAACAAGCGATGATTCAGCACTATTTTGCACAATTACCGCTCCTTCACTAGAGTCCGCAAGAAGAACTCCCAACCTAGCCAATCGGTGAACTTCTTTGGCCAATGGCCTTTGATATGCCTCCAAGTGTGCTAAGCTACCCATAGATTTTCGGCTAAGAGCATCTGCCACAACATTAGCCTTCCCCAGATGGTATAAAATATCAATGTCATAATCCTTGAGTAATTCGAGCCATCTTCCCTGCTTCAGATTCAATTTCTTCTGTTTGAAAATATATTGAAGGCTCTTATGGTCCGTGAATATATCCACATGGACCCCATATAAATAATGACGCCAAATTTTCAATGCAAATACCACCGCCGCAAGTTCTAAATCATGTGTTGGATAGTTCTTTTCATGATTCTTTAGTTGTCTAGAAGCATAAGCTATTACCTTCCCATGTTGCATTAATACACATCCAAGCCCGATTCTTGAGGCATCACAATATACCACAAATCCATCTATACCCTTTGGTAGAGTCAACACCGGTGCCGTAGTCAATCTTGCTTTCAATTCCTGAAAACTCTTTTCACATGCATCTGACCATTGAAACTTAATTGCCTTCTGCGTCAATTTAGTCAATGGAGAGGCAAGAGTAGAAAACCCCTCCACAAACTTTCTATAATATCCAGCTATGCCTAAGAAACTATGAATCTATGTTGGAGTTGTAGGCCTCGTCCAATTCTTCACAGCCGCAATTTTCTAAGGATCAACCTTAATCCCCTTACTAGAGAAAACATGACCCAAGAATATGACCGTCTCGAGCCAAAATTTACATTTTGAAAACTTTGCATATAATTTGTGATGATGCAGGGTTTGCAGAACTACCCTGAGATGGTCAGCATGATCCTCCTGACTTTGTGAATATACAAGAATATTGTCAATGAACACTATCACAAAGGAGTCGAGGAATGGCTTAAAAACGCGATTCATAAGGTCCATGAAGGCTGCTGGGGCATTTGTTAGCCCAAAAGACATCACCAGAAATTCAAAATGCCCATACCGGGTTCTAAAAGCTATTTTCGGAATATCCCGCTCCATGATCTTCAATTGGTGATACGCGGATCTTAAATCAATCTTGGAGAAGTACCTATCACCTTGCAATTGATCGAACAAGTCATCTATCCTTGGCAGAGGGTACTTATTCTTGATTGTGACCTTATTAAGTTGCCGATATTCAATACACATTCTTATTGACCCATCTTTCTTTCTTACAAAAAGGACCGGTGCATCCCAAGGTGACACACTCGGCCGGATAAAATCCTTTTCTAACAAATCTCTCAATTGTTCCTTTAGCTCCTTCAATTATGCCGGTGCCATTCTGTAGGGTGGAATAGATATAGGATGCGTGTCTGGCATCACATCAATCCCAAAATCAATCTCCCTGTCTGGTGGGATCCAAGGGAGTTCATTCGGAAAGACTCCTGGAAATTCATTCACAACAGGCACAGACTCAAGTGTAGGTGCCTCAACATCGGTGTCCGTAACCCGGACCAAATGGTAAATACATCCCTTGTTTATCATCTTTGTGGCTTTAAGGTAGGAAATAAACCTACTCTTTGGCACTATATCATCACCCTTTCACTCAATAACTGGCTTATTTTGAAATTCGAACCTAACAGTCCTGGTTCGGCAATCAATCTTGGCAAAACAAGAATAAAGCCAATACATCCCCATTATCACATCAAAATCGACCATTCTCAATTATATAAGATCGGCCACGGTGTCTCAGCCACGCAATGTGACAACACAAACCCTATAAACCCGCGCGGCCAAAATAGACTCACTAACCGGAGTAGATACAGAGAACGACTCATAAAGTTGTTCTGGTTCTATCCCAAATTCCATAGCAACATAAGGAGTGACATATGACAAAGTGGAACCAGGATCAATAAGAGCATATACATCATGAGATTAGACAGTCAATATACCTGTGACAACATCTGGAGAAGCCTCTGATTCCCGACGTCTCCGCATAGCATAAAATCTGTTGGGTCCTCTCGAATTTTGTGCACCACCTCTAGCTGTACCATGCCCTGCGGGTGCTGGGGTGCCTCGAGCTGGAGATGTTGTGGATGTAGTAGCTGCAGAATTAGCTAGATGTGCCGCGTCTCTGCCCATATTTTAGCGGGACAAGCGACAATCTCTCTGAATGTGACCCCGCAAACCACACCCATAGCATACTGGTAGGTCCATGAAACAAGACCCAAAGTGCATCCTTCCACACTTAGGGCATGGAAGCCTCCGCTGCTGAAACCTTCTATCGGGCCGACCCTACTGGTGGGGTCCCCTATTACCCTGACTAGGTCCAGATGACTGTGCACCCATCGAAGACTGGGAGAATGATTGGGATGGTCCTGATGATCCTCCCCTGAATGCCGACCTACCACCACTACCACCGGAAGAACCACCAAAGTTGCCCGTGGACCGGGCCTTGCTGCTACTCTGACGCTCCATTCTATTCTTCAATTTGCGGGTCTCTGTGGCGTGAGCAAATGCCACCATCTTACCATAGTTCATATCGGAATTTAAGTCAACTGTAGAGGCCTCATTTATAACCAAGGGGCTAAGTCCCTGTACAAACCGGCGCACTCTAGCCTCCATAGTGGGCAACATGTGAATAGCATACTTGGAGAGGCGCGCAAACTCCATATGGTACTCCCACACATTCATACTACCCTGCTTCAGGCTTTCAAAATCAGCAGCACGAGCTGCCTTAGTTTCGGCAGGCAAGAAATGATCTATAAAGGCATCTGTGAACTCACCCCACCTTTACGGAGGGCTTCCCTTCTCACGGAATTCCTCACGCAACTCAAACCAAGAATAGGCCACTCCTTTCAGGCGGTAAGAGGCCAACTCTACTCCCTCTATCTCTGTAGCATGCATAACCTAGAGAGTTTTGTGTATCTCATCAACGAAGTCCTGGGGGTCCTCCTCGGGATCAGTACCCGTAAACACTGGAGGATCTAACTGAAGAAACTTGTTCACCCTGGAACTAGCGGATTCTCCTGGATGACTGGAAGGAGTAGGACCAACACTCGATCTCTGGGCCTGAGAAGCCACTATCTGTGTCAATATTTGTATGGCTCCCCTAATATCAATATCAGACACACCAGAATCGGAAGCTGGAGCTGGAGATGGAACTGGAATATCAGTTGGAGGAATTGTTGCACCTTCTGTATGTGTAGGGACAGGTGCGGTCTGATCAGTTGTAGTAGAGTCAGGCAGTGTTGTAACTGGAGGAATATTCTCATTCCTCGGGTGCTCACCCGCATCATCAATTATAGGGTCAACTGTCACTCCTGGGGTGACATTGGCTCTTTGGCCAATTCTTGCCTTTTTCTTAGGTGTCATGTACTAAAAATTAGAGCAACGCAGGAGTTAAAGAAGGAACACTCTTACAACCAACTATATCGCACGATCAAGAACATGAAAGAAGGGTATTATTCCTAAATGCCCATGTAGCATCCTAATTATAGATGTGGTCGATAACACACCGATAATAAGGACTCTACTAGACACGGCTCCGAGACATCCTAGGATACTTTAAAACCTTAGGCTCTGATACCAAGTTTGTCACGTCCCAAAACCGAGGGGCGCGACCGGCGCTCAACCGAGTGAACCCGACCGAGCAAGCCTGTTAGATTCCTTCTACCCAAACTCATTCATGAATAAAGAGAATATATGTTTTCCTTAATTAAACAATAAAGTGGTCATGTCTGCAATTACCAATTTCTTACCATAAGTTTCACCATTTTTAAAGTCTCAAATGGACAAGTAATACAACCACAACATAGCATAGTTTGTCTTTCCCAGCACCAATACACAACCCACACTATGTCTACGGAGCCTCTATGGATAAAGAAGAGTACAATTATAATGCCGGCAACAAGGCCCCGGCTATGCCTTAACCATAATACATAAAGAACAAAAGATACATGACCCCGGGATGAAGTGGGGCTCACTAAGTCAGCTGGGAATAAGGTGTACTGCTATCACTGATCAATGTCTCCTGCTGTGGAACCACCTGCATCCATTTAAAGATGCAGCTCCCCCGGCAAAAGGGACGTTAGTACCATCGAATAGTACTAGTATGAAAACTAAACACCAATTTAAGAATTTAGAAGTACAAGATAATTATGATGAACCAGTGCAGCAATAGAATAATAAAGATAATTGTCTCAACCATAGCAAGCTTATTAAAAGCTATTAACAACATTTATAGGATTTAAGATGAGGTCCTCTATAACCATCTTCACACAAAGCGGCCCCGCCGCCTCACCCGATGTATGCAGGTGGAGGTGTACGTACAATACCACAACTCTAATCAAGCGGCCATGCCACCTCACCTCAATGTATGCAGGTGGATGTATAACCACAGTACCAAGAACCTAAACGAAACGGCTATGCCGCCTCACCCCAATGTATGCGGGTGGAAATGCATCAACGATACCAATACCAACACAAAGCGGTTATGCCGCCTCACCCCAATGTATGCGGGTGGTGGCGCCACAACAATAACAAAACCATACACAAAGAGGTCGTACCGCCTCACCCCAATGTAAGCGGGTGAAGGTGCAGTCCCACAATATCATAATCCATATACAAAGCGGTCATGCCGCCTCACCCCAATATATATGCGGGTGGAGGTGTATCACAATCACAATCTCTATACCATAATCCCCACACAAAGCGGTCATGCCGCCTCACCCCAATGTATGCGGGTGGA
Source organism: Nicotiana tabacum (assembly GCF_000715075.1). Lineage (NCBI taxonomy): Eukaryota > Viridiplantae > Streptophyta > Magnoliopsida > Solanales > Solanaceae > Nicotiana > Nicotiana tabacum. Next base: position 139,563,498 of record NC_134102.1, read on the forward strand.
GGTGTTTCACAATCACAATATTTATCCAACTTGGCATAATAACTTTCACATAAATCACGACTAGAAATTATAATATGTGGATACGTAATCCATAGTTTGGGACACATCCTCAATTTATAATGCAATATGATAAGAGCATTTGAAATATGAATTGAACATATATCTTCATCACAAAATTTATCGGAAAACTCAATTTACAATCAACATCTCGGAACTTACAAGGATAATGAGAATTCCAATTCTTAAAGAAGAGTTTAGCCAACATACCTCACTTGAGCTTCCTTACACTCTAAATGTTCCGGAATTCTTAGCAACTTCAATCTATTGTAGAAATATAACAAATTGAATCAAAATTAGGAAGATGATTATGGTTCTAGCTCATTTGAGCATTTTATCAAACACTAGGTGTGCATTAAGGTTTCAATGCCCTTTTTATGGAGGATTCCACCATCCCACAACCCAATCTTTACCATTTTTAGCTCAATAATCTTCCTACATCCTTTGATAACACATGCATGTAAAATAACCAATCCTCTTGCCCAGAAATTATCTTGCTTATTAATCGTTTCTACACAAAATTCGAAATTGAGGGTTAGGATATAGAATCTTACCTCTAGGATGAAGACCTAGTGAGTTTCCCTTCTTAATCTTCCAAAACTTGGGCAAGAATTGAAAGACAAATATTGGAGAATACCTTCTCACTCTAGGACACCCTCTCTCACTCTAAAATGTCAGATAATAACTCAAAAATGACCCAAAGAGTGTATTTAACAAAATAGGGTCGGATTTTAAAAACCCAAAAATGGAGCTCCAGAACAAGGTATGCAATCGCATAACCGATATGCGGACCGCATATCGGTCGTATAGTTGGTTACAAAATAGCCAAAAAACTGTCTATGTATGCGGTCGCATAATGCACCGCATAACAGTTATGCGGTCGCATAGTCGACCGCATAATTACTTCCAATTGGTCCAATTAACTGCCTCACTCTGCAGCCATTATGCGGTCTGCAAAGTAATTTTGCGGTAGCATAATGGACCGCAGAAATGAACTTTTCCACCAAATATTTTTTTTTACTTTCCGGTGTATTGTTCAACCTAAAAAGTCCGAGCCGCGGCTGTTATGAACTATGAGAATGAAGGCCTGGCTTGGTCTAATGTATCTTTGGGCCTGTTGTAGGCTCCCTATAGCTATTCTACTTTGTAATTCATTCTATTCATTCTAGGCATGTAATAATTATTTGTAATAACAATTGGGGTATTAGTAAATTGGGAAAGTGGGTTTATTTTAACATTTGCATGAGAATGGGTAGAAATCCTGCCTATAGGTGTTTACTTTGATCATTCTGCTATTGTGTTAGAAATCCTGCCTATAGATGTTTACTTTGCTCATTATGCTATTGTGTTAGATAACCTGCCTATAGGTGTTTACTTTATTCAAATACATTCTGCTATTGTATGTTAGATAATATGCATATAGCTGTTTATTTTGCTCGAATAAGCTCTTTGGATAACCTGCCTATTCTACTTTTTAGATACCATGCCTATAGGGAATACAATAATCAAAGTTCAATTTTGCATTGCAGAATATTCATTAGGCATCATGATCATAGGGTCATTGATAAATGTGCATTTTTAGAAGTCATGCCCATAGGGTTCTTAATTGATTGATATGCTATTGTCATATTTGCTCATTTAATATATAAGAACTAAAACCAGTTTCAATCATCCAGGGTAGGAATCATGTCTATATGGTAATCACTATCTGTGTTAAGCACTAAAATCAGGCTTTAAAACACTGGCTCGTTGAGCGCCAGTAGAAAGCATGCCTATAGGAACAACTAAATAATTCTGAATATCTCTCGTGTTTATTACTGCCAAATAATGAGTAAATCACCTAGATAGCATGTTTATAGGTTTCAACCACTTATGCTTATAATCAGTAGACAAATGTGCAGTCACTTAGAAATTACTTTGCATAACTGCTCGCATGATTAAAATCCAAAATCATATAGAAATCATGTTTATAGGGCTTAACGACTTAAATTGTTAAAACTGTCAAAACGCCTAATTTGTTTGCGTGCATTTGCTGCCTAAGTGTGGAGGCTAACTCGAGCCCTTATTTGTTTTTACATGAAGGTCCAACTTGTTTTGTATGTCGCTTAGTTTTATCATTTTGGGCAACCTAAGTTAAGTCTAGAATCATCCAAAATAGAGGTCTAAACGCCTCCTGGGCCATAGGCAAGGGAAGGGTAGTACACGCATAGGGTACGACTTAGAACCAAATAGAGCGCTTTAGGTAAATAACTTAAAGATAGTAATCGGGTAGCAGGAGATGATAGTCTGTACCCGCTGAATAATATGAGTAACACCCCGTCTTGAGAGAGTTATGAAGTATTATTTATGTGGCACGGGGTGATCCTTTAGGCTAAAACACTTAGGACCCCCACTCTTATTGAAATAATTCTTTATGTTTCTATTATCTCTTAGACTAATTCACATGATTTAAGTTCGGCCGGGACCCACCGTTGTGGACCTCGAGGAATGCCTATCACCTTCTCCTTAAGGTAATTTGAGCCCTTACCCGATCTTTGGTGATGCAAACTTGTAAACCCGAGTCATTTACAATAGGTGCCCTAACGCACCTTAATCCGTTAGGTAGCGACTCTCTTTTAATAACCCTTCCTCCTCCCTTTTCAAAAGAGTTGTCATGACGTCGAAACCCGATTTTGCAGGAAAGAGGGGCGCGACAGCATGGCGACTCCGCTGGGGATATCCTTAGGCTCTTACCATAATGAACTTGGTCTGTGTGAATTAGTCTCTCTCTATAAGCATGTCTTTATTATTTTATGCTCAAATTCACCGTTTATTTGCTAAATGCACACCCACTTCCCTATTTCCCTTTTACATGAATTTACATGCAACTTTTCGTTTAACCTTTTTCGCTGGCTTCAATCTTTATGTGTTTCCCAATCCCTTCCCCTTTTACCGCTTTATTATAATTTTCCCATTATGCGAACTAACTCCTTCTTTGTTTTTCTTTCTTTCCTGTCTTTACATTTATTAAATACTGCATTTATCGCTTCCATCATGCAAAATACTTGACAAGGTATTTTTTTTTTTTTGCATAATTACATGCTATGCATCATATTCCACTCGTGCGCAATTAATACCATAGCGGCACTGGATGAGTATCTGCGCTCTTCCTATATTACCCTTTTTAAATTCGAAAAGGCTTATTTACGGTAAAACTAGTCGATCAGCGATGCAGTAGACAGTTCTGTGCCTTTCCCTCTCAAGTTGTCCACTTGAGGGTACCGGTCTAGACTTCTATAGAAAACCCTACTCTGATGTTAACTGTGCATGCATCATGTCCAAACCTAGCATGAGTTAGAAAACGTGTAAGTAGTCATGATATATGCATTATTTGGAGAAAACGTGTCGATATACTAATCATTAATGTGTAAGTAGTCAAACCCGGAGGGGGAAAGGGCTAACTTTATTTATTTTGTAGAAATGAGGCACGAAGTCCCCAGGTTCGGCATGGTCTAAAGTATCTCACCTCTATTGCTAGACTGGTGGGAAAATCTCTCACCAAGCGACAAGAACCATATGAAAAGAATTCTTGGAAATTTACCTTCTTTGTTGGACATTCAGCCAAACAATGTACTGATCGAGGCCGCTACTATGTTCTGGGATGAAAAGAGGGTTGTTTTCCGTTTTGGTAACATAGAGATGACTCCCCTTCTTGAGGAAATAGGAGGTTTTATCGGGCTACCCTGGGATAGCCATGTTCTGCTGGTACCGGAAAATTGTACTTCTAGGAGATTTCTGAAAATGATGGGTCTTAGAAAGAATGACGAGTAAGTCTGACTGAAAAAGTCCTACATACCTTTCGACTTCCTCTATGAGCGCTATGGGCACAACACATCCTACCGTATCTATCATGATGAGTTTGCCATCACTTCCCTGTGCTGGACTCATCGTCGGGTTTTTGTGTTCATCGTCTGTTTTCTGGGTATGATAGTATTTCCAATTCAAGGAGACAGGATTCACACTCGTTTGGCTATGGTTACCAAGACCTTAATGGAAGGGATTAAGGGACAGACTTACACTATTGTCCCAATGATCGTGGCAGAGATATACTGAGCTTTGGACCGCTGTAAGAAGGGATTCAGACATTTTGAGGGTTGTAATTTGTTACTGCAAATATGGTTGTTGGAGAATCTTCAAAGAGGATAGAACCATCAGGAATTTCCGCGGCGACCATGGAATGACCACATAGCCTTTCACCATCCAAAAAGAATGACTTTCATCCAAGACAGGTTTGCACAACAGGAAAACGCCGTGGATTGGGTACACTTCTTTAGCAATTTGACTAATGACAAGGTCCATTGGATGTTCGAGTGGTTCCCTACTAGCAAGTTCATCATCAGGTCCAGGGATGTTCCTCACTTAGTGCTGATCAGGTTGAGGGGTATCTATCCTTATGCTCCTATCAGGGTCATGAGACAGGCTGGGAGAAAACAAGTCATACCGCGCATTTCTAAGATGGTTCACTACAAAGTAGACTTTCAGGGTGGTGCCATTCCATTCAAGTGTGAGGCCCAACACATGTGGCATCTAAAGATTATTATGGAAAAGGATACCATCGAACCAGATCGGTACCACACTGGTCATGTGTATTTCTACCTATCATGGTTGGATGATGACATAGCATGAGAAGTCGAGCCAGGGATCGATCGAGGAAACAGGGTCATAGACGATGCTGCTGAAGCACAAGTAAAATACAAGAGGTTGCGCAAGAGAATCCTTGAGTCTGAAGCCATACATTTGGAACAACACAAGATAGACATGGAATCCATCAATGAATGGAGGGAAGTTGCTACAAAATCAACAGAGAGTTTGGAGTACTTAGAGCAGGGTCTTATGGAACTTGAAGGGAATATGAGAAAAAGGATCGTGGATTGTCAGAATGCAGAGGGCAACGAAGGAGGGCACCTAGCAAGGGCGTATCTGCTGCTGGACATGCGCGATCTGGGGAATCTGATCGATGGGGACAATGAGGCCAAGCTTGGAGAGGGTCCCTCCGGGACCAAATAGAATAGAATTGTTGTTTATTTGGTTTTCTAGAGTCGTTTTAGAAATTGATTATAATAAGACAAATGCCACTAGCAGCTCTTTTAATTATTGTCATTTTAGAGGTTTGATCTATTTATTACATTAATAAAATTAGGCAGCTATCGGCATCAAGTTTCTCCAAATCTATGTGTCGCTAGGCCTACCTAAGGCACAATTAGGTCCCTACAATTAGGACGCGAATTTATAATTCTGCAATACATGTTTAAATACTGCAAATATCCTTCCAAAATCCCCTCCTGACTTGTTTACCTTTTTGCTTTTCTTTGTTTTGATTATTCCCATCCCCTAAGGTTGGTTCTTGCATACTGGCATCATCAGCGTATCATACCAGATCCAGAGGCCCTCCACCTCCTCCTCCTCCAAGTGATCCTAAAAGTAAGGGAAAGGCTAATATGGATGACATGAGTGGTATCAGGAAAGATAACGTTGCGCATGCGAAAAATGTCGAAACTTCAGATGGTCGGAGTACTCTGGCACAGAATGATTTGGTTCTACGGTTGGAGCAAAAAATACTGGAATTGCAAGGGGAACTTGAGCAGGTCCGTAACTTGGCATACCTCTCCCTCACCTTAAACGTCCCGGATATTAAAAATGCCCAAAACCCAGCACCTCCTCAAAACACACCAAACAAACATCCACAAAACCCTCTCGCATCTCATCAATATGCCACACCTCCTCAAACTCCTAACCATCCACCAGTGCCAACTCCTCCTCAACACCAACATCTTCCGACTCAGTATCTACAAACTACTACCTACCATACTCCTCAAAATACACTGCAATCTACCCCCGATCCGCAGAACTCAACCAATGATCACCACTATACTCAAAACCCCGGCATCCACCAAAACAAACCCCATATATGTAGAAACCCTACCTCACCCCACTCAACAAACCCCATACACACCGAAATCCGCCGAGATGGACTTGCTCATCAAGAATATGGCAGAGGAACTTAAGAAGCTCACAAGCCGAGTCTAGGGTGTCGAAGGGGGTAAAGGCATTGAGGGTTTGAATTATGAAGATATGTATATTCAGCCAGATGTAGAACTGTCGGAGGGTTACAAACCTCCTAAGTTTGAAATGTTCGACGGAACTAGTGATCCGAAGGTGCATTTGAGAACATATTTTGACAAGCTTGTAGGAGTTGGCAGGGATGAAAGAATCCGCATGAAGATGTTCATGAGAAGCCTCACTGGAAATGCCTTGTCTTGGTACATCAGTCAGAACCCAAAGAAATGGGTTAATTGGGTAAGCATGGCATCAGATTTCATGGATCGGTTCAGGTTTAATACGAAGAATGCGCCAGATATCTTCTATATCCATAATATCAAGAAGGATCCAACAGAGACTTTCTGCGAGTATGCTACTCGATGGAGATCGGAAGCTGCGAAAGTAAGGCCGGGATTGGAAGTAGAGCATATGAACAAGTTCTTCGTCCGGGCCCAGGATCCACAATACTACGAAAGGTTAATGGTTATCGAAAATCACAAATTCTCCGACGTCATCAAATTTGGGGAAAGTATTGAAGAAGGGATCAAGAGCGGAATGGTAACTAATTTTGAGGCATTACAGGCTACAAACAAAGCATTGCAGTCAGGGGGTATATCCAAGAAGAAAGAAGTAGGGGCCGTGATGGTAGTCCAAGGTCCAAGATCTCCTATTACATACCAAACATCTCCACCCACATATCAGCCTTCACCTCCCAGATATCCACAACCCGCCACTACCTACCACACTTATAACACCCAACCAGCATATTATCACTCACCGCCAGCCTGCCAAAACTATCAGAAACCCAGACCAAATTTCAACCGCAGGCCACCCAGATAATACACCCCTATTGCTGAACCCATCGATCAATTATACGAGAGACTGAAAGTTGCTGGATATGTCACCCACATTCCCATTGTTGCCATGGAAAACTCCTCTCAATAGGTCAATCTAAACAAAACATGTGCCTACCACTCCGGCATGAAATATCATACCATTGATAAATGTCGCACCCCGAAAGACAAGATCTAGACACTAATTGATACCAAGGTTATACAAGCAAAGGAGGTTACACCTAACGTCCGCAACAATCCCCTCCCGGATCATAGGGGCGAGGGATTAAATTTGATAGAGACTGATGAAGAATGGGACCCAGAAGGGTCTATTGGGCTTATTCGAGAAGGGGATGACCCAAAGAAACCTGCGGTCACTCTTACTCCTATTATGGTACATATACAGCCACCAGTTGAAGTTGAAGTAGCCGCACCAACCCCGTTCAAGGTGGAAACAACACCTGTAGCTACACCTGCTCCATTCAAAGTAGAATTAACCACACCCTTCACTATGACGGTAGCATCCACACCGCCCTTTAAATCCAATACTGTACCCTGGGACTATGTTGCAGAAGCCAGGAGGAAAGGAAAAGCAAAAATGGGAGAATCTGGTGCAGCACAAGGGATGACCAGGATTGGTATAATTTATACACCTGAGAATTTGGAGGAACAAATAGAGAAGCTTCTTCCAAGCAACCCATCATCGAAACTGGCACGGATGATCTTTAGAGAAAGGTGCAAGCGAGAGAATATTCTATGGCAGACCATATGAACAAAACTCCTGCTCAGATATCCATCCGATCATTACTGTAAAATTCTAAGGCATATAGGAATGCCTTGATGAAGGTATTGAATGAAGCTTACGTACCTAACAATATCACAAGTGGGGAGATGGCTAACATGGTAGGGCAAGTACTGGATAGCCACAAGATCACCTTTCATGAAGACGAACTGCCACTAGAGGGATTAAGCCACAACAGGGCGCTGCACCTCACGGTACAATGCGAGGATAAATTCATTTCCAGGGTTTTGATAGATGGGGTTTCGAGTCTTAACATATGTCCACTAACTATTCTAAAAAGATTGGGTAAAGGCATGCACGAGATACTAGCAGGAAGTATGAATGTGAAAGCATTTGATAGGTCTCAAAGGGCCACAATTGGGGAGACCAACCTCAACCTACAGATGGGCCCAACCTGGTTTGATGTTGAGTTTCAAGTGTTGGACATATCTACTACCTACAACCTATTGTTGGGACGAACTTGGATACATACTGTTGGGGCCGTAGCTTCTACTCTACATCAGGTCATGAAGTTTGAGTGGAACCATCAGTAAGTGATCATCCATGGGGACGGAAGTAATCCCATTTACACCAGTCAAACTGTTCCGGTCATCGAGAATAGAAGGAAGTTGGGTGGAGAAACATACCATCTCATGGAGCGCGTCAATGCAATTGAAAAGGACAAACAGCGGAGCAGTAAGATAAAAGGCATATTGGCATGGACAGGGTATGAGCCTGGCAAAGGTCTCGGCAAGAATCTCCAGGGGATCACCAAACCAATACAGCTAAAGCGTCACGGCACAACCTTTGGGCTTGGGTATGAATACACCTGGCACGAGTATCAGAATTGGTTGCCACCATGGTGTGGTCCTTATTACCCTCTAGAGCAACCAGTACCACATTTGAGATAGTCATTTCACCAAGCTGATATGATGTGGGAGTCCGAAGAAGATGAAGTTCTAGCCGGTATAAGGAATCTGTTTCTGGATGATGGAGACATGGATTGCAGTGAGATAGTCAAGGAGGAGAAGGAGGAAGGCCTCATTATTCAGACTGTGGAGAAGGGAGTTGTTCTCAAGAACTGGACTGTTGCACCATCAAGGGCCCATCGAATTCCTGGGTAGCCTGGAAATTAGCATCATTTATTTTAAAAGCAATTTTATGAGCATTTAAGATGTTTCCAGCATTTTGTTTTAAGCATGTTTTGTTTTGAAATAATTGCTCGGGTTATCGAGCCACACCTGTTTGACGTTTTCAAGATTTATCTAAATGCATTGCTATTTTTAGTATTTATTATTATTCTTTACTTTTTTTCTCTACAACATTATTATTACCTATCCCGATGAACTTACGACTGTGACATGTAATAAGACAACGCAACATAAGGATAATGATTCAAAGGATCTGGAAGAGGATATAATGCCTGAAGAAATTGTCAGAGAAATGGAAAACTTTGAAAACAAGCCTAAGTCCAATTTGGATGAGACTGAAACAGTTAATCTAGGAGACTCCGAAACAGTCAAGGAAACACGTATAAGCATTCACCTGTTACCATCATAGAAAGAAGAATACACTCGTTTCCTGAAGGAATATGAGGATATCTTTGCATGGTCCTATGATGATATGATCGGTTTGAGCACGTCCATAGTGGCTCATAAGTAGCCTACTAATCCAATATGTCCACCAGTAAAGCAGAAGCTCAGGAAGTTCAAGCCAGACATGAGTCTAAAATCCAAGAAAGAAGTCACCAAGCAAATCAAATCTAAGGTCCTTAGGGTGGTTGAATATCCAACTTGGTTGGCGAACATCGTGTTGGTCTTGAAGAAAGATGGGAAGGTCAGGGTGTGTGTCGACTATCGGGATTTAAACAGAGCAAGTCCCAAAGATGATTTCCCACTACCAAACATACACATACTGATCGATAATTGCACTAAGCATGAACTCCAATCCTTTGTTGATTGCTTCGCGAGTTATCATCAAATTTGGATGGATGAAGAAGACACGGAGAAAACAGCTTTCATCACGCCGTAGTGAGTGTACTGTTACAAAATGATGTCGTTTGGTTTAAAGAATGCTGGGGCCACCTACATGAGGGACATGACAACCATTTTCCATGACATGATACACAAGGAGATAGAAGTATATGTGGATGACGTCGTCATCAAATCCAAGAGTGTCGCAAATCACATAGCAGATCTGAGAAAGTTCTTTGACCGGCTGCGGAAGTACAATCTGAAACTAAACCCCGCAAAATGTGCCTTCCGAGTTCCTGCTGGAAAATTGTTAGGGTTCATTGTCAGCCGCCGAGGAATTGAGTTAGACCCGTCAAAGGTTAAAGTTACCCAGGATTTACCACCACCAAAGAACAAGAAGGACCTGATGAGCTTCTTGGGATATCTCAACTACATCAGCCGCTTCAAAGCACAATCAACTGTAATATGTGAACCAATTTTCAAAATGCTGAAGAAGGATGCCGCCACTAGTTGAACTGAAGTCAGAAGGCTTTTGACAAAATCAAGGAATACATGTCCACACCGCCAGTCCTGATCCCGCCAGAACCTGGTAGACCACTGCTACATCTATCCGTATTAGATGGGGCTTTCGGTTGTGTCTTGGGACAACACGACGAGATAGGAAGGAAAGAACATGCCATATACTATTTGAGTAAGAAGTTCACACCCTACGAAGCACGGTATTCTTTGCTGGAACGCACCTGTTATGCTTTGACCTGGATAGCCCAGAAACTGAGGCACTACTTCTTTGCTTATACCACATATTTCATATCAAGGATGGATCCTCTGAAGTACATCTTCCAGAAACCCATGCCTACAGGGAAGCTGGCAAAATGGCAGGTATTGTTGAGTGAATTCAACATTGTCTATGTGACTCAGAAGGCGGTTAAGGGACAAGCATTAGCAGATCATCTTGCGGAAAATCTTGTAGGAGGAGAATACGAACCACAAAAAATATATTTTCCTGATAAAGAAGTATCATTCGTAGGAGAAGATATCGCCGAAGCCTACGACGGGTGAAGAATGTTTTTCGATGGAGCCGCAAACTTCAAAGGAGTGGGTATTTGAGCCGTTTTGGTGTCAAAAATATGTCAACATTATCCGACATCCGCGAAACTTAGATTTTCGTGCACCAATAATATGGCAGAATATGAGGCTTGCATATTGGGGCTCAATTTGGCTGTTGACATGAATATCCAGGAATTACTGGTAATTGGCGATTCAGATCTGCTGGTACATCAGGTGCAAGGAGAATGGGCTACAAAGAATATCAAGATATTACCATATCTATATCATGTGCAAGAGATGATGAAGAGGTTCACGAAGATAGAGTTTAGACATGTCCCGAGAATCCAGAATGAGTTCGCAGACGCATTGGCCACTTTGTCCTCCATGATACAGCATCCAGACAAGAATTTCATCGATCCCATTCCAGTAAGAATCCATAATCAACCGGCTTACTGTGCTCATGTTGAAGAAGAAATAGATGGGAATCCATCGTTCCACGATATCAGGGAATATTTGGCAAAAGGAGAATATCCAGAGCATGCAATCCACACTCAGAAACACACACTTCGGAGGTTGTCCAACCATTTCTTCCAAAGCGGAGGAATTATGTATAGAAGAACTCCTGATCTGGGCTATTACGGTGTGTTGACGCCAAAGAAGCCTCCAAACTGCTTGAAGAGATACACGCCGGAACCTGCGGCCCACATATGAATGGTTTCGTCCTAGCCAAGAAGATACTCAGAGCCGGATACTTTGGATGACTATGGAAACAGACTACAACCAGTATGTCCAGAAATGTCATCAGTGCCAGATACACGCAGATATGATATGGGTACGTCCAAATTAACTTAATGCAACAAGCGTACCTTGGCCTTTTGTTGCTTGGGGATTGGATGTCATTGGACCAATCGATCCCACCGCTTCAAACAGGCACAGGTTCATTCTAGTGGCCATCAACTATTTCACAAAGTGGGTTGAAGCTGCATCTTACAAAGCTGTAACCAAGAAAGTCGTCGCAGATTTTGTCAGGGACCATATTATTTGTCAATTCGGGGTTCCAAAATCCATCATCACTGACAATGCCACCAATCTCAACAGTGATCTAATGAAATCCATGTGTGAAACCTTCAAAATCAAGCACAGAAACTCCATAGCATACCGACCCCAAATAAATGGAGCTGTGGAGGCCGCCAACAAGAGCATTAAGAAACTACTAAGGAAGATGGTAGATAATCACAAGCAATGGCAAGAAGTTACCATTTGCCTTATTGGGATACCGCACCATAGTCCGCACGTCAACCGAGGCAACTCCTTATCTATTGGTCTACGGTACTGAAGCCGTCATCCCTGCCGAGGTAGAAATTCCTTCTTTGAGAATCATACAAGAAGCTGAACTCAGTGATGCAGAATGGATAAGGAGCCGCTATGAGCAATTAGCCCTCATAGATGGGAAAAGAATGAATGCAGTGTGTCATGGTCAGCTTTATCAGAACAGAATGTCTAGAGCTTTCAACAAAAGGGTCAAGCCTAGACAGTTCGCACCGGGGCAGCTAGTGTTGAAACGAATCTTTCCACATCAGGATGAAGCCAAAGGAAAATTCTCACCCAACTGGCAAGGACCTTATATGGTTCACAGGGTACTAACAGGAGGAGCACTCATACTCGCAGAAATGGATGGATAAATTTGGCCAAAGCCTATCAACTCAAATGCAGTCAAAAGAGACTATGTTTAAAGTTGTTTACATTTATGCAATTGATATAACTGAACTACGCTTGACCTAATTCCCGTTTAAGAGGGGATACGTAGGCAGCCCTGTGGGTTCGGTCACAATTCAATAAAATTCTCATTTTTCCCCAAAATCGGAAACTGGGGCAGAATTTTGAGGAGGACCCTCAAAATTCCAAAGCAAGTTCAGCCAACGGCACCGTATGCGGAACAACCAGAGATTCGTCTAGGTAACCAGGGCAGAATTTTGAGGAGGACCCTCAAAATTCTATGGCAAGATGGTCGCAATGTCTCTAACAATGTCGCAGTTATTGGTACATCTAATCAATTTTTAAATTGCACATTACTGCATTTTGAATAACTATGCATGCGTATTTTTGCGAAAACTTTATTCTTAGCCAGATGCTACCCATGGTAACTCGGACAGGATTTCAATGCGGAATAGAGCAAAGGAAGCAGACAAAGGCACGAACCAACCTCCCCCGCAAAACTCACGATTTTTCTTTGAATGCAGGAACACGAGATAGTCGCCAGTACGTGCGCACCTTAGAATCACTGCCTTCACAACAACAAGGCTACCGAACTCATCCACGGGTAAGAAATACTCTGCTATCACTTATTATTTATTTGCTGCATGAGACTAAGCATTGTCTTCATCCTGCATGAGGCTAAGCCTTGCCTCCTCAACTGCATAAGGCTAAGCATTGCCTTCCATTTGCATGAGACTAAGCATTGTCTCAAATCTTGCATGAGGCTAAGCCCTGCCTCCTCAACAATATAAGGTTAAGCATTGCCTTCCCCTTTGCATGAGACTAAGCATTGTCTCCATCTTGCATGAGGCTAAGCCCTGCCTCCTCAACTGCACAAGGCTAAGCATTGCCTTCAATTGCATGAGACTAAGCACTGTCTCAACCTTGCATGAGGCTAAGCCCTGCCTCCTTCATTGCATAAGGCTAAGCTCTACCTTCCCATTGCATGAGACTAAGCATTGTCTCGAATCTTTGCATGAGGCTAAGCCCTGCCCCCTTAATTGCATAAGGCTAAGCTTTGCCTTCCCATTGCATGAAACTAAGCATTGTCTCAATTCTTTGCATGAGGCTAAGCCCTACCTCTCAACTGCACAAGGCTAAGCTCTGCCTCCCCCACCCCCCACACACACGAGACTAAGCATTGTCTCTCCTTGCATGACCACAAATGTTGCTCTATTCCAAAAACCTTGCATCATTCTCTTCTCTCAAGGCTGAGCTCTGCCTCCGACTTTACATAAGACTAAGCTTTGTCTTGTCTTATCTCAAGCATCATGTCTTTGCATCTCATAGGCTGATACATAGCCAAATTTTTTGAGGGCGTCATAGTCCGAAGGTATCATCTTCATAGCCGGAAGACACCATGCCATGGCCTGAGGATCTTTTAATTGTGCACATCATTATTCAAAGGCATCATGGTTCAGAGGCACCATCTCCATAGCCCGAGAATATCATTTCATAGCCTGCGAATCCTCTACCGTACAATTCATGGCCTTGGACGTCATGGTTTAAGGACGTCATCCTCACCGTCCAAGGACGATATCCATGGTCCAAAGGGAATTTGTATCATGTTTAAATTTATGCGATAATTTGTATGCATGCATTGTATTCTGAGTTTGCAGGTAATCCTGAAAGTAACTGTTATCCTAACGGGAGCAATCTTCGCTTCAGTTTCCATTCAGCGTCCATATCCTTCAATTATTTCAAACGTAACAAATCATCGTCCATTACCCATTCTCATCTGATACATACTCAAGTATCCATAACCATGCTCAATCCTGATTCATTTTATCCAGAATATTCAGTGTGTTCTTACAACAATTCCATCGGTTTATTCCACCGTCGGATCCAGAACTACACATGGCCTGATTCCTGTAAAACCAAGGATATGTAGGAAGCTCAAAGACCAGAGTACATCCTATATTTTTTCAAATCACCCCATTCGGTCAAAATCGGACATTATTTCTTCACCCGATAACTCTTTCATCCTTCCTTGGTAAAGAGGGGCAGCTGTTGATACCCAATTTTTCCCTCATATTTTTCAAATATATATATATATATATATATATATATATATATATATATATATATATATATATATATATATATATATATATATATATATACATATATACTTTCAAAATAGTGCATATGCATCATCATTTTATTTACAAGCATACACAAGTATTTTCATAATTGTTCATAATTTTTAAAGGCTTTAAATCAATTTATACCCATTAATTACCTTACAAATAATTTTTATGATGCTTTTATCATCTAAACTCATAATTTACACCCATATTAGGTTTTAAATATTTTTAGTACATTTGTTATAATTACATTTGCATTTTAAAGGCTAAAATTGCACATTTTGCAATAATAGCCCATATGTACATATAATTACATTATTTATACAAAAAATAACTTTTTATATTTTTATAATGTTAAATAATTGCTTTTAATCATTTTCATGCACAAATAATAATTTTGATATTTATTAATTACTTTTATAAACTATTTATTTATTAAACATTGGGTATTTAAAATCTAACCCTAAATTCCTTTTAATTTCGGACCTAACTACCCAATCCCAGCCCAATAACACTTGAGCCCAAACCAATTAACCCAAACCCATAACCGATCACGACCCATTTCACTAACCCGACCTAGAACCCCCGACTAATCGTGGCCGTTGATCTCTGAGATCAACAACCCATATTACACCCGGCCTTTTAAATTGTACCCGAACCCCCTAAACCCTAAACCATTCGTCCCTTCACCCCACCTCCCTTGAACTCTCTCAAACTCCCCTTCTCTCTCTGTTAAACCCTAGCCATCTCCCCCTCCCCCCCCCCGTTTTCGCTCATAATCCCGCTGATCATGGGATTCCATGGCCGCTTCTTGCCATATTCGACTCCCCTTGGTGTTGGAACCTTCTATATACCGCTTGCCTAAACATGGAAAGCAGATTTCATCGATTTCGAACCAAAGATGGTTCATTTCCTTGACCTTTTCCGTCTATGTTCGTTCTTGTTCGTTTATGGTATGAATCTCTGTGCATTTCCGTGATTCCTACTCACCCTAAAATTAGGGTTTCAGATTCTTTTAAATCAAACCAAATCTGGTTCGATTCTTTGATTTTAAAAGGTATTTCTGTCTATGTTCATCTTATTCAATGCAGCATGTGATAGTCACCTTTTATTTATTTTTGCTTTCTGTCGATTTTATACTTTCCCTAAAATTAGGGTTTGAGATTTTTCTCTTTTCCTTACTGATTTGATTGCATACGATGATTCTTTCCTTTCTCGTGTTTGATTGATGATTTTCCTTATTTGGATGTTAATTTCTACTACTATATAAACCCCTCCCCATTCCCCCTTTTGGGACAGACTTGAATCATGAATGTTTACTAAAAACTGAAGTTATCGCTCTTTGTTCTCTAAACACTTTTGTTCTATATTCTGGTTCTTGGTCGGCTGAAATCCAAGGCCAGAAATTCTGGGTTCTTGCTACTGTGGACTTTGTTCTTTCTTATTTTTTGTTTAACTAGTGTGTTGCTGAACTTTCGTCACTTCATTCCTATTTACCTGTCATTAGTATGTGTTTTCACTTCTGAAGGTTGTTGTTCAATATGTTTCTGGGTTGTTCTCGTATGCAATCCTGACTGTCTTACTTCAATTCTAGGCCTTTCTAATCTAAAATGCCATTACACTTGTAGTTTGGGACATGTTTAGACCTGCTTTAAGTTGATTAATTTCTTTTTTTAAGTCTGCCTAGCCTATGTGTTACTGATGTTTAGAACCTTTGCACTTTAGCCATCTCTTTACTGTTTAAATTTGCTATTAACCCCGTTACTTGAACATGCTTTCATATCCCCTTTTATGGATTAGATGACTAAGAATGAAGGTATTCACTAAGTGTTTAGCATAAGTCTGTTTCTGAACTTGTTGTGATGACATGTAGCATGTTTGATCTTGTATGCTTCTACCATGTCTTGACTTCCCAATAATGGCCTCAATTTGTTCTCATTCTATTAAGTTCTGTTGCCAATTGATATGATCCCTTCTTGGGACACTAGCATCTATACTTAACATAATCTGAACCCTTTTTTTCTAAATATGAGTCTGTGTACATCAATCTTGCAAACCTGTCTTGTTGGTATATGCATTATGTGTTGAACTTATTTTTCTGAAACTTTGTTAAGTCTGTTCTCAAAACCTAAACATGTTCTACTACCTGTTCTATGTGCTCAATTTGAATCTGCTTGTATCCTTCAATGTTGTCCTTTAACCTTAGTCTATTCCCTTATTGCTTGGTCTCTTTTGAGTTCTTATTCTTAGCCGGTTGAAAGCCAAGGCTACTTAGGTTCTATAATTTGACCTCCCTAGTGTGAGCACTGCTCGGGGTCCAATTGAGACCCTTGTGAACTCTGACATACTAGGATTTGGTCCTTAGGCTTTCTCTGAATTTCCCCTATCAACCTCCCTAGTGTGAGCACTGCCCTGGGTTCTTGAAACCATTGGGAACTCTGACACACTAGGGCCATGGTTCTAATTCTCAACTCTGCCCTGTGCCCACTGGGTGAATCACTTGATTCTTGGCTGCCTTTTGCCCATGAGGATGTAATTTTGGGCTATTATGAACTATGAGAATGAAGGCCTGGCTTGGTCTAATGTATCTTTGGGCCTGTTGTAGGCTCCCTATAGCTATTCTACTTTGTAATTCATTCTATTCATTCTAGGCATGTAATAATTATTTGTAATAACAATTGGGGTATTAGTAAATTGGGAAAGTGGGTTTATTTTAACATTTGCATGAGAATGGGTATAAATCCTGCCTATAGGTGTTTACTTTTCTCATTCTGCTATTGT
This sequence comes from Nicotiana tabacum, assembly GCF_000715075.1. Lineage (NCBI taxonomy): Eukaryota > Viridiplantae > Streptophyta > Magnoliopsida > Solanales > Solanaceae > Nicotiana > Nicotiana tabacum. Next base: position 139,580,890 of record NC_134102.1, read on the forward strand.
GTTAGAAATCCTGCCTATAGATGTTTACTTTGCTCATTCTGCTATTGTGTTAGATAACCTGCCTATAGGTGTTTACTTTATTCAAATACATTCTGCTATTGTATGTTAGATAATATGCATATAGCTGTTTATTTTGCTCGAATAAGCTCTTTGGATAACCTGCCTATTCTGCTTTTTAGATACCATGCCTATAGGGAATAAAATAATCAAAGTTCAATTTTGCATTGCAGCATATTCATTAGGCATCATGATCATAGGGTCATTTATAAATATGCATTTTTAGAAGTCATGCCCATAGGGTTCTTAATTGATTGATATGCTATTGTCATATTTGCTCATTTAGTATATAAGAACTAAAACCAATTTCAATCATCCAGGGTAGGAATCATGTGTATATGGTAATCACTATCTGTGCTAAGCACTAAAATAAGGCTTTAAAACACTAGCTCGTTGAGAGCCAGTAGAAAGCATGCCTATAGGAACAACTGAATAATTCTGAATATCTCTCGTGTTTATTACTGCCAAATAATGAGTAAATCACCTAGATAGCATGTTTATAGGTTTTAACCGATTATGCTTATAATTAGTAGACAAATGTGCAGTCACTTAGAAATTACTTTGCATAACTGCTCGCATGATTAAAAACCAGAATCATATAGAAATCATGTCTATAGGGCTTAACGACTTCAATTGTTGAAACTATCAAAACGCCTAATTTGTTTGCGTGCATTTGCTGCCTAAGTGTGGAGGCTAACTCGAGCCCTTATTCGCTTTTACATGAAGGTCTAACTTGTTTTGTATGTTGCTTAGTTTTATCATTTTGAGCAACCTAAGTTAAGTCTAGAACCATCCAAAATAGAGGTCTAAATGCCTCCTGGGCCATAGGCAAGGGAAGGGTAGTACACGCATAGGGTACGACTTAGAACCAAATAGAGCGCTTTAGGTAAAAAATTTAAAGATAGTAATCGGGTAGCAGGAGATGATAGTCAGTGCCCGCTGAATAATATGAGTAACACCCCGTCTTGAGGGAGTTAAAAAGTATTATTTATGTTGCACGGGGTGATCCTTTAGGCTAAAACACTTAGGACCCCCACTCTTATTGAAATAATTCTTTATGTTTCTATTATCTCTTAGACTAATTCACATGATTTAAGTTCGGCCGGGACCCACCGTTGTGGACCTCGAGGAGTGCCTATCACCTTCTCCTTAAGGTAATTTGAGCCCTTACCCTATCTTTGGTGACGCAAACTTGTAAACCCGAGTCATTTACAATAGGTGCCCTAACGCACCTTAATCCGTTAGGTGGCGACTCTCTTTTAATAACTCTTCCTCCTCCCTTTTTAAAATAGTTGTCATGACGTCGAAACCCAATTTCGCAAGAAACAGGGGCGCGACACCTGTCACGACCCAAAATCACACCTGTCGTGATGGCGCCTTTCTCAATACTAGGCAAGCCGGCAACCTCAATGAAACACTATATCTTTTAAATTTGAAAACATAATATTTGGATTCAATAGAAAACCTCACAAATTTCAGATACAAAACACTTCCCAAACCGGTGTCACTAAGTACATGAGCATCTACATGAATACAATATCTGACTGATAAAAACACTGTCCGAAAGTATAGAATAGTATAATAACTGAAAGAAAGAGAGTCAAGGTCAGCGGACGCTTGGCAGCTACCTTGATAGTCTACAGTTGATAGCAGTCTGAAATCTAACAGTCGTCATGTCCGAAAGCACATGGATCTATACACGAGGTGCAAAGTGTAGTATGAGTACAACCAACTCAATAAGTAACAAGACTAACTTCTGGGCTGAAAGTAGTGACGAGCTCCGCAGGTACATTCGACTATATAAATAATGCTATATAAATGTAGGCATGCTTTCAAGTTCAACAGTTAAACTCAGTACAAATAAAATAGATCAATTCTGAATAATATGAGGACAATGACATCTTAGTGGGAAGACCTCATGTACTACTGGTCACTAATCATTCGGTCACTGGGTACTGTTCATGGCCAATCCAGCTCATGGATTTTCCATATCCCATATATATATATATATATATATATATATATATATATATATATATATATATATATATATACACACATCGACTGACAGTCAGTCACTCAGTACCGTATAAGGCCAATCCAGTTCTAGGGTAATTTATCCTCAGATGTAACTGATACGGATGAGATCCATGTCCAGGGAAATTCATCACAATATAAATAAGTAAGGCAAGTCCATGCCCTCGAAAGTCCATCCCGAATATATAATCATCTATGCTCACTGGGGTGTGTACAAACTCCGGAGGGGCTCCTTCAGCCCAAGCGTGATATAAAGCCGATACGGCCTACTGCAGGCGGGCGGTCCCGATCCGTATAATAATAAAGTTGATAAGGCCTGTTGCAGGCGGGCAGCCCCGATCCATACAATAGTAAAAATAATAATTATTATATATATATATATATATATATATATATATATATGGCCTGCTACAGGCGGGCAACCCCTATCTCATAAATATCCTCACATTTATAAACATGACTAATTATGAAATATACATTTTTAACGCAATTAAATTAGATAGCAACACGACCCTGTAGGTCCCAAAATATTGACACGTAGCCAAATCATGATCTTTAATAAGAGTCTCAGCTCAATTTCCTAACACGTGAAGGATATGCGAATAATAACATGATTCTTTAATTTTACAACTTCACAGGATTTATTCAAGTCATAATTTCTATGGTGCACGTCCACATGCTCGTCACCTATCGTGTGCGTCACCTCCAAACAATTTATATAACACCAAATTCGAGGATTCATACCCTCGAAACCAAGTTTAGAAGTGTTACTTACCTCAAACCGTGTAATTCTTTATTCCGCTATGCCTTTACCTCGCGAATTGGCCTCTCAACACCTCGAATCTAGTCACAATTAATTCATTTTAGTCAATACAAATCATTGGAATTAATTCCAAATGAAAATACTAATTTTCCAAGAAATAAAATTAAACTCAAAAATCCCCCATGGGCCCCACGTCTCGGAACCCGACAAAGGTTACAAAATATGAACGCCCATTCAACCACGAGTCCAACCATACCAAATTTACCAAATTACGACATCAACTCGACCTTCAAATCCTCAAATCTTATTTTCAAATCCCTAGGCCTAAATCCTCTAATATCACCTCAAAAACACGTAATCTAATCGAAATACTCAATGATAATCCAATATTATTGACTAACAATGATCACAAGTGACTGACCTCAAGATTTCCCGTAATTCTCTCTGAAAAATCGCCCAAAATCGTGTTGAAAATGTCCAAAAGGACAAAAATATCGGAACCCTCTGTTTTTGTACACTGCCCAGAAGTTCCGCTTCTAGGGAACTTTTAACCACTTCTGCGGTTTTTCGTCCCGCTTCTGTGCCATTCTCGCTTCTGCGGACTCGCTTCTACGAAGAAGCGTCCGCTTCTGCGGTCTAGTGCACTCGTAGCCCAGGCCGCATCTGCGACCATGTGGTCGCTTCTGCGAACTCGCTTCTGCGAAGAAGCGTCCGCTTCTGCGGTCTAGTGCACTCGTAGCCCAGGCCGCATCTGCGACCATGTGGTCGCTTCTGCGGTCGTGCTTCTGCGACATTTCGTTTGCTCCTGCGGACCACACGCTTCTTCGATTCCAGGCTCGCTTCTGCGAGCCAATTTCCGCAGGTGTGATTGCATCAGTAGGCAGTAGCAAGTTTCAATTGTTCTAAGTCCAAATTTTATCTGGTAACCATCTAAAACTGACCTGAGGCCCCCGGGACCTCAACCAAATATACCAACAAGTCCTAAAACATCATACGAACTTAGTCGAAGCCTCAAATCACATCAAACAATGCTAAAAACACGAATCATACCCCAATTCAAGCTTAATGAAACTAAGAAATTCCTACTTCTACATTCGATGTTGAAACCTATCAAATCAAGTCCGATTGACCCCAAATTTTACGCACGAGTCAGAAATGACATAACAGACCTATTCAAATTTCCAGAATCGGATTTCGACCCCGATATCAAAAATTCAACTCCCCGGTCAAACTTCCAAACCTAAATTTCTAATTTAGCCATTTCAAGCCTAATTTTGCTACGGGCTTCCAAATAATTTTCTCGACACGCTCCTAAGTCCAAAATCACAATTCGGAGCTATTGGAATCATAAAAAATTTATTCTGGTGTCGTTTACACATAGGTCGACATCCACCAAACCTTTTCAACTTAAGTTTTAAACATTGAAACTAAGTGTTCTAATTCATTCCAAGACCTCACCAGACCTAAACCAATTACCCTGGCAAGTCATATAACAAATGTAAAGCAAACATTGAGCAGTAAATGGGAAAACGGGGTTGTAATACTCAAAATGACCGGCCGGGTCGTTATATTCTCTCCCTCTTAAACAAACGTTCATCCTCGAACGAGTTTAGAATCATACATGGAGCCTCAAATAGGTGTAGATATTTGCTTTGCATCTCCCGCTTAGTCTCCCAGGTAACTTCTCTAACTGGATGGCCTCTCCACTGTACTTTCATTGAATCTATGTTCTTTGATCTCAACTTTCGAACTTGCCGGTCTAAAATGGCCACCGACTCAACATCATAAGTTAAATTACCATCCAATTGCACTGAGCTGAAATCCAAAACATGAGACGTATACCCGACATACTTACAGAGCATAGATACATGAAACACTGGATGAAAACTCGATAGATTAGGCGGCAATGCAAGTTTATAAGCCACCTCTCCAATCTTCTTAAGTATTCAAAAGGTCCAATATACCTAGGACTCAACTTGCCCTTCTTCCCAAATCTCATAACACCCTTCATAGGCGAAACTCAGAGTAGTACCTTCTCTCCTACCATGTAAGCAATATCGTGAACCTTCCGATCGGCATAACTCTTTTGTCTAGACTGCGCTGTGCGAAGTCATTCCTGAATCAATTTAACCTTTTCCAAAGCATCCTGAACTAAATCAGTACCCAATAGCCTAGCCTCACCTGGCTCAAACCAAACCACCGGAGACCGACACCATCTCCCATATAAGACCTCATACGGAGCCATCTGAATACTCGATTGGTAGTTGTTTATTATAGGCAATCTCTGCTAGTGGCAGAAACTGATCCCAAGAACCCCCAAAATCTATAACACAAGCGCGTAGGATATCTTCCAATATCTAAATAGTGCGCTCGGACTGTCTGTCTATATGAGGGTGAAATGCTGTACTCAACTGTACCTGGGTGGCTAACTCTCACTGTACTGCCCTCCAAAACTGTGATGTAAACTGCGTGCCCCGATCAAAAATGATGGACACTGGCATACCGTGAAGGCGAACAACTTCACGGATATAAATCTCAGCCAATCGCTCTGAAGAACAAGTAGTACCGACTGGAATAAAATGCGCGGACTTGGTCAACCGATCTACAATCACCCAAAAAGCATCAAACTTTCTCAAAGTCCGTGGGAGCCCAACAACGAAGTCCATGGTAATACGCTCCCACTTCCACTCCGGAATTTCAAGTTTTTGAAGCAATTCTCCCGGTCTCTGATGCTCGTATTTCACCTGTTGACAATTTAAACACCGAGCTACAAACCCAACTATATCTTTCTTTATTTTTCTCCACCAATAGTGTTGCCTCAAGTCTTGGTACATCTTAGCGGCACCCAGATGAATGGAATACCGCAAACTGTGGGCTTCTTCAAGAATCAACTCACGCAGTCCATCTACATTTGGCACACAAATACGACCCTGCATTCTCAATACCCCATTATTTCCAATATTAACATCTTTAGCATCACCGTGTAGAACTGTGTCCTTAAGGACAAGCAAATGGGGATCATCATACTGACGCTCTCTAATGCGATCATATAAAGAAGACCGAGAAATCACACAAACTAGAACCCGACTGGGCTTCGAAATATCTAATCTCATGAATTGGTTGGCCAAGGCCTGAACATTAACTGCCAGAGGCCTTTCACCAATAGGAATGAATGCAAGGCTATCCATACTCCCCGCCTTTCTACTCAAGGCATCGGCAACCACATTGACCTTCCCGGGATGATACAGAATAGTGATATCATTGTCCTTTAGCAACTCCAACCATCTCCGCTGCCTCAAATTTAAATCCTTCTGTTTGAATAAGTGTTGAAGACTCCGATGATCTGTAAATACCTCACAAGACACACCATAGAGATAGTGCCTCCAAAATTTTAATGCATGAATAATGGCGGCCAATTCTAAATCATGGACATGGTAGTTCTTTTCATGTGGCTTCAACTGACACGAAGCATAAGCAATCACTCTACCCTCCTTCATTAAGATAAACCCAATACCAATCTGAGAAGCATCACAATACACTGTATAAAAGCCTGAAGCTGAAGGCAAAACTAGAACTGGAGCTGTACTCAAGGCAGTCTTGAGATTCTGAAAGCTCTCTTCACACTCATCCGACCACCTGAACGGAACACCTTTCTCCGTCAATTTAGTCAAGGGTGATGCAATAGACGAGAAGCCCTCCACAAAGAGACGATAATAACCAGCCAAGCCAAGAAAACTCTAAATCTTAGTAGCTGAAGATGGTCTGTGCCAACTCTGAGCAACCTCTACTTTCTTCGGATCCACCTTAATTCCTTCACTGGACACTATGTGTCCCAAGAATGCCACCGAACTAAGCTAGAACTCACACTTGGATAATTTGGCATAAAGTTTCTCCTCCCTCAATCTTTTTAGTACAATACTCAAATGTTGTGCATGTTCTTCTTGGCTACGTGAGTACACCAGGATATCATCAATAAATACTACAATAAACAAATCAAGATATGGCTGGAATACACTATTCATCAAGTGCATAAATGTTGTTGGGGCGTTGGTTAGCCAAAAGACATCACGAGAAATTCATACTGGCCATAACGGGTACTGAATGTCGTCTTTAGAATATCCGAGTCCCGAATTTTTAACTGGTGATACCCAGATCTCAAATCAATTTTAGAGAATACCCTCGCTCCATAAAGCTGGTCAAAATAAATCATTAATACACGGGAAAGGATATTTATTCTTGATTGTAACTTTGTTCAACTGCCTGTAGTCGATGCACATCCGCAAAGTACCATGTTTCTTTTTCACAAACAGAACTGGTGCACCCCAATGCGACACACTTGGCCTAATAAACTGCTTATCAAGAAGTTCTTGAAGTTGCTCTTTCAATTCTTTCAATTCAGCTGGTGACATAAGATACAGAGGAATAGAAATGGGCCGAGTGCCCGGCACCAAGTCAATACAAAAATCAATATCCCTTTCGGGTGGCATACTCGGCAGGTCTGCAGGAAATACATCCGGAAAGTCTCACACTACCGGTACAGAATCAATAGTAGGAGTGTCTGCATCAACATCTCTTACAACTGCCAAATATGAAAAACACCCTTTCCCAACCATACGTTGGGCCTTCAAATAAGAAATTACCCTGTTGGGAACATAATCTAGAGAACCTCTCCATTCGACCTTCGACAAACCCGGCATCGCCAACGTTACGGTTTTTGTGTGACAGTCCAGAATAACATGACATGGAGACAACCAATCCATACCCAAGATTACATCGAAATCAACCATACTAAGCAATAAGAGATCAACTCAAGTCTCCAGTCCCCCAATAGTTACCACACACAACTGATACACACGGTCAACAATAATAGTATCGCCCACCAGCATAGATACACGAACAAGTGAAACTAAGGACTCACGGGGCATATCCAAATAATGTGTAAAGTGCGATGATACATACAAATAAGTGGAATCAGGGTCAAATAATATAAAAGCTTCTATGTGGCACACTAAGACAATACCTATGATCACTGCATCTGAAGCAACAACACCTGGCCTGGCAGGAAAAGCATAGAATCGGGCCTGACCACCACCTGATCGGCCTTCCCCTCTTGGGCGACCCCTAGCTGACTGAGCCCCACCCCGAGCTGGCTGGGCGGGTGGTGGAGCAATTAGTGCAGAAGTAGTATCCTGACTCCTCTACTGAACTGGACCTCGCGAAAGGCGGGGGCAATATTTCCTCACATGACCCAACTTTTCACACTCATAGCAATCCCTCTCGAAAAATGGTGACGAGTTCTGAGGCGGGCCTCGAGAACCAGAATAACTACCAGAAGAACCTTGTACAAATGATCCCTGAACTAAAGGAGCACGGGGCGTACTCTGGCTGGCAGGGCACTGAGAGATGACTGACCCTGATGAGAACTATATGAACCATGGCTGGATGATGCACCGCGGTGAACTGGACGACCCGTCTGAGCATGCCTGTAATGGTGACCCCTGATGCGGTAGGACTTCCCTCCAGAAGGTACCCCACCAGAACCGCCCGAACCTCGAGGCCTCTTGGCCTCCTTCTCACCACACTCCTGGATACAGACCACTTCTATCTGCCAGCAATGTCAACCACCTCATCAAAAGTGGCACTAGATAACCTCTCCCTAGTCATAAGCAATCGCAGCTGATACGTGAGGCCATCAATGAACCTCATAATCCTTTCTCTATCAGTGGGAACCAACTAAACTGCATGACAAGCCAACTCAAAAAACCTCATCTCGTACTGGGTCACAGACATGCCATCCTGCCAAAGCTGCTCAAACTGTCTGCACAGCTCTTCCCTGCGAGATTGCGGCATGAACTTCTCCAAAAAGAGGACAGAGAACTCATGCCATGTAAGTGGTGCTGCACCGACCGGCCTGCGCCTCTCATAAGCCTCCCACCATCTGAAGGCAGCCCCAGAAAACTAAAAAGTAGTGAATGAGACCCTACTGGTCTCCAGAATACCCGCTGTCTGAAGCATACGTTGGCACTTATCCAGAAACCCGTGAGCATCTTCTGACTCATCACTAAATGATGGAGGTTGAAGCCTCCCAAATCTCTCAAGTCTCCTCTGCTCATCATCTGCCATAACGGGGACTACCGGGGCCTGAGCAGCTGCAACTGGCTGGGCTGGTAGTACCTCTGGTATCTTAAGTCCCTGCACTACCTGATCTGGAGTACGGACAACAGGGGTATGAGTACCTCCCCCGGCCAGAGAAGTGGCAGGTGCGGCCTGAGCCGAAACCACCCGAGCAAGGTCAGTGCAAACTATCAATATCTCAGCCAAAGCCTCCATGGGCACAGCTGGTGCCTGAGCTGGTCCTGTCGGCTCAGCTATATCTGGAATCTGCTCCTGGAGCAACTGGTGGTGCTACAGGTGCTGCTCCATCTACTATACGAGCTACACCTCAGCCTCTCATGGCCCTAACTGGTGGCACTGGTGGATGATCGTCTGATCCGGTAGTATGTGTCCTCGCCATCTGTAAGAGAATAGGATAACAGAAATTTAGTTTTCGGAATCAATAATTCGCACGACAGAATACAAGAAACTAAAATTTTTCCTAAGGGTCCGGTAGCCTCTCGAAGATAAGTACAAACGTCTCTGTACCGATCCGCAAAACTCTACTAAACCTGCTCATGACTCGTGAGACCTATGTAACCTAGGCTCTGATACCAACTTGTCACGACCCAAAATCATACTTGTCGTGATGGCGCCTATCTCAATACTAGGCAAGTCGACAACCTCAATGAAACACAATATCTTTTTAATTTGAAACATAATATTTGGGTTTAATAGAAAACCTCACAAATTTCAGATACAAAACACTCCCAAAACTTTGTGTCACTAAGTACATGAGGAGCATCTAAATGAATACAAAGTCTAACTGATAAAAAACACTGTCCGAAAGTATAGAACCGTACAATAACTGAGAGAAAGAGAGTCAAGGTAAGCGGACGCTAGACAACTACCTTGATAGTCTCCAGTTGATAGCACTCTGAAATCTAACAGTCGCCGTGTCTGAAAGCACATGGATCTACACACGAGGTGCAGAGTGTAATATGAGTACAACCAACTTAATAAGTAACAAGACTAACCTCTGGGCTGAAAGTAGTGACGAGCTCCGCAGGTACAGTCCACTATATAAATAATGGTATATAAATGTAGGCATGCTTTCAAGTTCAACAGTTAAACTCAATACAAATAAAATAGATCAATATTGCATGATATGAGGAACATGACATCTTAGTGGAATGACCTCATGTACTACTGGTCACTAATCATTCGGTTACTGATTACTGTTTATGGCCAATTCAGCCCAGGGATATTCCATCCCGTATATATATATATATACACATCGACTGACAGTCAGTCACTCAGTACCGTATAAGGCCAATCCAGTTCTAGGGTAATTTATCCTCAGATGTAACTGATACGGACGAGATCCATGTCCAGGGAAATTCATCACAATATAAATAAGTAAGGCAAGTCTATGCCCTCGAAAGTCCATCCTGAATATATAATCATCTATGCTCACTGGGGTGTGTACAAACTCCGGAGGGGCTCCTTCAGCCCAAGCGTGATATAAAGCCGATATGGCATACTGCAGGCGGACAGTTCCGATCCGTATAATAATAAAGCTGATATGGCCTGCTGCAGGCGGGCAGCCACGATCCATATAATAATAAAGCCTATATAATAATAATAATAATGATAATAATAATAATAATAATAATAATAATAATATATATAAAGCCGACATGGCCTGCTGCTGTGCGGGCATCCTCGATCTCATAAATATCCTCACATTTATGAACATGATTGATTATGAAATATACATTTTAACGCAATTAAATTCGACAGCACCACGACCCTGTGGGTCCCAAAATATCGGCACGTAGACAAATCATGATCTTTAATACGAGTCTCAGCTCAATTTCCTAACACGTGAAGGATGTGCGAATAATAACATGATTCTTTAATTTTACAACTTCACAGGATTTATTCAAGTCACAATTTCTACGGTGCACATCCACACGCTCGTCACCTATCGTGTGCGTCACCTCCAAACAATTTATATAACATCAAATTCAGGGATTCATACCCTTAGAACCAAGTTTAGAAGTGGTACTTACCCCAAACAGTGTAATTCATTATTCCACTATGCCTTTGCCTTGCGAATTGGCCTCTAGGTGCATCTTTCCACAACGAGGACATGGGGGCCTCCTCTGCTGCTAGAATCTACCACCATGACGACCCTGCTGATATGAGCCCATGTTGCCCTGACTGAGCCTGAAACGGCTCCACTGTTGCTGCTGACTAGGCCCTGATGGCGGTGCACTAGCCGAAGACTGAGCAAAGGACTGTGATGGCCCTGACGACCCTCCTCTGAATGTTGACTTGCCACCACTCGAAGAACCACCAAAGTTGCTCGTAGACCGGGCCTTATTACTACCCTCTCGCTCCATTATGTTCCTTAATTTGTCGGTCTCTGTGGCTTAAGCAAATGCCACCATCTTTTCATAGTTCATATCAGAATTCAAGGCAGCTGTAGCAGCCTTATTAATTACCAAGGGACTAAGGCCCTGTACAAATCGGCACACTATAGCCTCCATAGTGGGCAGCATGTAAATAGCATACTTAGACAGGTACACGAATCTCATATGGTAATCCCACACACTTAAGCTACCTTGCCTCAAGTTCTCAAACTCAGCAACATGGGCTGCCTTAGACTCAGTAGGCAAGAAATGATTAATGAAGGCATCAGTAAACTCACCCCACCTCGTAGGAGGGCTCCCTTCTTCACGGGACTCCTCCCATAGTTCAAACCAAGAATATGCCACCTCTTTCAGGCGGTAGGAGGCCAATTCCACTGCCTCTGTTTCAGTAGCACGCATAACTCTGTGAGTCTTGTGCATCTCATCAATGAAATCCTGGGGATCTTCCTCTGGGTTAGTACCCGTGAACACTGGAGGATCTAACTGGAGAAACCTGTTCACCCTGGAACTAGTAGAATCCCCTAGTTGACTGGAAGAAGTGGGTACAACATATGACCTCTAGGTCTGGGAAACCACTATTTGAGTCAACATCTCTATGGCTCCCCTAAGATCAACATCAGAAACACCAGAATAGGAAGCTGGAACTGGAGGTGGAACTGGTATATCAGTTGGAGGAACTGTTGCACCTTCAGTAGGTGTAGGGACAGGTGTGGTCTGATCAGTTGTAGTAGAGTCAGGCAGTGTAGTAACTAGAGGAATATTCTCACTCCTCGGGTGCTCACCCGCATCATCAATTATAGGATCAACTGTCACTCCTGGGGTGACATTGGCTCTTTGGCCAGTTCTTGCCTTCTTCTTAGGTGCCATGTACTGAAAATTAGAGCAACTCAGGAATTAAAGGAGGAACAATCTTACAACCAACTTTATTGCACTATCAAGAACATGAAAGAAGGGTATTATTCCTAAATTCCCATGTAGCATCCTAATTATAGATGTGGTCGACAACACACCAATAATAAGGACTCTACTAGACACGGCTCCGAGACATCCTAGGACACATTAAAACCCTAGGCTCTGATACCAAAATTGTCACGCCCCAAAACCGAGGAGCGCGACCGGCGCTCAACCGAGTGAACCCGACCGAGCAAGCCTGTTAGATTTCATTCTACGCAAACTCATCCACGAATAGAGATAATACATATTTTCATTAATTAGACAAAAATGTGTTCATGTATACAATACCAATTCATTTCTAATAGTTTCATCATTTTTAAAGTCTCAAATGGACAAGTAATACAACCACAACATAACATAGTTTGTTTTTCCTCAGCACCAATACACAACCCACACTATGTCTACGGAGCCTCTATAGATAAAGAAGAGTACAATGATAATGCCGGCAACAAGGCCCCGGCTATACCTCAAACCGAATACACAAAGTACAAAAGATACATGACCCCGGGTGAAGTGGGGCTCACCAAGTCAGCTGGGAAGAAGGTGTACTGCTATCACTGATCAATATCTCCTGCTGTGGAACCACCTGTATCCATTTAAAGATGCAGCGCCCCCGGCAAAAGGGATGTTAGTACCGTCGAATAGCACTAGTATGTATAACTAAACACCCTATCAATAGAATGACAAATAATACGAACAAGATTATCATAATATCAACGGAAGCTTTAATCAACATCAAACCTTAATTTAGGATCAAGACAATATTCAAATTAATTTCCATATCTCACATTGGTAGATTTTTAGTATCGATAGACCATTGTCCACAATACCATTATTCACAAAACCAGTACCACCGTACTCTTAGCACGGAGTCCGATCACGACCCGATCTGCCAGGCTATCTCATTAGAGACATCAACCATAATTTCTCTCAATATCAATACCACCGTCTTTAATACGGAGTCCGATCACGACCCGATCGGCTAGGCTATCCATTAAGGACATCGACCACAATCACAATTTCAATTACAATTTCCAGCACAATCACCACCATGTGTGCGACATAGTGTCCGATCACGACCCGACCGGCTAGGCTGTCTTATTTGAGACATCAACCTTTTTATATCAATCATTGCATTTCATATTACTTTCAAATCTTTTCATTTCATTGGCACTAGTGGCCATAATTATAAGATCATTCTAGGCACGTTGGCCATATTCAGTATTTCATGCTCACCTTATCAATTTCGAATATCATTATCATCATCAACAATAAATACTATTCAAATCAAGGTGTGTAGTACACATGTGAGCAATTTAGAGTCTAAGGCACATAGAGATATTTCACAAAAGTTGGCATAATAGCTAACATTTGAACTTGACTTAAAGTCAAAACATTATTAATGCACAGCCCATATTTTAACATATCCTCAATTGGTAACATAACATGAATAAAGCATTTGGGATGCTTATTGAACATATATCTTTCAACCCAATCTTACTCGGAATAGCCAGTTTCATAATGAATCACTCGGAACTTACATAATTTACATGAATATCGTGGGATTCAATTCTAAAAGAAGAGTTTAGCCAACATACCTCACTTGAGCTTCCTTACACTCTAAATGTTCCGGATTCTTAGCAACTTCAATCTATTTTAAAAATATAACAAATTGCACCAAAATTAGGAAGATGATCATGGTTAACAGTTATGCACCAAAATTGCACTGCATAACAGTTATGCGGTCTCATAGTCGACCGCATAGCTGCTTCCAGAATGGCCCTCTCCTGCTCACTTCTGCGGCTATTATGCAGCCCGCAGAGTGATTATGCGGTCGCATAATGGACCGCATAAATGCACTTTTTCGCCAATAAGTCCAAATTTGATCCGTTAACCATTTGAAACTCACCCGAGCCCCCCGGGACCTCAACCAAATACACCAACAAGTCCTAAAATATCATACGAACTTAGTCGAAGCCTCAAATCACATCAAACAACGCTAAAAATATGAATCATACCCCAATTCAAGTTTAATAAAACTAAGAAATTTTAACTTCTATATTTGATGCCGAAACCTATCAAATCAAGTCCGATTGACCCCAGATTTTGCGCACAGGTCATAAATGATATAACAAACCTATTCAAATTTTCAGAATCGGATTTCGACCCCGATATAAAAAAGTCCACTCCCCGGTCAAACTTCCAAACTTAAATTTCTATTTTAGCCATTTCAAGCCTAATTTAGCTACAGGCTTTCAAATAATTTTTCGGACACGCTCCTAAGTCCAAAATCACCATTCGGAGCTATTGAAATCATAAAAACTTTACACATAGGTCGACATCCAGCCAAACTTTTCAACTTAAGTTTTAAACTTTGGAATTAAGTGTTCCAATTCATTCCAAGACCTCACCGGACCCGAACTAATTACCCCGGTAAGTCATATAACAAATATAAAACACAAATTGAGAAGTAAATGGAGAAATGGGGTTGTAATACTCAAAATGACCGGCCGGATCGTTAAACTACCCTTCCTCGGTGGCTAAAAGATATTCCCAAGGCATTTATTATCAAAAGTATTTACCACTCAGTTCATATTCTTTTATATGTCATTCATTTTATTGGCATCATTGGCCATAACGTAATATCATTCTCGGCACATTGGCCGTACTTCATAATTCATGCTCACTATTCCACTTTTAAACATAAACACGGATTGTCAACAACAAATATTTCTATCCAAGACTTTAAGCATACATTTGAGCAATTTAGGGTCTTTGGCACATGTGATTTCTTACACAATTTGATATGATCGTCTTCATTTGGGCTTGACTTAAGGTCACGATATTTTAATACATACTCATACTTTGAACCCGCTCCCGAAAAATAATATAACATGATAATAATATTCAGGAACACATTTTGAACATATTCATATAAATACATCTTTCGACACCAAATTTATTCATAAAAGTTAATTCGTAATAGACAACTCGGGACTTACTAGAACATCGTGGAAATTCAATTATAAGAGAGAAGTTTAGCCAACATACCTCGCCTCGAGCTTTTTAATTTACTACAATGTTCCGAAAATCCTAGCCACTTTGATCTATTTAGAGAAATAGCAAAATTGAACACAAATTAGGAAGGAGTTCATAGTTCGAGCTCACTTATGCATTTTATCAAACACTAGGTGTGCATTAAAGTTTCAAGGCCCTCCTATGGTAGATTCTTTCACCCCACTACCCAAAGTTCATCCAAAAGAGCTCAATAATCTTCCCACTACCCTAGATGGTACATGAATATAAAATAAACAACTCCTACACCCAAAAATTGCTTGGCTTATTACATATTTACAATTAAGATCACGAAATTAAGGGCTATGAAGTAGAACCTTACCTCTAGGATGGAGACCTAGTGAATTCTCCTTACAAATTCTTCAACTCGAGCAAGAATTGATGGATGATGAGCTTAGGAACTTCCCCTCTCACTCTATGTCACTCCCTCTCTCTAGGAATATATATTTTTCCCTTTTAAAATGATCTCCAAGGGTGTTTTATAAGAATGGGGTCGGGTTCAAAAAGTAGAAAAATAAGAGCCCCGTCACAAATCTGCGGTCGCATATGCGACCTCATAATACTTATGCGGTCCGCAAAATGGGCCGCATAATGACTCTCCGGAACTGGGCAATTTTGTCCCACTTTGCGATCAGTCTGCGGTCCGCAGACCAATTCTGCGATCGCACAATGCGCCGCACAACTCCCCTCCGAAAAATTCCATGTTGGGTCTACGATGAGTTATGCGGCCCGCATAATGGGCCACATAATGGTCCAAAATTTTGCCCCAGTTTTCTGCCTTGATCTGCGGTTCGCATATCCGTTCTGCGACCGCAGAAATGCCCTGCATTTTCAAAAATTTTCTTCAACTCCCCAACGCAGTGTTCAACCCAAAAAATCCGAACCGCGGTTCGCAAGCTCGCAGCGAAGAATCTCTACAATCGCCAACACATAAGCCTACTTCGGCACCACGAAACTCCGGGTCTTAGGTAAAATTTTATAGGGTCTTACAGATGAATACTCTTCACCGAGTAACATTTAATAGAGAATATTCCGTGGCATTAAGAACGATTGCCCGTTACAAGAAATTTGGCATTAATATTCACCATTACATCTTTATCAACGACCCTCATAATTGACATTAAAGAGGGGCACGATCCTATGACCTCCTTCCCTAAACGTAGCTATAAACGGTGAGCTCAATTATCATTGTAAAAGGAAATTTTTTGGACAAACTCATGCAACATTCTATTCAAAGTTTAATACAATCTTATCTTCTTGCCTTTTGGTTTCATTATTGTTGTGCCCGAAAACCCTATTCCCGAAACTGCTATTTCTGTTATTTCGTCTCCATCTCAAGGCTAAGTCTTGCATAATTCTTCAATTATTTTATTATTTTAGGATCAAATTAATTTACTTGTCTAGAAATCACGTATAAATTTAACTGTACCGTTTTACGGCTAAACAAAGGTCTAATCGACGAATGACAATACAAGCAAATGCAATTTTGAAGGCAGCAAATGTCATTTTGAGCTATGTATGTGTGTATCTTGTATTGTAATGCACTGGATTTCAATTTATCAAAAAAAGAATGGAGTATTAAATATCATCGATTTGTCAAATTTATTGATTTAAAATCTTAAATTCACCTTTAACGGGCACACAAGTTTATTGTGACGAAAGATTAGGTACGTACTCAGGTTACTATATAATGCTGGCTCAAAACTTTACATTTGCAGTTGATTAAGGACATTAATATTTGATAAAAATGTTTATACAAAATAAAAATAATTTAACCTTGTGGTAAAACAATGAATTTATAAATGAAAAAACATATATCATATATTCATTGGTTGGTTTAATTTAAATAAATTATCCTATTTTTCTCAGCTTGTATGTATCATTCTCTAGAAGAATCCAGACTTACAACGCCCACCATACCATGAATTTATATTTAGTGGAAAAAAATCAATGTAGCTCAAAATGGCGGGAAAATGTCCTTACAGCCCTTTTTGCCTCGAAATAAAACCCTAACCTAATTTTTACAGAGCAATAGCTATTCGTTGCGTATTCTCTTCAATTTCCCCATGGATACTAATAGTATTTTCACGGATTCCACTGATCGTTGCCTGTAGACACCTTTCTTCTTCTTCACGAAATTAGGGTTTCGTGTGCCCTAGGGTTTTCCAACGGTGTTTTTGCTGTTTAATTTAGTTTGATTTGTGGCTTTTTTGTTAGATTAATTTAGGTTTTGATTATGGCTGATGCATTTGAAGAGGAAGGTGATCAGACTGTTTCGATTAATGAGTATCTCGAAGATCTCGAAGAGCAGGAGCTGGTAATTTCACTTTGCAAAATATTGATATTCTGTATTCTTATACCATTTAACTTGTTATATTGCAATCGTTGTATCTATATGTTATACTTAATAGAACAAAAACTAAATCAATTGGGTTAGCAGTGGTGAAGCCAGTATTTTCACCAAGGGGATTCAGAAAATAAAAAAAGTAAAAAAGTGTGACTAAATCAAGGGGATTCACCGGCTAATATTTATACATAAAATTATTTTTTACCTTGTGTATAAGCAATGTAATTTTCCGGCGAAGCGGATTTGGCCCCTTTCGCCACCCGGCTCCGCCCATTTTGGTTAGTAGAATCATGTTCAACTTCTTTTGATTTGTAGAGTTCGAAGTCAGATACACATTTATTCAGTGTTGGATGTAGATGTATATGTGAAAAACAACAAAATTTCGACAAATATTATCCCGAACCTAAAATTTTGATGGTTTAACCCATCAAATTTAGATCCCGGATCCGCCTCTGCATTTATTCATTTGCTGAATTTACATGAGATATACACATTGTAAAGGATAGTAAGAGTATGATAATTCCTCATAGTAATTTGGGATTGAGACTTCAATTTATCTATCCGACGCCACCTAATTTGGGTATTGAGACTTAATTGACCGATTTGTTGATTGATAGTAGTGTGCATCACAAGATGTTATTCTATAAAGTTGAGTCTTTTGTGGGTTTATGTCTTCTACTCAGTTTTTTTTTTCATTATGTTAAACGGAGTCTTGTATAAGCTTAATCATTGCTTGAATTCCATTACCATTAGTCTGAAATTTGAGCATATGGGTGTTGAGATGAATTCAATCAGTAGTTTGTGTGGAGCACATCTTATTAGCATGATGTTTCGGAGTTGACCTCATCTGATGCTAGGTGGGTAGTTTCTTTTGCATTGGAAATAGAGTTGATGATTGTATATTGTGCATCCTTTATGATAGTCATACTTTCTGACTTTTTGAGACCTTAGATCCATATGCCATACTAACTAAGGAAAACTAAGGTTTGAACGTGCAATTTGGGTTAATTTTCTTTCATTTCCATGCATAAATTGCATAAAGACTTTGACTGTGAAGAGTTAGATAAATAGATGTTTAAGTGCACTTTACATGTAAATTTGAGATAGGTGCTAGAGCAAATATAAATTTTAATAAGTTAATATAATTTATAGGTAGGTATTGCTAATCTCAAGCTTGGATAAAGTAAGAGGGTGTTGGTAAGGCTATTCGGCCATTGTAAGAACATTCAAATTGTGATTAATCTTTTTAATATTGAAAACAAAGTAGAATGATAGAAATGGTTCATATAGCTGATCACAACCAGATCGAGTTTGACGTGTAGATGATGATGAATGTATAGGCAGGAGCCTTAGCTAATTATTCTATTCTTATGTCTGTGTGACTCATGGGGGAGCTAGGGTGGCAGAAGCGGGTTCATCCGAACCCCATTCACTGGAAATTACACTGTATACACTGTATATACAAGGTTAAGATTATTTTCTTTTTATATATATAGTAGATGATGAATTCCTTTGGCTTTTTTAGTGTATTTACTGCTTTATATTTTGAATTCCCTTAGTGAAAATTCTGGCTCCGCCAGATAGATGAGAAAGCTACTCTATCTTGTATAATCACATGGTGACTTTTGAGGTCTTTCTTCAGACATTTAGCGGGTGAGTTAGTGTCCTTGCGACTTTCATAGTTTCCTCACTAGACCTACTGAAAACTGGATAATAATTATTTTTTAGAAGATAAATATGGCATCAGGAGCTGTGCTACATAAGAAGATAAATATGGCATCAGGAGCTGTGCTACATAATGGCTATTCACTGTCAAATTTAAGCAGTGAATTGGAACTTTGAAATAATTGATTACAGTGGTGGAGTGTACGTTCAGTGCTTCCTTAAAGGATTTTTAGAAGGAAATTTGCTCAAATCCTGAATATACTCGTACTTATTTATAGAATCATTGGGAGTATTTTCATTCTTCGTTGTTTTTAAAAACACTGCAGCTCTAATTTGTACTCTCTTATTTTATACTAAATGCTTTCTATATTCATAATTTCACTTAAAGCGTTTTTAACTGGCTAAACGTGATTTGTTCATTTGCATGTACTACTGTTGATTTTCTCAAGTACCATTAATCCCGTGATAAGATAATGGCTTGCGGTAGCATCAAATTAGCATGGGTTTTCCTTTTGTGTGGGGTGGGGGTGGTGTGGTTTTTTGGGGCCAAATATGTACAGGTTGAACCCCCTTTTCCCCCCCTAAAGAGCATTTATTATTCAGAAAGATATGAACCTTAATCTATTACGAAATGTTTGAAATGTTAGTTGATCGTGCTGTTTTGAATTTGACTGTTATTTTATCCCAGTATATGCTTGATTTTTTATTTTGGGGATAAATCATCTTGGAGTAGGAGGCGGATCTGGTCTTAGGTGGTGATGAAGGCAAGGAGTGCACCTATAGTAAAGGTTATATGAAGAGACAAGCTATTTTTTCTTGTTTGACATGCACACCAGATGGGAACGCTGGGGTTTGCACAGCTTGTAGCCTTTCTTGCCATGATGGTCATGAGGTATTCACTAATCTAAGGACTTGCCTTTTTCCTGCTTACCATAAATGATTAGGTGAATAATGATCTCAGGCTGCTGATGGTAAATTTTTTCTGCTTATATTCTGAAAACCCGGGACTACCTGGGAAAATGTTGAATACCCATGTCGCCATTCTGTCCTTTAAAATGTAAAGAATGAGGATATCTTGTCATACAGTAGCAGTTTATGATTTTTGCACGCTATATCTGGGAGGTCGCTGGTGTACTTCAGCGGATGCGTTATACTCTAATGTTATCTTTGTTTAATCCAACTTGCTGCTTGGTTTTGTCACTCTAGTGTACATAGGCTGGTGAAATAAAGCTGTTATGTTTTTGAATTTAACTTAAGATTTTTATTTTCAAAGATGAACTGTGTGGCAATGTTGTAATATTTTCGTGAAGCCATGACTCTAATGTGTTGAAGAAATGTTATCTACTTCAGTCGCAAGATTTCTAATTGAGTACTATGGTGCTGCTTCATATTTTTCTTCTATCTGGTGATAATTTAACTATCTCACTTTTTACATTGAGATATATTAATCTTAATTTTCGGAATGTTGGTTCAACAAGATTTTGGAACTTTGGACGAAGAGAAACTTTAGGTGTGACTGTGGAAATTCAAAGTTCGGGGAATTCTTCTGCAAGCTTGACGCTAGCAAAGATGTTGAAAACACGGAGAATTCATATAATCACAATTTCAAAGGTTCATACTGCACATGTTGCCGGCCATATCCTGATCCTGATGTTGAAGACCAATTGGAGAATCTCCAATGCTGTATCTGTGAGGACTGGTTTCATGAGGAGCATCTTGGTCTTGAGTCCTCTGATATGGTTGGTGGCCCTTGTTCTTCTTGCTTAACTTTTGCTCATCATTTTCAACTCTCTTTTTTATGTGAGATAACTTCATGATTTATGAAACTGAGTTAGTTTGAGATGTTTCGTCGATTGTAGCTTCTGAAAAATGTTGTATTCATTCATATTATTTCCTTGATTCTTGTCCATCACGAAGGATGTATACCCTATCAGTCATGAGATCAGATGCTTCCTTATGTCTAATGCATTACTTGTTTCCTTATCTGTAAGTTGGTTGCAATTTACCTCTTATGACTCATTAGTTAAAAGAAGCTACTAATCGTTGTGCTTTTATTACAGGTTCCAAGGGATGAAAATGGGGAGCCTCAATTTGAGGATTTAATCTGCCAGGGATGCGCAGCTATTTGTTCTTTTCTAAAGCTATATCCTCATTCTATATATGCACCGGTTCAGCAGCACACTGCTACAAACTCTTCGAAGGACAAGGAGGTGGTTGAAGATGCACCCTCGACTGTGGGATCTTCTGAGGAGCTTAACAGTGGAAGTTCCTCAATTGAGACTCCTGTAACTGAGGATAGTCCTAAAAAAGACTTCACCGGGAAGGCTGTTGTTGGAGAAAATGTTGCAACAAACACAATTCTGAATCAGTGTAACCAAATTGCTGGTCCTAGTACCAAATGTGTCCTTGGACTGAACTTGTTAGAAGCTCCAATTCGCCTTGAGAAAAGCAAGCCAATGTTCCTTTCTAACGACTGGAGAGAAATTCTCTGTAGGTGTCCAAATTGCACAGAATTCTACAAACAGAAAGGGCTTGCCTTCTTACTTGAAAGAGAGGATACAATTGCAGAATATGAGAAAATGGCAAAGCAGAAGAGAGCTCAACATGAGCAAGAACTTAGTGCTGAGATGCTTAATAAACTGGGCCACGTTGGGAAAATGGAGGTTTTGACTGGCATTGCTGACCTTAAAGACGAGATCGGTACCTACCTGGTATGTCCCTCATCCCTATCTGATACTGTTTAACTGGTATTTCCCAATTAATCGGGATATAGCTCTCGAGCATTCTTTTACCTTTATATTTCCTTGACAGGCATCCTTCGATCCATCAAAGCCAGTTACATCTGCTGACGTTCATAAGATTTTTGAGAATCTTGCCCAGAAGCGCAGGCGTATGACTTAAGTTATTTTGAATGTTCAAGAAAAGTAGCTTTGCAACTGCACATCGAGTGTAGTTAGTTTTGCTGCTCAACACTGAATCATGTACTAGCAATTTTAACTGCTCTATATATGTACCAAGGGGAATTCTTAGTGTGCTTTACTATCTAAGTTTAGCTTTATCATATTGTCTTACCTATAGTGAGAGTACGATCATGTTGTTAAGCTCAAAGAACTCCTTTATGCTAGAAAGTTTCTATTGGATCAAAATTTCTCGTTCATCTTATTACCCCTTTACAAAGTTCCTGTTCTAGCTCCAAGAAAGGAGCTTTTTTGTAGTAAAGTCAAATCTCTCTACAACAGCCTCGTTTGTTTCAAATATTTTTGGATGTTATAGAGAACATATATTATAACATAACATAAAAATTGATTTCGGAAAAGCTTGGCTTTTATACTGAACAAATTAAAGTAACTATTCTTTCAAGGGAACCTCTTAAATAGTTTCTCTTAGAGGAGCAATGCTACTGGTACAATCCACAATATTAGAAAATAAATACAATTATGCTTCTCTAATTTGAAAATTGAATTGAATAAAGTTCACCGATCTAAGCCTTTATAGACATCCAATTGTACTCTTTACCATCGGTATAATCATTTTACTATCTTTTGTTGTATCATATTAACGAGACAATTAAATAGTTAATAATTTGTAAGAAATAAAAGGGCCACAGAAATAGAAAATCGAGATAATAAAAACAGTTAACTGTAAGACATAAAGGGCTTCAGAAATGCATTTGCTTCTTTTATGATCATTTGTCAAATGCAAATTGATTTATAATTAGATATTTACCAAATAGGTCGCATTGCATGAACGATTTATAAGTAGCATTTTTACAAATGTGATTTATAACTCAGCATTGACTTCTTTATCTAGCAGTTGACCAAATCTTTGTAAATTTCAATTTTCGATTTGTCATAAGTTGAAAGCCTACAAAAAACTCTAATGTTTAAGTTGTAGTATGTTGTAGCATCCGGAAGATATTCGAAATCATCAAACTTATTGAAGTTCTCAAATGCAGTCTTTCCCCGACCCAATATTAAAAATATATGAATAATGTGTTAAGCATGAAGCCGCCAAGGTAACAACGACGATGCGATGCTTGATTTCTTCTCAACTTTTTAAGAGATAGAAGACGTGCAATTGTATATAAACCCTCCAAATATCTTTTCTTCGTCTAATATAAGACAACGTTCCTTTGTAAAGGTGGAAAGTTCAAAATTTTATTTTTTCCTCGGTCCATTTCTCATTCACACCATTTTTTAGCTAAAACCAACACAAACAAGATTCCAGCCTTCTTTTCTCCAATATGCTTCACCAAATCCCACAAAGCATAGGAATTCTCAGGTGCATTATGCATACCATAAACAGAGTATATAAATATGTCTTGAATACTCACTCACGTCATCGTCCTCCATATCTATTTCCTCAACCTTTTCATTGTTGTCGTTAGAACCAATACGGATCCAAAATTTAAATCCTATAAATTTAATTTTTAAAATTTTTAGCATTGAACACATTATATTCAGATGAACGATTACTGAGTAGTACCCTAGGAAGAAATGCATAACCATGTAAGTTTTGATTTGCTATGAGAAATGTTCTACTCTTTGCACTAAGTAGTTAGTACCGCTGGTGATCTCCTCATTTTTCTCTCTGCATGAAAATTATGATTCTCCTCTCTAAAACCCTACGTTATTGCCCTGGGGTTTAGCCAACTTAAAAGGCAGAAAGTGCACAAATAATCCCTTTTTAGGTCGGTGTTTATATTTTGTCTATCTTTGTAATCCTTTCTATGTATTAATAGCCCGTTTAGCCAAGTTTTTCCAAATTAAAAAGCACATTTTTTTTTCAAAAAAAGTACTTTTTTTTCAAATTTGAAGTATTTGGCCAAGCTTTTAGGAGAAAAAAAAGTGTTTCTGAGGAGAAGCAAAAAAAAAGTAGTTTCTTCCCTGAAACACTTTTGAAAAAAATACACTTAGAAACACTTTTTAAAAGTTTGGCAAAACACTAATTGATACTTAGAAGTACTTTTTAAATTAATTAGCCAAACACAAACTGCTTCTCACCAAAAGTATTTTTGAAAAAAATAATTCTCAAAATAAGTTAATTTTTCGAGTTTGGCCAAACGGGTTATAAATATGATTCACGTGTTACAGAATTGGAAAATGGAGAATTGGAGCTACTGTTCTTTTCTATTTTATTTTAATTATATTTGGCCTATAGCAATTTGAGCTAGTGTTTGCTGACAACTTTAGACTAATATTTTCTATAAGTAGTTTAATTATTAGATTATGGTCTAAAATTTTCAATTAATTTGTGCGAAACCTTCAAATTTCGCTATAAATATTTTTATTTGTCATAGGTCGCTCAAACACAAGTCTCAACCCAGCGCCAATTCTTTTTCACTCTTTTTTAGGGATTTGAAAAACAATTCAACTACAAACCCAAGTCCATCTTCTTCTCCTTTTTTTCCCTCTAATTTCCCTCTTCTCCTCTCATTATTTATAGGCTGAGATTTTCAGCCTGAGAAGTGTCCCATTTGGTGGCCGCCGGCGAAGCTGTTCGAAAAAAGGGTGAGAAAATTTAATTTCTGAAAATCTAATTGTACTTGCATATGCTGTCTCGTGCATATTTGAATGTTATAGAAAAATTTTGTGTTAACGAGGTCGCTAATTAAACCCTACTTTATGGATTCAATTAATGATTCATTTAGTTGTTTGCTTCCACTGATAGGTGTTTGTTTACTGGCGTCATATACTGATGTACAATGACGATTACTCGTATTTTCTAATTGTGTATTTCTCTCATTTACTCCCTCCGTTTCAATTTACGAGAGTTAGTTTGACTTAGCACAAAGTTTAAGAAAAAAATAAAAGAAATTTTTGAAACTTATGGTCTATTAGAAGGTAAAGCTTTTGCGGGGCCCTCAATTTGGATGACTATAAAAATTTCTCATTAAGGATAAATTGGATAAAATAAAAAGTGTTAAATTGTTTCCAAATATATAAATGTGTCACTCTTTCTGAAACGGATTAATAAGTGAAACATGTCATATAAATTGAAACGAAGGGAGTATCTATTTGCCTTAGATGTCGTGTTTGAAATTTAGAACTGTAACTACACCAAAAGTGAAATTCATGCCAAACTCTGTTTACAGAGTTTGTGATAATATGGCGGAACTGCAATCTTGTGCCGAGGGTCTACCGGAAACAACCTCTCTACTCCTCCGGAGTAGGGGTAAGGTCTGCGTACACACTACCCTCCCCAAACCCCACTTGTGGGATCTCACTGGGTTGTTGTTGTTGTTGTGTGGCGGAACTGCAAGATGTGGCTGATTGGTCGGACCTTCAACATGATCTGCTGGTTCTAGTAGTTAGACGTTTAAATTTGATTGAAGACTACCTTAATTTCGGCATGGTCTGCAAATCGTGGCACTATGTGGCCACCAAGGCCAATTTTAACAGTGACTTGCCTAGGATTCCGTGGCTGATGTTAGCTGAGGAGGAGGATGATAACACCTGTAGAAAATTCTTCAGTCTCTATAATGGCATGATTTTGAAGAAGCGGATTCCAGGAGCCAGTGGAAAACGATGTGTGGAGTCTATGGGATGGCTTATCACAGTTGGAAAAGACGAGGGTGAAATCAGTCTGTTACATCCCTTCTCTGGTGTTCAGATCGAATTGCCCCATCAAAATACCACTGAAGATTATTATGAACTCAACGACACTGATGAACCATGGACCTTTATCATGAAAGCAGTTCTCTTAGCTAATCCTTCTCAGACATCTGACTATGTTCTCATGGTCATTGAGGGACCCAACCGATTCCTCAGTTTTTGGAGACCAGGAGATTTACTATGGACCAGGATTAGGAATGGAACCTCTTTCCAACATGTTAGTGATGTGGTATATTTTGATGGCCTCTTTTACACGGTTGCTTATAGCGGCTGTGTCTATGTTTGTGGTGTTGCTGGCTCTGGACTGCTAAAAGTCATTTCGTAGCAAAGTTACCACGGAATCCAGATGCGGAGTGTTACATCCTAGAATCATTAGGATCATTATTTGTAGTTACGCTATATTATGTAATAAAGAGAGTCGAGGATGATCGTGACAGGATTCCATTGACGCCCATCTATGCCACAGATAGTGTGAAGTGGACATATCGGACAACAAATATTCAAGTTTTCCAGGTAGATTTAGCTGTTGGCAAAATGATTGAGACCAGGGATTTAGGGGACAAAGCTTTTTTTCAGAGCGCTAATGCTTCTCTTTCGGTCCAAGCTTCTCAATTTCCAGGAATCAAGCGCAATCATATTTATTTTACAGATAATTGTTTGATTGAGCACACGTAGTTTGAAGAAGGAGGCGGCTCGGACATGGGGGTGTTCAACTTAGCAGATGGAAGTTTCCAGTCGCATTACGAGGGTATTTCCCTCAGTCGTGTTTGTCTGCCACTTTGGGTCACACCAACTTTGTGTTGAGTGAGTCATCTTTCTTTATTTACTCTTATGCTATATGTTTTATTTACCCTAAAAGTCAAGTTCTTTTAAAACATCTAAACGTGCCATTTACCTTCAGACTTGATTGATTTATCTTTCTTATTATCCATATAATTGGACAAGGTACTCCCATTAGTTGTTATTGTTCCTTGCTTCATGGTATGTTGTGTTGGAATGAATTACAGCCTCGAAACCTCTTTCTATATCAGTATTGTCCTTGTTCTCAAGTTTCCTACCGGAAACCGTTCATGATCTAATAATATTGATGTGCAATCACCATGCAATTTGCAATTGATATGCTAACTGAAACACAAAAGTAGGAGATGTAACCATATTCTAGCTGTCTATAGAACAGAAAGAGGGTGTAAGATGCTTCTATTACTCTGCTTCAATAAATGTGTTTCAGAGTTATTTTTAAGGGCTTAAGTCCAAGTGGGAATTGATTTATTACAAGGTAAAATGAGTTTCATACAAAGAATAAATATATGATGGAGATGCTTGAACGGACTGCCATTCTGCTTGTATTAGTTTAATTGTTAGCTTCTCTTGCTTGGAATAGTAAAAGCAACAAGGCAATGTTTGAGGTTCTTCATTTTGATGTTTCTGTTGCATCCTCTTCTTGAATCATCCTTTGAAATCGCCTAACTCTTAATCCTTGTGGCCGATGTGACATTAACTTTGACCTGGATCATCCTTTGAAATTAACAAACTCTTAATCCTATTGACCGATGTTACCTCAACTTTGACCTTGTAAGCACTACCATGTCTTCCTTTCTCAACCAATTCAGCTAGAGTTTAAATTAAAATCTCGAACTCTCAGTTTTTTTTTGCGCCAAGAGGATATAAAAAGGTTGATGAGGCCATTGGGCGGTAAGGGACATAAGGGAACTATTAGGTTGAGAATTGGATCTTGGAACATAGAGACTTTGACAGGGAAATCTATAGAATTAGCTAAGATTCTCCAGAAGAGAAAGATTAATATAACTTGTGTCCAAGAGACTAGGTGGGTAGGGTCTAAGGCGCGGGAGGCGGATGAGTTTAAACTGTGGCACTCTAGGATGTAAGATGGGTAGGAACGGAGTGGGCATATTGGTGGACAAATATCCCAGGGAGCTAGTGGTAGAGGTTAGGCGGGTGAATGATAGGCTGATGGCTATTAAATTAGTGGTTGGAGGGCGTACTTTGAATGTTATTAGCGCTTACGCGCCCCAAGTGGGCCTGGATGAGGAGGTTAAAAGGCGTTTTTGGGAAGGTTTGGATGAGGTTGTGCATGATATTCCGCCCACTGAAAGGATATTCATAGTAGGGGATTTTAATGGGCATATTAGTAGGTCTGCTGGGGGCTATGATGAGGTGTATGGCGGCTTTGGCTTTGGGGTCAGAAACGGAGGAGGTACGTCGCTGTTGGATTTCGCTAAGGCGTTTGATTTGGTGATAGCAAACTCGAGTTTTCTGAAGAAAGAGGAGCACTTGGTTACCTTCAAGAGCACGACGGCCAAGACCCAAGTCGACTATCTCCTTCTCTGGAGGTGTGATAAAGGTCTGTGTACTGATTGTAAGGTTATTCCGAATGAGAACCTCACGACCCAGCATAGGCTTTTGGTGGTGGACCTAGACATCGTGCTGAAGAGGAAGAAAAGAGTTGGGTGTGGTCGACCGAAGATCAGGTTGGGAGCTCTGACTAAGGACAAGGCTTAGGAGTTGCAAGAGAAGTTGGCTATAGGGGCATGGAGGAGTAGCGGGGACGCGAGTAGTATGTGGACGAGGACATCGGACTGTATTAGGGAGGCTGCGAGAGAGGTGTTAGGGGTCTCTAAAGGTTACGCTGGAGGCCACAAATGAGATTGGTGGTGGAATGAAGAGGTCCAAAGGAAAGTAGAAGCCAAGAAAGTAGCATATTTGAAATTAATAGAGAGCACGAGCGAGGAGTAGAAGAGGAACATCAGAGAAGGGTATAAGAAGGCTGAGAAGGAGGCGAAGTTAGCAGTCACGGAGGTTAAGACAACAACTTTTGCTCGTTTGTATGAAGAATTGGGGGACAAAGGCGGGCATAAAGTTGTTTTGGCTGGCTAAGGCGAGGGAGAGGAAGGCTCGTGATCTGGACCAAGTGAGGTGCATCAAAGACGAGAACGACAAAGTTTTAATGGAGGAGGCACAAATCAAGCGAAGGTGGCAGACTTACTTCCATGAACTCCCGAATGAAGGGGGATAGGAGCATTGTGCTGGGCGATTTGGAGCAATCTGAGAGCCATTGTGATTTTGGGTACTGTAGGCGCTTTAGTCTCGAGGAGGTTGCGGGAGCGGTGCGTAAGATGAGCAGGGGAAGAGCGACCGGGCCAAATAAGATCCCAGTTGAATTTTGGAGGTATGCGGGTAGGGCTAGATTGGAGTGGCTAACTGGGTTATTTAACGCTATTTTTAGGACGAAGAAGATGCCCGAGGAGTGGAGGTGGAGTACGATGATCCCGTTGTATAAGAACAAAGTAGATATCCAAAATTGTAACAATTACCAAAATTGTAACAATTATAGGGGTATCAAGTTGCTTAGTCACACTATAAAAGTGTGGGAGAGGGTGGTAGAAGCGAGGGTTAGAAAGACGATGTCTATTTCCGAGAACCAGTTCTGTTTCATGCTGGGACGTTCGACTACGAAAGCCATCCATATTGTTAGGAGGTTGGTGGAACAATATAGGGATAGGAAGAAAGATTTGCATATGGTGTTAATTGACCTAGAGAAAGCGTACGACAAGGTCCCTCGGGAGGTCCTTTGGAGATGCTTGGAGGCTAGAGGTGTTCATATATGATGGAACTAAGACTCGGGTGAGGACAGTGGGAGGAGACTCGGAACATTTTCCGGTTGGGATGGGGTTACACCAAGGATCTACGCTCAGCCCGTTCTTATTTACTTTGGCGATAGATACGCTGACGCTTCATATTCAAGGGGAGGTGCCATGATGTATGTTATTCGCTGACGACATAGTGCTGATTGATGAGACGCGAGGCGGTGTCAACGAAAAGTTGGAGGTTTGGCGACAGACCTTAGAGTATAAGGGTTTCAAGTTGAGCAAGACAAAGACGGAGCACCTGGAATGCAAGTTCAACGTAGTGTTAGGGGGAGCAAATATAGACGCGAGGCTTGATTCACAAGTCATCCCCAAGAGAGAAAGTTTCAAGTATCTCGGGTCAGCTATCTAAGGGGACGGGGAGATTGACGAGGATGTCACACATCGTATAGGGGCGGGGTGGATGAAATGTAGGCTAGCATCCGACGTTCTGTGTGACAAGAATGTGCCACCAAAACTTAAGGGTTGGTTTTATAAGGCGGCGGTTGGACCGTCTATGCTGTATGGGCAGAATGTTGGCGAGTTAAGAACTATCATATCCAGAAGATGAACGTAGCCGAAATGAGGATTTTGTGATGGATGTGCGGGCACACTAGGTTGGACAAGATTAGGAATGAGGTTATTCAGGAGAAAATGGGTGTGGCCCCTATGGAAGATAAGATGCGTGAAGCGAGGCTTAGATGGTTAGGGCATGTGAGAAGGAGAAGCTTAGATGCCCTAGTGAGGAGGTGTGAACGGCTGGCGCTGGCAGGTAGGAGAAGAGGTAGAAGGCGGTCTAAGAAGTACTGGGCATAAGTGATAAGGCAGGACATGGCGCGACTTCAGCTTACCGATGACATGGCCCTTGATAGAAGGGTATGTAGGTCGAATATTAGGGTAGAAGGGTAATAGGCCGTCGTGTGTTTTCTGATATGTTTCAGGTTTATTAGAGCTAGCTGACTAGTACATTGTCTTCGATTCTTAGAATGCCAGTATTAGGGTTATTTTAGTACTATCTTCCGCTTCGGTTTTCTAGTACCCCGTCTTGTTACTACTTGTGGCTATTACTTTTGCTATTGCTATTGCTATTGCTACTGCTTTCTTCCATTTATTTTCTCCGGCCCTTACATTGTTGATATTATTTTCCTGGCCTTGTTGTTGTTTAGTTGCTCTGTTCTTCCTCACGAGCCGAGGGATTTTCGGAAACAACTTCTTTGCTCTCCAGGGTAGGGGTAAGGTCTGCGTACACGTTATCCTCCTCAGATTCCACTTGTGGGATCCCATTGGGTTGTTGTTGTTGTTGATAATGATGAGGCCATTGGGCTTTCTCGAGATGTTATTGAATAGTTCAGCTGGACTCACTAACAGAGGAATGGTCTTGTTTTGAAAGTGAATGTTTTGTGCATTTTCTGCTTATACTCTTTATTTTGAACGCTGATTCTCTTTTCTCCTTGTTGCTCTTAAAAAGCATTGATGCAAGTTGAATTATGATAATCGACCCAACAGTAGCACCAGATAAGATAGAAACTGAAGGGGGGTGGCACTGTGGCAGCAGCGGAATGTGTTCTTGCCAATGGCCCTCACATAATCCTGGATTACCCAGAAAACGAAGTAAAACTGATATTGCCAGGAACTGAATACTGAAATTAGTGTAAGTTACATTGAATTCTGCTCCGGTCTTTCTCATCCAAAAAGATTAGGTACATGAAATATTTTGATTTGTTCCTGTATACTAATCAGAAAAGAACAGGCTAACAAATGTTTATGTAAATATAATTAGTATAAATCTGGTTTATCATATCTTGTTGAGTTTGGAACAATTATTTGCCGTCAGCTAGAAGGAAGACACATCTAGGAGCATTTTTGTGTCTGTCAGATAAATGTGATAAAGACACCAAATATGCTCATGTCAACTGTGTTGAATAACTCATTCCATATTTTGGTTAACTATGTAAAGAGCTAGTTTGTTTTCATGTGTCTTATCGGCAATTTTGCATGTTTAACTCCCCATGAACAAGAAAAGTTTGTATACTGGCATTTCTTAAATCTTAACTGTAATTGGAGTTAATCCGTGGAATCTGAAATCTTAAAGTTCAAAGTAAGCACTCTTTCAAATAGGATATGAGAAGGTGACCGAGCCTGCAAATTGAGATTAGTTGTCGCCTATGGTGGTACAACTATCTAAACGAATATTAGTTGAAGGAGATGCGAAACTAGAACCACTTCTCGTTGTTGCACTGGTTTAAATGGTATCTAAATGGATATTGGATGAAGGAGATCCTCTTTTCCCTTGTCTCTCACTATTACTGTTTAACTGGCATGTCCCATTTATTTTAGATAATAATATAGCTTTTGATCATCCATGTTTCCTTGACAGGCATCCTTTGATTCATCAAAGCCAGTTACAGCTGCTGATGTTCAGGAGATCTTTGAGAATATTAGCGTAGGCGGGTAACTTAAGTTCTTTTGGATGTTCAAGGATGTACTAGTAGGCAGCTACACATTTACTAGTATTTTAACTGCTCTATGTACAAGGAGAATTGTTAATGTTGCTATTCTACTATCTAACTCTTAGCTTATAGTAGTATGTTCTATGGTTAGACAATGCTATCATGTTACTGTTAAGCTGAAAGAATTCCTTTGCGCAATGGAAATTGCTGTAGAATGTTTCTGCTGGATCGCAATTTCACATTCTTCTTCCTTCTCCTTTACAAGGTCCCTATTCTAGCTTCAAGCTTCTTGTAGTAGTTTGTACAATTCAGTACTGCATAACGCTGCTGTTTATATATCGATGTTGTTACTGCTCCTTTTCATTTTGTCCTTGAGCCGAGGGTACTCGGAAACATCTCTACCTCCACGAGGTTGGGGTAAGGTCTGCATATACACTACCCTCACCAGACCCCAATTGTGGAAGTATACTGGGTATGTTGTTGTTTGTTGTAGTATTGCATAACGCACAGGGGCATTGGCTAGAGTAGTAACAATAGTATAGTTCATGAAAGATTCTGACACTGAAATGCAGTATAAAGTTAAGAGGTCTCTTTGGAATGCCGCTTTAATATTGAAAGAATAAGAGATTTATTAGATGAATTTAGCTTCATTTTTTTTTTTTTAATGTTTGATGATTTTTGTGCAGAGAACAATTCAAGGAGTAGCCGATCACAAGTCATTCAAATCAAGAAGGAGATGTGTAGATTGTCATATATTGAATGTGGCCCGGTATGTAAATGATTTAATTTCTCACCATTTGTTTATATTTCATAAATGGTATCACAATTTGAACAAGTGGACCAATGAACAAATTACTATAATGATAAGCGGTGTCAATTTTATATTTATCCTCAAAATATTTTCATTTTTCTTATACATATCTAGCAAAAAAATTCAACGAAGCGGTGTCTCGTGACACCGCATGTAACAAGGTGCACATGCCCGGGCTAGAATTATCTAATACATGTGCGGTGGATAGAATTGCTTGATACTTGTGTTGACAGAAGGTAGCCGGTATCAGTAGACTAATTGAGGTATTCCCAAGCTTGCTCGTACATCATTGCTATTAAGAAAAGATGTTGGACGTGTTATAGGAGACATTAAAATGGTTAGACAACTGCATCAAAGACAATTATTGCTGAAAACTTGTGGTAAAATGGTTAATATGTTGAACAATTGATCCCAACTAGTGGGGGCAAGATTAGGTTTATAATTATGTTCTTTTATTACAAGTGAAAGGTAGCTGTGCTTGGCTCCAACAAGTCAAAAGGGTCTTCTCAAAAGATTTCCACAACCAGTCACTCTTCATCTTCTCACCTAAACTTTGAAGACTGTCTAGTGATGATTATTGTCCATTCGATTTTTTTTTAAAATTAAAATAGAACGGGGTGGTGTTTGGATCAGCTTACACATACTTCAACTAGTTTCATCGCACCTATTATCTCCTATCAACTATCGAATAACTCTACCGTATAGGGCTCGGGAATTTGGGAAGAAATCAAGAGTATTTTTTGCCTCCCCGAGATTTAAATATAAAAATTCATGATTTAAACTCACTTCATTGACCACTATATTTTCTATACTATACCCGTAGGTGTCGATTTTAAAAAGAAATAAATCCCCCTTTTCTCAATCTCAAGATTACGACAAATAGATTTTTAACGAAATCATATAATTATTTAATTTAAATTATTTAAAAAAGCATTAAATTCCCGACAAGCATAGTTTCATATTTCAATGTACAGATCCATGACGCTAGACTGGCGTCATGATTATGTCAATTGCGGAAAATTAATATTCATTCCTTTTGAGATTAATTAACAAAATGATTTTAGATAAGCTAATTTAATTTGCATACCCCATCAATACGTTAACCGTACATGCTTATCCATATTTTGCCATGACTCCATACAATAATTTAAACCCATACAATACATGCAGAAATTAGGATGATATCATAGATGCTAGTTTTAGCAAAAATAGGACATTGGGAAGAACGTGACCAAAAAAAAAAAAAAAAAAAAACCCAAGTGCACTAAGCTCCTACTATAAACGGGTTCAGAAGGGGTCGAATCACATTAGGCCTATTGTATGCGCCTTATCATACATTATTTTGCGAGAAATTATTATCATACATTATTTTGCGAGAAATTATTTTTACTACTTGAACCCTCAATCTTCTGATCACAGGATAATTAACTCTTGCTGTTCTGTTAAGGCTCCCGTCTAACAAAAAAATATCCGGAATAAAACAATTTTCTTCTTCTATGGACTTGGGAAGACAGATAAAAGTTAGTACCTTAAGTATCTATATGATATACATTTAGATGGTACTAGCAGTAATCTTGCAACAGGTAAAAGTTATATTGTATCTTGAATTCGTCATCACATGTAAACGTTAATTTCCTTATTCATTAAAAGGAATTTTAAAGTTACTATATGTAAATAGCCGACAGAAGGAAATTGGTATGCACAAGTAGTAATTTTAGGTGTGAAGCTAGTTAATAAAGTGAGTTGAGAATTATGAGGTTTTTGATTCAAATCCAACGGAGACAAAAATATTAAGTGGTTTCTTATCATGAATTGCCGTACCGATCGAGTTATCACTACCTGCCGATATTTGTGCTGAGGGAAGGTAGCAGATACACAAACGATTCTGAGACCATGGTAACTTGTCAGGAGAGAGAGAAGATAAAGACATTTAAAGACCGGCGTTTACCTACTTGAACATGACATAAATGTAAAATAATTTTGCTAGATCTGCAGCTATTAAATAAACTCACTCACAAACCAGAAATATGCCTTTCATAAAAACGTTTCACATTGTGTTAAGTTCAAAAGTCTTAAGCAGCAGCAACAGTACTTTGGAACCATTGGTGCATCTTAAATTAAATGTGACTGCAAACCAACTCTCTTGTTCTGAATTTAATAAGTACCATACAAATTGAAGAATTATACTCCTAATGTTTTTAGTATTTTTCAGGTCATATAGTAAGACTTGTGTAATAAACGTCTGGTTTCATAGGACTTATTAGTCTTCACTTGTCAAACCATTTGAAAGAATTTGTTCTTTGTTTAGCCTCATTTAGCTCTGGTTCCAAGTAGAAAATATTACTCCATCCGTTTCAATTTAGACGAAGTAGTTTGACTCGACACGTAGTTTAAGAAAAAAGAAGACGACTTTTGAAATAAAGCTTTGTGGGGCCATGATATTTGTGTGGTTATAAAAGCTTCTTATCAAGGGTAAAATTAGTAAAATAAAGAGTTTAAAGTTGAATTATTTCCAAATTTAGAAATGTGTCATTCATTTTGGAACATACTAAAAAGGAAAGTACCTCATCTAATTTGAAACAGAGGGAGTACAAGGAGTCAAAAGAGGCGAATTCAGGATTTTGGCAGGATGTGTGCACTATTAAGAAGAAGTGGATCCAAAATATAATTTTTACGGGTTTAACCTTTACTTCTTACTATTGCGCACTCATTACACTTTTGGAATTATAAGTTCAAAATTAATTTTTCTTTAAAAATAGTAATTTTCTTACATCTATTTCTATTTTTCATGTTGAAAATACTGGGATCAGTTGAACCCATTGACTATATGCTACATCATACACTGTTGCTAGTTTTAAAATACACATTTTATTTAATCATATAAGATTTTACAACGACAAAAGAAGAAAAGAAATTTTAATGTTTGAAAATTTTGAAAGAATAAACCAAACAATTAAAGAAATAAAAAGAAAAGGTACTTAATGACTCTCCAAAAAGAGACACCAGACACGTCCATCCCCCGTGAGCGTCTAGTTCTAAAGAAAAAAAACAAGATTGACATAAGATTTGAAGTCATAACCTCACCTAGAGAGGTACGCCTAATAATCATCACATCATATAATACTTTGAGCATAAGTGCACACACATATATTTAAATATTTTTGAAAAACTATAACATTACTATACATGATTTAGAGAGGGGAGAATGGGTTCACGTGACCCATGGAACCCCCTAGATACGCCCCTGGTCAGTCAATTAATCCAAAAAAGAAACAACTTTGAGTGCTGACTTTGTTGGTTTAACTTAGAATGGTAACTTTTGCCACCGGTGTTAAACTCACGAGTTTAACTTTTATACACGGACAGTGAAAGAAAAAATTTATATTATCAAGTCATCTAAAATGTAATTATATGTACATGTCTGTAATGGTAGTAATCTGGAAAATAAGATAGGTAATCTTGTACGACAAGTTAAATTTTTTGCCTATTCGCATAAATCTACAATAGCCTCTCTTATTTTTTGAAGTGTTAGCTAATTTAAGAATTATCTTTCACTTTTTTACTGGTCTGATTTACTATTTTTTTCATCTAGTCTATGAGGATTACAGCTATATCATAGCCTTGAGTAGCGCAAAAAAGCCACATCATGTGCCTATATATTACATTGGACCACCAGCTAATTAACAAAGTCACAAGGTCCCATATAGTGACATGGATATGTCAATTTGCATAAACTAAAAGTAATAAATCAAAGCAATGTAGTAATGTTTAAAAATCACAAGATGAGGAAACACATCCCAGTGCACGAAATATATCTGACGTTTACGCAGGCAGGGTATGATAAAGGGCCCACCTCAAAAAATATAATATAAATAGTCTACTCTAATACAAGCGCCAATAGTCAATTTCACAGCTTAAACCGTTGCTCTATAGATCACACATAGACAAGGTGAACCATATCAAGAAAAAATCAAGTACTAATATTTTTCAAAGGCCTACTTAGCAAAATATTGACTCTTTAGAGATCCCTAGAACCAGACACCCACAAAAATTGAAGAATGAAAAGAATCAGTCAACAAATTAAGTCATGAAATTAGTCCACGTACAAGAATGTTACATCTGTCCATGCATAATAAAGAAAGAATTAAATGGTATTTTCCTAACTATATTTTGTCAGCTTGTATTAAATTTTTTAGAGCTGGTCATAATATCTATTTCTCTAGGGTTTGATCTTTTGATTCTTTTGCCTAACACTTCCAAATGGACTTTAACCTTTTGACCATTTTAAGGCAGGAAATTAGGAAACAGAAACAGAAATCTTCACTTTATGGAAATTCATATAGTATATGGTTATTTAAAAATTTGTATAATATTACATATCTTCTTGTGATGAAATGGTCAAAAGCAGAAGTTAAAAATTATTTTCAAAAAGAAAATAGTCACAAAGGCAATTTACTTTTCGTTTAAATTCAACTTCTTTATATTGAGATTGCAAAAGGGTGATGAGTTATGAACAAAATACAAGAACAAAGTAAGTGTTCTTAACAGCTTGTTACTAGAAGATTTTGACAAAAGATTATAGTTTCTATTTCTTTTCGGAGTTAACATTTTTCTAATCGTATCTCAAAGAAAAATCTTGAGTTCACATGGTTAGATCTAAGAATATGTGAGCTTGTTGTACAGATTAAACGTTTTGGTTTAACGGTCAATAAAATGGTATAAAAATTACGAAAGCTTAGGGAATCAAATCTTAGTAAAAAAAATTGAAAAAAATAATACTAAATGGTTTCTTTTCATCTGGCTATGTTTTAACTGATAATAAGAGGTTGACCTTGGTTAGTCCGAAGAGGGGTAGAGATAGGTTAAAGAAGTACTGAAGAGAGGTAATTAGGTAGGACTTGGCGTTACTTCAGTTCACTGAAGACATGACCATAATAGGAAGGTGTGGAGGCCGAGAATTAAGGTAAAAGGTTAGTAGGTAGCCGAGTGTGTGTCTTCTCCATACCAGTAGTATTAGTAGTTAGTCGTGTATTCGGTTATTGGTAATCTTTATTACTACATATTTTTTTATTAATTATCTTACTGTTGATACTGCTTGTTCTTTTACTATCTTAATGTTGTTACTGTTTGTTTTCTTATTATTTTGCTGTTGTTATGGCTGGTTGTTACTGTTTTCTTTTTTCTTTCTTTGAGCCAGGGGTCTATCAAAAATAGTCTTTCTACCCTCAAAATAAGGGTAAGGTATACGTACACATTATCCTCTTCGGACTCCCCTCGCGCGTTTATATTGAGTTTGTTGTTAATAACACTCTTACAAAGAAAAGACAGGATATGTGACCTTGCTGGCACTTAAAGACGCTCCTATTCAATTTGTTGGGTGGGTGGGGGGTGGGGTGGGTTGGGGGGCGGGTACTATTGTGTGTGGGACTAGAATAGACCACCAATTTTGCCAAAGATGTTGGGGTCAGTCACATGCAGCATTGAAAGATGTCTTCTTATAAGTTATGATATAAGTCTTTTTCCTTTTTCTACCTTTTGTATTTCCACAAAATGTCAATGTTGTCTACTGTTTATTCACTTCAATCATGGATTTAAAGGTAAAGTGAGGCCTTTATAACCTAAAGTGTTATAAATCAAAAGAAGGTAACACCAAACAAACATTTTTTTAACCCCACTAACTAGATCTTCAAAAGACTAATTTGACTTCCAATATGCAAGATCAGGTTAACTATTGTGAAGAAACACTTTTTAAAGACCTAAGTTTCTTTTTCTTATATAATTTATGCATTAGCATGATCAACTTTTTAGCATTATTAACATTGTTAAATATGACAGATTTCCTGGCTACCACCATTTGGGAAGTCCCTTCGAGGACGACGACTTTCATACAATTCTTGCAAGGCTAAAGAAACATTTATGGGTAAAGTATCTTATTCATATAATTGCTTATATTGTACGAACAACGATGTCAGAATTTGAAGTTCCTGAGTTCGGGATTCTATCCTTTTTATGTTATTACTGGGTTCTAAAGTAAAAATTTGTAATTATTCAACGGATTTCTTAAGAGAAATATAAGGTTTGCACTAAAGCTACTGGATTTGGCCGAACCCGTTACCGAAGCTCTAGTTCCGCCCCTGACTGCATGGATAAAGCATCTCTATCTTACCCGAATAAACGTTATGATAGTTGAGCATCC
Source organism: Nicotiana tabacum (assembly GCF_000715075.1). Classification (NCBI taxonomy): domain Eukaryota; kingdom Viridiplantae; phylum Streptophyta; class Magnoliopsida; order Solanales; family Solanaceae; genus Nicotiana; species Nicotiana tabacum. The sequence goes on from NC_134102.1 coordinate 139,620,034, forward strand.
TTAGATGAAAGAATGGTCCTTCCGGATTGATTATCATCGTATCACCACCTCTCACGTATCCTACATTCAAATAGAGATCGTTATCTCGATATGAGCATCTTATTTTAGTAATTTACTAACAAATAAATAAGTAAAATCAGCGTGAGGATAAATAGATTGAGGGTATATAAATTATGAGGCAAACACATTAAAAATTTGCATTAGGTGAAATTTTGATTGGTTATATACTGTTCTAGCAATTGAATTATGAAAATTCAACAATAATAGAATCTTGGATTAGGAATAGTCTCTTTCCATGAAATTCAGGACCGACATATTCTCCTGCCTAATCTCTTTTTTAAAATTCTTTTTCGACCAATTAAATACTCGATTGAAGAAAAATAAATAAATATACCAAATGCTAGTTGTACTCATTCTATAATCTATTTACGACTAATTAAAACGCTATAAGTCACGGGTTTGTTAATTTTATCTACTATTCAACACGAGAATGTTGAAATTGAAAAAACAGACACATACACATACATATTCCAAAATTGAAATCAATTGTTTCTTTCTTTCATATAGAGAATTGGTACTACCGCTAATACACTATTACTCTTTGATTAGAGATAACAAATTACAAAATTATAACTCAAAATATTTAAGAGTTAAGTCAATAAATGATCTAAATTGAAAAAGAATATTTGAATGTTTTGTACTTGGATGTAGTTTCACTCAGAAAAAAAGCTAAGATTTGTGAGTAAAAAAAAATTCCTCAAACAAAATTTTCTATAAAATACTGAAATTCAATATTTATAAATACTATGGACGAACTAGTTCTTTTTTTTTTTTTTTTTATAATTTAAAAAGGACACGCATGGTCCGGAAAAGGACGGAACTAGTTTCTTAATTCAGTAAATATTAGTACTATTCAAGGCCAAACTTGGAAAAATCTATTTTTTCTTTGATTTTCCATCCGAGTCCGGTACTCACATCAGAGTCCGATTAAATTCGATTTATATTGAAAAGTTCCATATTAGGTGTAAAGCGCTTTTGACAAAGAAGACTTCATACCCAGAACTCAAACCCGAGACCTATGAGTAAGAATGAAATAGTACTTATAATTCCACCCCTAACTCTCGTCCATAACTCGGAAAAATCTATCAATTATGAAAAGTAAAATCAATAACAGCTGCAATTACCTAATCCAGATTTTTTTAATAGTTCAATTCAACATCTATAAAAACTCTCTTCCCCCCCTCTCACATGCAAACTCTAGTTAGCACTTCTCTCCTTTCTCTCTCAAAATTATTGATTTGGCTTCTCGTCCTCCTCCTTCCCTCTTTACTTATTCACAAACCATTTTTTCCACATTTCAGAAACAACAAAATCACTATTAAAATCATGGGAAATTGTGTAGAGGCCTGTTTACAAAGAGAAAATACAGAGGAATTAAGGATGCAAAAACAAGAAACAGAGGAAAAAACTGGGGATTTTTCAAAGGAAGAAGATATTGGGATGGAAAAGAGCAAAACTAATATGAGATTGAAAATAGTTTTGACTAAAGAAGAATTGGAATGGCTATTACTTCACCTTAAATTCAAAGAAGGGAAAAATTTGGAGGATGTTTTGGGAGAAATTGAAAGAAGCAGAGGCAAAATTTCTTGTGGATGGAAACCATCTTTAGAAAGTATTACAGAGAGCCCTGAAATTCCAGAAATGATGGATAGATCATAAGTTTTCAAAATGCTCTTTTTTTTAGGTCATTTCCTTTTCATTTGGTATCTAAGATTTAGTAGTCCTTAGATTCATTTCACATAGGTCAATTGAAGAGGAAGTGTTGTTTATTAGGAGTTTTTCATTCTCAAGGCTCGAACTTGAGACGTTATGTGTTATATCTAGTCATTTTTCTTCTTGAAGGGGAATCTTGAAGTAACAGTAAAGTTATTTACATGTGACTTGTGCATGCCACGGGGTTCGAGTAGTCAACTACTAGTGTTTGTATTAGGGTATGCTGTCAATATTACAAGGTACAACTTTTTCTCGATCCCTCCACGAACACGGGATACTTGGTACACCAAGCTGCCTTTTTCTTTGTTTTCTCTTCTTCCTTCTTATTGTATAGTTAAGTTTTTTTTTTCTTTTTCTTTTTGCTTCCTTTTTGTATGGATGAGGTCATAATCCATGCTTGTAATTACTGATTGTGTAATTAATTGAGGCTTTGAGTGTTCCCTTTTGCTTTCTTTTTTTGTATGGATGAGGTCATAAAACCTAAGTAGCTTTTTTTACAAGAATTTGGCTGTTGAACTTATCACAATATTCTTTTCACTCTGATGCTTTTAGTTTTCACTCTCTCCACATCTAAAATTATTCTAAAATTAGCTTAGTATAATGCCTCTAGTTCATTTTCACTTGTCTAGTTGTCTATTAACTCTTGAGCTCACCAAATTGTAGTATTAGATTCGATTTCAACAAATTTAGAAAAAATTAAAAGATTTAAGTAAACAAGGGAAGGAAATGAAAAGGGCAAGCATAAGTGGAAAGATAGGTTAAGAGTTGGAAAATGATTTCTTATTTTGGATTCCAAGTTACAAAAAGAACAAAAAATCAACGTCAAAGCGTCAAATATACCCCTGTACTTTCGAAAATGATCTAAGAATATCTCTCGTTATACTATTGGGTTATCTATACTCCTGTAGTCATACTTTGGGTTCAAATATACCCCTCATTTAAACGGAGGGACACATGTCATCGTCCTGTTGGCCAATTCTAAATATCTCATAATTAATTAAAAAGACCCATTACCCATACCCGAAAAATAATTTTCTAAAGTAATTTTTTTTGTAAAAACTGGAAAAAATTGATTTTTTTTAATACTAAAAACTGAAAAAAATGAAAATATTTTTTTTCCAGTTTTTACAAAAAACCTGCTTTAAAAAAAACTGAAAAATATTTTCTAAAACAATATTTTTGTAAAAATTGGAAAAAAAAACTGAAAAGCAATTTTCTAAAGCAATTAAAAACTGGAAAAAAACTGAAATTTTTTTAACTAAAAACTAAAAAAAAAAATAATTTATTTTTTTCAGTTTTTACAAAAATATTGCTTTAGAAAATTGCTTTTCAGTTTTGTTTTTAGTTTTTACAAAAAACATTACTTTAGAAATTATTTTTTTGGATTTTTAAAGTAATATTTTTCTAAAATATGGAAAAACATATTTTCGATTTTTTCAGTTTTTATTAAAAAAACATTCAGTTTTTTCCAGTTTTTACAAAAATATTGCTTTAGAAAATTGCTTTTCAGTTTTTACAAAAATATTGTTTTAGAAAATATTTTTCAGTATTTTTAAAGCAGTTTTTTATAAAAAAAAAATATTTTCGTTTTTTTCAGTTTTTAGTAACAGTTTTTTCCAGATTTTACAAAAAAAAAATTGCTTTAGAAAATTATTTTTCGGGTATGGGTAATGGGTCTTTTTAATTAATTATGAGATATTTAGAATTGACCAACAAGACGATGAGACATGTCCCTTCGTTTAAATGAGGGGTATATTTGAACTCAAAGTATGACTGTAGGGGTATAGATAACTCAATAGTATAACGAGGGGGTATTCTTAGACCATTTTCGAAAGTACATGGGTATATTTGGCCCTTTGCCGAAAAATCAATGGAACTCCACAAATTTTCTTATTTATACTATTATTCTCTTAACCTAATTCAAAAATAATAATTATGATTATTTTCACCATTTGCGCTTACCTTGAGCAATTGAGCTACGTTCCAAACTAAGGGTAAGTTGTTTAATCAATACTGTGTTATTAATTATATACAAGTGGGAATTAGTTAAGTTTCTGTATTATCACCCAATTGTAGTATATATTAATCTTATTAATATCTAATTTTATTTAAATTAACCAAATAACAGTAAAATTCATTTCACTTAATTTATATCTAATATTTTGTAGTATGTGTGATCACTCTCTACTCGTCAATTATTCGCATAGAACGACTATTTTGGAAAAATAGTGGGTACAATGAGTGCAATAAAGTTGTCTGAAATCTGTACAAAAATGACACCATGTAGCTACTCCAATGGGCTGCTATCTAGGTATTAGTCAGTGCGTCCTGAATTCAATTTTTCAGTTTATTTTTTAGAACAAAAATATTATGAGTTATCCTGAAGTTAAAATTTCAGAATAAAATAATTGCGAAAAATGGTTATTTATGCACTTACCCCGAAATCTGCTTAATAAAGGCCCATGGGAGATGGAGCCCAAATTTTACTAACCCAACATTTTCCAGTTGTGGCATTTCATAATTAATTAATGGGATGTTTATATAAATAGCCGACCATATTCATTTTTTACTTTTTCTAGTCATATATATAGTTTATATATTGATTATACATAATTATACACATATAGTGCATAAATTATGCATATATTATACTTCCACCGGCTATTTTTTGTTTAAGCAATTGAGTGACCTGCTATTTAAGTTAATTATTCTTAATTAATTTAAGTTTTAACGTGTTGAAAAAGTAGATCTTTATTTGCTCAAATAAATTCTAGATAATGCATTGAACCAAATGACCACCCTTAATGTTAGATAATTGATCAAGTAAGTGTAACTTTTGCTAATCTTAGCCGTACAGAAGGTTTTTTATTTTACTTAATTGAGTAGGAACCTGAAGGCTAGCTTTTGCTAATCTTAGCCGTACAGAAGGTTTTTTAGTCTATCGAAAAATAAGTCAAGTAGAACCCTGAGCAAATTTGAAGTTTCTTTCAAATTTATCACATGAATTCAAGTCAATTAACTGGTCAAAAGAACCTCAAAACAAGTCTCTTTTTTTTTTTTTCTTCTACTAGTTGGATTTTGATAATTTTGAATTGACATCCCAATAGCTCTCTCAATCAAAAGACATTCTGCCTTTGGCTTGTGATGAAAATTCAAAGACTCAGTTTCAAGAAACAGCTCTATCTTAGACTATGAAGATTTATACAACCGACTTCAACTTACTTCGGATTGAGATGTGATTATGGCTGCATTTTTATACTTCTTGTGTGTTGTATTGGGGGGTGAGGTGGTGTTGGCAGCGAGTGGATGCAGCTCTCAGGCAACAGATTCATCTGAATCTAATATTTTCGTTAATTGTTGCTAATTGACAGTAGCGTATGCAGGATTTTTCTCAAATAGTGTTTGATGTCGTTTAACCCGAAGGATATTTTAGTGAACTTATCAGTTATTGTACAATACAATATAGTCAAACCAAACATAAAACTATTACTAAATCACAACAAACGATTTAATCTATTCAAACAATATATTCACAAAACAATACTGTATAATACAATACATTAAAAACGATACACTGCTATCACAGTAGTGGCAACTATCCCGATCATGATTGTCAAGTAGATATCTATCCCTCTAGATTTTGGTAACTTGACCAAATGTGTAACAGAAAGACACACCGTTGCTAATTTTATAAACTTCTTCTTTGCTTTCCTTTCCTTTTTAGACACGAGCGCAAGGGCGAGGAGAAACAATAGGAGAAAAAAAAGAAGAAAAGGTCGAGGTGAAAATATACATGCAACCGTCATTACGAATTTGACAATCGATTAAGGAAAAATAGTTTTAACCTACATACATAATTACTAAGCGTCGATAGAACGCATTGATCAACATGATCAACCTTTGTGTGTGCGACACGTGTCCAGGAGCAGTTTCATTTTTGAAGGATTTTTCGATGGGAAAAACATCAAATCTCACGACTATGAAGGATTTTCCTATGCAAAAAAACTCACAATGCTTACTAATCTACCTTTGATGCTGTTCACAAATAGAGGTGTTAAATGGGCGGGTTGAATCGATTTTAGGCCGATTAAAATGAGTTGAGTCAATAAATGAGCCGGTCATTGACCCGCCCAAAAATTACTTGGGTTGGGATGAAAATTTAGTCCCATCTAACACCTAGAGTACCTCCTAGGCCTCCTTTATTAGCTCTTTCCTGGAGGGAACATCTCAATGTTCATAGATTAATATATTCGCTCCCATATTAAGATTTATCCCTTTTTCTCAAATATTAGTATTTAATTGAATAACATCGATTAAAGCATATGATCAATTTGAGATGCTTTATTGAAGATGTATAAGATTAAAAAATTTAAGCATTTCTTGAAAACTTTATATTTTGACATCTATGTCAAGTTTATACGTTGGGTAAGATTTTTTAAATTTTTATGCATAAACATATTTTGACGGGATATATGTTATGAACTAAAAAACACAAAAATTTCATAAAAGCATACATATACAATTTATGATCACACAAAATTGGAGAGTGAATATGAACAATATGAATATTTCATAATTTTGCGATCAAAACAAAAAGATACATATAGAAGTCTTGGAAGTAAACATGCATGAAGCCCCCCCATAAAAAGTTAAACTACTATACACCACCAACATATAAAACCTTTAAATTATCAAATTATCTAAAATTATGAATAGATATTGGCATAAATAACTTATACATGTATTGGAACAACATAGTTTGATATCGTCTGACAAACACTACATAAGTTATGTCAGAGACAATTTTTCTTATGCAATCAACCAAACATTGTAAATTTATGTGAAATTTCGTAGAATTATTTTAGATAATGCGTTGAACCAAATTACCCCTTAATGTTAGACAATTGATTAAGTATAAATTTTACTAATCTTAGCCATACATAAGGTTTATTTATTTTAATAAATTAAGTGAGTTGAAATATTTTGTAATCTTTCAGTCTACAAAGTAGTCTATCGAAAAATAAGTCAAGTAGAACCCTGAGCAATTTTGAAGTTTCTTTGAAATTTATCACATGAATTCAAGTCAATTAACTAGTCAAAAGAACCACAAAACAAGTTCCCCTTTTTTTTTCCTTCTACTAGTTGGATTTTGATATTTTTGAATTGATATCCCAGTAGCTCTCGCAATCAAAAGACATTTCTGCTTTTGATCTAACATAAGAATTCAAAGACTCAGTTTCAAGCAACAGCTGTATCTTGATTTTTCTACATCTTATTTTCAATTGTCTTTTTTTTTTGGAGGTTTAAATATAGTGACATAGACGATAGTAAACATTTATATAACCGACTTCAACTTATTTCGGATATAATTATGGCTGCATTTTTGTACTCCTTGTGTGTTGTATTGGGGGGTGAGGTGGTGTAGCAGATGCAGTTTTTAGGCAACAAATTTATCTGAATCTAATATTTTCGTTAATTCTTGAATCTGCTCTTGATTGACAATAGCGTATGGAGAATGTTTCATTGTTTGATGTCGTTTAACCCGCAAGGCTAGTAGACATTGGACAGGGGAACGTTATTTGTACGACAGGGCAAAATTTTGGCCCATTGCCTTCAAGTTGGACGTGCATGTTTCCTTTTGAGTCATTAGATTGATTTTTGTTCTTTTTGTTTACATTCATTTTTCAAAATCTTTTCCTTTTTGTTTTCTTTGGAAAACGTAATCTATTCTCAAATTCATTTGTCCCAAAAAGAGAAAAATGAATACCGTATTTATACGTGAAGAAAAAACAAATCGTATTCATGTAATCAAGCGTGTTATATTTTGTCGGAATACATATACTCTTGAAAAGTATACAAATCTTGTTCAACACCATATTCAGTGATTTTTTTGGTTCTCATCCGATGTCCGGTATTACATTGGTGGTCCGATTATATCCGAATTCACGCTGAAAAGTTCTACATTGAGGGCAAAGCATTTCTAACAAAGACGACTTCATACCCAGGGCCAGAACCAACATATACCTAATAAGGCATGTGTGTCACAACCCGCACTTTGGGGTTGTGACTTCGGCCAAAAACTGGTGAGAAAAGGCTCTTCTGATTGTCTGACATAGATCCGTCTACTCGGGCAACTTGGGCTTTTTAATTTTAAGCATATATAAGGGGGTATATGTGATGAAAGCTCAGACCTGCCTCCCCCATACGTACTTCCACCAAGCCGTATTGAACGAGCTACCTTGGGGGCAACCTCAAGGGCCTGTCTGGATGACTCAAAGGAGTGTCCTAGGTCTCCATACGAGTTAGGGAACTCTATGGACGGCGCAATGCCTTCGGGCTAGCGTTGGGCACCAAAGTGGCGCTGGAGGCTCGATGTTACTGGGGCGGCCAGCCCCGCGGGCTGCCGAATGTTGGAAGGAGACCTCCGTGCCGATTGGATACTTGATGCACCTATCTTAGGGGCATCATGTGCCGACTTGTGAGCATGCTTGGGTTCAACCATGCAAGCAAGGGTCCGTTGGCCTAAACGTGCAGTTGTGGGGAGACATTGCATAGACGGGATGGAAGTGTGTCGCGAGGGCTATGTATGGGCATGGCACGAAAGATGCGTATACAATGGCCAAGAACTAAAGGTTGCCTTACTCGGGTGAGGCACGAGCTGCTTGCGGATGCACTAGGCGAGTGTCAAGCTTGAGGATTGGGCTGTGCACGCGAGAGTGATGCTCAGTCTTTGGCGAGGGATATGACATGTCCTAAGCCAATCCCCCAGGGCGCGCATGGATTGTGATCCTAAGATGAAGCACCACGACATGTCTAGGGCCAAGTGCCTAGATATCCTACAGGCGACACAAGTTGGGGCGAGCCCTATGGGCGAGTCCCACCAACAGACACATGATCGTGCTTGAAAACCTGGGAAAGGATGAAGGCTGGCCTGCAGCAAGGGGAACTGCAGGCGCCACACGGGCGAATCGGTGCCGCTGGCGAGCGTAAGGGAACGTGCCCGTGACACATGGTATCATAGATGATTAAGGCCATACTATACCATGGCACAATGTCAAGGCAAGGGTGGATATGACGAGTGCATTTTGGATGTCAGTGCGGAGATCATGTCAAAGCAGAGATTGATGTTCATGTGCCACCAGAGATCGAGAACCCGATACTGCTGGTCCAAGAAAGAAATGGGTGATTCCACTTTCTTTCGAAAAGTCTAGGGTGCTACTGAATGGGGTAATATGCCGATGAGTCGGATGGTCAAGAGAAGGCCATATTTGCCAGGTCGTGCAACCATATTGCAAAAGAGTGGGAGCCGTAGACTATAAACTTTGGGCATGATCATAGCGGAGATCTTGCCAAGGATGCGTGCAACACATCAGTTGAGTGTCTTTCATACGGGATAGACTTGTGAGCTGCTTGAGGGCATTGCCAAGGTGAGGAGACGAATTCTAGGGAATAGCGAAGCTTCAGAATTGGGCGGATTTCCAAGTTAGAAGGTGTCATCATTCTGGAAAGGGGTACGCCGAATGATCAGAGGACCGTTGAGAGTCCAAGTGTGAGGCACAACCGAATCGGGAAGCCGTGCTAGCAGGACCAAGAGAGTACCTGTCTATAGGGCGAGTATTGAAGTACTACCGGGAGCATTGGGTACTTGCTGAGAAAGTTACAGTTGGAAAACAAAAAGCTTTGTTCGGGAATGCGGCGATGCTATGACTTTGAGAATGTAGTACTCACCAAGAGTCGTCCCAAGAGCTGGCCGAATGCCAAGTGAGATAACAACGCTAAGATGTATCCTCCACATTGAGTGTGGGAGGATCCCGCCTATGTAAGAGGCATAAGGGCAAAATAGTGAGTCCAGAAGCCAACACAGCTTCAAGTTAATGAGGGCAAGGAAAAGCTACGGGAGCGGAAGGCTACGGGAACTATGCCGGAGGCGTTTGAAGGCTATGTGAGCGATTGAGCTACTAGAGCCGCGCCAAAGAGCACGTTGATGTGCTTACCAGTGAAGGAAATCTTCAGACATACATGAAGGCCGTGAGGGTCATGGTGTGATTGACTAGTGTGGGTCAATCACAAAGTTAGACACTAGAGGGTGCAAGTGCGAAGGCACTTTCCAAGTGAACACCAAAAGGAGGTGAAGTGCAGAGGCACGTTTGGAAAATACTTGGGGGAGAAGTGCATGGGGCACGACTACTTTTGAGACAGGACTTTGAGGAAGTCCAACCCACAGGACCAAGGGAGCCGCGAAGTACATACCTGAGGGGGCAGACTCCGGGATGTCTTAGGCCATGATGTGTCATCGGGGACGATGACATTATGAGTGTGGGAGGATGTCACAACCCGCACTTTGGGGTTGTGACTTCGGCCAAGAACTGGTGAGAAAAGGCTCTTCTGATTGTCTGACGTAGATCTGTCTACTCGGGCAACTTGAACTTTTAAATTTAAGCATATATAAAGTGGGTATATATGATGAAAGCTCCGACCTGCCTCCTCCATAGGTGCTTCCACCAAGCCGTATTGAATGAGCTACCTTGGGGGCAACCTCAAGGTCCTGCCTGGATGACTCAAAGGAGTGTCCTAGGTCTCCATACGAGTTAGGAAACTCTATGGACGGCGCAACGCCTTCGGGCTAGCGTTGGGCACCAAAGTGGTGCTGGAGGCTCGATGTGTGGGACGGCCAGCCCCGCGGGCTGCCAAATGTTGGAAGGAGACTTCCGTGCCGATTGGATACTTGATGCACCTATCTTAGGGGCATCGTGTGTCGACTTGTGAGCATGGCTTGGGTTCAACCATGCAAGCAAGGGTCCGTTGGCCTAAACGTGCAGTTGTGGGGCGACACTGCACTAGACGGGATGGAAGTGTGTCGCGAGGGCTATGTATGGGCATGGCATGAAAGACGCACATGACAATAGCCAAGGACTAAAGGTTGCCTTACTCGGGCGAGGCACGAGCTGGTTGCGGATGCACCAGGTGAGTGTCAAGCATGAGGATTGGGATGTGCACGCGAGAGCGATGCTCAGTCTTTGGCGACGGATAAGACATGTCCTAAGCCAATCCCCCGGGGCGCGTATGGATTGTGATCCTAAGATGAAGCGCCACGACATGTCTAGGGCCAAGTGCCTAGATATTCACGGGCAGTACAAGTTGGGGTGAGCCCTATGGGCGAGTCCCACGAACAGACACAAGATCGTGCTTGAAAACCTGGGAAAGGACGAAGGTTGGCCTGCAACGAGGGAAACTGCAGTCGCCGCAAAGGCAAATCGGTGCCGTTGGCGAGTGTTAGGGAACGGGCCCGTGACAATGCGTTTTTGTGTCTTTGGCCCCCAAATTGGGGGTCATACTTTTTTTAGAAATAATAGATTTGTGGGTATTTTAAAATAAAATATTTAGCACTTTTAATGTAAGAGTAGACTTTTTCTTAAGTAAGATCAATAATGTCTCAAGAAAACGTAAATGTGTTAGCTATATTATCAATTAAAAAAGATTATTAATAGGAATGGATTATAAAAAAAAATTAACAACTTTATATCTCAAAAAGTTAGAAGAATATACTTCAAATAAAAATATATGTTGTAATTTTAAAAAAATAAATTTAGGCCTCACATTAAATTTTGGCTTTAGACCACACATGTGGTTGAGCCATCCTTGCATAGGACTCGAACTCGAGACATTTAGTTTAGGATAAAGGAGTACTTACCACTATATCGCAATCTTAGTTAGTACATCACATTCAGTGATAATCCTTCATGTATTAATTAAAATCCATTTTACCCCAGAATTGTACTATTGATCTTCTATTTCAAATTGATTTTCTTCATCTATTTTCTTCGTGTTAGAACAATGTTCACTTTTTTAGAGAAAAGAAAATGTTCGATTGAGTAGCAGACAAGTAGTGGATTGTTTGATTCTAAACTATTTTGTCCATATTAATTATTTTCCAGTCTTTCATTAGTCTTCCAAGAGACGTGCAAGAAATATAGATTATTGACACCATTTCTGGGCCAAAAGACCAGCAACCATTACAAATTCTCGACTTACATTAAATTTCATTTTTTCTTTAGTTGTATTTATTATATACTAATAATTTTATCAGGTCACATAAAAATTTTCTTCATTTCCTGAGAAAGGAACAACGGATGGAGAAGCTAGAGAAGGAGAGAGTTTAGACGATATCTGAATCATGCATTACTTGAGTGCAAAGTTAAATTGTAATTATTAGAACTTAACTCTAATATTTCGGTTGGAAATATAAATTATTTAAGTGTTGAATATGTATATAACTATATTATCACAATCCAAAATCCCATCACAGCCGTCGTGATGACACTTAGTCTCTAAGACTAGGTAAGCTGATTACAATAACAATTCAAGCCTTTTTTTTTGACAATGATGATATAAATACCGAAACCAAAAGCAGAAATAATTATAACATCCTCCAAGACTGGTAATACAGAGTCGCGAACTCTAACTGAATACATGATATGATCACAAGGATCAAAATACAATACCATTCGAATAATAACTAAGAGTACAATAAAATGAAAAGGCTCCAAGGGACTGCGACGACCAAGCAACTCTGCCTTGAATCCTTGCGATCAACAAGCTAACTCTGTCCGAGTCCGATATCTCCGATCCCTGCCTCTGCACAAAAATATACAGAAGTGTAGTATGTGCACACCATGGTTGGTACCCAGTAAGTACCAAGACTAACCTCGGTGGAGTAGTGACGAGGTATAGTTAAGACACTCACTAGTCAAAAAACCTATGCAGTATAGCAGTATAACGATAATAATGGAAAACATGAAGCAGTAATGGCAACAAGAATCAACTAGTGATATAAACAACAATGCAATAAGAACACCAAAAATATTGTTCAACCAAATAAAGAACACAAGGACAACCAATTAATTAAGTCTTTCAAGTGCAAGTTTTTTCAAAACAAAGTGACTCTGTGATATCTCATCTCATAATCATAAAATACGGGTCTTAACCTACTATCAAAATCTCACGGTACCTCGTGCCCACATCTCAAATTATAATCTCACAGACAACTCACATGCCGATAATATCAATATGTGGATCTGCACAGACAACTCACGTACTGCACGGACAACTCACGTGCCAATAATATCAATATATGGATCTGTATGGACAACTCACGTGCTGTACGGACAATTCATGTGCCAATAATATCAATATGTGGATCCGCACGGATAACTCACGTGCCAATAATATCAATATGTAGATCCACATGGACAACTCACGTGCTACGCGGACAACTCATATGCCAATAATATAATCTGCCCGGCATAGTCACAGGCTCACGATCTCAACATGAGAAGGATAATACCATAGTACATGCAAATAATCAATAAATGTCAAGTTTCGTACTCATGAGCCAATATAAGTAGTATGTTACAGTGTATGCATGTTCAAGTGTACTACTACAACCCAAATCAACAAGAAGTATCAAGTATATCAAATAGCTCATCGAAACAACAAGACAAGCTACTCAAAATATATAACAAACACAATGAATACACATTTCTTAAAAATAATTTCGATACCACAACCACACCAAGCCTTCGGCTCAACAACAATGAGTACAACAACAAAAACAATGACAATAATAGGAATGTGATGATTAAATAAATACGCCGAGAATAGCTACACCGAACTAAGTCAATTAATGCTGTAAGGCCCCGTAATTATTTTTTAATAATTTACAATTTTAAAGTGCGCCAACGGTATTTGAGAATAATGTATTTGAGTATTAAAGGAGACCTATGGGATAGAGCCACATCATGTTGAATTGATAATGTATATTTAGGGTGTGTTTGAATATACTAAGGTATTTTGGGAATGACAAGAACTTGTGTGGAACAAGTTGGGCACATTAAGTGGAAAGGATATTTTAATTGGCATAAGACCCAACTTCAAATGAATAGAACCCCCTCAATATAATGACTTAGTGGTGATCTACCTATCAAATTAAATCTCTTTGAATCTAGTTTCCAACGCATTAAACCGTTTGTCATTTAGATATGTATACATAAAGTTATGTCCATTTTACTGAACATGTGTTATATGCGCGACCAGATGCGCGACCGTGCATATTTGAGAGTTTCTGCCTCAGGCGCGCGGCCAAATCCACGGCCGCGCACGTGGATACTCATTAAATAACCCCAAGGCTGGGTATTGAGAGGGGTTAAGTCATTTTGGCCTAAAATCTGATATTTTTAGAGTGAGAGAGAGTGTCCTAGAGTGAGAAGGTATTCTTCAATAATTGTTTTTTAATTCTTGCTCAAGTTTTGGAAGATTAAGAAGGAAAACTCACTAGGTCTTCATACTAGAGGTAAGATTCTACAGCCTAACCCTCAATTTTGAATTTTATCTAAAAGTGAGAAATTAGCAAGACAATTCTTGGGTATGAGAGTTGTTTATTTTCTTGCATGTGTTATCAAAGAGTGTAGGAAGATTGTTGAGCTAAAAATGGTAAAGATTGGGCTGTGGGATGATGGAATCCTCCATTAAAGGACCTTGAAACCTTATGTACACCTAGTGTTTGATAAAATGCTCAAATGAGCTAGAACCATAATCATCCTCCTAATTTTAGTTTAATTTGTTGTATTTCTACAATAGATTGAAGTTGCTAAGAATTTCGAAACATTTTAGAGTTTAAGGAAGCTCAATTGAGATATGTATGGCTAAACCTCCTTCTTCTTAGAATCGAATTTCACGGTGTTCATGTAATTGAAGTAAGACCTTGATCATTATTGAATTGGCTATTCCTAATGTGGTTGTGTCGAAGGATATATATGTTCAATATTTATTCTAAATGTTTTTATCATGTCATCTTGCCATTTGAGGATATATTCAAAATGTGGAATATGTGTTAGAAATGTTATGACTTCATGTCAAGATCGAAATAAAGGTTGTTATGCCAAATTGTATGAAAAGCCTATATGTGCCTAAGATTTCCAAATTGTTGTATTATGTGAACTTACTGTCTTGAATGAGAAGCCTTATTGTTGTTGATAATGATTATGATTATGATAATGATATTTAAATGTGAAAAAGGGGACTGAAATTATGAAATACGGCCAAGTGCCAAGAATGATTTTGTAATCATGATTACTAGTGCCAATGAATCGAAGAATATGAAAGAACTATGATGTGAGATAATTAAAATTATGGTTATAGTTGATGTCTCAAGTGAGATAGCCTACCGATCGGGCCGTGATCGGACGCCATGCCGCACACATAGTGGTAACTGTGTTGGAAATAATAATTAAAATTGTGGATATGGGTGATGTCTCAAATGAGATTACCTACCCGATTGGGTCGAGATCGGACTCCGTGTAAGAACACGGTGGTATTTTGGATTGTGGCATATGTTACTAAAGATTACCCAACCTAATAAGATGGAAATTGACTTGGGAACTTATGTGATCCTTACTTGATGTTTTAGTATTGTTTTGAAGCTCTTATTGAACTCATGACTGTTTCCCTGTTGTATTATTGTCCATTCTATTGAGATGGTATTTTAGCTTTACATACTAGTACTATTCCACGGTACTAACGTCCCTTTTGCCGGGGGCACTGCATCTTTAAATGGATGCAGGTGGTTACATAGCAGACAGTGTTGATCGCAGTTAGTGGTACATCATCATCTTCTCAGCAGATTCGGTGAGCCCTATTTCATCCCGTGGTCATGTATCTTTTATACTTTATGTATCCTTTTTGAGGTATAGCCGAGGCCTTATTGCCGGCACCATCTTTACTCTCTTTTATATCTTTAGAGGCTCGGTAGACACTATGTGGGTTGTATATGGGTGTTGAGAATGTTAAACCAGTTATGTTGTGTTTGATCACTTGTTCCATTCGAACTAGAAGAAATATGTATTTTGAGACTTAAAGGCGCAATGGCTAATCAAATGATTTAGAATCGTATGTATGAACTTCTTGCTGTATAATTTATGAAATTATGTCTTTTCTTGATTATGGGTGAATTGGGTAAAAAGGATCTAACAGGCTTGCTCGGCCGGGTTTACTCGGCTGAGCGCCGGTCGCGCTCCTCGGTTTTGGGCGTGACAAACTTTGTATCAGAGCCTAAGGTTTTAATGTGTACTAGGATGTCTCAGAGTCGTGTCTAGTAGAGTCCTTATTATCGGTGTGTTGTCGACCACATCTATAAGTTGGATGCCACTTGGACATTTAGGAATAATACCCTTTTTTGATATTCTGAATCGTGCGATGAAACTGATTGTGGAACTGTTCTTCCTCTAACTCGTGCGTTGAGGTTCAAGGTAAATTTAAATGTTCTTTTGGTTTATTCCAAGTAATGTTGTCATGTGACATGACGAATGGGTAAAGGTCTGAATATTAAACAGATGGCACATATACTATGTTGAATGAATGGTATGGCCATATGAGACAAGTATATAGTACCATGAGCATACTTTATGTGAGAAGAGTGCTAGAAGTGATTACCCACCTCCTAAGAGAAATTTACGTGATAAATGAGACCTAATATTAACTAGTACATGTGAATAGTGTGGGAACCATGTGTATGATTCTAAGATGTAAATTTGTTACATAGGCACCTGATATAAGAAAGGTATGGCCTGGTGAGTAATGATAAATGTGTAGGTCTTTCAT
The DNA here is from genome assembly GCF_000715075.1 of Nicotiana tabacum. Classification (NCBI taxonomy): domain Eukaryota; kingdom Viridiplantae; phylum Streptophyta; class Magnoliopsida; order Solanales; family Solanaceae; genus Nicotiana; species Nicotiana tabacum. The sequence goes on from NC_134102.1 coordinate 139,636,462, forward strand.
GAGAGACAAGAAGTTATGAAAGTAGAGTTAAGTGAACCCACAATGAGAATACCCTAGCACTATGAATATTATAAAAATTCCAGAAATGTGCGAAGTGGTGTTACACTCCAAAAAGGATATTGACACGAGGGATTTGGATCCTAAGCCTATGTGGCTGAATAAGAGTAGAGGACTTATGAGGTTAATACCATGGGGACTTAAATCTCCCTAATAGTCAATCATATGCAGGAGGACTAGATATGTGAAACATGTGACCCTCAAATTGCTAAATTCAAGACTTTTGTCGAAATGCGAAACATTCACCCCAAGTGGGGAGGGAAGGGCCATGATGAAGCTACTTAAGTTTAATAAAACGAGAGTAGGGCCATGTAGCTATGATGTTTGGATATTTTGTTGAAGACATGTTTAGTCTATAAAAGTGGTAAGGAGTAACGTGATTTTCTGAGAGGATATGCAAATGATAAACTACTAATACGAAAATAATGTGGAAGGTTAAGAAATGTAAATTCTTCGTACGTGACAATATGCATAACAGGGTCAACGGTACTAGAAACTAAGAGTAAGGTTTGCAAAAGGATTTTATACTTGTTAGAAAGTCAGGGACGATGGAACTCAAAGAAGTACTACAGATCAAATGTGAAAGGCTTACGAAAACTTAGAATGAGTTAATCACGAATTTGCGATTTAGCTAAAGTTCCAAGGCTTTAAGAAAGATAGAACGAGTGAGAGAGATAAATGTGATGTTATAATAACCCAAGAGTGAATTGGGAATTGATGGAGAGTCTTTTAAGAATCTTAAAAGCAAGGAAGTGTTAAGTGATACATGGATGAACACACTTTCCCAAGGATATCCCAACAAGTGGTGAGAGGCGAGCATGATGAATTCCCAACTAAGGGAAAAGACCACGTAGCGTATGGAAGAGCACATATCTATTCACTAACTAGGTAAGAATGAGGCGAGAAGAATTGGAAGAAAAAACTTATAAATTTAGATGGCCATGGTTATCTCAAAATAGTTCGTATCAGAATGGTGGACTCGCCTAGAGCACACATATTAATAGAAGATATAAAGAATCAACTGTAATGTAGCCGGCTTGAGTGGCAATGAATATCAACAAAAAGATTTAGAGGGAGTTCACGTCTACATATTACATTGGAAAGTGAGACTGCTGGTGATGAAGTGGTGGTGTGATAAACTCAACAAATCAGGCACAATGATACTACGAGTTCATGGGAGGCAAACAAGCGTGAGGCACAATAAGGTTGTCAACTATGAATTAAGGGCAAAATGGGATGGGAGTGAATGCTCCAGTCACAAAAGAAACATAGTACCAACATATTGTCTAGACCAAAGGGGAAATGTTTGAAACAGACTGAGAGAAGATGAATACTTGTTACGAACCAAACATGTTTAACATGATAGCTGTTAGGCTGCAATACCAGGAAACACTATTGGTTATTACAATACTTGGAATAAGGTGAGTTACTCATCGAGGATGGAATCAGGTTGACTAAGTCCTACATTTACAAGGGAAACAAGAAGTCATCGTTGAAGAATTTAGGAGGATCTCAAGTTTCAGAAAAGGACCTGTTCGAGCCAATGATTTTTTTTATTTTATTGAATATATATATGAAGGGTGTCGATATGTGTTTTGGGAAGTGTTTAGCAGTAAAGAGGAATCGTGAGAATGTTCACAAGGGAAGTAGAGTGGTTTCTTAAAATCCTATAAGACTTATAATGAGGAAAGAGGGTGGCTAAGAAAGATCTGAGCACGATGTTACTTCACATATTGAGGCAATGCCATGCAGGTTGATGTTATCAGGGTGTGCGCGCAAGCTAGTAGATGTTATTCATTTGAAACAGATGGTCCCATAAGAAAACTGACCTAGTAATGTCTTTTGTTGAGAAATTTGGAAAAAACAAGTTGCAAGTACTAATAAGATTGTAACTGTATCAAGAAAATTTTTGTAGAACTCAATTCCTAGGAGGTCATATGAAAGAGAAATCTGATATAGATGTTCCACTAATAATGCAATATGGCAAGATGATCATTTATGCCTCCAGGCAACTCAAGAATCATGAAAAGAATTATCCGACACATGACTTGAAACTTGCGGCGGTGGTATTTACATTGAAACTTTGGCGTCATTATTTGTATGGGGTCCATGTGGATGTATTCACGGACCACAAGAGTCTTCAATATATTTTCAAACAAAAGAAGCTGAATCTGAGGCAGAGAAGATGGCTTGAGTTACTCAAGGATTACGACATCAATATTTTATATCACCCGGGGAAAACGAATATTGTGGCGGATGCTCTTAGCTAGAAATCTATGGGTAGTTTGGCTCACTTGAAGGCATATAAAAGGCCATTGGCCAAGGAGGTTTACCGATTGGCTAGTTTGGGAGTTCATCTTGCGGACTCTAGTGAAGGAGGGCTAATTGTGTCACGACCCAAATCGATGGGCCGCGACGGGCACCCGGTACCTTACTCAACCGAGTACCTACGTAACGTATTATTTCATGTCATACTATCATAGATAACTGAGCCGGAAGGCTGTCATGAGCTAAGTAGAATACAACATGTAATACCAACTTATACATAAGACATACAGGCCTATAAGACCAAAATAATCACTCGTACACAAAACATAGGTCGACAAGGCCATACAATCTTTTACGTACATGACATCTGTCTACAAGCCTCTAAGAATACAAAATTTTTATAAAGGTCGGGACAGAGTCCCGCCATACGAAACAATACACGTCTAAATCATATTAACCAAACAAGCAACTCCGAAGCAAATGGAGCGCACCAACATCTTCCGCTGAGCTGATAGCCTACCTGGAGGGCTCTCGACCTGTCTATTGGGACCTGCAGACATGAAACGCAGCATCCCCAGGTAAAAGGGACGTCAGTACAAATAATGTACCGAGTATGAAGGGAACGAAAATCAATAAATAATAGACATGAGAGAAACATAGAGTAATAGACTCGACATGTATGTCTGCATCGCTCTGTGAATCGTTTTATTTTTATAATGTCATACATATGCATATAAATGTCATACCATGCATAGGTATATGCGTTCATAACATCATCAAGCCTCTGAGGGCATCCCATCATATCATTTCGACCACTGTGGGCAAATCATCAATGTATACCAGTTGATCAGGTGGTGGTGCGTATATAACGCCGTAACCTTTTCCCATATCCCATATATATATATATATATATATATATATATATATATATATATATATATACGCGTATATAACGCCATCTGGTCATGAGTCATTGTAAATGAATGCAATGCATGAGAAGAACGTCAATAAAATCTTTCAGAGTGTCATAAGACCATTATGCCTTTGTTTAATATCACGAAATAAACTTTATCAAGTTACGTATTTTCTGAGACCCATGAACAGATGATAGAATAATATGACACATGGGGAATCAAGAACATAAGCATCTCTAATATTTCTATGAATAGAGTCATATATGAAATTTGTGCATTTGCTTGTTTCGTTTGTGTCGTATAGATCATGCTAAAAGAAAGAAGGGATAGCCTTAACATACCTGAACCGATTCGCTTGACAATCCCTCTAACGCACGTCAATTGCGACAACACGTAATGGCGGATCGAAGTAGGGAAAAATCCGTATGATATTATTGAGAAAGATTGCACCATACTCCCTTAGAATCGCAAAATCCCGTTGCTATTATGCGGTGTAACTTCGTATGATAGTCTCTGAAGCAAATAACATTGCCTGAAGCTCTGGTGGTGATATATGTAAATATCATATACAAGATCCTTAAAACCAATTCTCAACAACTCACCAGATTTATCCTTTGGAGACGAATTGCCGCAGGTGTTTTGCATGAAGGAACATCCGATGTTTGATAAATAAGGGAATGAGGTTATCAGGATGCTAAAGAAGAGCTTGAAATTGAACCGAATGAAGATGAACCCCCTTTCTTGAAAGACCAGAGTTGTAACTTAGTTGATATTTCTTGTTAAAATTTGGAAAATTCCCGAAGAATAGACAAAGAACCAAAGTAACCCAATGATACGTGGATATTCAGTTTGAGGTTTTGAGCCACATATATTCTTCTTAAAAAGACACCTTTCTTCATATCATATGAGTCACTTGGTGGCTTTATTAACCATTTCATGGGCTGCCACGTGGGGGCCTTTGTCCCCACTTATTAATTATCCACAAATCCTTAATTATATGGTTAATCTCCCATTAAACCAATAATTAATCAATTACCTACATAATTAAAAATTATCTCAAATTACTTAGAATACTACTCTTTTTTAACACACTTATACACCTTACTATCATGGTCATGTGGTACCTTGTATGGTACAAGTCCATAAATATCGGGTATTTTAGCTCGGGCCATATTTTATCCCAAAATGTCAAACTTTGACGAAATTTATTTCCTTCAATTCGCTTACCCTTTCACCTTCACGAATTTACTTATCACTTGTTTGAAATAGCGTAATACTTATAATCCCAAAATAATCTCATTCCTGAATTTACGTCGATTAACTTATGATGAAACTTTAACGTACGAGAATACGGGATGCAACATCTCATTTTCAAACTTTCATCAATTTACTTATGGCGTACCTTTACGTACGAAAACGTGGGGTGTAACATCATTCCTCCCTTTGGCACATTCGTCCTCGAATGTTGGCTGATGCACTTATCATTTTTATAACCTATGTCTTCTGAATACTTTGGTACTCCTTTTGCCATCTAGGCAACTGTTTTGTGAATGGATCCCAAAGACCAGGACATTCCCCCTTTAGGCCTCTTTCTCACACCATGACTTGTGGTTGGAATTCTTCCAATCTCGCAATTGTTGCTACCTTTTGTCATAGATCCGTTTATCCATCCGTATGACTTTACTGCCATAATTCTTACTTTGATTTATTGTTACTGAGGTCTGCTACCAAATTCCAGGTTACTTTCGTTGCTTATCCCATATGTATAAATCTAAGTCCTTTAATGCTTCCTCATTATTGTTCATCTTAAGAATGACGACCTAATCTCATCTCATACTTTGTGACTTTTGTCCATCCATTATTGATTCACATCAATATTAATCTACAATATACCACTGATAACTTGATCTCTTATGTAACACTGCCACTAGGGCTCACGTCTCATCGGGGACATCTGGAGTAATTAGCGCCTAGGGGCAATACTATACTTCCATAACCCTATTTCATAGTATCCCCATGTGATTTACCTTGCGTGGGTATTTTAATCCTGTACATTTCATGAAATCGTTACTCAATCGAAGGCCCAAACATCATCCTTTATCTATCACAATTACACCCTCATTCTACTAGCAGGGTAGCATTCCATCTCTGCTAAATGCTACTAGTATTAGACTCCTTTGAGTTTATTCAGGCTATACTCAGATTTCTATAACTTGTAGAAACCATTTTCTCTCTTGTTTTCATGGGCTTAATCCTGAGGACTTATACATTTCTTGTCACCTCCCCACTCGCCCTTTCTTATCCTTACTCCTGTCATAAAACCTTGTCGCTTTACTATACTTTAGCTTGCGACCGATACATATCTATTTATACTACTCGTAACCTCTCTTCAACTTGCTTGCACCATAGATTTCCTTATACTATTCTGGAACATCAAGCGAGACATCACATCGTCTCCTACTTTTCTTTACACTCTTGGCTAGATTTCTCGGTACCTAGAAACCATAGGATTGAAGATATGTCACTGACGATGCCGCTATCATTCCTAGATATTGAATCTCCGCGCTTTTAGCCTTCTATCCGAAGTATGAACTATTCACAACCTTTTGTATTTGAGTATCTCGTACGTTATTTACCTTTACCTTACTAACTTTAAAGTCTCGCATCATATCTTCTATCTCTTTCATGACCTCCCTTTCACCTAGGTATAACTCACATCCACAACTTGAACTTCTATTATAATACTTGCACCTCTTTACATGATTCTGTAAGAGCTTCATACTGACTTCTTATGAGGCTGGTACTCTTCTATCTGGATTTATCGTGGAGCCGTTATAGCATATGATTGTTATACTATCTCTCTTGTGCTTATGATATTAAGACTAATTCTGCAATATTCTAAATCACGATTTCTATAATTTTCTGGGTCCACTAATCAAACTCCTGATTTACTTCGTTGATGTAACTCTTTAGTTTCCTCTTTCTTCTGATCAGCCTTTATGTAGGCTTAAGCTATCTTCCGATCTGCGGCTCATGGTATTACTTTAGCCCTTCATGGATTCTTTGGAATATTCAGTATACAATCTTCTAATCAATTCAATCCTTTGTCTATGACCTGGACTCAATTCTTTCTTTTAACTTGTACCAGAGTCTTTTACGACTGTATGATTGTCAACATATATGATGTATGGGCAATACTCCAAAATCTTAAGTGCGTTCATAACGTAACTAACTCTGGATCATTTATCGAATAATTCCTTTTGCTCTTTCTCAACTTTTCTTAAATGAGAGCAATTGCCTTTCCTAGTCATTCTGCCACTTGTTACATGAATACTTGGCTTATCTTAGTGCCCACACATGCCAGATATTTTTTTTATTTATTTTTTTTTCTTTTGTGCAACTCATATGATTTTGACCATTACTTTTGGTTTCACTTCCCGCTCATTAGCCACGATAGGTGCCAAACCACTTTCTTATGGAGTGCATACAATGTTGTAGTGAGACTGCTATTAGAAGACCTAAGCCATCCCGAATTACTGGAAATTCAGCAACAACTTTACCAACATCTCGAGTTGCGCAGTGATTATGTTTTCAAAGAGGGGTTGCTCTTTTATAAGGGACGTTTGGTAATTCCTGCAGATTCACCACTTCGTCAGCAACTGTTACATGAATTCCATGCTTCTACAGTTAGTGGACATGCTGGGGTTGCTAGGACCTATCATCGTGTGGCCTCTAATTTTTACTAGAGAAACATGAAGAAAGATGTGCAGTCTTTTGTGTCCATTTGTTAGATCTTCCAGCAAAATGAAAGACATTCATCATCACCCCGCATGTCTCTTACAACTTCTACCAATCCCGGATATGGTATTTGAGGATATAACGATGGACTTTATTACTTCCTTACCTAGTTCCAAGGGAAAAATCACATAATGACAGTGGTTGACCGGCTCACAAAGTTCGGGCATTTTATACCTTTACCGTCCACTTTTTCTGCCGGTACAGTTGATGAGGCTTTTGTGGTTGGTATTATCAGATTACAACTTATCACCCGCAAACCAATGGACAATCTGATGCTCTAAATAAGTGTGTCGAACAATACCTTCGATGTTTTGTGGCAGATAGTCCTTTAGAATGGGTGTCCATGCTGCCATGGGCTGAGTACTGGTACAATACATCACTTCAAACATCAGCTGGCATGACTCCTTTTCAAGCTCTTTATGGAAGAGAACCACCAACAATTGCTAGATATATTTTGGGCAGCAGCAGTAGTGATCTTGTTGAATAATTTTTAATCCAAAGGGACGAGGTGTTGGATATACTTAAATAAAATTTGGCTAAAGCTCAGCGAAGAATAAAGGCGCTAACAGATAAACAAAGAACTAAACCTCACTTTGAGGTAGGAGATTGGGTCTTTGTAAAGCTCAAACCATACAGACAAGCATCAATTCGACTTCAAAGACAGCACAAACTTGGAAGAAAGTACTTTGGTCCATTTCGTATTCTCAGAATAATTAGAGAAGTGGCATACAAATTAAAATTGTCAGTAGCTGCAAAATTCCATCTAGTATTTCGTATATCACTTCTTAGGAAATGTTCAGAGCAACCAAATAATCAGATTACGCGCCACTTCACTTGACTGATTTTGTGGATAATGAAAGATCTACAGGGCTGAACCTTGAGGACAATGTTCTCATTGGAGATGGGGGTAATGTTATGAATCCAGAATCACAAAATAAACTTGTTGACGGAGCTGTCGAGTTGGGTGCTGATGTGGAGTCCACGAAGGATGCTATTGAGGACAATACGGGAAGGGGCAAACGATTGAGACAAATGCCTTCAAAGTTACGTGATTATGTAGTGGGACGTGGGTAATGCAGTTATAGGAGTTGGTTATATAAGGCAGAGTAGTGGATTAGGAAACGTTAGGGAGAAGTTATTGAAAATATTCTCTTCTCATCTATATCTCTGTAATTCTACTTCTCATCTCCTTCTTCTTCTTTTAGTTGTTACTCCCTGCAATTCTATGTTAATTTCATCACTGTAATTTCCTTTGCATATCAATGTAAGTTATTTTTTTGGGTAAATAAAAACTTTTATTACCAATAGTAAATCATTACAAGAAGGAAAAAAACTGCATATGGAGATCTCCCAACTAGCAGTTTGGCACCTTATACATCTGACCTACCAATACTCTCTGTTACTAATTTTATAAAATCAAGAGTAAAAATTGAGCCTTTCAAGTTCTGCAGCAAGCCTGTCCTCAGTGATCCTCTGTAGATAACTTCTTGGATGATTTTCCTGATGATGCCCTTAGAATCTGATTGCTTGGCTTGAAATATTTTTCGATTCCTCTCAATCCAAATGGGGTATACACAAGCTGCTAATGTCATTCTATAAATTTCTGCTTTTGGCATAAGTTTCTGCCCAGCTGAGCTCATTTGGTCATGTCATAGCTATCCTATTAATGTTCATCCATTTCAGTAACTGGTTCCATATATATGTAGAGATGTCACATTTAAAGAAGAGATGTGCAATAGTTTCTGGCTGAGCAGCACATAGCGGACATTCCTGATTACCAATTATCCCCCAATTCATCAACCTATCTCTTGTTACCAATCTACTATGAGCTGCCAATCTCAAGATGAATATCCATTTAGGAGATCCGAAGTTATTACAAACTAGCTTCTTCCATTGCACTTTTGGGAAATCACCCCTCATTAACTCGTACATATTCTTGTTGAGGTTTTATTTTAAGATGAATATTCTTAATTATTTTAAGATGAATATTCTTAAAATGAGGGTGAATGGGAAATGGAGGAAAAATAAAATTTTGAGTAAAATTTTAAGTTTCCCCTCTTAACAATGAGACATTGTCCCATATTGGAAGAGGAAGACATTTTTGGTGGGTATATATATAATTGCTCTTCTTGTAGCTCTTAAAGAGTTAAGAAGAAAGCAAGCCTCGCGCCGTCGTCGTCGCTCGCTCGCTCGCTCGGCTCGGCTCGGCTACGGCTACGGCTACGGCTTCGGCTTCGGCTTCGGATTTGGATTTGGATTTGGATTTGGATTTGGTCAAATGATCGATTGATTGATTAATTTTTTGGACCAAATTTATTTGTTAATAGTAAATATTAACGTAAGATTATCCGTATTTGTAACGGATATTTTTCAATCCGTTTATTGATCATTTGGCAGCCGGATAATGGTCTTCCCACCATGAATGTGCTTGCTCCACAAACATGAAGTGCTTGCTCCACAAACATGTAATGCTTGCTCCACCATGGAGGGTGGACGTTTGGTCTTCTTCAATATTTTGCTGCTATATATATGTGCAGCAGATGTTGAAGAAAGACACTCAACACTCAACATACAATTCGCTCAACAAATTGGCTATACATTGCACTCCTTCCTCTCAGCATTTCCATACGATTTTCTGAGTATATACTCCTTCGTTCTGCATTGTTTTTAACTTCAAACAAAGCAACTGTAAGTGTGATTTGCTACCAAACTTTGTGTTCGCTGAAACACTGGGGTTTGAAGTACCGCTACACCAGTGCGTTATTCATTCTATCCTGAGAGGAAATAATCCATTACCTTGGGTACTAGGAGGGGATTAAATTCCTTAAGGAAACACTGTGAATTCAGTGGGCTCGAATTTATTATTGTTTCATAACGTTAACTTATATTTTGCAGAATTATTATTTACAAATACAGCAATATTGGCGGGAATAACAATCTTAAGGAATTTAATATTTATTTCTGTATTTGTGTTATTCTTATTATTCTGCAAACTAAAACCTTTGTGGTTTTGTGTACTCCCGTTTTGGAGAGTTAAGCCTTAGTGGCGTTTTGTTGGATATTAAAATCTACGTAATTTTTACTCCAGTTTGAAAACGTGTATTAAACGTTTGTTTGTGTCATTTTTTTACAGTAAAAAATAATGACTGAAAGCAAAAACCAAGCTGTGCCGATGGTAACTGCCACCGCATCGACAAGCCGAACACCGGCGTTGGCACCGGCAGAAAAACCCGGAAAATTTTTCGGGATTGATTTCAAGCGCTGGCAGCAGAAGATGTTCTTCTACTTAACTACGTTATGTCTACAGAAGTTCATCAAGGAAGATGTTCCTGATCTGCCAGATAAAACTCCAGATAATGAACGCTTTCTCGTGATTGAAGCGTGGAAGCATTCTGATTTTTTATGCAAGAATTATATTCTTAGCGGACTGGATGATAATCTGTATAATGTATACAATAGCGTGGAGACGTCAAAAGAATTGTGGAATGCGCTTGAAAAGAAATATAAAACTGAAGATGCCGGGATGAAGAAATTCGTTGCCGCAAAATTTTTGGACTACAAAATGGTAGATAGCAAATCTGTTATTACCCAAGTCCAGGAATTGCAAGTGATTATTCATGATCTACTTGCTGAAGGTCTTGTCATCAACGAAGCATTCCAAGTAGCAGCAATGATTGAGAAGTTGCCTCCATTGTGGAAGGACTTCAAAAATTATTTGAAACACAAACGAAAGGAAATGTCCTTTGAAGATCTCATTGTTCGGTTGAGAATCGAAGAGGATAATAAAGCTGCTGAAAGGAGAGGCCGTGGAAATTCAACAATAATGGGAGCAAATATTGTTGAAGCTAACAAAAAGAGGAAGAAGGCTTCTGGTCCAAAATACAACCCAAGCAAGAAGCGGTTCAGTGGAAACTGCTACAACTGTGGGAAAACCGGACACAAGTCTACGGAGTGTCATTCTCCGAAGAAAGACAAGAAAAGAGGTCAAGCAAATATGGTAGTAAACCATGATGATGTTGATAACTTGTGTGCCATGCTTTCTGAATGTAACTTGGTAGGAAATCCTAAACTGTGGTGGTTTGATTCAGGAGCCACTCGCCATGTTTGTGCAGTTAGAGAGTCTTTTGCTACCTATGCTCTTGCTGAACCCGGAGAGACAATTTATATTGGAAATGCTTCAACAGCAAAAGTTGAAGGATATGGGAAGATATTTCTGAAAATGTCTTCTGGCAAGGTCATGACTTTGAACAATGTCCTCCATGTTCCCGAAATGAGAAAGAATTTAGTCTCTACTGGACTTCTTGTTAAGCACGGTTTTAAGTGCGTTTTTGTGTCCAACAAGGTTGTAATTAGTAAGAATGAAATATTTGTGGGAAAAGGTTACCTCACCGAGGGCCTTTTCAACCTAAATGTAATGGTTGTTGAAAATAATAATAATATTTCAGCTTCTTCTTACTTACTTGAGTCAAATGATTTATGGAATGTACGTTTGGGTCATGTCAATTATAAAACCTTGCGGAAAATGATTAACTTGGAAGTACTGCCCAAGTTTGAATGCGAAAAATCAAAATGTCAAACATGTGTGGAATCTAAGTATGTTAAACATCCTTATAAGTCAGTTGAAAGGAATTCAAATCCTTTAGACTTAATTCACACAGATATTTGTGACATGAAGTCAATACCATCTCGCGGTGGAAAGAAGTATTTCATAACTTTTATTGACGATTGTACTCGATATTGCTATGTTTACTTACTGAATAGTAAAGATGAAGCAATAGACGCATTTAGGCAATACAAAAATGAAGTTGAAACGCAACTTAACAAGAAAGTAAAAATGATAAGAAGTGATAGGGGTGGTGAATATGAATCTCCTTTTGAAGAAATATGTTTAGAATATGGAATTATTCATCAAACAACGGCCCCTTACACGCCCCAATCTAATGGGATTGCGGAAAGAAAGAATCGCACATTAAAGGAGATGATGAATGCGTTGTTGATAAGTTCTGGTTTGCCACAGAACTTATGGGGGAAGCCATTCTTACGGCTAATCGAATATTAAATCGAGTGCCCCATAGCAAAACACAATCCATTCCATATGAAAAATGGAAAGGAAGGAAGCCCAACTTGAATTATTTTAAAGTGTGGGGGTGTTTGGCAAAAGTGCAAGTTCCTAAACCCAAAAGGGTAAAGATATGACCGAAAACCGTTGATTGTGTTTTCATAGGATATGCGACAAATAGTAAAGCATACCGATTTCTGGTCCATAAATCAGAAAATCCCGACATTCATAATAATACGGTTATAGAATCAGATAATGCTGAGTTCTTTGAAAATATATATCCGTATAAAAAGGAATGTAAGTCGTTTGGTGAAGGATCTAAACGACCTCGGGAAGAAACAAAAGAAAGTACATGTAATCAGGAGAATCCAAGACGTAGTAAACATCAAAGAACGTCTACTTCATTTGGACCAGATTTTGTGACTTTCTTATTGGAGAATGAGCCTCAAACATTTAAAGAAGCTATGACTTCTTCGGAATCATTGTTTTGGAAAGAGGTAGTCAATAGTGAAATAGAATCCATATTGAACAACCATACATGGGAATTGGTTGATCTACCTCCTGGAAATAAACCTTTGGGTTCTAAATGGATTTTTAAGAGAAAAATCAAAGATGATGGCACTATTGATAAATTCAAGGCAAGGCTCGTAGTCAAAGGGTATAGACAACGAGAAGGTCTAGACTACTTTGATACATACTCTCCAGTTACAAGAATTACGTCCATACGGATGTTAGTAGCATTAGCTACAGTGTATGGTCTTGAAATTCATCAAATGGATGTTAAGACTGCCTTCTTAAATGGAAAGTTGGAGGAAGAAATTTACATGGAACAACCTGAAGGGTTTGTGGTTCCAGGTAAAGAAAAGAAGGTATGTAGACTTGTTAAGTCTCTTTACGGACTAAAATAAGCACCCAAACAATGGCATGCGAAATTTGACCAAACAATGTTGTCAAATGGTTTTAAGATAAATGAATATGATAAATGTGTGTACATTAAAAATGTTCCAAATCACATAGTCATTATTTGCCTATATGTGGATGATATGCTGATAATGAGTAATGACATTGCCAACATAAATGCTACTAAGCGTATGCTCAATAGCAAGTTTGATATGAAAGACTTGGGAGTTGCTGATTTAATTCTGGGAATTAAGATCCATAAGACTCCTCAAGGTCTGGCATTGTCACAATCTTATTATATTAAGACAGTACTTGAAAAATTCAAGCACTTGGGCTTTAAAGTTGCAAAGACTCCAATTGACGTGAATCTTGCATTAGCAAAGAACAAAGGCCAAAGCATATCACAATTGGATTATGCTCGTGTGTTGGGATGCTTAATGTATATCATGAATTATACACGACCAGATATAGCTTGTGCTATAAGTAAACTGAGTCGATATACGAGCAATCCAGGCCAATCTCATTGGATGGCAATGAAACGAGTTTTGGGATATTTAGAACATACCCAGAACTTTGAATTGCACTATAGTAATTTCCCTGCGGTGATTGAGGGATACTGTGATGCAAATTGGATCACCGGTTCAACTGATTCTAAGTCCACGAGTGGATATGTATTCACTATTGGTGGAGGAGCGGTATCTTGGAAGTCGTCTAAACAAATATGTATTGCCCGCTCTACAATGGAGGCTGAATTCATAGCCTTAGATAAAGCCGGTGAAGAAGCTGAATGGCTCCGGAATTTCTTGGAAGACATTCCATTTTGGCCCAAACCGTTGGCACCAATATGCTTACATTGTGATAGTCAAGCGGCAATTGGAAGGGCTGGGAGCGTTATGCATAACGGTAAATCTCGTCATATACGACGAAGTCATAAAACCATTAGGCAATTACTCTCTAGAGGAATTATCACGATTGACTATGTAAAGTCAAGTGATAATGTGTCGGATCCACTTACAAAAGGCCTAACTAGAGAGGTAGTTGAGAAATCATCAAGGGAATGGGGCTATGGCCGAGAACAAGTCATTGTGGCGGTAACTCTACCTAGAAGACTGGAGATCCCAAGATCTAGGTTCAAGGAGATCAAACAAAGTCATTAATGACGGTTCAACATTGTCAAATAAAATTTTAGTCCGTTCTCGTGATGAGACAATGTTCAGTACCAAGGATAAAGCATTAAGGCTTTTTAATGATTTCTAAATTTGATACGGGGTATATCAAATAGTGTATCTATAGGATGACACGTTTAGGAATCACCTATGTAAGTGTGAAGTGTTAGCCGCTTCAAGGAGAACTTTGTAAGGCCAGTTCTCTACGCACTTATGAAACCAGGCGGTGTTCATGGCTGAAACGAACACAACAATGAGAACCAAAGATGGTTAAGGGTTGATTGTGTGACTTATGGTTGTCTAGGTATACACCAAAGATCGACGGTTCAAAGATATCAAATCTACCGATTGACCGAGTATATCCGACATAAGTTTACTACGGAAAGTTCAAAGGGAAACTTACTTATCCAGATGCGATTAATCCTTGCTTGTAAATCACACAGTTTTTCCATGCATACTTCCGTGATATAGCCATTCCCCATTCATGTGGGGGATTGTTGAGGTTTTATTTTAAGATGAATATTCTTAATTATTTTAAGATGAATATTCTTAAAATGAGGGTGAATGGGAAATGGAGGAAAAATAAAATTTTGAGTAAAATTTTAAGTTTCCCCCTCTTAACAATGAGACATTGTCCCATATTGGAAGAGGAAGATATTTTTGGTGGGTATATATATAATTGCTCTTCTTGTAGCTCTTAAAGAGTTAAGAAGAAAGCAAGCCTCGCGCCGTCGTCGTCGTCGCTCGCTCGGCTCGGCTCGGCTACGGCTACGGCTACGGCTTCGGCTTCGGATTCGGCTTCGGATTTGGATTTGGATTTGGTCAAATGATCGATTGATTGATTAATTTTTTGGACCAAATTTTCCAATCCGTGTATTGATCATTTGACAGCCGGATAATGGTCTTCCCACCATGAATGTGCTTGCTCCACAAACATGAAGTGCTTGCTCCACAAACATGTAATGCTTGCTCCACCATGGAGGGTGGACGTTTGGTCTTCTTCAACATTTTGCTGCTATATATATATGCAGCAGATGTTGAAGAAAGACACTCAACACTCAACATACAATTCGCTCAACAAATTGGCTATACATTGCACTCCTTCCTCTCAGCATTTCCATACGATTTTCTGAGTATATACTCCTTCGTTCTGCATTATTTTTAACTTCAAACAAAGCAACTGTAAGTGTGATTTGCTACCGAACTTTGTGTTCGCTGAAACACTGGGGTTTGAAGTACCGCTACACCAGTGTGTTATTCGTTCTATCCTGGGAGGAAATAATCCATTACCTTGGGTACTAGGAGGGGATTAAATTCCTTAAGGAAATACTGTGAATTCAGTGGGCTCGAATTTATTATTGTTTCATAACGTTAACTAATATTTTGCAGAATTATTATTTACAAATACAGCAATATTGGCGGGAATAACAATTCTTAATTGAGAAGGATGTCATGTTCCTTAAGTCACTCTCTCTGACACTAACTTGCTGAACATAAGTCTTCATTTTTATTATCTTTTGTACCACCCACGATGCCTGCTTAGGTATGAATTGCCAAATTTGATTCCTTTTGATATAATAACTATGCACCCATCTCACCCACATTTTGTCTTTTTCTTTTTGCAACATAGATTCCATAACAGTTTACTTATATCTGCTCTATTACATATAGTAACATCCAATATATTTAAGCCACCGACTACTTTTGGATAGCATATTTTATCCCAAGCAAGTAAGGCTTTCTTTGTTAGCTCCACACCCCCAGTCCATAGGAACTTCCTACAAGTTGCTACCAGGCCTGAAGCTCTAGAGAGCTCTTGAAAGCAATCATAGAGTAGTTGGACAGAAATAACATCGCCCCAACAAAACAACAATAAATCATCTGCAAACCCTGGACCAGCTGTAATTTAGAGCATCTTGGGTGGTAATTAAAGTCTGGTTGATCGTTTAGTCTTTTCAGCATCCTAGAGAAATACTCCATAGTAAGTACAAACAGGAACGGGGACATAGGATTCCCCTGCCTCAGTCCTCTCTTAGCTGCTAATGGTTCAGTAGACCATCCACTAATACCAATAGAATAGGAAACAGATTTTAGGCACTCCATGATCCACTGTATGAACTTGACTGGGAAGTTCATATATGTCAACACCTGCTCAATTAAATGGTCATTCTAGTGAATCATATGCCTTCTGCATGTCAAATTTTATCATACATCTAGGAGATATCCCTTTCCTTCCATACCCTTTGACCAACTCATGGCTAAGGATTATGTTGTCGCTAATCACTCTCCCAGAAACAAAAGCAGATTGGCTAGCATCTATCAGAACATCCATCACAGCTTGTAACCTTGTAGTTAAGATCTTGGAAATCAGTTTGTACAATACAGTACAATATGATATAGGTCTAAACTCTTTAACTGATGAGGGTTTCTTCACTTTAGGGATGAGGGTTACTGAAGTACTATTAATTGGTTTATATATTGTATTAGAAAAAAAAAAAAAAAAAAAGCAGTACAGCAGCGACAATTTCCTCACCTACCAGTGGCCTTGCTCTTTTGAAGAAATAAGCATTAAATCCGTCTCCACCTGGTGCTTTCATATCATCAATTCCCTGTAAAGCTAATTTCATATCATCAATTCCCTATAAGTTATTGCTGGCGTGGTTAAGTATTATAATTGGTAGCAACTGCTACAGTCTATCTCCTCATTTTGCTTATCCATCCTTTTTACTCTTTTCTGTAAAAATGAAAAAATCTAACATTTATCCCTACCAGGAAAAAGTGAATTATATCTAGTTCTCTGTTTTCTCTTTATGTACCCAATTTCCTACGTTAGACAAGTGTGAGTAGGTCTAGTTTGTCTTTATGTGCTCAATTTCTGCTATTCAGTTTCATTATCACATATATGCACCTGTCAATTTCAAGAAACCAAACCAAATATATTTAAAGTATTACTTATCTTTTTTTCATGAATGATGGTATATGTAAGTAAGTTAAAATCATGTAATATTGTATATACGTACTAAGAATACCATATCAGCAAAATTAGACACATACTTATAAATTCATCTTGTCCATTAATGCCGAAATGATCCAACATTAGAGCTTCTACTCTTTCGTTACCATTTTCCCTTTTCTTCTTCTTTTACGATGATTTCTTTAGTCTCTTTTTCTTTGTTTAACTGTAGTTGTAAAAGTTAGTGTGTTATCAGTGAAAGTCTTTGTAAAAGATGCTGGCCTTTTGGCCCAGAAATGGTGTCAAGAATCTTTATGGGACAAGATTTGAATATTTTGGGAGACATTTTATATATAGACAAAATATAACACGCTTGAGTACATGAATACTACATTCATTTTTCTCCTTTTGGGACAAAGATATTTTAGAATAGTATATTTTTCCCGAAGAGAACATAAGGAAAATATTAAAATAAATGAAAGTAAAGAAAAAGAAAAAATTCAATCTAACAATGGGGCAGGGCAATGGGCCAAAATTTTGCCGTGTCATAGAAGTAACGGTTCCCTGTCCAATGCCTACTAGTCTTTTGGAGTTACCGATCCACAAATTTTAATGGCAGACACACAAAAGGTGGAGAAATTACTATTAACAATAATCGATAAAATATATAATTTTTATATATTTGTGTATTATAAATATATTTTATATGCTTTTTGATTAGCGAATGCAATTCGTTTTGACTGACCGATCAATTTTTAATTTTTTATCTAATACTTTTTCGTCCACAAGAAAACAACATGACATATAGCCAAACTTTTGCCATATCGTAGAAGCAACGGTCCCCTATCCAATGTCTACTGGTCTTCTCAGTTTCTATCGAAAGCACTCACACACATAAATGTTGATTTAATTTAAAAATATGTACAAATAGAATAAGAGAAAGAAAAATCGAGATTGCTGAGAAAAGTGAGTCATTCAATTCTCATCACCAAAAGCAGAAATGTCTTCGAATGTCAATTCAAAAGTATCAAGAATTCCAACTAGTAGACATGTTTTAAGGTTCTTTTGACTAGTTAATTGACTTGAATTCAAGTGATAAATTAAAAAACAAAATTCAAATTTTATTTAGAAAGAAAGTACAAATATTTATGTATATTATTAATAAATTTAACACTTATCAAAAGAAACACACCTTCTATAACCAAAGACTCATTATTTAAATTCTCTCTACTTATTCTTCGTCATTTCTTCTATTCATATATTATAAATAAATATTAAAAGCAGCTCAAATACCTAATTCCATTATTGAAAAACAAAATGATTTCACTCCACTGTCACAGTCACTGTGGTTGCCCCTAACGGTATTACATTTGACTCCTTCCAAACTTTTTTATTGTTTTAATTGTTTCTTCCAAACTTCCTCATCTATTTAAACACTGTTCCATTTTCTCCCTTGCTCCATCCTATTCTCCACAATTCCTTTGTTTTTAAAAAACTTCATTACCCCTTCTCAATCTCCCAACTTTTCTCAATATACAATATTAGAATGGGTAAAATTATGGAATTTGTGAGTTTTTCCTAAAGGTAATACGGTTTGGTGAAAGAATTATGACCCGTTTGTCAATAGATTTTTTTTCCTTTTTCCCCGGAACTCATATTGATTCAAAGCATTGTTTGGTTATAAATGTTTGAAGATGAGTTTAAAATTTGTAAAAGTAGTAAACAATTTTTTCCATAACAAAAGTGCAATATATTTTTAAGTGAAATGCATGTCGTCTAAAGATAATTTTAATTTTCAAATACTTTTCAACTTAAATTCAAAACTACTTTCTTTTCTCAAATCTCACTCTTTTTAATGCCCAAACGGCTACTTAGTAACTAAAAAAAACCCAAGGTTGAAAGTGGTAGTACTCCTACTACTTATATATGCTGAGATGAGCTCGATATTAATAAGCCCAAAACCAAGAAACAAGTGAAGTTTGACCTGCAACCTGAATACCAACCACCAGAAGAAGCAACCTTTTGGGAGTCGAAGACAAAGAATAGTTCTTTGGAGAAACATAAAATTCTTCAAGAAGAGAAAGAAGGAGTTATAAATGGAGCTGATAATGCAAATAATAATGGGGTACTTAAAGTAAAAATATTAAAGGGCAGCCCGGCACACTAAACTCCCGCTATGCGCGGTGTCCAGGGAAGGGCCGGACCACAAGGGTCTATTGTACGCAGTCTTACCCTGCATTTCTGCTAGAGGCTGTTTCCACGGCTTGAATCCGTGACCTCCTGATCACATGGAAGCAACTTTACCAGTTACGCCAAGGCTCCCTTCTTAAAAGTAAAAATATTGATGAAAAAAAAAAAGAAGATGCTGCCAAGTTGTTGTTGAAGTGTAAAGAAGAAAGGGTACTTGAATTCATGGATGTAGTTCAAGAACTTGTTCAAGTTCCTTCAACAAGTGTTAGGGGTTCACTAAGAAAAGTACTCGCTATTTTCATTCTCAAAGTTCGAATTCGAGACTTCTGACTAAATGAAAAGATTTCATCCATCTTATTACACTTAACTTTTTGGTTGTTTGAGGATTTCTTTGTTTATATTTTGTTAGAGCCTTTGAGGGATTCTTTTTGTTTTTTAGTGATCTCAAATTTATAATGACATAGTGAAAATTAGATTAGAAAGGTAACCCACATTGTTGAAAACGCTTGAAGAAGTGGGTTTACATTTTAAATTTGATTTTGTGGAGAGATTTTGAAGTATATGTTGTTTAGATTTGTTAGAAATAATCTAAGTAGGTTGTTTACAAAATTTAAAGTTATTTGGTGGAGAGTTGGATTGGTTTTGGACAAAAATTGCAAACAAAAATGTAAAAGAAGTTTGTAACTATAGTTTATACATTGTTATTCATTTTTATACAACGGTGGTACACATTTATATAAAATAAATACATTACTCATATAGATGTATAAATACTATATAATAATATAGCAGAGTGTATAAATACTGTTGAAAAAAAAAATTAAATAGGTAGGTGTGAAGTGAAAAATATGGCTACTTAGATGCAATGTGTCATGTCGGGCTGCATATTTGTGCAAATTCCCTGTCAAATTTAAAATTTTGATTAGGTTAAATCATTTTGACGTGTTGTAAGTTGTGAAAGTTGTTAAGATTGATATCATTAGTTTGGAGTTGCTGGGCATGTTGAAATTATAGGTTTACGTTTTGTCTTGTCTTGTTGATTCAACATTTTAACGGGCCGGTTATAATTGAATGTGATGTGCAGAAAATTGTGCTTTCTTGTTAGTCCTGGGATTTTACATAGTTTGGAGTGCTTTCAGAGGATTGTCAATTTTTGCTAAGGAGAAATTTTAATATTTCTCTAGTTTGCGTTAAGAGGCAAACAAATCTAGTTGCTCATTGCTTGGCAAGAGAATCTAGAAAATTATGCTAGTTCTTTTTATTGGGAATATGCACCTAGTTATGTTATAAACTTGTTGGTTGCTGATTCAATCTAATAAAATTTTTTGTTTGAGCTTAAAAAAAACATACACAAATCCAATCGAGAATTCTCAATATTTTTAAAAAACACACAAAATCAATTGACAAAAAAACCCAATAAACTACAAAAGAAAAATTACTTAATTTAAGGGGGAAATTAACCAGTGATTGTATTGGTAGAATCTTTTGTGCTCTTCAAGGACAACCACATAAGGGAAAAAATTCCCACAGAAAATACACATATGATCGGTGTCGTGTGGTATTGTTTTATGGACTGTCTTATAATGTAGAAGAAGATTATCGACATCGTTGTCGACTGATCACACTTGTGAGGAGGATTGTCAAATTTGGCCCAAGCCCAAATGACCCGCGTAACTTATCAAGGTTGGGCTGGTTATGATCCGCCCATTTATTGAACTCACTTCATCTTGATCTAACTCATCTCAAGAGTAGGTGTAGGTGTTGTAGCCGTCTCTACGTGAATCCTCATCAAGGCCCAAAATAAATTTTAATACTTTGTTATTTTAAAACTTAATAAAAAATATAATTTATACAAATAATTATCCGGTACAATATGTCTATATAGTCAGATCTCTCTATAACAACACTTCACTGTAAAAGTCAAGCTTTTTTCAGAACCAACTTTCATGTTATGTTATAATATATGTTCTCTATAACAGCTCCTCGCTTTTACAACCAAAAATATCCGTAACAAACGAGGTTGTTATAGAGAGATTTGACTGTACCTACATTTTCATGAAAAAATAATTCGATAAGGTTCGATTTGGTATGTTTTGGTTGGTCTCTAAAAAACCATTGACATCCCTAATGATGGTGGTGGGCGAGCCATCTTGTATTCATCTAACCATTCACAAAATATTGTGTGTTGTTTTATTACTTATTTGGATGATTGCTACATATTGTTTCAAAATATATTGTATTATACTATATTATTTTGATGAATCTATATTTGGACAAATGGTAGCATTTTTTGTCATTTCATAATACCACATGTCAGTAATATAACGAATAAGCTTATAATATTACCACAAAAAAGTAGGATACATGGTAGAGTTATTATAAAAAAGATAAAATAAAGGGTAAAATATACTTTTAAAATAATAAATAAAGTCAAAGATGAGAAAAATAAGATAATTACGCGACCATACTAAATAAGTCATTACGCAAAGTGGCTTGTTTCACGTTATGTAGCAATACAAAATAATAAAATTTAAGTAACAATTAAAACAAATATTATATTTAAACTAACAATATAATAGAATAGAATAGATAACAACTATCCAAACAAGATGTTAAGAAACATTCCAAGCTAACCTAATATTTTCTTAAAATTTCTCACTATTAAATGAAATATCAAAAATATTTCAATACATTTTGGAATGTTTCTTAACATCAAAAATGTTTCATCCAAACAAGATGTTAAGAAACATTCCAAATGTATTGAAATATTTTTATGTTAAGAAACATTCCAAAATGTATTGAAATATTTTTGATATTCTATTTAATAGTGAGAGATTTTAATTGAAGTAAAGATTCCTCGATTTCCCCCCTTCAAATTCTAATTGTCTAGTGACTTTTAAATTTTTTACCACTAAGTATAGAGTCAATAACTTTATATACTAAATATCTGAAGTGTACTTTGAAGTGTGTCACGATTCAAAATTCCGCCACAGGTGTTGTGATGACACTTAGTTTCTAAGACTAGGTAAGCTGATTTTATAACAATTCAAGCCATTTTTTTTATAAACCAACAGCGGAGATAATTATAAATATAACAACCTCCTAAGACTGGTAATACTGAGTCACGAACTCTAACTGAATACATGAAATGATCTCAAGGATTGAATACTCAATACTGTTTGAATAATAAATAACAGTACAATAAAATGGAAAGACTCCAAGGAACTGCGACAACTAAGCAGCTCTACCTTGAATCCTTGCGATCCCACTCTAACTCTGTTCGAGTCTGATATCTCCAATACCTGACTCTGCACAAAAATATACAGAAGTGTAGTATGAGTACACCACAGTCGGTACCGGTAAGTATCAAGACTAGCCTCAGTGGAGTAAAGACGAGGTACAATCAAGACACTTACTAGTCTAATAACCTGTGCAATATAGTATATAAAATAATAGAAAACAAATAACAATAAGGGCAATACAAATCAACCAGTGATATGCCCGGCATGGAAACAAGAACACTATTAATATTGATCAATAAATAATAAATACAAGTACACCCAATTAAATTAAGTTCTTCAAATAAATATCTTTCACATATAATTTTTCCAAATAACTCTCTTTAAAATATAATTTCCTCAAATAAATATCTTTCAAATATAATTCTTTCAATAAATCTTTTTCAAATATAGTTTCCTCAAATAAATATCTTTCAAATATAATTCTTTCAATAAATCGTTTTCAAATATAATTTCCTCAAATAAATATCTTTCAAATACGATTCCTTCAAATACTACTTTTTGAATAAAAATCCTTCCAAATAAATATTTTGAATATAATTCTTTCAATTAAAAGTCATCATGTGACACCTCATTTCATAATCATAAAAATACGGGACTCAGCCCTTTTCATATTTTCACGGCACTTCGTGCCCATAATTAAATCATCATATTTCTCCGGCACCTCGTGCCCATTTTTCATATCACATCTGCATGGACAGTTCACGTGCCAATAATAAAATCATTATATTTTCTCCGGTACTTCGTGCCCACGTTTCATATCTCAACTGCACGGACAATTAACGTGCCAATATCATCATTATTTACTCACGACACCTCGTGCTCACATTTCTTTTCATAATCTGCCCGCAATAGCCACAAGCTCCCAATTTCAACATAAATCAGACTATTATCAATTTACCAACAGCAAGATAAATTGCACAAAGTATAAAAATAAACAAGAAAAATCACAACATCACATGAAAATCACCAATGCAACCACTCCACATCATCACATATCATCCCTGACAATAGCCACCCTTATCACTCCTATAATAGCTTCCCTTATCCCTCCGCTCTGATAATATCAATAGCCACCCTTATCGCTCCTATAACCACCCTTATCTCTCCTATTGCCACCCTTATCTCTCCTATAGCCACCCTTATCTCTCCTATAGCCACCCTTATCGCTCCGCCCAGACAATATCCCAACACACATAACTACAGTGAAATGCCTCCCTTATGCCCACATAATATTAACAGTGAAATGCCACCCTTATATCCTCAAAATAATAACTCAATTAACACAATAATTTACACGAAATATTATTACGGCTACGTAACAAAATCAATTCATATCACAATTTGCCCAATGGCCATAACCAATTCCAAAGATATAACAAAATAAATTAATTTCACAACAAATAGTCCAAGGCTCCACACAATATATATAAAACCTAAAAAATAATCAACAGAGATAGAAAATAATTAGTATAGGGCAACGCCTTCATTAATCCAATTTTTGATAATTATATTAACACTTCTTCTTAAGCTTACTTAATTAATTATTTGCAGAGAAAAAATCCATAATGAGATTAAATTCCAAGAAATATCAAACCAATAAACTCACGAAATTACATAAATATTCAAATAACAATCACATCAAATTGTCATATAAAAACAAATTCAACAAACAAGGATTTAGGCATGGCAAATAGATGATTTAATAAATGCCTAACGATTATCCAATTTACTACACAATAATGCCTAAGACTTTATCGATATAAAATTTGCACATATAAGCCTGAGTACGTACTTGTCTCCTGACGTACACAGCTTTTCACATTTCATAAATGACACATAAGACTCGATGCCTATGGGGTAATTCTCCCACTCGAGGTTAGGCAAGATACTTACCTTTTTGAAGTTATGCTGATATTCCAAAAATCGCCTTCTTACTTGAATTGACCTCCGGACAGCTCAAATCTATCCAAATTAATTGTACAACTTCATTAAAATTCATCGAAAATAATTTCGGATAATAAAACGTAGACTTAAAAATTTATTCCAAAAAGTCAACAAAAGTCAATGCAGTGCTCGCCTCTCGGAACCCGACATAATTTTCACGAAATCTGAACACCCATTCTGATACGAGTTCAACCATACCAATTTTATCGAATTCCAATAACAACTCGGCCTCTAAATCTTAAATTTTTGTTTTTGGAAGATTTTGCAAAAATCTTGATTTCCTCTATTTAAATCCGAATTAAATGATGAATATAACCATAGATTCATGAAATATAATCACTTTCAGATATAGAACACTTACCCCAACTAACCTTGTAAAACATCTCTCCAGAATCGCCCAAATCCGAGCACCAAAATTCCAAAATGAAAATGGCGAAATGACCATTTTTGGTCCTTATGATTTTGTCGAGAACCGCTTCTACGGAAAGCATTTCGCATCTGCGCAATCGCAAATACGATAGCCTAAGGCGCATCTGCGGACCTTGCCTCTTCTGCGTTCCAATGATCGCACCTGCGACATTGTAGGTGCGCAAACCTGTCCGCTTCTGCGATGAGTTGCCAGCCTTCCCAATCTCGCTTCTGCGAGCTTTATCTCTCTTCTGCGATGGTCGCACCTGCGCCCATAGTTCCTCAGGTGCGATTCCAACAGCTGCTGCCATTTTCCAACAGCTTTCTTTATGTCCAAATTGCTCCGTTAACCTTCCGAAATTCACCCGAGGCCCTCGGGACCTTAACCAATAATACCAACACGTCCCAAAATACAATACAGACATAGTCGAGGCTTTCAACCACATCAAACAATGCCGAAATTATGAATCGCGCATCGAATCGAATTATGAGTTTTCAAATCTTCCAACTTCTATATTTTTGCGCTAAATCGTATCAAATCAATCCGGAATGACTTCAAATTTTGAACACAAGTCATAAATGATGTAATGGAGTGCGTCGAATTGTCCTACGGACTTTCAAATCCAAATCCGAACATACGCCTAAGTCTGAAATCATCATACGAAACTATTGCCATCATCGAAATTCTATTCCGAGGTCGTTTGCTCAAAAGTCAACTCTCCGGTCAACTCTTTCCATTTAAGCTTCTAAATAAGAATTGTTCTTTTAATTAAATTTCAAATCTTTCGAAAATCAAACTCGACCACACCGGCGGGTGATAATACATATTATGAAGTTGCTCGAGACCTTAAGTCACTGAACATGGAGTAAATTCTTAAAACGACAAGTCGGGTCGTTATATTCTCCACATCTTACACAAACGTTCGTCCTCGAACGTGCTAAGAATTATTCTGAGGTTACCAAATTGATGATTTTACTTTTACACATATACTCACGGTTGATCCCACGTTACCACATTTGAGATAAACCCGACAACACCATCTCAATTGAAATTATTTCTTTTATCCATATTTGTAAACCTTAAGACCAAATTTCTTTCACTCAAAACATCTTTAAAAAGTTCGATTTTTCACATCAACGCACTGTATTAGTCTCAACTGGCTATAGCAATTCATTTCTATGCACACTTCAACTTATCTCTTCTTTCGCACTTATCAATCTCCCAATTTTTTTTTATTTTTTAGAAATTTCGGCAGAGTCTCCCCTGTAATTGGGCCCATCCACCTGCCAGAGTAACACCAAAACAACTCCTAACAACACATCCACAACCCCACAAAGCACCATAACGTATATATCAATAACATTAATCTCAGCATTACAAACACTATAATATCATAATGATATCAGGACATGAAGCACATCATGTGTATGCCCATCACCACATCTTTAGTCTTAATAGTTGTTCATAATAGATTACAACATCGCCAATTAACCTCATATTAACCAAAACCTCGTTTCGAATTTT
Source organism: Nicotiana tabacum (assembly GCF_000715075.1). Classification (NCBI taxonomy): domain Eukaryota; kingdom Viridiplantae; phylum Streptophyta; class Magnoliopsida; order Solanales; family Solanaceae; genus Nicotiana; species Nicotiana tabacum. The sequence goes on from NC_134102.1 coordinate 139,662,946, forward strand.
TACAGCACTGGCAGCAAAATGTGAGGCATGAAGACCTCATAACTATTTACCCGAATTAATACATTTAACGCCACCTGGGCACTCACCTCGTAGGCTAAAACTTAATAATTACAGCACAATTATGGCACAGAAACACATAAAAGAATTATCACATAAGCCTATCAGGCATAACTCCCTATTAGTACTATAGTACAAATTAAACTTCACAAAGAGAGAATTTAAACTCATAAATATTTTACCACAAGGACCTCGTCCTTATATAACTTCCACTGCGGCTTGTAGCCCGGTTTAAATATTTCACATCATATAAAATTACGAGGATACCGTCCTCAATTCCGAATCACAAGTATTTTGCACATTGTGCCAACTGAAATTTTTAATTTTCTTTCTTTTTTCTTTTAAATAAATTTCGTAAACAATTTTCACAACACATAATGAACCCTCATTTCAATAGGGCATAAAATTCATAAAATTTGAATTCAATTATTCTAAAATCACATCAAAACCCATTGTAGTGAGTAATAAAAAGTCACGTTTGGACTTATAGCCCTCAATGGTGTACAAAAATAAAAATGATAGATACGAGCTAACATCATCAAACCTCCCAACAGGGATAAACATATAAGTAGGTCACAAAATTACGAAGCTCACCCATAAGCGAAGCATAATAGGAGGACTCGCCTCAAAATTCAGAACCGAATCAAATTAAGGAATATATCCTTTTATATCAGATCAGGATCATACCTGCACCGACACCATATGGTGTAGTTGCCTTAGCCCCACCATAACAAATATATCAACGGGCTGAGCCTCCCCCTCTAGGGCGCCCTCTACCCGCCTGTCCTCCACCTCTAACTAGCTGTGTACGTGGAGTAGTAACTGCATTGGGGCCCATAGCATGAGTGTTCTGATGAAATCCACTTCTCCCAAGCCTGGGACAATCTCTCATGATATGCCTAGTATCACCACACTCATAACAACCCCTCTGAGGTCGTGGCTTCTCGTACTGAGTCTGTGCCGGATAACTGGAATAACCACTGTAAGAATCTCGTGTCGGTGGTGCACTATAAGAACTTACTGGAGCACCCCGAGTAATCTGATGTGCGGACTGAGCTGGCCGAGTGCTTGAGCCTCTGCCATAATGGGTCATAGCTGAAGAGTAAAATCCACCGAACCCTCCAGAGCTTCGAGACCTTTTGGCCTCCTTAGACTCCCTTTCCTCACCTAGAACACCCTTAATCCTCATCGCAATCTCCACTACTTATTGAAATGGAGTATCGGTTTGCAACTCTCGAGCCATGCATATTTTAATATCATAATCGAGCCCCTCAATGAATCTGCGGACTCGCTCTCTAATTGTAGAAACCAAGATAGGTGCATGACAGTAATTCACTGAACCTGATAGCATATCCTGACACTGACATAGTGCCCTGATGCAACCGTTCAAACTCTATGCGCCACGCATCTCAGAGAGTCTGGGGGAACAAACTCTTTCAAAAACATATCCGAAAATTAAGCCCGAGTTGGTGGTGTTGCATCAGCTGGTCTACCTTCTTCATAAACTTGCCACCACTGATACGTTGTGCCTGACAGCTGAAATATAGTAAAGGAAACTCCGCTCACTTCCACAATACCCATGGTACGGAGAATACGGTGACACTTTTCTAGAAATCCTTGGGCATCCTCTGAAGTTGTGCCACTGAAAGGAGGTGGACGATACCTCTTAAACCTTTCAAGTCTCTTTTGTTCTTCTTCCGATGTCCCTGGGCTGACCTCATGCCGAATCGGAATAACAGGTTATACCGGTACTACACCCGGAACTTGACCAATGTGAATTCGCTACTGTGGAGTCAACCTGTGAAATATTTGGTGAAACAGAGATGAATCCCGCCTGAGTGAATGTACCAAAAATGTTTAAGAACTGTACTAAAGTCTCTAGAAGTCCGGGGGTAACAACAGGTGTCTCTGGTGCCTGTCCCCCAATTAGAGCAACTGGCAGCTCCTCAACTGCCCCTCTAACCGATGTTCTAGCTGTGAAACGTGCCCTTCCTCGGCCTCTACCTCGGCCCTGGCCTCTTGCGGCCCTAGTAGTATGCGTGGGTGCCTGCTCAGCTGAACCGGTAGCGCGTGTACTCACCATCTGTGAGAGAATAGAGATACAAAGGCTCAAATTCCACAATCAACAAATTCCGCACGACAAGAATGAAAGAAGTGGAAATTTCCTAACAGTTCTGTAGCCTCTCGAAGATAAGTACAGATGTCTCCGTACCGATCTGCAAGACTCTACTAGACTCGTTTGTGACTCGTAGAACCTATGAACCTAGAGCTCTGATACCAACTTATCACGACCCAAAATCCCGCCACAGACGTCGTGATGGCACTTAGTCTCTAAGACTAGGTAAGCCGATTTTATAACAATTCAAGCCATTTTTTTAAAAACCAATAGCGGAAATAATTACAAATATAACAACCTCCTAAGAATGGTAATACTGAGTCATGAACTCTAACTGAATACATGAAATGATCTCAAGGATCGAATACTCAATACTATTTGAATAATAAATAATAATACAATAAAATGGAAAAACTCCAAGGAACTGCGACGACCAAGCAGCTCTACCTTGAATCCTTGCGATCCCACTCTAACTCTGTTCGAGTCCGATATCTCCAATACCTGGCTCTGCACAAAAATGTACAGAAGTGTAGTATGAGTACACCACAGGTGGTACCAGTAAGTATCAAGACTAACCTCAGTGGAGTAGAGACGAGGTACAGTCAAGACACTCACTAGTCTAATAACCTGTGCAATATAGTATACAAAATAATAGAAAATAAATAACAATAAGGGCAACACAAATCAACCAGTGATATGCCCGGCATGGCAACAAGAACACTATTAATATTGCTCAACAAATAATAAATACAAGTACACTCAATTAAATTATGTTCTTCAAATAAATATCTTTCATATATAATTCTTCCAAATAACTCTCTTTCAAATATAATTTCCTCAAATAAATATCTTTCAAATATAATTCTTTCAATAAATCTTTTTCAAATATAGTTTCCTCAAATAAATATCTTTCAAATATGATTCTTTCAATAAATCGTCTTCAAATATAATTTGCTCAAATAAATATCTTTCAAATACAATTCCTTCAAATACTACTTTTTGAAAAAAAATCCTTCCAAATAAATATTTTGAATATAATTCTTTCAATTAAAAGTCACCATGTGACACATCATTTCATAATCATAAAAATACGGGTCTCATCCCTTTTCATATTTTCACGGCACTTCGTGCCGATAATTAAATCATCATATTTATCCGGCACCTCGTGCCCATTTTTCATATCACATCTGCACGGACAGTTAACGTGCCAATAATAAAATCATCATATTTTTTCCGGCACTTCGTGCCCATATTTCATATCTCAACTGCACGGATAATTCACGTGCCAATATCATCATTATTTACTCACGGTACCTCGTGCCCACATTTCTTTTCATAATCCGCCTGACAATAGCCACAGGCTCCCAATTTCAACATAAATCAGACTATTATCAATTTACCAATAACAAGATAAATTGCACAAAGTATAAAAATAAACACAAGGAAAATCACAACATCACATGAAAATTACCAATGCAACCACTCCATATCATCATATATCATCCCTGACAATAGCCACCATTATCTCTCATATAACAACCCTTATCATTCCTATAATAGCCTTCCTTATCCCTCCGCCCTAACAATATCAATAGCCACCATTATCACTCCTATAACCACCCTTATCTCTCCTATAGCCATCCTTATCGCTCCTATAGTCACTCTTATCTCTCCTATAGCCACCATTATTACTCCACCCAGACAATATCCCAACACATATAACAACAGTGAAATGCCTCCCTTATGCCCACATAATATCAACAGTGAAATGCCACCCTTATATCCTCAAATTAATAACTCAATTAATACAATAATTTACACGAAATATTATCACGGCAACGTAACAAAATCAATTCATATCACAATTTGCCCAATGACCGGCCACAACCAATTTCAAGGATATAATAAAATTAATTAATTTCATAACAAATAGCCCAAGGCTCCACACAATGTATATAAAACCTCAAAAACAATCAACAGAGATAGAAAATAATTAGTATAGGGCAACACCTTCATTAATCCAAATTTTGATAATTATATTAACACTTCTTCTTAAGCTTACTTAATTAATTATTTACAGAGGAAAAATCCATAATGAGATTAAATTCCAAGAAATATCAAACCAATAAACTCACGAAATTACATAAATATTCAAATAACAATCACATCAAATTATCATATAAAAACAAATTCAACAAACAAGGATTTAGGCATGGAAAATAGATGATTTAATAAATGCCTAACGATTATCTAATTTACTATACAATAATACCTAAGACTTTAACGAAATAAAATTTTCACATATAAGCCTGAGTACGTACTTGTCACCTGACGTACACGGCTTTTTACATTTTATAAATGGCATATAAAACTCGATGCCTAAGGGGTAATTCCCCCACTCGAGGTTAGGCAAGATACTTACATTTTTAAAGTTATGCCGATATTTTAAAAATCGCCTTCTTGCTTGAATTGACCTTCGGACAGCTCAAATCTATCAAAATTAATCGTACAACTTCATTAAAATTTATCGGAAATAATTCCGAATAATAAAACGTCGACTTAAAAATTTATTCCAAAAAGACAACAAAAGTCAATGCGGGGCCCGCCTCTCGGAACCCGACATAATTTTTACGAAATCCGAATACCCATTCCGATACGAGTTCAACCATACCAATTTTATCAAATTCCAATAACAATTCGGCCTCTAAATCTTAAATTTTTGTTTTTGAAAGATTTTGCAAAAATCTTGATTTCCTCCATTTAAATTCGAATTAAATAATGAATATAACCATAGATTCATAAAATATAATCACTTTTGGATATAGAACACTTACCCCAACCAACCTTGTGAAAAATCTCTCCAGAATCGCCTAAATCCGAGCACCAAAAGTCCAAAACGAAAATGGCGAAATGACCATTTTTGATCCTTATGATTCTGTCCAGAACTGCTTATGTGGAAAGAATTTCGCATCTGCGTAATCGCAGAAGTGATGGCCTAAGGCGCATCTGCGGACCTTGCCACTTCTGTGTTCCAATAATCGCACCTGCGACATCGCAGGTGCGCAAACCTGTCCGCTTCTGCGATGAGTTGCCACCCTTCCCAATCTCGCTTCTGCGAGCTTTATCTCGCTTCTGCGATGGTTGCACTTGCGCCCATAGTTCCGCAGGTGCGATTCCAACAGCTGTTGCCATTTTCAAGCAGCTTTCTTCAAGTCCAAATTGCTCCGTTAACCTTCCGAAATCCACCCGAGGCCCTAGGGACCTTAACCAATTATACCAACACATCCCAAAATACAGTACGAATATAGTCGAGGCTTTCAACCACGTCAAACAACGCCGAAATTACGACTCGCGCATCGAATCGAATTATGAGTTTTCAAATCTTCCAACTTCTATATTTTGCGCTGAAACGTCTCAAATCAATCTAGAATGACTTCAAATTTGCAATACAAGTCATAAATGACGTAATGGAGCTATTCCAAATTTCCGAAATCAAAATCCGACCTTGTTATCAAAAATTCGACCTTCGGACGGACATTCAAAAAATCTTTTATTTTTCAACTTTCGCCAAAATGCGTCGAATTGTCCTACGGACTTCCAAATCCAAATTCGAACATACGCCTAAGTCTGAAATCATCATACGAAACTATTGCCATCATCAAAATTCTATTCCGGGGTCGTTTGCTTAAAAGTCAACTCTCCGGTTAACTCTTTCCATTTAAGCTTCTAAATAAGAATTGTTCTTTTAATTAAATTTCGAATCTTCCGAAAATCAAACTCGATCACACCCGCGGGTCATAATACATATTATGAAGCTGTTTGAGACCTTAAGTCACTGAACGAGACGTAAATTCTTAAAACGACAAGTCGGGTCGTTACAAAGCGAAACTTTAAATTAAATAAATTAGTCCACCGAGTAAATATATAAGATTAATAAGACAATACAAAAACGCGTATTAGAATTACGTTCGAATCAATAATTAAAATGTATGTCACTTTCAATTTTCACATAGACCTAGTCCAATTACACTTACTACCACTTATAGTAAATATTGTTAAAATAGCGACAACATAGACTATAAAGGACCTCTTAGTTCTTACCTCTGGAAACTTTGTATTGGTTAATAAATTTCTTTTAACTATTTCAAAGGCCGTTTGGCCAATGGCCATACAAAATTTTTCACTTTTTTTCAAAAACAATTTATAAAATCGGTGTTTAACCATGAAATTTTCAATTTTCACTTAAAGATGAATTTCGAAATTTTTCGAAAATTTGAAAAACTCCAAAAGGTTATTTTTCAAAATTCACTTCAAATCACTCACAAAAATTCAAAAACAATCCAAAATTGTATTCATGTCCAAACACAACTTTAACTTTCAAATACCATTTTCACTTGAAAATAGATTTTATTTTTTTCTGAAATTTTACAATTGTTATGTCCAAACACCCACAAAATTACCGGTTGTAGTAGATTTCTTGGCATCTTTATAAGCTGTCACTTCATATGTTATTAATAATTATCTTTAATTAGTTTTTAAACAGTGTAATTGTGTAAATTTCTCTTTAACCATTCAGCCTATAAAAAATAAATTCCTAGAGAAATCAACAAGGAATCGACTACTTAATTGTTATTCTTCGTCATTTCTTCTCTATATTTACAATAAACATTAAAAGAAATGGCGGAAGCATGATTTTTATCAAGACGTTTCAAAAATAAAAAAAATAAACACACAAATAAGTTAAGAGAATTCAACATCTAATATATATATATATATATATATATATATATATATATATATATATTCACTATGATTTTCGGTGAAGGGGTTTGGCTGAATCACCTTCCACCCACTTAGCTCCACCCTAATTAAAAGTTGCTCAAATAATTCCATATATATTATTGAAAAACAAAAGTATTAATTTCTTTTCGACTGTCACTATCACAGTGGCTGCCCCAAATTTTACTTCATCGACTCCTTCCAAACTTAACTCATCTATTTAATTAAACACTTATACATATCCTTCTTTCGTTATCCTCCTCTCTACAACTCCTTTTGTTTTACAAAAAATTCCTTTATTCTCAATTTTCCTAGCTTTCTCATTTTCTCCTTGTACAAATATATTAAAAATGGTGAAAATAATTATGGGATTTGCTAGTTCTTTGCTAAAGGAAATACGGTTTGGTTAAAGAAGTAACTCTAGAAGAAAAACGAAGGTTGAAAGTAGTACTACTACTCCTACTACTTATGTATGCAGAGATGAGCTGGATATTAAGAAGCAGTCCAAAATCAAGAAACAAGTCAAATTTGATCTTGAACCTAAATACCAACATCCAGCAGAAGAAGAAATTAGCCATGAGGAGCAAAAGAAAAATAATACAGTTGCTGTTGACAATACAAATAATGGGATTAAAGTGAAAATATTGATGAAAAAGGAAGATGCAGAAAGGCTGTTATTGAAGTGTAAAGAAGGAGGGGTACTTGAATTTATGGATGTAGCTTAAGAACTTGTACAAGTTCCTTCTACTAGTGATAGGTTTCTGTCTTCTTCTAGTAACATTGGCGGAGCCATCTTAGTCTAAGGAGTGTCGGTCTTCGTCAAAAATTATACAATGGGTAATTAGGTCAATTTTTCTTATGCGTATATATGTTATATGTTGAATCCACTTAATTTTTTTATTTGATTACTTCAGTGGCGGAGCCAAAATTTCACTAAGGGTATCAAAGTATAAGAATTTTAAATACACTATAAAATCAAGGAAAGTCAATGTATAGTAAATATACGTAAAATAAAAAAACATATCTAGCAATACAGTGTAATTTTTCGGCGAATGGATATCGATACACCCCTCGATTGAATGTGGCTCTGCCACTGGCTTACTTCCATATATTAATTTTAACAATCCTCAATTAGTAAAATTTCTAGTTCCGCAACTGTTTACTTTTCATAGAGGCTATTCGTGAAAAATGTTAGAGTATTTAAGAGTTTCTTTCGATTGTATTTTGTTGATCTCAGTGATCTCAGTATAATGAAAATATTTGTAGCATTCCTATATATTCGCTCAAATTTTAGATGTGTTGCCATTGAGCTTTGAGTTTACTCGCTCAAATTCTAGCTCTTGTGTGCTGTTAATTTGGGGGAAGAATGAAAAGATAGAGAATGAAGATGCCATTGAACTTTGAATAATACTTGCATTTTCTCTTAAAGCTCAAGTACGCTGGGCGGACCTACTTAGGTTTGTATATGGTCGAAATAGATTTCGGCCTTCCTACGTTCGATCAAGTGTTAAAAAGTCGAAATGAGATTTTGGGAATGAACTCCGAAGTCGGTACTAACGAGCCTCGAGCCCGAAGGTCGCTCGAGGAGTCGACTCGATAACCCTATCGAGCCCGTGACCGAATCGATCCGCAAGCCACTGCTTCGAGGTCGGAAATGCGCGATGCCCATCTCGAAGGTCGAACTCGAGCCAAGACCGGAGGGCCCGAGCAGTAACGAGTTCGAGCCAGTATCGAGATCACAGACAAGGGCCGTTGCGATCGCACCAAGAGAGAGAATCTTGGCGGGAATCAAGGAAGAGACAAGTCATCATGGGTCTTCCACTATATGTTTTATTTTATTATTTTTTTTAATGACCCCCTTCTATAAAAGGGGGAATCCTTGTAAGCTAAAGGGGAGAGACAAAGAAAAAAAATCAATTCTCAGATTGAAAGATATCCCTTTATATTTGCTTTACGTTATCTCATTCATTTTTATTGCCCACTATTTGCATTCTCATAGTCAAGAATATACATATCTCTATTTCTCTACATGATTTATATCGAATTGTATCGCATATCCTTAGAACCATACACAAAATCTAACGTTATCCGATTTTTTCGGTAAACAGTTTGGCGCCCACCGTGGGGCTAAGGGTAACAATGATCGTTTGATACAAATCTAAAGTACACGCCAGCTTGCAACCTCAAATCAGCAATGGCTTTACCTATCGACCACAAAACCGGCCTCCAAGATGAAACCAACAACTTGGCACCCGGGGTCAGAAGGCCAATTAACGATGGCACCGAGGCTCAAATCGAAGTACCCGAAATTCGAGCCGAAATACTATTGGATGTCAATTCACAAATAGCTTTGGAGGCGAATCAGCGTTCCGAACCGGAAAGAAGCATTCAGGGCGGTACTCGATCCGTAGCCCGAGACACCCAAAACGCAGGGAAAATCGGGGCCAGCTTACGTATGATCTTTGAGATGCTATAAGCCCAACAAGTAGCGATAGCTCAGTTACAGAGCCAAACTCGCGCACAAAGCAGGCCGAATTCCAACCCACTTCGAGAAATCATCCCAAGAACAGAGCCCGCCATAGTGAAACCAAACGAGCAAGAATCGGGGACTACTCCCGGAATTACTTAATTGCTCGAGAAACTCACAAAACGAGTCGAAACCAATAACAAGAGAGTGAAAACATACAATGCCAGGGTCGATCAAATCCCAGGGGCTCCACCAATGATAAAAGGGCTTGATTCGAAAAAATTCATACAAATGCCTTTTCCCTCGGGTGCGGCACCGAAACCAATCCCCAAAAAATTCCGTATGCCCGAAATTCCCAAATATAATGGTACGACCGATCCTAACAAACATGTCACCTCTTACACATGTGCCATCAAAGGTAACGATTTGGAGGACGATGAGATCGAATCCGTGTTGTTGAAAAAGTTCGGGGAGACCCTCTCGAAGGGAGCGATGATCTAGTATCACAATTTACCACCAAATTCCATCAATTCTTTTGCCATGTTAGTAGATTCGTTCGTAAAGGCACATGCTGGTGCCATAAAGGTTGCAACAAGGAAATCAGACCTCTTTAAAGTAAAGCAAAGGGGGAATGAAATGCTGAGGGAATTCGTATCCCGATTTCAAATGGAACGCATGGAACTACCACCAGTCACAGACGATTGGGCCGTACAATCTTTCACCCAAGGGTTGAACGAGCTAAGTTCGACAGCATCACATCGGTTGAAACAAAATTTGATTGAATATCCAGCGATAACTTGGGCAGATGTACACAACCAATACCAATCGAAAATTAGGGTCGAGGATGATCAGTTGGGAGCTCCATATGGACGCGTGCATCAGAATAGGACAGCTACTAAAAACCAAAAGGAGATCGACAGAGAACAAAGGTCGGACAGAGACCGATAATCGACCGTACGTCGCAGATCAGGTGAACAACGGTTCAGCACGCAATACGGTTTGGAACAATCGAAGGAATGACCGAGGGAAAAATTCTCGGGGACTTATGAGTAAGAGCGGCTTTGATAAATATGCCAATCCTATAGAAACACCTCGATTATCAGAATATAACTTCAGCGTTGGTGCATCCGCTATTGTGTCAGCCATCGGACGCATCAAAGACACTAAATGGCCTCGACCCATGCAGACTGATCCTGCCCAAAGAAATCCCAATCAAACATGCGAATATCATGGTACCCATGGCCAAGAACCGAAGATTGCAGGCAACTAAGAAAGAAAATAGCCCTCTTATTTAACAAAGGGCACCTTCGGGAATTTCTGAGTGATAAGGCGAAGAACGATTATAAAAACAGGGATTTCAGCAAACAAAACGAGCAAGAAGAACCGCAGCACGTCATTCACATGATCATCGGCGACATCGATACCCCTCAGGGACCAGTGCTTAAACGCAATAAAACATCGATTGTGAAGGAAAAGCGATCTCGGACTCAAGATTACGCACTCATGGGGACTTTGTCCTTCGTTGATGAAGATGCAGAAGGAGTCATCCAACCTCATAACGATGCACTGGTAATATCCGTACTCATGAATAAAACTAAAATTAAGCGTGTGTTAATCGATCTAGGTAGCTCGGCCAACATCATCCGATTGAAGGTAGTAGAATAGCTCGGCCTACAGGATCAGATCGTACCCACAACTTTGGTTCTAAACGGGTTCAATATGGCATGTGAAACCACCAAAGGCGAGATAACCCTACCAATAAACGTGGTCTTAACCATCCAGGAAATAAAGTTTCACATGATCGAGGCGATATGAGATAGAACGCCCTTTTCAGAAGGCCATGGATCCACAACATGAGAGTTGTACCTTCGACCCTACACCAGGCCCTCAAATTCCCAACATCAAGAGGTGTCAAAACGATGTACGGAGAACAACCAGCCGGAAAGGAAATGTTCGCCGTCGAGAAAGCTAAACCAATGTCCTCACCTTCGCCGATAAAAGGATCGGACTTGGAAGGAGAACGTGACACCAAATAGCAATCACAGATATCGGCTTCGACCCAGCCGGATAACCAGAAGATCGAAGAGGATGATGATCAAAGGGTCCCTCGATCTTTCATGATTCCCGATGACTCTGACGCCACCAAATCAACAATCGAGGAACTGGAGCGAGTCACATTAGTTGAGCACTGGCCCGAGCAAAAGGTATACTTAGGAACGGGGTTGAGCCCCGAACTCAGGAAGAAAATCATTCAATTTCTTATCGATAACATCGATTGTTTTGCCTGGTCCCATTTAGATATGACAGGGATCCCGCCGGACATAATGATGCATCGGCTAAGTTTGGACCCCAGGTTCAGACCGGTGAAGCAAAAGAGAAGACCCCAGTCCGAGGGAAAGTACGCATTCATAAAGGACGAGGTAACCTAGCTTCTCAAAGTAGGGTCCATTCGGGAGGTAAAATATCCCGAATGATTAGCCAACATAGTTGTAGTGCCTAAAAAAGGGAACAAACTTAGAATGTGTGTGGACTATAAGGATTTGAACAAAGCATGCCCCAAAGATTCCTTTCCATTGCCCAACATCGATCGCATGATCGATGCCATGGCCGGCTACGAGATCCTCACTTTTTACGATGCCTATTCCGGGTATAATCAAATCCACATGAACCCGGAGGACCAAGAAAAGACTTTATTTGTCACCAAATATGGAACGTATTGTTATAATGTGATGCCCTTCGGGCTAAAGAATGCAGGGGCTACTTACCAACGCCTAGTAAATAAAATATTCGAAGAACAAATAGGAAAATCAATGGAAGTTTATATTGATGACATGCTAGTTAAATCCCTGCGCGCAGAGGACCATTTGACCCATTTGCAGGAAACATTCGAAATTTTGAGGAAATATAACATGAAGCTCAACCCCGAAAAATGTGCTTTCGGGGTCGGTTCGGTCAAGCTCCTCGGCTTCATGGTGTCACATCGGGAAATAGAGATTAACCCCGATAAAATCAAGGCCATCGAAGATATCGTCGTTGTGGACAGCGTGAAAGCCGTAGAAAGGCTAACGGGTCAGATTGCAGCCTTAGGCCGGTTCATTTCATGATCATCTGATCGAAGTCACAATTTTTTCTCTCTACTCAAAAAGAAGAACGATTTTACTTGGACCCCGGAGTGTCAACAAGCATTAGAGGAACTAAAACGATATCTATCAAGCCCACCATGACTTCACACTCCAAAAACAGACGAAAAACTTTGTTTGTACTTGGCAGTATCGGAAGTCGCCGTAAGCAGTGTCCTAGTTCGAGAAGAGCAAGGTACGCAATTTCCCGTTTATTATATGAGTCGAACCTTAGGAGAAGCGAAAACTAGATATCCGCTCCTAGAAAAATTTGCACTTGCACTGATAAGCGCCTCTAGAGTGTTAAGGTCGTACTTTCAATGTCATTCCATATGCGTATTAACCACTTACCCGCTTCGTAATATTTTACACAAACCCGAGTTATCGGGCCGACTGGCCAAATGGACCGTCGAACTCAGTGGGTACAATATCGAATATCAACCCCGTACGACCATCAAGTTTCAAATTTTAGCAGACTTTGTGGCCGATTTCATGCCAACCCTCGTACTCGAAGTCGAAAAAGAACTCCTGTTGAAATCAGGTACATCATCAGGGGTATAGATCCTTTTTACGGACGGGGCTTCGAACGTGAAAGGGTCCGGGCTGGGCATAGTCTTGAAACCACCCACGGGTAACACTATTAGGCAATCTATTAAAACTATCAGGTTGACTAACAACGAGGCCGAGTATGAAGCCATGATTGCAGGTCTCGAGCTAGCTAGAAACTTGGGAGCAGAAGTCGTTGAAGCCAATTGTGACTCTTTACTGGTGGTGAGTCAAGTAAACAAAACCTTCGAAGTTCGAGAAGGCAGAATGCAAAGGTATTTAGATAAACTGCTTGTCACTTTGCACCATTTCAAATAATGGACTTTACGACATGTTCCACGAGAACAGAATAATGAGGCCGATGCGCTTGCGAATTTGGGATCGTCGGTCGAGGTAGATGACTTGGGTTAGGGGAATGTTGTTCAACTTTCGAGATCGGTAATCGAAGAAGGTCACGCCGAGATAAATTCTACAAGCTTAACCTGGGATTGGAGAAACAAATATATTGAATACTTAAAAAGCGGAAAGCTCCCATCCGATCCTAAAGATTCTAGGACCCTACGGACTAAAGCTGCTCGATTCACATTGGCTTCTGATAGGACGCTGTACCGAAGAACATTCGATGGACCGTTGTCAGTATGCTTGGGTCCGGGAGATACCGATTACATCCTACGGGAAATGCACGAGGGCACTTGCGGGAATCACTCCGGGGCCGATACATTAGTTCGAAAAATAATCAGAGTAGGGTATTATTGGATCGGTATGGGCAAAGATGCGAAGGAATTTGTTCGTAAATGTGACAAATGTCAAAGGTTTGCACCAATGATCCATCAACCCGGAGAGTAACTCCACTCAATCCTATTCCCATGGCCGTTCATGAAATAGGGAATGGATATCGTCGTCCCCCTGCCATCGACCCCAGGTAAAGCCAAATTTATTTTATTTATGACTGACTATTTTTCTAAATAGGTTGAAGCGCAGACATTCGAGAAAATAAGAGAAAAAGAAGTTATAGACTTTATTTTGGATCATATCATATGTCGATTTGGGATACCCGCCGAAATAGTATGTGATAATGGAAAATAATTCGTTGGTAGCAAGGTAACGAGATTCCTCGAGGACCACAAAATAAGAAGGATACTATCGACGCCATACCACCCCAGCGGTAATGGACAGGCTGAATCAACAAACAAAACTGTCATTCAAAACCTAAAGAAGAGGTTAAACGACGCTAAAGGAAAATGGAGAGAAATCCTGCCCGAAGTCCTTTAGGCATATCGGACGACGTCAAAATCCAGTACAAGGGCGACCCCATTCTCCTTAGTATATGGGTCTGAAGCATTGATACCCGACAAAGTTGGTGAACCCAGTGCCAGATTTCGATTCGCGATGGAAGAATTAAATAACGAGGCTATGAATACCAGCCTCGAACTATCAGACGAAAGACAAGAAGCTGCTCTCGTCCAATTGGCCGCCCAAAAGCAGTGAATCGAAAGATATTATAATCGAAGAACCAAGCTCCGCCATTTCAAGCCCGGGGACTTAGTGTTAAGGAAAGTCACCATCAATACCAGAAATCCGAACGAAGTAAAACTAGGACCAAATTGGGAAGGACCATATCAGATGCTCGAGAACGTCGGAAAGGGATCGTACAGGCTCGGCATTATAAACGGCAAACAGCTATCAAGCAGCTGGAATGTATCATATCTACTGCTAAGGTATGACCTTTCCATTCATTTACATTTCAAAACTGACCCCTGCAGAAGCCCGAAAGAGGGCTAAGATGGATCTTTCGCTTGAAAGCACGGGTTGTACTCTTTTTCCCTTAGACCGATTTTATCCCAAATGGGTTTTTCAGTAAGATTTTTAATGAGGCAACCATTGATCGTGTTGCACCTACAACAATATCCGAGGCCTCTTTACAATCGACCTCGAATACTGAGGGGGCATCAGGCCCTCAAATACATCGAGTTCAGATGCAAGAAAGTTATTTCACAACAATAGGGTTCCAATAGGAAAAATTGTAAGAGCCAAATGGTCGAAACGAACCATGCTCATATAGATTGGCCCGAACCCAGGCACGAAACATGAACACGTGTAATAACGTGCGAAGAAAGTTCTCTTCTTTATCGGCATCTTATATCCAAGGAAAATTCTTCTATTTGGAGATTTATTATGCCAACAGAATCAAGTTAAATTGGACCATTATGCCTACGGGCTACATTGCATCGAGTTCGAATCATTCACTCGACTGCTAAGCCTACGGGCTACTTCGACCATTATACCTACGGGCTACATTGCATCGAGTTCGAATCATTCACTCGACTGCTAAGCCTACGGGCTACTTCGATCGTTATGCCTACGGGCTACATTGCATCGAGTTCGAATCATTCACTCGACTGCTAAGCCTACGAGCTACTTCGATCGTTATGCCTACGGGCTACATTGCATCGTGTTCGAATCATTCACTCGACTGCTAAGCCTACAGGCTACTTTGATCGTTATGCCTATGGGCTACATTGCATCGAGTTCGAATCATTCACTCGACTGCTAAGCCTACGGGCTACTTCGATCGTTATGCCTATGGGCTACATTGCATCTAGTTCGAATCATTCACTCGACTGCTAAGCCTACGGGATACTTCGATCGTTATACCTACGGGCTACATTGCATCGAGTTCGAATCATTCACTCGACTGCTAAGCCTACGGGCTACTTCGATCGTTATGCCTACAGGCTACATTGCATCGAGTTTGGATCATTCACTCGACTGCTAAGCCTATAGGCTACTTCAACCATTATGCTTATGGGCTACATTGCATCGAGTTCGAATCATTCACTCGACTGCTAAGCCTACGGGCTACTTCGATCGTTATGCCTACGGGCTACATTGCATCGAGTTCGAATCATTCACTCGACGACTAAAGATGGCTACTTTTATTTCGAGTTCGAGCAATCACTCACTCGACCATCACGCCCACATGCTACATTACTTCGAGTTTGAATCATTCACTCAACAATTAAAGCCTACGGGCTGCTTTCACTTCGAGTTCAAGCAAAGCACTCGCTCGACTATTATGCCTATAGATTATATTTCTTTAAGTTCGAATCACTAACTCAACTAGTAAGCCCAAGGGCTACGTCACTTCGAACAAATCAATATTAGAGACTACAAAGTCCAAATTTGATTGAATTGTTAAGATCCTTGTGAAAACATTTGTAAAGGCACGCATAAAGTCTTCACAAATCGGCCAAAGTTGTCTATATACAAAAATTTCTACATGATTACAAGCTCTTTAGCCTTTTTTATTTCTTCAGTAAGGTCGAAACCTCGAACATGTATCTCCTCGAGGGTCTCCCTCCGAGACCTACATTTGGCAAGTTCGGCAATCCAATGTGCTCGGGTGTCGGCATTATCCGCTGCCTCTCGTACCTCCATCTGAGCAGCCTTGACATCAGCCCGATACATGGCAATGGACTTATCCGCCAAGATTTTCGACGATTCAACCTCGGCATTGGCCTCAGCAAGCTGGGCTTCAAGCTCCTCGACCCTCTTAGCTTGAGTCAAACTCTTTTGCTTAACGTTTTGAAGCTGGACATCGGCCGATAATAAGTTGGTCAAAATGGTCTCTTTTTCCGCAGCCAGGCGATCGATAGTCTCTTTCCATCGATTATATTCGGCTTTGATTTGACCGACTTCTTCCCGAAGTGACCCGATCATTTCAACCTTTTGCTGCAGCTGAGACAACGAAGGGTTAACTTCCACAGTCGAGTCAAACCCATACTTTAACAGAACGAGGCTCACCTGCTTGTCAAGTTCGGCCTCTTCTTCACGAGCCTTAGCCAAATCCACTTGGAGGTCCTTTATAGACTCTTCATTTTGGCTGTAAAGAAGCCGCAAAGCGTCTCTCTCCCCCGAGACCTTCTGAAGCTCGGCCTCACACTAGCTAAGGTCGACCCGAAATCTACTAATTGCCTGCACAGTAGGGAAAGAACACGAGTCAAATTCGGAAAAGAACAAAGAAACCAAGTATAATAAAATCATTACCCGAGTAATGAAACGTTGGGCATCTTCCAGTAGAAGAGAAGCGTCCTCAATATCGAAAGCAATCCCGAAAGGGATCCCCTGCACTAGAGCCTCCGCCCATATCGGGGGTCTTCAATTCTCGAGCTTCCTTTAATGCCTCCTCAGAAAAGGCAGGAAGAGAAGGTGAATAACCCACTGTCAAATTCTCGAGTGAATCACTCGGGGCATTCCGATCAAGACTCGGGATCCCGGAGTCAACCCCGACCGGTACAACTGCCATCGGTTCAGGAGCTTCGGTGACCTCGATAGCTCTGGTAGATCGGGACACCAAGGCCGAGGCATCTCCTTCTTCCTCTTCTTTTTCTTCTTCTTCTTCTTCTTCTTCTCTCAGTCGTTGGACTGAGTCAATCAAAAGGGCAATTTCTTTCTTCCTCACCCTTCGAGTTTCGGGCTTGGGACCCTCTGATCGAGAGGCAGCTTTGCACTTTTTGTCTTTCCCCAGTTTCGGGACCGGGGACTTGGTCCTTTCTTCACCGCTTGAAGGCCTCAAAACGGCATCCTTGGTTATGCCTGCATGAAAGGAAATCGGTAATGAATGGAGCACAAAGAGCGCTTCAAAGGAAACGAGAAATAAAACCTTACCATGGTTCTTGGCTTCCCATCTGCCTTTAGCCAAATCACGCCAAGCGCGTTCGGCATAAGAGGAAGTCGAGGCTAACTTCCGAACCCAATCCTCGAGGTTGGGCACCGCTTGTGGCATCCAAGGGGCAGCTGTATATCAGGAAGAAACATCAAAAAAATTTAGGAAAGGATACAAAAGGCGATGTCTTATGAGAACAACTTACGGTCGAAATTCCATTCCTCGGGGAACGGCATCTTCTCTTCCGGAATGAGGTCACGGGTCCTCACCCGAATGTAATGCCCCATCCAACCCCGATCATTGTCTTCGTCGATACTCGACATCAAAGCCTTCGATGCCCGACGATGAAGTCTGATTAATCCTCGAAAGATTTGAGGCCGATACAACCGTATGAGGTGATTTAGGGAAAAATCCAGCCCCCCGGCTTTGGTGGAGAAGAAGCGAAGTAGGATTACTATGCGCCACAGAGAGGGATGAATCTAACCAAGGGTGACCTGATATCTCTTACAAAAATCGATGATCACCGGGTCGACCGGACCCAATGTGAAAGGATAAGTGTAAATACTTAAAAACCCCTCCACATGGGTGACAACACTCTCTTCGGGGGATGAAATTTGTAACACAACCTCGGAACCCCAGTTGCAGTCTTTTCTAACGACCTCGAGATGAACCTCCGTTATAGAGCACATATACATCGACACGTGCTCGCATCAACCCGGGACGGATGATGGATTCTCAATCTTAAAATCGATCTTTAGAGTACACGGGCCGAGAATGTAGTCATAGGTGGACGGCTCCACTGGCGCCTTGTCGCCGGACGGCCATGAAGAAGAAGCTTTCTCCTTCTGAGGCACAGTTTTCGAAGTCTTGGCCATTGATATGAGACAAGAAAGGAAGAAAAGATGAGAAAATTTGAGGGAGTGAACGCGTGAAAGAAGTAAATGATAGATGGAAGACTATTTATAGGCTCGCATCGTGACGGTTCAATATCACAGGTGGCCGACTGCCGTATGACAAGCATTAAATACCTTGAAAGGCTGAATCGATAGGACAACTATCACATATGTCATAATCGATCCCTGTGAAAATGTCGGCTTATGACCCGATCGAACCACCAAAAATCACATCGATTCTCACCGCATCCTTCGTGAGAAACGAGGGGACTATCTGTATAAGGTCGAAATAGATTTCGGCCTTCCTACATTCGATCGAGTTAGAGTGTTAAAAAGTCGGAATGAGATTTTGGGAATGAGCTCCGAAGTCGGTACTAACGAGCCTCGAGCCCGAAGGTCGCTCGAGGAGTCGGCTCGATAACCCTATCGAGCCCGTAACTGAATCGATCCGCAAGGCACTGCTTCGAGGTCGGAAATGCGTGACGCCCATCTCGAAGGTCGAACTCGAGCCAAGACCGGAGGGCCCGACCCAGTAACGAGTTCCAGCCAGTATCGAGATCACAGACAAGAGCCGTTGCGATCGCACCAAGAGAGAGAATCTTGGCAGGAATCAAGGAAGAGACAAGTCATCATGGGCCTTCCACTATATGTTTTATTTTATTATTTTTTGTAATGACCCTCTTTTATAAAAGAAAAAATCCTTGTAAGCTAAAGGGGAGAGACAAAGAAAAAAATCAATTCTCAGATTGAAAGATATCCCTTTGTGTTTGCTTTACGTTATCTCATTCATTCTTATTGCCCACTATTTGCATTCTCATAGTCAAGAATATACATATCTCTATTTCTCTACACGATTTATATCGAATTGTATCGCATATCCTTAGAACCATACACAAAATCTAACGTTATCCGATTTTTTCGGTAAACAAGGTTCAAGCGGGAACCCGCTTCGTAAAAAACATAATACTATTTTTATGTATAGAATATTGTTTTAAGCAACAAAACACATAAAATATACAATAATGTTTCAATCTTTGGGAAAATTTATTTAGGTCCAATGTCTAAGATATTATGCCATTTAATATATTAATTTGTTCTTTTTAAATCTCTGTTAGTGTATTCTTCTATCTTAGTTTCACACTTTTTTATTTGAATTGTTTTTAATTATTTTACGTATCCTACTTGCCTCTTTCTTGTGGTTGACCAAACATTGGCTTTTATATTTATTATTATTTGTTTTAATCTAGCATATTTTTATAGTTCCAGAAGTCATATATTAAAAAATTATTAATCTAGTTTAGTTTATACTCCTCTCCTATTTGTTATGGTTCGCAATCAATAACTTGTCAAAATAAAAAATTTAGAGTTTGTTAATTTGTAAAATTTAACTATTAAGTAGAATTTAGTATTTTCGTTTGATTAAAATGATCTTTGTTAAATAAAATCATTAAAAATTTGTAAAGTTTTATAAATTGTTAAAGTTAAAAAAGTAAGTAAAAAGTTGTTAAAACTTTATCTTTATATGTTTTGAAAGGGCGACCTTAAAATAGAAGAAAGAAAAAAAACAGTACCGAGCAATTTTTTCCGGAGGTTTTGTTATGAAGACAAACAAAGAACGGAGGGTAAACTCCGTTTGTTAAGCTTGGTATTGCTTTGCTTATACTGTCGGATAAAGTCAAGGATTTTATTTGTATCTGAACCCGCTTGTATAAATTCCTAGGTCTGTCGTCACTATATGCATATATAGTTCAAATATAGTCTAGGACCTTTTTTTCTTTTGATTTCTCATCCAGTGGTCAATACTTACTTTGAGGCCTGACTAATTTGGATTCACGTCAAAAAATCTCACTTGGGAAGGTAAAACGTTCTCTACCAAAGACAATTCAAATTCGAGACTTAATGAAAGGAATATTTACCGGGCACAAGGCCACAACCTTTTGTGATATAAGACCTCCTCATTTTGCTTGTCCATCTTCTTACCCTTTTCTGTAAAACTGAAAAACCAACATTAATCCCTACCAGGAAAAATGTTAGAAAGTAAATGATATCTACTTCTGTGTTTTGTCTATATGTACCCAAATTTCCTACTTTAGACAAGATTGAGTAAGTCTAGTTTGTCTTTATTTACCCAATTTCTGCTATTGATCAGTTGCATACTTGCATTGTCGCATGCACCTGTCAATTTTCAAAAAAAAAAAAAGGTATATAATTTCAATTATTTATTTTTGGATGATGGCAACGTAAGTTAGCTAAAATCATGTAACCATTATTGTATATACTAAGAATACCATACGAGCAAAATTAGGCATATATAAATTCGTCTTGTCCATTAATCTCCTATCAATGGAACGACAATTAAATTTCAACGAGGCAGTTGTTAATTATAACACGCTCATGCTCTATCCATCAACTATATGTATTTCCTCGAAAGGTAAAGTGTTTTCAAAAAATCCTTTTTTCTTAAGATTCAAATAAGAAATCACAAAATAAATTAAAAAAAAAAATCCGAGATCACTGATTACGGAGAAATCGCAAACTATTCCATCACATTTTTTCGTGGTCCCGATTTCTTATTCAAACCACCTTAACACTTTGCTTGCCAGCGTGTTATCAGAATTCAGAATCAATCAATGCACTACTCAAAAGTGAAGAAAATTCAGAATCTAATACTCAATCGAACATTGTTGTAACACGAAGAAAATAGGTGAAGAAAATCAATTTGAAATAGAAGAATAGTAAGGGTAAAATGGATTTTAATTAATATTAGGAAGGATTATCACGGAATGTGGTATTGAACATGATTTGAATATTTTGGGAGATATTTTATTGACAAATTATAACACGCTTGAGTACATGAATACTAAATTCATTTTTCTATTTTTGGGACAAATATATTTTAGAATAGTATGGTGTACTTTTCCGTATGAGAACAAAAAGGAAAAGATTAAAAAAATGAATGTAAAAAAAAATGATAAATCTGTTGCTTGAGAAAAGTGAGTCATTCAATTCTCATCACCAAAAGAAGAAATGTCTTTGAATGTCAATTCAAAAGTATCAAGACTTCCAACAAGTAGATAAAATTTCTCCTTCTCTAGCTTCTCCATCCGTTGTTCCTTTCTCAGGAAATAAAGAAAAAATTTATGTGACCTGATAAAATTATTAGTATATAATAAATACAAATAAAGAAAAAATGAAGTTTAATGTAAGTCGAGAATTTGTAAAGGTTGCTGGTCTTTTGGCCCAGTAATGGTGTCAATAATCTATATTTCTTACACGTCTCTTAGAAGACTAATGGAAGACTGGAAAATAATTAATATGGACAAAAATAGTTTAAGTAACTCGTTAGAATCAAACAATCCACTACTTGTCTGCTACTCAATCGAACATTTTCTTTTTTGTAAAAAAGTGTGTTAGGATCTGGAACTCGGATAGTGTGAAATTTAGCCAAACAATGTTATAATGACAATAACAAACACAATACAAGTTGATAACAACGACAATTAAATCATATAAAGAAGACATCAATTTAACGTGGTTCGATCAGTGTGACCTACGTCCACAAGCGGAGAGGAGCAAATGCACTATAGCAACAAGAGTACAAAAGATCGTACAAAATTAGAATAAATACTCTAATTAATCTCAAATACTCTCGAGATAATAACCTCACAAGATCACTCCAAAGAAAGGGGATCACACAAGTGTTTCCCAACATTCAGCTCTTTTATATTCATTTCCTATTTTCGTCATTTCAAGTCAAATTTAACTACAAACTTCAAAATAATTATCCGGACACAATCCTCAGTCCAAAATCACCATATGGAGCTATTAGAACCATCAAAACTTCATTCCGGAGTCGTTTGCACAAAAGTCAAAATTCAGTCAACCCTTTTTATTTAAGCTTCCAATATGAATTTATTCATCCGAACTAATCCGAAACACCTGAAAACCAAAGCCGACAATACACACCGGTCATAATACATCATATGAAGCTATTCAAGACTTCAAATAGTTGAAAGGAGCGTAAATACTCAAAACGATCGGTCGGGTCGTTACAGATGTAACACGAAGAAAATAGGTGAAGAAAATCGATTTGAAATAGAAGAATAGTAAAATTCTAGGGTAAAATGGATTTTAATTAATATTAGGAAGGATTATCACGGAATGTGGTATTGAACAAGATTTGAATATTTTGGGAGACATTATATTGACAAAATATAACACGCTTGAGTACATGAATACTAAATTTATTGTAATGACCCAACCAGTCATTTTAACTTTTAAAACCACGTTTCCTAAAATAAAACTCCCCGAATATGCTTTTATTAATTTATAACTTGCGGGAATTGTTGGTTCAGGATTTGAAAGCGTTTGGGTTGAAATCGTAACAGTTGATTTCTTAAGTTAGCTTTAAATGGACAAGTTTGACTTCGGTCAACATTTTGAGAAAACGACCCCGGAATCAGGATTTGACAGTTCCAATAGGTTCGTATGATAATTTCGGACTTGGGTGTATGTTCGAATCGGGTTTTGGATAATCCGGGAGTATTTTGGCGCTTAATAGTAGAAATTAACTATTTGAAGGTTTAAAGTTCTTTAAATTTGGTTTGGAGTAGGTTTTTGAGAAATTGAAGTCCGTTTGAAATTTTGAGTTTGGGAATAGTTCCATATAGTGATTTAAGACTTGCACGCAAAAATTCGTGTCATTCCGAGTAGTTTAAGTATATTTCGGCACATTGGAAGTAAATTGAAGAACTTGAAATTTTTAAGTTTGAATCAATTTGGTTTAGGGAATGATTCTGAGATTTGATGTTATTTTACGCATTCCGAGAGTTCGAGTGAGTCCATTTTATGATTTCAAACCTGTTGGTATGTTCGGGCGGGGCCCCAGGGGTCCCGAGTGTTAACCGGACGAGGCTCGGACCAATTTCGGACTTGTTAGAAAAATGCTGAAGCTTTCTGCTTCTGGTACGTTCGCACCTGCACTTGGACTGCAGCAGGTGCGACCCTCGCAGATGTGAGCTTCGATCACAGAAGCGGAAGGGGGAAAGAAGGCCTGCCATCGCAGGTGCGGAACATTGGGCGCACCTGCGAACGCGCAGGTGCGAGAAATTTTGCGCAGAAGTGACCGTGGCCCAGGCGAGTGGAACTCGCACCTGCGAGAAATTTTCGCAGGTGCGAAAGCCACAGGTGCGGTACCCCTTCCGCAGGTGCGAAACCACTGCTTGGCAGAATAGTTAAAAATCGGGGCTCAGATATTTTGAGCCCATTTTTCCTCCATTTTCGGACGATTTCAGAGCTTTTGAGAAGGGAGTTCAACTAGCAATTGAAAGGTAAGTTAATTCCACACTCCTTGAGTTAAATACATAGATTATAGGTAGATTATAACTAGTAAATCTTAGAAATCAAGGGTTTAGGTGCAAAACCTAAATTTTTATAAAAATGAGATTTTAACCACGAAAATAGTTATGGAATTGGATAGAAATTATATATTTGAGTTCTTGAGATTATGGGTAACGTTTTTATCCGAAAATTTCCAGAATCCGGGCACGGGGGCCTGGGGTGAATTTTAGGAATTTTTCCATTTTGGATAAAGTAATTTATTAAATAGATGAATTTCGAATTATTGAACATATATTAATTATTTTATATAACTTTTGGATAGTTTCGGATTTTTCGGCATTGAATCGAGAATTTTACGCGACGCGATAATCGAAAAGTGGACTTTGAGACGAGGTAAGTCTCTTGTCTAATCTTGTGAGCGGAAAATTACCCCATAGGGATTAAATTGAATAATTATTGCTAATTGCGGGGGCTACGTATGCACGAGGTGACGAGAGTCCGTACGTAGCTACTATAAATGCTAAAGTCCGGGTAGTTTAGGACTCAAAGCATGAATTATTTGTGTGAATTATATTCTCTAATTAATTAATATTAAATTGATATATATGAATATATTGTGAATTGTTAGTTAAAGATATTAAAGGATGAAAATCTCATATGCTTGATTTTCTATTTAAATCAATTGTTCTTCCTCCCGAATTTATCTCATAATAAATATATTCTCCTTCCGGAGGTACATAAGAAAATGTCCTCCTTTCTTGTGGAGCGGGCCGAACGCCTCGACAGGATAGATGCATCTATGGATCGCGCCGCACGTCCCTCGGCACTGTACACGACACTCTGGATCGGGTCGTACGTCCTCGGCAGAAATCGTACTTAATAATAATAATTACACAATACTTTAATAGTTATTTCAGCTTGCGAAGCTAATTGATAAATTAGAAAAATCCTTGAAATTTAATGAATTATTATTCTTGCTTGTTAAAGAATTAAATTATTATTCCTGTAAATGATATTTAATTATTAAATTAGAAATTGTTTGAATTGAAGGAATTTTATTAATATATTGAGAGTTGTTAGATTTGAAAGAATATGATTATTTCCGATGATTAAATAAATTATTGTAAATTCTGTAAATCATGTTGATTTAAATATTCGCATTGTATTTCAATTATTATTATTGACCCATAGTGAGTGTCAAAGTCGGCCATCTCGTCTCTACCACTTCGAGATTAGGTTTGATACTTACTGGCCCGGCTGGTCGTTTCGAGAGTTATAGCCCCGTTTTTCCCATTTCTACTTCTTTTTGTGTTATTCAGCAATATTATGTTATATCGGGTTAGTTGGTTCGGGTCCAGAATGGTTTCAAAGTGAATTGATACACTTAGCCTCTTAAGTAGAAACTTAAGTTGGAAAAGTCAACCGGATATTTACCTATGTGTAAATAACCTTGAATTTAAATTCTGATGGTTCCGTTAGCTCAGTCAAGTGATTTTCGACTTAGGAGTGCGTCCGGAATGTGATTTAGAGGTCCGTGGTAGAATTAGGCTTGAATTGGCGAAATTAGAAATTTGGCGATTTCGGTCGGCAGTGAAAAATTTGATATCGGGGTCAGAATGGAATCGGTAAGTTGGAGTAGGTTCGTAGTATCATTTGTGACGTGTGTGCAAAATTTAAGGTCATTCGGACATGGTTTGGTTGGTTTCGGCATCGGTTGCCGAATTTGGAAAATTTAGAAGTTCTTAGGCTGGAATCCGAGGGTAATTTTATAATTTGATGATGTTTTGAGTAATTCGAGGGTTCGACTAAGTTGGTATGTTGATGTATGACTTGTTGGTATTTTTGGTTGAGGTCTCGAGGGCCTCGGGGCGATTCCGGGTGGTTAACGGATTTGTCGAAGTTGGAAAATGCAGCTGAAGCTGCTGCTTCTGCTATTTCCGCACCTGCGGAAGGAAGAGTCGCCGGTGCGAGGCCGCTGGTGCGTAGGGGAAGTCCGAAGGAGCGGGTGATGATGGGCTAGGCAGGATGCGCAGGTGCGAGTTGGAGGTCGCATCTGCGATCCCGCAGGTGCGAAACCTGGGGCGCAGATGCGGAAAGGGGGACGCTGGGCAGGCTTCGCAGAAGCGGAGGAAACGCGCAGGTGCGCCTTCATAGGCACGGAGTTTTGGGCCGCAGATGCGGAAGCTGGACTCCTAAGTGAGTTCCGCACCAGTGATGGATTTTTCCGCAGGTGCGGTGGCGCATAAGCGTGAAATTTTCCGCAGGTGCGAAAAACCTGGGCAGAAACCATAAATAGAACCCTTCGCGAATTTGGTTCATTTCCACCATTTTCAAATCGGTTTTTGGAGCTTTTGGAGTGATCTTTGAAGGGTAATTCAAGGGCTATCAGTGAGGTAAGTTGCTTGAGCCCTAATACTCGTATATATATTGTGATTTTCCGTTGTTTAATCATATAATTAGTGAAAACGAGGGGTTAGGAATTGGAATTTTTGGAGAGTAATTTAAGAATTTGAAGGACCAAACGATGTCAGATTTTGATGAATTTGGTATGGTTAGACTCGTGAGTGAATGGGCTTTCTCGTTTTGTAAATTTTGTCATATTTTGAGATGTGGGCCCGGGGGCCGGGTTTGAGCCAATTTTGGATTTTAGTCTAATTTTGTAGCTTTTCTTGTGGAATTCATTCCATTAGCATATATTGATGGTATTGTACTGATTGTGAATAGATTTGGAGCATTTGGAGGCCGATTCGAGAAGCAAGAGCATTGCGGGGTAGAGATTTGACCGATTTGAGATAAGTAACGATTGTAAATCTAGTCCTGAGGGTATGAAACCCCAGATTTCGTATCATTCTACTATTTTGAAGTGACGCACATGCTAGGTGACGGGTGTGTGGGCGTGCACTGTTGGGGATTGTGACTTGGTCCGTCCCGTAGCAACTGTAAAGTTGCATATTTTGTGAAAATTATATGATACTTATGTGTTTTTAGAAAGAGTTTCTGTTAATTGGGTTGAATGCCATGTTTGATGAGCCTTGTGCCAGTGCTGTTTGGACCCTTAGGGGTTTTATTTTATTTTTATTATCCTCTCACTGTTTTCGATTGAAAATCTATACTCAGTCATGGTTATACCTATTTACTGCATAACTCAGTTTTATTATTCGATTTTGATGCATATAAATATTGTTTTGGGCTAAGCACCCTGTTTTTACTGAAATGCCCGAGTGGCTTGAGAGGTTTATGACTGAGTGAGGCCGAGAGCCTGATTTGTGAGGATATTTATGGTATCGGACTGCACGCCGCAGCATGTTGCATATTTATGGGATCAGGCTGCATGCCACATCATGTTTGATATAGGCCAAGGGCCCGAGTGATTTATGCCATGATTTGGCTTGATATAGCGCTTGGGTTGAAGGAGACCCTCCGGAGTCTGTACACACCCCTAGTGAGCGCAGGTACCTACTGAGTGCGAGTGCCGAGTGCTGAGTGACTGGGAGGCATGACTGATTGTGAGGTATGCCCGAGTGGCAAGAGTGATTGTGAGGTATGCCTGAGTGGCACGAATGACTGTGAGATTTGTCCGAGGGGCTGTTTATGATTTCATCATTTTTGCTCACCTTTGCATTGAGCCTTGTTTGAAAAACTGTTGAAAAATATCTTTAAATGATTTTTACTGGAACTGAGATTTCATGATATGAATGTTATATGCTTTATTGCTCGTCACTACTGCTCAGTCTTTATTTATTATTGTTACTTACTGAGTTGGCGTACTCACATTACTCCCTGCACCTTGTGTGCGGATCCAGGTGTAGCTGGATACGGTAGCGGTTGTTGATTGTTCTGGTTGCAGATTTTCTTGAAGATAGCAAGGTAGCTATTTGGCGATCGTAGCCCCTACTCTTCTCCCTCTTATCTTCCTCTAAGTTGTATTTAGCTATTTTTCAGGCTGAGTTAGCCTTGATATTGTTAGACAGATTGTAGTAGATACTCATGATTAGTGACACCCCGATGTCGGGTTTTTTCTTTCGCACTTTTATTTTGATTGGAACTCCTTTACGAAGGTTTTTATGTTAAATAACATTGAAATTATCTTTGAAATGAAAATATCGGTTTGTTTTGGAAATGAGTCGGCTTGCCTAGTTCCACGATAGGCGCTATCACGACAGGGGTTAGTTTGGGTCGTAACAGATACTTACTGGGTACACGTTGTTTACGTACTCATACTACACTTGCTGCACTTTTTGTGCAGGACCTGAGGCAAGTACTAGTGGGGGACCTATCGTCTTACACCCACGTTATCCAGTGGCATAGTGGTGAGCTGTCTTTCTGAGTCGTTCTGCAGCTACTAGTATCTCTCCTTGTATTTTTCATTCTGTCTATTTTATTTCAGACAGTATTTGAGGTTTTGTATAATCTACTAGATGCTCATACACTTGTGATACCAGGTCTTGGCACACACATTGATAGAGTTTGGGTTTTATTATATATATATTTTTTTAAATTTTATCAATGTATGCTTAATTTATCAGTTGGCTTGCCTAGCTGTAGTGTTGGGCGCCATCACGACTTGTAGGTGAAATTGGGTCGTGATATTCGTGTTTCTATTTTTGGGACAAATATATTTTAGAAAGTGTACTTTTCCGCAAGAGAACAAAAAGGAAAAGATTAAAAAAATGAATGTAAAAAAAAAATGATAAATCTGTTGCTTGAGAAAAGTGAGTCATTGAATTCTCATCACCAAAAAAAGAAATGTCTTTGAATGTCAATTCAAAAGTATCAAGAATTCCAACTAGTAGACTTGTTTTAAGGTTCTTTTGACTTGAATTCAAGTGATAAATTTTAAGAAAAAAAATTATAATTTTATTTAGCAATGAAGCTTTTTAAGGATGTCAAGGTTCTATATGACACGTTCTTTAGAGAACTTAAGCTATATATACTAAAAGTACAAATATTTATTTATGTTATCACTAAATTTTAATACTTATCAAGAGATTTACTAATAATGGGAAGAGAGAACCGGTAGGGTACAGGTTTCCAAAAGAGCCTTGATTGCTTGGGATAGATTGTGCCTGCCAAAGTCTGTAAACTACTGGTGGCTTAAATATTTTAGATATCCAAGCTTGGAACAAAGCTCCAATCTGTAAACTAATGTGGAATATTTGTTAGAATAAAGATAAACTATGGGTAAAGTGGATACATAGCTATTATGGGAGAAATAGAAACCTATGGTTGAGCCAGCCAACGCAAGCATCATAGTTGGTACAAAGAATTTTGAAAGCAGCAAATTAAGCATATGGAATCAGTGGGGTTAAAAGAATCAGATCTTACTCTAATGCATGATTTTTCTATTCAGCAGATGTACTTGAAGCTTAGAGGTGATTTTTCCAAGTGTCCCCGGAGGAGATTGACTTGTAACAACTATGTTGCTCCTAGATGGGTCTTTATTCTATACCTGGCTTTAAATGGAAGACTTCAGACAATAGACAAAATAGCTAAATGGAGTGTAATCGATGACTTAATCTGTCCTTTGTGTACAGAGGTTCCAGAAACACTAGATCATCTGTTGTTTAAATGTTCAATATCGTCTATGATATGGAAGAAGATTCTACAATGGCAAGGAGTGGACAAAGGACCATATGAATGGAAAGATGAAGTTGTTTGGGCAATAGACCATGTAAAAGGCAATTCTGCTAAAGCACATATTTACAGGATGAGTTTGGCTGCATGTGTGTATTTCATTTAGATGGAGAGAAGTTTGAGATTGTTTCAGTAAAAAGTGAGATCAGTAGTAGTTAAAATAATTTCTCAAGAAGTGTATTGCAGGGGTCATATGAAGAAGAAACTAGCAGGGAGTATGAAGCATTTGGTAGCTGATGTTTTAATACTAGTTCTGTTTGCTTTTGCATAAGGAATTGTTTTCTGGTAATGAGTAGCTGAGAAGTGCACAAGAGTGTTGGGACAGAATGTCCAAACTCTTGTTGATTTGTGTTGTACTTATTTCTTACTCAGTAAATAAAATTATTTGTTTACCAAAAAAAATAATGGGAAGAGAGCAATCACGATAGATATGATCGAAAGAAATAAATTTCTATAAAAACCAAAAACTCATTAGTTAAATTAGTCATCTCTCAACTTATTCTTCATCATTTTTCTCTTCATATATTAAATATTAAAGCAGCTCAAATTCTTAATTCCATTATTGAAAAAATAAAATAATTTCCCTCCACTGTCACAGTTTGTATAATTAAGCCTATAAATCCGCCCATGTTCTACTTGACGTATTTTTCGAAAGACTACTTTGTAGACCGAAAGATTAGAAAATATTTGAAGTTCCTACGCAATGAATTAAATTAAATACATCTCCAGACACAGAATTATTGGTATTCATTCCTTTTTCTGAAAAAGCTATATATATTTTTATATTCAAATATTTGAAAACATCCCCAGTAAAGGATACACTGCATTTTTCAGTGTCATACATATAGTTGCCAAAATATCTTTTAACAGTCCTATATTTGTGTTATAAGGATATCTGCTTATGATATCAATCACCTACCGGAAAAGAAATAGAATAGGAAATTATTCAGTTGTTTCAGGCATATCGTTAAATACCTTAACTGTATTAAAGTTCTTCCCTTTTTAGCCTTTTTCGTCCAGATGATAATTCAATGTGTGTAGTGTGTTGCAATTTGTGCACCTGAGAAGAAAATTTAATAGAAGCGCTTGAACAAAAATAACCACATGGATACTCACAATTCACCCAAAAGAAATTTAATAAAAGAGGAAGAATACATATAAATCAAGAATCCAAAATCTTATAGTACACTTAATTATTAATATAAGACAATACAAAAACGCGTATTATTAGAATTACCTTCGAATCAATAATTAAGATGCATGTCACTTTCAATTTCCATAGACCTAGTCCAATTTCACTTATTACCACTTAAAGTAAATTATTAAAATAGCGACTACATAGACTATAAAGGACCTCTTAATTCTTTACAAGGAATCGACTATTTAATTATTATTCTTCATCACTCCTTCTCTATACTTATAAACATTAAAAGGAGTGACGGAAGCATGATTCTCACTAAATAGATTCAAAATATAATTAAAAAAAATACGCGAAGAAATTAAAGGATTCAACATCTATTATATATACATAAAAAAACATTTAACCTTATATGTATGCTGTGATTTTCGGTGATGGGGTTAGGCTGAATCACCTTCCACACCTAGCTCCACCCTAATTAAGAGTAGCTCAAATACTTCCATATATATATATATATATATATATATATATATATATATATATATATATATATATATATATATATATTTATTTATTTATTTTTAGTATAATTTTCGAATACCCACCTAGGTCCACTCCTAATTAGAACTTAAAAGTAGCTCAAATACTTCCATTAAAAGAAATGGCGGAAGCATGATTTTTATCAAGACGTTTCAAAAATAAAAAAAATAAACACACAAATAAGTTAAGAGAATTCAACATCTAATATATATATATATATATATATATATATATATATATATATATATATATATTCACTATGATTTTCGGTGAAGGGGTTTGGCTGAATCACCTTCCACCCACTTAGCTCCACCCTAATTAAAAGTTGCTCAAATAATTCCATATATATTATTGAAAAACAAAAGTATTAATTTCTTTTCGACTGTCACTATCACAGTGGCTGCCCCAAATTTTACTTCATCGACTCCTTCCAAACTTAACTCATCTATTTAATTAAACACTTATACATATCCTTCTTTCGTTATCCTCCTCTCTACAACTCCTTTTGTTTTACAAAAAATTCCTTTATTCTCAATTTTCCTAGCTTTCTCATTTTCTCCTTGTATATATATTAAAAATGGTGAAAATAATTATGGGATTTGCTAGTTCTTTGCTAAAGGAAATACGGTTTGGTTAAAGAAGTAACTCTAGAAGAAAAACGAAGGTTGAAAGTAGTACTACTACTCCTACTACTTATGTATGCAGAGATGAGCTGGATATTAAGAAGCAGTCCAAAATCAAGAAACAAGTCAAATTTGATCTTGAACCTAAATACCAACATCCAGAACAAGAAGAAATTAGCCATGAGGAGCAAAAGAAAAATAATACTGTTGCTGTTGATAATGCAAATAATGGGATAATTAAAGTGAAAATATTGATGAAAAAGGAAGATGCAGAAAGGCTGTTATTGAAGTGTAAAGAAGGAGGGGTACTTGAATCCATGGACGTAGCTCAAGAGCTTGTACAAGTTCCTTCTACTAGTGTTAGGTTTCTGTCTTCTTCTAATAAAAGTGGTGGAGCTATCTTAGTCTAAGGAGTGTCGGTCTTCGTCAAAAAATTATATTATATTATACGTAGTTAGGTCAATATTGTTTCATGTGTGTATATTGTTGAGGTTTTATTTTAAGATGTAATATTCTTAAAATGAGGGTGAATGGGAAATGGAGGAAAAATAAAATTTTGAGTAAAATTTTAAGTTTCCCCCTCTTAACAATGAGACATTGTCCCATATTGGAAGTGGAAGACACTTTTGGTGGGTATATATATAATTGCTTTTCTTGTAGCTCTTAAAGAGTTAAGAAGAAAGCAAGCCTCGCGCCGTCGTCGTCGCTCGCTCGGCTTCGGCTACGGCTACGGCTACGGCTTCGGATTCGGATTCGGATTCGGATTCGGATTCGGATTCGGATTTTATTTGTTAATAGTAAATATTAACGTAAGATTATCCGTATTTGTAAACGGATATTTTCCAATCCGTGTATTGATAATTTGGCAGCCGGATAATGGTCTTCCCACCATGAAGTGCTTGCTCCACAAATATGAAGTGCTTGCTCCACAAATATGTAATGCTTGATCCACCATGAAGGGTGGACGTTTGGTCTTGCACTCCTTCTTGGCTGCTATATATATGAGCAGCAAATGTTGAAGAAATACCAAAAACTCAACATACAATTCGCTCAACAAATTGGCTATACATTGCACTCCTTCCTCTCAGAACTTCCATACGTTTTTCTGAGTATATACTCCTTCGTTCTGCATTGTTTTTTAACTTCAAACAAAGCAACTGTAAGTGTGATTTGCTACCGAACTTTGTGTTCGCCGAAACACTGGGGTTTGAAGTACCGCTACACCAGTGTGTTATTCGTTCTATCCTGGGAGAAAATAATCCATTACCTTGGGTACTAGGAGGGGATTAAATTCCTTAAGGAAACACTGTGAATTCAGTGGGCTCGAATTTATTATTATTGTTTCATTACGTTAACTTATATTTTGCAGAATTAATATTTACAAATACAGCAATATTGACCGGGAATAACAATCTTAAGGAATTTAATATTTATTTCTGTACTTGTGTTATTCTTATTATTCTGCAAACTAAAACCTTTGTGGTTTGTGTACTCCCGTTTTGGAGAGTTAAGCCTTCGTGGCGTTTTGTTGGATATTAAAATCTACGTGATTTTTACTCCAGTTTGAAAACGTGTATTAAACGTTTGTTTGTGTCATTCTTTTACAGAAAAGATGATGACTGAAAACGAAAACCAAGCTGTTCCGATGGCGACTGCCAACGCAACGACAAGCCGAACACCGGCGTTGGCACCGGCAGAAAAACTCGGAAAATTTTCCGGGATTGATTTCAAACGCTGGCAGCAGAAGATGTTCTTCTACTTAACTACGTTATGTCTACAGAAGTTCATCAAGGAAGATGTTCCTGATCTGCCGGATAAAACTCCAGATAATGAACGCTTTCTCGTGATTGAAGCGTGGAAGCATTCTGATTTTTTATGCAAGAATTATATTCTTAGCGGACTGGATGATAATCTGTATAATGTATACAGTAGCATGGAGACATCCAAAGAATTGTGGAATGCACTTGAAAAGAAATATAAGACTGAAGATGCCGGGATGAAGAAATTCGTTGCCGCAAAATTTCTGGACTACAAAATGATAGATAGCAAGTCTGTTATTACTCAAGTCCAGGAATTGCAAGTGATTATTCATGATCTACTTGCTGAAGGTCTTGTAATCAACGAAGCATTCCAAGTAGCAGCAATGATTGAGAAGTTGCCTCCGTTGTGGAAGGACTTCAAAAATTATTTGAAACACAAACGAAAGGAAATGTCCCTTGAAGATCTCATTGTTCGGTTGAGAATCGAAGAGGACAATAAAGCTGCTGAAAGGAGAGGCCGTGGAAATTCAACAATAATGGGAGCAAATATTGTTGAAGCTAACAAAAAGAGGAAGAAGGCTTCTGGTCCGAAATACAACCCAAGCAAGAAGCGGTTCAGTGGAAACTGCTACAACTGTGGGAAAACCGGACACAAATCTACGGAGTGTCGTGCTCCGAAGAAAGACAAGAAAAGGGGTCAAGCAAACATGGTAGTAAACCATGATGATGTTGATAACTTGTGTGCCATGCTCTCTGAATGTAACTTGGTGGGAAATCCTAAACTGTGGTGGTTTGATTCAGGAGCCACTCGCCATGTTTGTGCAGTTAGAGAGGCTTTTGCTACCTATGCTCTTGCTGAACCCGGAGAGACAGTTTATATGGGAAATGCTTCAACAGCAAAAGTTGAAGGATATGGGAAGGTATTTCTAAAAATGACTTCTGGCAAGGTCATGACTTTGAACAATGTCCTTCATGTTCCCGAAATGAGAAAGAATTTAGTCTCTACTGGACTTCTTGTTAAGCACGGTTTTAAGTGCGTTTTTGTATCCAACAAGGTTGTAATTAGTAAGAATGGAATATTTGTGGGAAAAGGTTACCTCACCGAGGGCCTTTTCAATCTAAATGTAATGGTTGTTGAAAATAATAATAATATTTCAGCTTCTTCTTACTTACTTGAGTCAAATGATTTATGGCATGTACGTTTGGGTCATGTCAATTATAAAATCTTGCGGAAAATGATTAACTTGGAAGTACTGCCCAAGTTTGAATGCGAAAAATCAAAATGTCAAATATGTGTGGAATCTAAGTATGTTAAACATCCTTATAAGTCAGTTGAAAGGAATTCAAATCCTTTAGACTTAATTCACACAGATATTTGTGACATGAAGTCAATACCATCTCGCGGTGGAAAGAAGTATTTCATAACTTTTATTGACGATGGTACTCGATATTGCTATGTTTACTTACTGAATAGTAAAGATGAAGCAATAGACGCATTCAGGCAATACAAAAATGAAGTTGAAACGCAACTTAACAAGAAAGTAAAAATGATAAGAAGTGATAGGGGTGGTGAATATGAATCTCCTTTTGAAGAAATATTTTTAGAATATGGAATTATTCATCAAACAACAGCCCCTTACACGCCCCAATCTAATGGGATTACGGAAAGAAAGAATCGCACATTAAAGGAGATGATGAATGCGTTGTTGATAAGTTCTGGTTTGCCACAGAACTTGTGGGGGAAGCCATTCTTACGGCTAATCGAATATTAAATCGAGTGCCCCATAGCAAAACACAATCCATTCCTTATGAACAATGGAAAGGAAGGAAGCCCAACTTGAATTATTTTAAAGTGTGGGGGTGTTTGGCAAAAGTGCAAGTTCCTAAACCCAAAAGGGTAAAGATAGGACCGAAAACCGTTGATTGTGTTTTCATAGGATATGCGACAAATAGTAAAGCATATCGATTTCTGGTTCATAAATCAGAAAATCCCGACATTCATAATAATACGGTTATAGAATCAGATAATGCTGAGTTTTTTGAAAATATATATCCGTATAAAAAGGAATGTGAGTCGTTTGGTGAAGGATCTAAACGACCTCGGGAAGAAACAAAAGAAAGTACATGTAATCAGGAGAATCCAAGACGTAGTAAACGTCAAAGAACGTCTACTTCATTTGGACCAGATTTTGTGACTTTCTTATTGGAGAATGAGCCTCAAACATTTAAAGAAGCTATGACTTCTTCGGAATCATTGTTTTGGAAAGAGGCAGTCAATAGTGAAATACAATCCATATTGAACAACCATACATGGGAATTGGTTGATCTTCCTCCTGGAAATAAACCTTTGGGTTCTAAATGGATTTTTAAGAGAAAAATCAAAGATGATGGCACTATTGATAAATTCAAGGCAAGGCTCGTAGTCAAAGGGTATAGACAACGAGAAGGTCTAGACTACTTTGATACATACTCTCCAGTTACAAGAATTACGTCCATACGGATGTTAGTAGCATTAGCTGCAGTGTATGGTCTTGAAATTCATCAAATGGATGTTAAGACGGCCTTCTTAAATGGAGAGTTGGAGGAAGAAATTTACATGGAACAACCTGAAGGGTTTGTGGTTCCAGGTAAAGAAAAGAAGGTATGTAGACTTGTTAAGTCTCTTTACGGACTAAAACAAGCACCCAAACAATGGCATGCGAAATTTGACCAAACAATGTTGTCAAATGGTTTTAAGATAAATGAGTGTGATAAATGCGTGTACATTAAAAATGTTCCAAATCACATAGTCATTGTTTGCCTATATGTGGATGATATGTTGATAATGAGTAATGACATTGCCAACATAAATGCTACTAAGCGTATGCTCAATAGCAAGTTTGATATGAAAGACTTGGGAGTTGCTGATTTAATTCTGGGAATTAAGATCAATAAGACTCCTCAAGGTCTGGCATTGTCACAATCTCATTATATTAAGACAGTACTTGAAAAATTCAAGCACTTGGGCTTTAAAGTTGCAAAGACTCCAATTGACGTGAATCTTGCATTAGCAAAGAACAAAGGCCAAAGCATATCACAATTGGATTATGCTCATGTATTGGGATGCTTAATGTATATCATGAATTGTACACGACCAGACATAGCTTGTGCTATAAGTAAACTGAGTCGATATACGAGCAATCCAGGCCAATCTCATTGGATGGCAATGAAACGAGTTTTGGGATATTTAGAACATACCCAGAACTTTGAATTGCACTACAGTAATTTTCCTGCGGTGATTGAGGGATACTGTGATGCAAATTGGATCACCGGTTCAACTGATTCTAAGTCCACGAGTGGATATGTATTCACTATTGGTGGAGGAGCGGTATCTTGGAAGTCGTCCAAACAAACATGTATTGCCCGCTCTACAATGGAGGCTGAATTCATAGCCTTAGATAAAGCCGGTGAAGAAGCTGAATGGCTCCGGAATTTCTTGGAAGACATTCCATTTTGGCCCAAACCGTTGGCACCAATATGCATACATTGTGATAGTCAAGCGGCAATTGGAAGGGCTGGGAGCGTCATGTATAACGGTAAATCTCGTCATATACGACGAAGACATAAAACCGTTAGGCAATTACTCTCTAGAGGAATTATCACAATTGACTATGTAAAGTCAAGTGATAATGTGTCGGATCCACTTACAAAAGGCCTAACTAGAGAGGTAGTTGAGAAATCATCAAGGGGAATGGGGCTATGGCCGAGAACAAGTCATTGTGGCGGTAACTCTACCTAGAAGACTGGAGATCCCAAGATCTAGGTTCAAAGAGATCAAACAAAGTCATTAATGACGGTTCAACATTGTCAAATAAAATTTTAGTCCATTCTCGTGATGAGACAATGTTCAGTACCAAGGATAAAGCATTAAGGATTTTTAATGATTTCTAAATTTGATACGGGGTATATCAAATAGTGTATCTACAGGATGACACGTTTAGGAATCACCTATTTAAGTGTGAAGTGTGAGCCGCTTCAAGGAGAACTTTGTAAGGCCAGTTCTCTACGCACTTATGAAACCAGGCGGTGTTCATGGCTGAAACGAACACAACAATGAGAACCAAAGACGGTTAAGGGTTGATTGTGTGACTTATGGTTGTCTAGGTATACACCAAAGATCGACGGTTCAAAGATATTAAATCTACCGATTGACCGAGTATATCCGACATAAGTTTACTACGGAAAGTTCAAAGGGAAACCTACTTATCCAGATGCAATTAATCCTTGCTTGTAAATCACACAGTTTTTTCATGCATACTTCCGTGATATAGCCATTCCCCATTCATGTGGGGGATTGTTGAGGTTTTATTTTAAGATGTAATATTCTTAAAATGAGGGTGAATGGGAAAATGGAGGAAAAATGAAATTTTGAGTAAAATTTTAAGTTTTCCCCTCTTAACAATGAGACATTGTCCCATATTGGAAGTGGAAGACATTTTTGGTGGGTATATATATAATTGCTCTTCTTGTAGCTCTTAAAGAGTTAAGAAGAAAGCAAGCCTCGCGCCGTCGTCGTCGTCGCTCGCTCGGCTCGGCTTCGGCTACGGCTACGGCTACGGCTTCGGCTTCGGCTTCGGCTTCGGCTTCGAATTTGGATTTGGATTTGGATTTGGATTTGGTCAAATGATCGATTGATTGATTAATTTTTTGGACCAAATTTATTTGTTAATAGTAAATATTAACGTAAGATTATCCGTATTTGTAAACGGATATTTTCCAATCCGTGTATTGATAATTTGGCAGCCGGATAAT
The DNA here is from genome assembly GCF_000715075.1 of Nicotiana tabacum. Lineage (NCBI taxonomy): Eukaryota > Viridiplantae > Streptophyta > Magnoliopsida > Solanales > Solanaceae > Nicotiana > Nicotiana tabacum. Next base: position 139,701,415 of record NC_134102.1, read on the forward strand.
GGTCTTCCCACCATGAAGTGCTTGCTCCACAAATATGAAGTGCTTGCTCCACAAATATGTAATGCTTGATCCACCATGAAGGGTGGACGTTTGATCTTGCACTCCTTCTTGGCTGCTATATATATGAGCAGCAAATGTTGAAGAAATACCAAAAACTCAACATACAATTCGCTCAACAAATTGGCTATACATTGCACTCCTTCCTCTCAGAACTTCCATACGTTTTTCTGAGTATATACTCCTTCGTTCTGCATTGTTTTTTAACTTCAAACAAAGCAACTGTAAGTGTGATTTGCTACCGAACTTTGTGTTCGCCGAAACACTGGGGTTTGAAGTACCGCTACACCAGTGTGTTATTCGTTCTATCCTGGGAGAAAATAATCCATTACCTTGGGTACTAGGAGGGGATTAAATTCCTTAAGGAAACACTGTGAATTCAGTGGGCTCGAATTTATTATTATTGTTTCATTACGTTAACTTATATTTTGCAGAATTAATATTTACAAATACAGCAATATTGACCGGGAATAACATATATTATATTTTGAATCCTCGTATCTTAATTATTTGTTTACTTTTTTATATTTTGATTTTTGACACCACTTAATTAGTGAGATTCCTAGTTTTATATTCCTGAAGAATGTTAGAGATCTCAGTATAATGAAAATATTCATAGAATTCCTATATATTTTGCTCAAATTTTAAATGTGTATTACGATTGTGCTGCATTGAACTTTGAGTTTATTAGATTAAATTTTAGCGTATGTGCTGTTAATATAGGGGAAGTATGTAAAGATATAGAGAAAGGAAATGCCGTCGAACTATGAGTTTAACTCATGTACAATGTTTGTGTAAAAAATATTTACACTTTTATAGTTCAAAAATAGTCTAAGACCTCTTTTTTTCTTTTGATTTCTTATTCTTCTTTGGTGTGATCCGCTACTTGCTTTGAGGTTTGAATAATTTAGATTTGCATTGGAAAGTTTCACTTTGGAAAAGCTCTTCTTACCACAGACGACTCTATTCCAAGGCTATAACTCAAGATATGCGATTAACGATAGCAATCTCTATAGAAACCTCCTTAATTTGCTTATCCGTATCCTTCTTACTCTTTTCTGTGAAAATGAAAAATCTAACATTTATCCCTACCAAGAAAAAGTGAATGATACTGTTGAAATTTTGTTGCTTTCAGTTATTGCAGTAACGTTTTTAGCATAATAGGTTACTTAATTATAGGATAAATCTACTTTTTTAAATTTAAATTTCTGTTAGATTTTTTAGGTTTGCTGAGATATGTTGGATTTTTTAAAATTCTTCTAATACAAATTTTTCTACAGATTATATTCCTAATTGACTATTTAAAGCCTTGTTATACTTAATAAAATTATTGAAAGATATTTTCAAATAATACTTTTAATCTTTTTGCTGACCCATCTTTTACAAAACTATAATGGTACCTAGTTCTCTACTTTGTTTTTATGTACCCAATTTCCTACGTTAGACAAGTTTGAGTAAGTCTAGTTTGTCTTTATGTCCTCAATTTCTGCTATTCAGTTGCATTGTCGCATATATGCACCTGTCAATTTTAGATGACTTGGCTGAATCAATCAATGCACTAGTAGTCTGATACTTAATTCAACTATAATGATCCGGTCAGTCATTTCGATGATTACAATTCTGTCTCTTCATTTACTACTCAATCCATTTATTATTCATATTGTATTTTACGGTTGTTATTTAACTTACCGGGTAATTGGTTCGGGTCCGGTGAGGTTTTAAAATAATTTGGACACTTAGTTCCAAGGTTTAGAACTTAAGTTGAAAATGTTGACCGGATATTGACTTATGTATAACGATCCCGAAAAAAAAGTTTTGGTAAGGAAATTAAGGTTTTGTGGTGTCGAGGTAGATTAATTAAGGTTTTGCAATACGGACCTTTTGGCTTGAACAGTGCGCGAAGGAGTTAAAGGAAATTTTTTGGCAGAAAGATGCGTTTCTGCGGTCCACTTTGATGTCGCAGAATGGGCAGAAGCTGGGCAGGTGTGGGTGCAAATCTACGATCGATTATGCTACCGCAGAACTATTTTGCGATGCATTATGCGACCGCAGAACAGGTCTGTGGGCCGTATAGTGACCGCATACCTGGGCAGAAGACGCCTAGTTCCGAGGATCCATTTTCGCGGCCATTTCGCGGGCCGTAAATGCATTATGTTGTTGCATATGCGACCGCAGATCTTGTCCCGGAGCTTCATTTTTCTGGTTTTATAACCCGACGCTATTTTGATAACTAGCCTTTGGGGCTCATTTTTGTCACGACCCAAAATCCCGCCACAGGCATCGTGATGACACTTAGTCTCTAAGATTAGGTAAGCCGATTATAATAACAATTCAAGCCATTTTTTTAATAAACCAACAATGGAAATAATTACAAATATATCAACCTCCCAAGACTGGTAATACTGAGTCACGAACTCTAACTGGATTTATGAAATGATCTCAAGGATCGAATATACAATATTGTTCGAATAATAATTAACAGTACAATAAAATAGAAAGACTCCAAGGGACTGTGACGACCAAGCAACTCTACCTTGAATCCTTGCGATCAACACACTAACTCTGCCCGAGTCCGATATCTCCAATACCTGGCTCTGCATAAAAATGTGCAGAAGTGTAGTATGAGTATACCACAGTCGGTACCCAGTAAGTATCAAGACTAACCTCGATGGAGTAGTGACGAGGTACAGTCAAGACACTCACTAGTCAAATAACCCGTGCAATATAGCAGTATACAATAGTACTGGAAAATAACTAGCAATAATAACAACAAAATCAACCAGTGATATAAATAACAAGGCAACAAGAACACCATAATTATTACTCGAACGAATAAGGAATACAAGTACAACCAAATAAACATGTCCTTCAAATATAAATCTTTCATATATAATTCTTTCGAATAAATACCTTCCGTATATAATTCTTTGAAATAATATTTTGAATATAATTCTTTCAAATAAAAGTCACCTTATGACACCTCATTTTAAAATTATAAATATACGGGTCTCAGCCCACTTTCATATTTTTACGGCATCTCGTGCCCATATTTCTATCACAACTGCACAGACAACTCACGTGCCAATAATATCAATGTATATAAGATCCACATGATCAATTTATTTCCACTAAAGTGATTTTATAATTTTTAAATCAAGTAAGAAATCAACAAAGAAATAAATTTATTTTAGAAATTATTTGGGTGAAGAAAATAATATTGCACTTAAATTAAAGTATCGGATAAACTACTGATTTAGATGTAAAACTATTTAATTTAAAACATAATAATAATTTTTTTATTTAAATTAACTCAATCATCGAAAATCAGTAAGAAAAATCAGAAATATACTTCTTCAGAGTCTCGTGCTAAAAAGCCAAAGCCAACACAATACAACTAGGAGCACAAAATACATAATAATAAAGTCAACTAGTACATCACGGAAGAAGAAAAGAATTTACATATTAAATGAAACAAAATCACCCAAGACAAGAACATAAATAAAGAAATATCAACAGGGCGCTCCCAAGGTACCGCCTCGTAGTCCCAGATTATAAATAAATTTACAATATCTCATTTTCTTATATCACCGCGGGAGCCCTCACATTTAGTTTTTAGAAATTATTTTTCCCGAAATAGCATCCCGCGTTTTACCCACCTTTATCACACCGCATGACTTCTAGTAGTTCCCCTACTAGCCACGCGTTTCAAGCCACCCTTATCTCACCGCATGCGTTTCAACACCCTGACCTTATATCACCGCATGCGTATCAATATCACAATATTTCACAAATCGTACCTCAAGAGCTCAAATATCACAACATAATAGAACTTGCACCTCAAGTGCTCAAATATTACAACATATCACAAATTGCACATCAAGTGCTCAAATATTATAACATATCACAAATTGCACATCAAGTGTTCAAATATTACAACATATCACAAATTACACATCAAGTGCTCAAATATTACAACTTTTCACAGAAATCAACAATACATTATTTTTCCACAATAAGGAGAGCGCGACTCGATCATAATCTGTACAACATCTTAACAAAATATTCGGGAGTGAATAACTCAACCGACTAATATTTTACAATTTGGCACTTTGCCTCAATATGATTCACGGTCTTTATAATTCAATACCAAATTTGCAACAACGCGAACTGAAAAATAATTCATCAAGGAACAACACCTCTTTTAAATCACAACTTCAAAAAATAAATAGATCTATTCATCTTATTGACTAAATTTCCCATTTAAATTATCTGTAGGTAAAATCAATAATGAAAGTGTTTTCCATAAAAATGGCAACTCAAACAAACACAGAGTTCACATAAAAGTCAAGTGAAAATCACACCAAATTATCATATAAAAATAACCTCGTCAAACAAGGAATGAGGCATGACAAATAAGGATTTAATAAGTTACAACAATTTTCCAATTTAATGCTTAAGGGCGTCTACGAATTTCAACCGATATAATATGCACATATAAACCAAGTACGTACTCGTTACCTCGCGTACATGGTTTCTATTATACAATTTTCACATAAGACTCAACGCCTAAGGGGTAATTTCTCCACTCAAGGTTAGGCAACATACTTACCTTTTTTGAAGTTATGCCGATATTCCAAAATCGCCTTCTTGCTTGAATTGACCTCCAGACAATCAAATCTATCCAAATTAATTATATAACTTCATTAAAATTCATCAAAAATAATTTCGGATAATAAAACGTCGACTTAAAATTTTATTCTAAAAAGTCAACCAAAGTAAACGCAGGGCCCGTCTCTCGGAACCCGACGTAATTTTCACCAAATACGAACACCCATTCCAAACGAATTCAACCATACTAATTTTATAAAATTCCGATAACAACTCGACCTCAAAATCTTAAATTTTTGTTTTTGAAAGATTTTGCAAAAATCTTGATTTCTTCCATTTAAATCCGAAATAAATGATGAATATAACCATAGAATCATGAAGTATAATCACTTTAGGATATAAAATATTTACCCCAATCCATATGGTGAAAAGCTCCTCAAACACCGCTTCAATCCGAGCTCCATAGCTCCAAATATGTTAAAAATGGCTGAAATCTCGAAATATAGCTACTGCTCATGTATTTACTCTTCGCGATCGCGGAAAATGCTTTGCGATCGCGAAGAACAGGTCCCCAGCTCTTCCGAACAACCTCTAGTTTAATGGTCATAACTTTTTGTACAAAACTCCAAATGATGAATGGTTTAACTTTCTCAAAACTAAATCCAAGAGCTATAACTTTCATTTGTTGCTCATCTCCTAATTCCGTATAGATTTCGAGATATAAGTTTACAAAATCAGCTCTATGCAACAGAGATTTTCAAACTCTTCCCAGACAGCCTGTAGTGTATCTACCATAACTTTTGTACACAACTCCAAATGACAAATGGTTTACCTTTCTAAAAGCTAGACACAAAGGGCTACAACTTTTATTTATGGATCATATCCAAATTCTTTATAGATTGCGAGATATGAGCTTCCAAAGTCGGGTCAGTGCAGCAGGAGTTTCCTCTATGTGATCGCGAAAAGGCATCCGCGATCGCAATTCACAGTGTCCAAGCAGCAAAATTGCTCTTCGCGATCGCGACCGTTTGTCCGTGATCGCGATGCATACCTCTGTGGCCAAAAACCAGCAACTAAAATGGCCTAGAAATGGTCCGAAACCACCCCGAAACTCAACCGAGCCACTCGGGACCCCATCCGAACATACCAACAAGTCTCAAAACGTATTACGAACTTGGTCGAAGCCTCAAATCACATCAAACAACGCTAAAACCATGAATCATGCCCCAATTCAAGCTTAATGAAACTAAGAAATTCCAACTTCTACATCCAATGCCGAAACCTATCGAATCAAGTCCGATTGACCTCAAATTTTGTACACAAGTCATAAATGACATAACGAAACTGTTCCAATTTCCGGAATCAAAATCCGACCTCGTTATCAAAAATTCAACCTTCAGTCGAACTCTCCAAAAATCTTATATTTTCCAACTTTCGTCAAAATGCGTCGAATTGTCCTACAGACTTCCAAATCCAAATTCGGACACACGCCGAAGTCCGAAATCACTATACGAAGATATTAACATCATCAAAATTCTATTCCGGAGTCGTTTCCTCAAAAGTCAAATTTCAGTCAACTCTTTTCATTTTAAGCTTAAAAAAAATTAGAATTGTTCTTTCAATTTAATCCTAAATCATCCGAAAACCAAACTTGACCACACACGCAAGTTATAATACACATCACAAAGTTTCTCATGACCTTAAGTCGTTGAACAAGACGCTAATCCTTAAAATGACAAGTCGGGTCATTATAATTTTGAAGGCAAAAATCTGATATTTTAGAGAGAAGTGAGAGTGTTCTAGAGAGAGGAAGAAGCCCAAGTTCTTTGTTCATCAAGATCTTGTTCAAGATTTGAAATCCAACAAGATATATCACAAGATCTTCACCCAAGAGGTAAGGTTCTAACTCTAATCTTTAATTTCGAGTTTGGGTAAAGATGGATGATTGGGAGTATGATTCTTAGGTGTGACAATATTATTTATACATACACATACCAATAAGGTTTGTGGAAATATTGTTGAGTTCAAATGGGTAAAGATTGGGTTGAAAATGGTAGAAATCTTCAAAGATTTTAATTGAGTATTTGAGGGTCGAGTTGATGTCGAAATTTGGTAAAATTTATATGGTTGAACTCATGGTTAAATGAGCGTTCATATTTTGTAAATTTTGTCGGGTTCCGAGAAGTGGGCCTCGCCGGCAATTTTTGAGTGGAATTTCGGATTTTATTGGAAAATTATTATTTTCATATGAAATTAAATCCTATAATTTATGTTGACTGAATCAAATTAATTTTGACTAGATTAAAGGCGTTCAGAGGCCGATTTGCAAGGCAAGGGCATATTGGAATAAAGAATTACATGGTTTGAGGTAAGTAACATTTCTAAACTTGGTTCTGAGGGTATGAATCCCCGAATTTGGTGTTATATAAATTGTTAGAAGGTGACGCACATTCTAGGTGATGAGCGTGTGGGCGTGCACCATAGAAAATAGTGACTTAATTGGTTTCGTAGAGTGGCATAATTAAATAAATGCCATCATCTACATATCCTCCATGTGTTAGAAAAATTGAGCTGAGACTCATATTGAAGATCATGTTCAGGCTACATGCCGATATTTTGGGACCCACATGGGTCGTTTTGCTGTGGAATTATTTGTTTAAATTGTAATTGTGTACTCAGTCACATCCATCATTTGCATATCATATCTCAGTCTCTGTTATCATTCATTGATATATCATATCATCATGTCGGGTTGATTTTCATGTCATTTAGAGCTCGAGAGACTGGAGATTTTGAGTGATATTTATGGAATCGGGTTGCACGCCGCAACATATTTTATTTATTTATTTATGCCTAGATCTGGCTTATTATAGCTCTTGGGCTGAAGGAGGCCCTCCGGAGTCTGCACCCCCACAGTGAGCACAATTTATTTATATTAGGGATGGAGTTCTCTAGGCATGGAGTTGCCTTATTTATAAATATTAGGGATGGAGTTCTGTAACGACCCGACTAGTCATTTTGAGTATTTACGCTCCTTTAAACTATTTGAAGTCTTGAATATTTCGGAGCAATATTTCGGAGTTAGCATCGAATATTTTGGTTTTGGTTTTAAGGTATTTCGGAGTTAGCTTGGAAGAATAAATTTCATGTTGGAAGCTTACGTTGAAATAGTTGACCAGATATTGACTTATATGTAAACGACCTCGGATTCAAATTCTGATAATTCCAAATGCTCCGTATGGTAATTTTGTACTTAGGAGCATGTCCGAAAAATTATTTGAAGGTCCGTAGTAGAATTAGGCTTGAAATGGCGAAAAGTCGAATTTATGGAAAGTTTGACCGGGGGGTTGATTTTTTGATATCGGGGTCGGAATCCAATTCTGAAAATTTTCATAGCTTCGTTATGTCATTTATGACTTGTGTGCATAATTTGAGGTTAATCGGAATTGATTTGACATGTTTCAGCATCGAATGTAGAAGTTAGAAATTCTTAAGTTCCTTAAGCTTGAATTGGGGTATGATTCATGGTTTTAGCGTTGTTTGATATTATTTGAGGTTTAGACTAAGTCCGTATGATGTTATAGGACTTGTTGGTATGATTTGACAGGTCTCGAGGGGCTTGGGTGTATTTCTTTTTGGATCATTGGTTGAGAGACTAGTAAGGTTAAGAAATTTGGGAGTTTGACCATGGTCAATATCGAGTCAAGACGACCTATTTTCAGTATTTTGAGTCCCGCGAGCAGGTCTGTAGCGTATTTTATGATTGAAATTCATATATGGTTTGTGTCCGGGAAGTTTCGGATGGTTAACGGATCAAAATTTGGACGTAAACAGCTGCTGGAAATTTCTGCTGCTGGAAAAATCGAGGCTATGAAAAACCGAGGTCATGAAAAATTGAGGACCGAAGGCCGAGGACCAAAGGCCGAGGACAGAAGGCCGAAGACCGAAGGCAGAATACCGAAGGCCGAGGACCGAAGACCGAAGACCGAGGACCTAAGGCCGAGGGCCTGGACATAACTGTAAGTTATAAAGTAGGGGACTTCATCCCATTTTCTATTTTTGTCAAATTGGAGCTTGGGGAGAGGCGATTTTTGGGAGATTTTTAGAAAAAAATCGGGGTAAGTATTCTTAACTCAATTATGGTTAGATTTCCCGAATCCATCATTTATTTTCACCATTTAATTAGTGTTTTGAGATTGAAATTTGGGAAAAGTTTAGAAATCTCATAGGAACGAATTTTTGAGATTTCAGTATCGATTTAGAGTCAGATTTGAGTGAAACTGGTATGGTTAGACTCGTAATTGAACGGGTTATCAGATTTTGTGAGTTTCGCCGGATTCTGAGACGTGAGCCCCACGAGCGATTTTGGAGCTAAAATTCGGATTTTTATGGAAAATTAGCATTTTCTTATAAAATTAATTCTAATAAATTTTATTGACTGAATAGAATTATTTGTGGCTAGATTCGAGGCGTTTGGAGGCCAATTCACGAGGCAAAGGCTTAGCGGAATAAGAATTTCATGGTTTGTGGTAAGTAACACTTCTAAACTTGGTTCTGAGGGTACGAATCCCCGAATTAGTGTTATATAAATTATTTGGAAATGACTCACACGATAGTTGACGAGCGTGTGGACATGCACCATTGAAATTGTGACTTGAATAAATTCTGTGGAGTTGAAAAATTAAAGAATCATGTTATTATCTGAATATTTCCCCACGTGTTAAAGATCATGTTTAGGTTACGTGCCAATATTTTGGGACCCATGGGGTCGTGCTGCTGTTGAATTAATTGCTTTAAAAATGTACATTTCACACTCAGTCATATACGTCTATTGTGAGAATATTTATGGGATCGAGCTGCGCGCTGCAGCAGGCCATATTTGCTTTATATATGTTATTATTAAATGGATCGGGGCTACTGACAAGTTTCTAGTGTATGTAAAATTCTTGCTCGTACTCTGTCAAATAATGGTATAGAAAGATGTTAAACCCACAGAGATTGGTTTATCTATTCTACAGACGTTTCTTGTTTTAATTACTATTTGAGAAAATCAAAAAGAGTTGAGTTGTGAATTAACTAACTTAAAATGCATGAATGACGCAATAAAAATATTTTATTTTTCACAAATATAATAAAAAGGTGTTGGGAGTCTGACTTCACTTTATATTTTTATTATATAGTAGATATATTTATCTTCAATTTCTATTTTTCATAAATGTATAAATGCCTCTCACGATTACATTTATATATTATTACTATAGTTGAACAATTAATTGCACTCCTCTCGGTTATACAAATTAATAGTTAAAAATAGTAATATTAAAGATCCAAAAATATATACTTGAATTAAAACATGCTCTTTTTTTAGTAAGTCCCTTTCAGTTAACCCACTTGTTATAACTGATTACTACAATATTCGCCTCTTTCGATTACAAATAAGTGTAAAATCAATTTTAACATATAAGAGCTAGATGTCACTAAAAGTTAATATCTATCAATACCAAAATTAACTATATTACTTCTTCCGCCTCTTTCGATTACAGAATTAGTAAGAAGTTAATATGTAGTAAGAAATAGATAGATGTTAACAAATTAAATAACACCTAACTATAAAGCAAATAAAATTTACACAAAAAAAGTTACTCCATAATGGAGTTTGAGGAATAATATCTATTATTATATAGAAATATTAAGATCCGTCATTCTCCCAACACAAGAAAAGTTACTTAATAATGGAGTTAGTTCTGACAACGGAAATATTCTTGCCCATTAAATAAGAAAATAGAAAGAAATATTCAAGAGAATAATTTTCCCTATTTAATTAAAAACAGGAACTAGAGTAATTTCCGACATTATAATTTATTCGGAACTAGAAATAAAGCTAGAGTAATGGCTAAAAGAAGAAAGGAAAAGAAGAAGCTCTCAAAGAATGTTTTATGCCAAGCTCCCACAGAGATTGTTTTGTTCTGGAGGTGATGCTAAATGTGGCGCTATTTATAGATGTTTCGTCAGGTCACGTACATTGAATCTTCTCACCTCATATTTTATTAAGTTGGCAACTTGACCATTGTTTAAAATTTGTTACAAAACTTCTGTGTCCAATTTGGCAAGTTTCCACTCCAATTATTTAAAGTTTTGAGCTCGTGAAATCCATTGTAACTTTGCCAATCAAAGAGCTCATTAGAAAATGTCCACTTGCTTTTTTATATACATGATAATAGACTACGTTTTCAGCTTTCTCTTCCGTTTTATTTTTTTTGTTTTTGTTTTGCTTTTTTTTTTATATATATTTTATTTATTTGTCTTGGATCTTGTTTTGTAAAATGCAGAAACTGAATCTCTTTCGCCCACATGTCTCCTTAATTGTCAACTTGTTGATTATTTGGTATTCCTACAAACAAAAATATATATATATATATATATATATATATATATATATATATATATATATATATATATATATATTAGTATTAAAATTACTTATTTTATGCATGATATTTGCTGCTATCAGCTACCCGCCTACATCAGGCCAGAATGACTTTATACATTATTATTGTGCTGGATCGGGGCTGCCCGCCTGTAGCAGGCCTTATTGGCTTTACTATTTTATGGATCGAATGTTGTCCGTATACAACAGGTCTTATAGGCTTTATTATTATACGGATCAGAACTGCCCGCCTACAGTAGGCCATAAAAGCTTTATATCACGTTTGGGCTGAAGGAGCCCCTCCGGAGTCTGTACACACCCCCCGTGAGCGTAGATGATTATACATATTCGGGATGAATTTTTTAGGGCATGGACTTGCCTTACTTATTTATATTGTAATGAATTTACTTGGACATGGATCTTTTCCGTATCATTTATATTTGGGGATAAATTACCCCAGGGCTGGATTGACCTTATACGGTACTGAGTGACTAACTGTCAGTCGATGTGTATTTATATACGGGTTGGAACACACCTAGGCTGGATTGGCCATAAACTGTACCGAGTGACCAAATAATTTGTGACCAGTATTTACATGAGGTCTTTCTATTGGGATTTCATATTCCTCATATCATGCAGTATTGACCTATTTCACTTGTACTGAGTTTAACTGTTGAACTTGAAAGCATGCCTATATTTTGTACCATTATTTATACTAGACCGTACATGCGGAGCTCGTCACTACTTTCAGCCCAGAGGTTAGTCTTGTTACTTACTGAGTTGGTTGTACTTATATTACACCCTGCACTTCGTGTGCAGATCCAGGTGTTCCCGGACATAGCGGGTGTTGATTCTTTCGCGCAGTTGATTTTTTCAAAGATTCTGAGGTAGTTGCCGTGTTTCGCAGACCTTGTCTCTCCTTTCCTATCTCCTTGTTTACTGTATTTAGTCTTAGACTATCATAGACCATATTTTCCAGATTATAATCATATTAGATGCTCGTGTACTCAGTGACACCAGGTTTTGGGAGTATTTATATTTGTACTTGTGAGATTTCTTCCGATGAATTTAATCACTCTCTTTCCAAATTTAAAAGAATACGTGGTTTATTGAGATTTTCGGCTTGCCTAGTATTGAGATAGACGCCATCACGACGGGTGGGATTTTGAGTCGTGACAAGTTCCCTAGGCATGGAGTTGCCTTATTTATTTACATTTGGGATGGAGTTCACTAAGTATGGAGTTGCCTTATTTTACTTATACTTGGGATGGAGTTCCCTGGGCTAGACTGTTCTTGTACAGTACTGGGTTACTGATTGGCAGTTGATACATATATATATCTGTGATGGAGTTCCCTAGACTGGCTTGACCATATACAGTACTAAGTAATTGAGTATTCTGAGAGTGTGAGTACACGAGGTTTCTATTGTTGTACATCACATACAACATATATTTTAGCATGTAGATATAGAGATGTCATATTCCTCATATCATGCAGAATTTATCTATTTTACATGTACTGAGTTTAACTGTTGAACTGGAAAGCATGCCTACGTTTCTGTACTGTTATTTCTATACTAGACTGTACCTGTTGAGCTCGTCACTACTTTCAGCCCAAAGGTTAGTCTTGTTACTTATTGAGTTGGTTGTACTCATACTACACTCTGTACCTCGTGTGCAGATTCAGGTACTTACGGATACGGCGGTTGCTAGATTTGAGGATTTATTTGTTGGAGACTATCAAGGTAGCTGCTTGGCGTCCGCAGACCTTGACTCTCTTTCCTTTCAGTTATTGTACTATTCTATATTTTCAGACAGTGTTCTTATTAGACAGACTTTGTTACTATTTAGATGTTCATGTACTCAGTGACACCGGGTTTTGGGAGTATTTTGTATCTGAAATTGTGAGATTTTCTATGGAATTCAAATATTATATTTTCAAACTTAAGAGATTATTGTGATTTATTGAGGTTATCGGCTTGCCTAGTATTGAGATAGGTATCATCACGACAGGTTAGGATTTTGGGTCGTGACACCAACATTGTTCTAACACGAACAAAATAGATGAATAAAATCAATTTGAAATAGAAGAATAGTACAAGTTTGGGGAACGATCCGTGGCGAAGCCAAAAATTTCCTCAAGAGTGTTCAAACTTGGAAGAAGCAAAACAAAATTCCGACAAAGCATGTTCAGTATATGTTATATACCTCTAAACCTAATATTTTTGACGAGGGGTAATCAATTGATCATCCTTTAAGAGATGTAGATTTGCCCCCGATAACAATAAAGTTATCTCCGTGTGATCAATAGGGGAACCTTGAATCAACATTAAAGTTATTTTCGTGTAACCTATAGGTCACGAGTCCGGACCGTGGAATCAACCACCGATTCTTGTATCAAGGTAGACTACCTACATCACTTCTTAGGATGCGATCTTCCCAGAACCCTGCGTGAATGCGAAATACGTCGTACACCAAGCTGACTTTTTTAGTACGATTCTGCTGTAAAATGGATTTTAATAATATACAGGAAGGATTATCACGGAATGTGGTATTGAACAAGATTTGAATATTTTGGGAGACATTTTATTGGCAAAATATAACATGCTTGAGTACATGAATACTACATTCATTTTTTCTCTTTTTTGGGAAAAATGTATTTTAGAATAGTATACTTTTCCCTAAGAGAACAAAAAGGGAAAGATTAAAAAAAATGAATGTAAATAAAAAGAAAAAATTTAATAAATCTGTTGCTTTAGAAAAGTGAGTCATTGAATTCTCATCACCAAAAGCAGAAATGCCTTTGAATGTCAATTGAAAAGAATCAAGAATTCCAACTAGTAGACTTGTTTTAAGGTTCTTTTGACTAGTTAATTGACCTGAATTCGAGTGATAAATATAAAAAAATTATAATTTTATTTAGCATTGAAGCTCTTTAAGGATGTCAAGGTTTCTATATATGACACGTTATTTAGAGAATTTAAGTTATATATACTGAAAGTATAAATATTTATTTATGATATCATTAAATTTTAATACTAATCAAAAGATTTACTAATAATAGGAAGAGAGCAATCACGATAGATAGGATCGAAAGAAATAAATCTCTCTAAAAACCAACAAATCTCTCGAAAAACCAAAGACTCATTAGTTAAATTAGTCATCTCTCTACTTATTCTTTATCATTTTTCTCCTCATATATTTAATATTAAAAGCAGCTCAAATCTTAATTCCATTATTGAAAAAACAAAATTATTTCTCTCCACTGCCACAGTCACTGTGGTATTGCCCCAATGGTACTACATTTGACTCCTTCCAAACTTTTATTATTTATTTTTCTTTTCTTTTCTTTTTAATTTCTTCTTCCAAATTTCCTCATCTATTCAAAATTTCAAATACTCTTTCATTTTCTCTCTTGCTTCATCCTCCTTTGTTTTTAGAAAAACTTCATATCCCCTTCTCCCCAACCTCCGAACTTTTCTCAACATACAATATTAGAATGGGAAAAATTATGGGATTTGCTATTTCTTTCCTAAAGGAAATACGGTTTGGTGAAAAAATTAGTTGTCACGATCCAAAATCCATTAAAGGTCGTGATGGCGCCGAACACCACTGTCAGGTAAGCTAATATTAAATAGTTAATTAAATTCTCATTTTAGTGTTTCTGAAAACATAAATTTGCTTCAATTTAACTAGTAACAAACAAACTTTAAGAATAATAATAATGTTTTCCAATTTCAATACTAAATATCCCATAATCATCCCAGAACCCGGTGTCACAAGTGCATGAGCATCAACTAGGAAGATAAAATAAAATACAACACCTGTCCAGAATATAAATTAGACAGAAAAATACATAAGTAACTCTGAAGGGGACTTTTGCTGGCTGCGGATCGTAGATGGAAATGCAGCTCACCTAAGTCTCCGCATTTACCACACCTCTGCGCCGCAAGACTGCTAGACATATATGCACCTGCACAAAAATATACAGCAAGTATAGTATGAGTACGTAAATCAACGTGTACCCAATAAGTGTGCCGCCTAACCTCGAAGAAGTAGTGACGAGGGGTCGACTCGGACGCTTACTATGGCCAACAATAATGTATCGAAAATATGATAAATTATGGATTTTATAAGGCAGCTGTAAACTTTGTAACATGAAGCAGGTAAATAATTCTTTTGTTAATAGGGGATTTTCAAATTTATTTTCATCTTTTAACAATTTATATCTCCGGCCAATGAGGCCATATCAATTATCAATAATTCAAAAATAATCAATTAAGTCATGCGCAAATCATGCCGAGGTCGTACGGCCCGATCCAACATAATATTAAAATGTGCACTGCCGGAGGGTCGAACGACGCAAATTATAGATGCATCTATTTAATCTGCCGAGACGTTCGGCCCGTTCCTCGAAAGATAAACACATTCAAACAGTCAGTCAATAATTCATCAAGAAGCAATTGTCCAAACAAATGGCAAATCCTCTTTTAACGGTCAAGAAAGTGATGTTTAACTTTTTTGAAATTCATTTACCAAGTTCGATATGATTTAAGCAATTTAAATTGACCATAAGGTTACAAATATCGCAAGTATAGCATGCTTTTGGGTCCTAGACTACCCGCACTTAAATATAATAGTAGTAACGTACGGACTCTCGTCACCTCGTGCGTACGTAGCCTCCACAAATAGAAGTACGTATTGATTTAATTCACCTATGGGGTTAATTCCCTCTTATAAAATTAGAAAGAAGACTTACCTCGCTCCGAAGTTCCATAGCGAGCTCCCAAGCCTTTCTAACAATTCAAACCGATGCCCAACGCTCCAAACTAGTCAATAAATGTGCAAACCCATAAAAATATACTCTAATACTCACAACAATTCAATTTCCAACAATTCCAAACTCCGCTCGAAAAGTCGATAAAATCACCGTTGGATGCACGTGCCCGGATTCCGAATTTTCTTTGAAGATAAACATTACCCAAAGCATTACGAACTCAAATATATAATTTGTTCTCAATTCCTTACCCAAATTCGTGGTCAAATTCCAAAAATATCAATTTCTAGGTTTTTCTTCAAAATTCCAAATTTATACAATTTTTCATATCTAAATCCATATAAACTCATGTATTTGACTCAAAATTGTGAAGAAAGCACTTACCCCATTATGATTAATGAAGATGACACTTCAATGTGCTTCAAAATCGGCTCCCATGGGCGAAATAAAATAAGATAGAGCCAAACCTTCGTTTTAAAGAAGACACTGCCCAACCCTGACTTCCGCACCTGTGGTCACTTGACCGCTCCTGCAGTTCCGCAGTTGCGGCCCAACTACCGCTTCTGCGGTCTTCCATCAGACCCCTCAACTCCGCATCTACGACCACCATCCGCTTCTGCGCCTCCGCTTTCGCGGCTCCACGCGCACAGGTGCGGTCCCGCTTCTGCGGATCTCGACCGCTTCTACGGTCCACGCCTTCCACAGCAAAATCCGCTTCTGCGAGTCCTTCCCTGCATCTGCGGACTCGTACCTGCAGCCCTTTTCTCGCCGGTGCGATTACACCAGAAGCCTAGCTGCTTCAGCCCTTCCTAAAATTCCATTTTTTTAATCCGTTAATCACCCGGAATCCACCCGAGGTCCCCGGAACCCCGTCCAATCACACCAACCAGTTCGAAAAGATAATGCGGACCTGCTCGAGGCCTCAAATCACATCAAAAAAATGCTAATACCACGAATCGCACTCCAATTGAAGCTTTGTGAACTTTAGAACTTCAAACTTCCTCATTCGATGCCGAAACCTATCAAATCATGCCCGATTGCCCTCACATTTTGTACACAAGTCACATTTGACATTACGGACCTACTCCAACTTTCGAAATTGGAATCCGACTCCGATATCAAAAAGTCCACTCCCGGTCAAACTCTCCAAAAACCTTCAAATTTCTAACTTTCGCCAAATGACCCCGAAATGACCTACAGACCTTTAAATCCACTTCCGGACGCGCTCCCAATACCAAAATCGCCATACAGAGCTATTCCCAGACTTAGAATCCCAAACGAACATCGATAGCATTGAAATGCACTCCAACCCAAATTTAAGAAATCCTTCCAAAATGCCAACTTTCACAATAGGCGCCAAAACGTTCCCGGGTCATCCAAAACCCGACCCGGACATACGCTCAAGTCCAAAATCATCATACGAACCTGTTGGAACCTTTCAATTCTGATTCCGAGGTCGTTTGCTCAAAAATCAAATCTTAGTCAATTCTTCCAACTTAAAGCTTCCGAAATTAAAATTTTCTTTCCAAATCAACTCTGAAATTCCCGAAATTGAATTCCGACCATGTGCACAAGTCATAATACTTGCAGTGAAGCTACACAAGGCCTCAAACCACCGAACGATGCGCTGGAGATCAAAATGACCGGTCGGGTCGTTACATTCTCTCCCACTTAAACATACGTTCGTCCTCGAACGTGCTAAGAACTGCTCTGGAGTTGTCTGAAATCACTGTTTAACACCTCGTGCACCTACCCGTGCTACCATAACCTAGCTGAGCACATTATCTCGAGCCAATATGAAGATTCTCTCTTCTATTTGATCAAATAAGCCTTAGAGCCAAATTCTAACATCTGAAATTCTCTACCAGGTCTGCTTCTAACATACAAACACCGTTTCGATCACTACACGATGCACCAATATATGATCGCATACCTTTAATGAATTCATACCAAGCACCAGGTAACTCTCATGACCATAATAACATTCTCTGGCAACGATAGTCGAAATGCCATGAATCTGATGCCCACAACGCACCTCACAAAACATATAAGTCTCGTTTCAACTCTCGCAATACTGCCACCATCGGTAGGACGTGTAGAAACTCATAACCACCTTCCGAATCACAATTCCTGGAGTCTCTCCCCCCGACAAGAACCATTACCTCATTCTGGACTGAATAATAATATTCACCCTTCAATTTGCCTTATATAAATCTGAACACATTGATCCCAGGTCCAAAAGTCTCGTCTCCCCCAGTACAAGCTGCTCAGGCAATAAGCCACTTCCGACACTACCAAAAGTCTCATGTGATGCCACAATGTGCCAACAAGCTACAAACTCGAAAGTGATACATAAGGAAAATGAACTACGGAAAGGACTACTCAACCCACATAACTAATTAGACAACCGAAAAGGTGTTATGAACCTTCCTCAGAAAATGGAAAACAAAACTCACGAAAATAGATATAGGGGACTTCACTCAACATTACACTGTTACGGCGCGCAACCCGATCCAAACACATACCTGTGGAGGCATGCCACCCGATTCACACATAGAATCTATATAAGGATATACTTACCGAGCTAGAATGCTCATTATTGCAAAATACCCGAATATTGGCCATAAGCACGCTAAGTGCATAATACCATCCCTGGGGAGACAGATAGTGCCATACGCTACAAAAGTCAAGCACAACTAAGGTGCGATATTGTCACGACCCAAAATTCAACTAGTCGTGATGGCACCTAATCCAACCCACTAGGTAAGCCAACTTTCAACTATCCAATTCCAATAAAAATTATTAAAGAAATTTAAATAAATAATTATCTTAACCTTATATATTCCTCAAGAACTGGTAGTACAAATCATGAGCTTCTAAGAATAGAATATACAAAGCGGAAATGAAATAATACATAGTCTGTTTGAATAATACATAAACATAGCTTTTATAAATCTAAGGCTACCCTGAACAAAAGCCAGCTACAACAGGAACGCAGGTACATCTTCAAGTCCCGCAACCATTGAGCACCGCAACAACAACAGCCAATATCTGCACGCAATGTGCAGAAGTGTAGTATCAGTACAACCGACCCCATGTACTGAGTAAGTAACTAACCTAGCCGTAGGTTGAAAGTAGTGACGAGCTTCCACCAAGGTCGGATCCAAAACTAATAGTCCACAATAATCCATTACAACATAAAGCAAATAATGCCAGAAGTAACTCAGGGATAAAATACCCAGCCAAATCATGATTTCAAAAATAGTAGTTCTTTCTTTCAAATACATCAGTGAAAAAAAAAACCAAATTGTTTGCTGGAGTTGCCAAAAATATGAATAGTTTGAAAACAATAAATTTCTCCCAAAATCTTGTCAATAATAAATAAGATGTTTCATTTTTCTTCCGGATAACCCGTGTAAAAACAAATGCATCACTATGCCCATATGTCAACAATGTGTGAAAAATCATGAATGATGTGATGCAGTATAGCACGAGGAAATACATCTCTATGCATGTATGTAATGTGTGCATGCCAATGCAATGCCACTCAATGATAAGATCATAAACAGCCCCTCGGGTAGAACATCACTCATATACAGCCCCTCGGGCAAAACCTCACAGTCACTCGTGCCACTCGGGCATACCTCACAATCACTCTTGCCACTCGGGCATACCTCACAATCACTCTTGCCACTCGGGTATACCTCACAATCACTCTTGCCACTCGGGCATACCTCACAATCACTCTTGCCACTCAGGCATACCTCACAATCACTCATGCCTCCCAGTCACTCAACACTCGGCACTCGCACTCAATAGGTACCTGCGCTCACTTAGGGTGTGTAAAGACTCCAGAGGGGCTCCTACAGCCCAACCGCTATAATCTGCACGGACAACTCACGTGCTGCACGGACAACTCACGTGCTATAATAATAAAGTGTGCTGCAGGCGGGCAGCCCCGATCCACACTCATCCTCACAAATCAGGCCCTCGGCCTCACTCAGTCATAAATATGCTGCAGGCGGGCAACCTCGATCCACACTTATCCTCACAAATCAGGCCCTCAGCCGATATCAAACATGCTGCGGTGTGCAGCCCGATCCCATAAATATGCAACATGCTGCGACGTGCAGCCTGATCCCATAAATATGCAACATGCTGTGGCGTGCAGCCTGATCCTATAAATATGCAACATAAATCAGGCCCTCGGCCTCACTCAGTCATAAACCTCTCAATCCACTCGGGCATCTCAGTAAAACAACGCATTCAGCCCAAAACATTTATATGCATCAAAATAGAGTCATAAAACTGAGTTATGATATGTAATGAAATGAATATGGCTGAGTATGAATTTTCAATTTAACACAATAATTCACAGCAATATGACCTCTGAGGGTCCCAATAATACTGGCACATGGCCTCAACATGATTTCTAATATGTTTTTCAGCTCAATTTCTTTAACACATAAAATCGCATAGAAAATGTCAAGATTATTTAACTATAAAATTTCACATAAACAATTACGTCACAATTTCTATAGTGCACGCCCACACGCCCATCACCTACCAACAATTCACAAAATACATATATTTAGGGTTCATATCCTCAACTCCAAGATTAGAAGATTTACTTACCTCGAACAAGCCAAATCCAATATCGAGCAAGTTAAGCAATGCTCCAGAAATCTCATTATGCGTGTATCAACTCCCGAACGGCTCGAATCTACCACAATTAATTTGATTCAGTCCACAAAATTTATAGGAATTAATTCCATATCAAAATACTAATATTTTCACAAAATCCGAAATTACGTCCCAAAAATACCCGTGGAGCCCACGTCTCGGAATCCGATAAAACTCACAAAATCCGAACCCTCATTCAACCACGAGTCCAACCATACCAAAATTACTCAAATTCGACCACAACTCGGCCTTCAAATCCTCAATTTAAACTAAGAGAGTTTTCAAACTTTTTCAACTTAATTCATCAATTAAATGCTAAAAACAACTATGGATTCGGGTAATTTAACCAATATCGAGTTAAGAACACTTACCCCGTTGTTTTCTCTGAAAATCTCCCAAAAATCACCTCAATCCGAGCTCCAAATCGTTAAAAATAGAAAATGGGACAAAGTCCCATTTTCTAAACTTAAACTTTCTGTCCAGACCTCTCTTCTTCGCGAACGCGACAGGTCCCTCGCGTTCGCGAAGCACAAAATGTGCTTCCTAACATTTGCTCTTCGCGAACGCGAGACACTGCTCGCGAACGCGACGCTTAACAGAGCCCTTCTTCGCAAACGCGAGCTCCCCTTCGCGAACGCGAAGGCAAAACCCAAGCCCACTATGTTTCCCTTCGCGAACGCGATACCCCATATGCGAACGCGATGCACAACCCAGCTTCTCTTCGCGAACGCGAGACCCCCTCACAAACGCGAAGAGTAAATCCTGCCTGCCACAAATTCCTCTTCGCGAACGCGAAAGAGAAAATCCGAAAAATGCAGCAACAAATATCAGCATTCTCACCAAGGCCAAAAATGATCCGTTAACCATCCAAAACTCACCCGAGCCCCTCGGGACCTCAACCAAATATACCAACAAGTCCTAAAATATCATACGGACTTAGTCGAACCCTCAA
The DNA here is from genome assembly GCF_000715075.1 of Nicotiana tabacum. Taxonomy (NCBI): domain Eukaryota; kingdom Viridiplantae; phylum Streptophyta; class Magnoliopsida; order Solanales; family Solanaceae; genus Nicotiana; species Nicotiana tabacum. Next base: position 139,722,918 of record NC_134102.1, read on the forward strand.
ATCACCTCAAACAATGCTAAACACATGAATTATACCCCAATTCAAGCCTAATGAACTTTGAAATTTCTAGTTTCTATAACTTGCGCCGAAACACATCAAATCACATCTGATTGACCTCAAATTTTGCACACAAGTCATAAACGACATAACGGAGCTATTCCAATTTCTAGAATCAGATTCCGACCTCGATATCAAAAAGTCAACTCTCCGGTCAAACTTCCAAAAAATTTAACTTTCGGCATTTCAAGCCTAATTCCACTACGGACCTCCAAATAATTTTTCGAACACGCTCCTAAGTCCAAAATCACCATACGAAGCTATTGGAATCATCAGAATTAAATTCCGAGGTCGTTTACACCTAAGTCGACATCCGGTCACTATTTTAACTTAAACTTTAAACCTTGGAACTAAGTGTTCTAATTCATTCCAAAACCTCACCGGACCTGAACCAATTACCCCAACAATTCATACAACAACTGTAAAGTACAATTTGAGAAGTAAAGGGGGAAGTGGGGTTGTAATACTCAAAATGACCGGCCGGGTCATTACAGATATATGATCTGAATCTCGAGAGTCATCCTACTCACATAACATCATCGCTATGTGGAACCTCAACACATGTGAAATTTATCAAGCCGTTTCACAACTCACACGGCACATTATAGTATTACATGAAATAGCCGATGACGAAACGACATCCAACGTCCGAATACTCCTCCATAAGGAGCGCTATGCTGAAATGAACACATCCGGCCTGATACAGAGCCCATATTAATTTTTAAATCCTTTCATGGACCTCAAGCTAATTCTGATAGCACCGTACTAGGCTAATAATCCTTCAAGGGTCCGTAATAACCCCTTTTTCCCATAACACACAAGAACAACTATCATAACCGGAATAAACTTTCACAATCCACCACCAAATGAACCGAGCGCCCTCTAGGCACAAATTCCCAAATTAGCGATATTACCACAATCTTCATACTTGGTTTCAATTCTTCAATCAATCAAGTGACTACACGTCACACTTATACAATCTTCCCGTGGGATACGCTTCCATGACCTTTCGCACCAGGTAACAAGTCTGTACATTCATACCATCGGCCGCACTAATGTTGTAAAGCGAATTAAGGATCCGCAAATCAATACACAAAGCCTCTTACACAAGACACCAATCTTAGGTGACGCTGAAGACAATGCCAGCCTACTCTAAATATCTAAATTCCTTTCCTGTTCATCGGAGCTCATGACATCCTTGTCAACACTGAACCACAACCTTGATCCTCAACTTCTAATTCCCATGATGCTCCCTGCACCTAATCATGCCAATACGTAAGAGTATAAGAATTTCATCATAACTCCTGAACCCCTAATAGATTAAACACTTCATCATATAGGAACCTTTCATTTAACTCATTTCAGGAGAACCATAGCAGCACGTAACTGAATTACCAAACCGCAAAAAATACAAACCTTAAGTCATGATCTAAGCATAACTCTTCCGGGATCCATTTACACAATAAAGCCATTTGAATCAGATACCTCCCAAATCAACCAAGTGGTTGTGGCACTGAAGCCCAAGTGTATAACCACAAACTACATGTATAACTTCACGCTAAAGAAAATGATCACTGCCATAATCATGCTGATTCAACCATTACTATCTGACCCCGCTTCTTCCAATTTATTCTCTACTTGCCTTAGAAATAGTAACAATAGCTCCATTCCAACGTAACAAACCAAATCCGCACTCGTCCTGAGTGACCCCATTTCACGAGACCACATTGTCTTAAAACCCACAAACCATCTCATACCCTCCTTGTGCGCACATTCGCATCTTCAACTGATACGCCCATTCTGATATTTCCTTTCACAAATCCGAAGTTACTTCTTCCCATTCCTTAATGCCATATCACATACCGAAGATAATGTAGAACACTCCAAGCCAGCTTTCACAATTCGCTGCAAAAGCTAGATTCTTAACCATACTGCGAGCTTGAAATCCTTAGGCACCGCATTTTTAACTTTTGAATTCACTAGGACCGTTGTTGATAGTCACCCACTCTGACTTGTCCCGAATATAATCAAACTCCAAGGCTCTACTAGAACATGAACGCCCTCTCGAAGAAGCACCCAGTCTGAATCATTCCTTATACACCACTTCTATATGAAGCCTAGACTCTGAGTCTTCCCCAAACCTGAATACGAATCGATAAGGCCAAATATAGCAAATATTCCTCAAATCCTTTGCTCAAATTACCGTTGATGTTCTCTTCCCTTAGCCATGGAGACCCATCAATACATTGATAACCAGAAACCGCACTAGTTGTCAATTACACAATCCAATCATACACGGTGGGGCTCCCCCACTTAGCCTGAAGCTACCATTGTATAACCCTGGAACCCACATCTCTTATTGACATGATCTTGCACAATCAACCAGCCAAATTCCTCGAAATCCTTATGGTAAACATTTCATGAATATTCTGAATCACTAGCCATATTCACATATTTGACCTCTTACTGGATACCCAGTAAAATTCTTCGTAGAAGCTTCATCAACACCACGCAATCGCTAATCTGCTCACACGAGATATTCCTCCTGTGGAAATTTCATGCCGACATCCTCCAACAACGCTGCACCAAGTACAATTACTATGAAACCAATAAACCATCCTGAGCCCGTGCTCATTCACCAGCTGTACAAGTCCGTTCACTCCTAATGGACATCAGTTAAAGGTGAGACAATACACTCAAATCCAAGGTCATGTTATGTCCTGCTTCATATTAAGCAACTCCCTCCTGTCACACCCAATCTTCCTCAATGTAGCAGCCAATATTCCAAATTAATCCCGTAGACCTAGTTAATATCCATCATAAATCCCAAATCACTCCAAACTTTCCTCAAGACGTGTAATTATCCTACTACGTAACCTATATACTACCTTGCAACTCTCCCACTTTGGTCAAACCCTCTCTTTTAAGCAATTACTCGACTTCTGTTTCTCACACTTGACCTTTTAGAATTTTAACCACCGTAAGACACCTCCCACACGTCCTTCCTCATCCTTCGCTGCCCAGTTGCTGCCTTAAATCAAAAATCCGTCTCTGTGGCACTTGAACCAATTGATCACTACCGACTTTAAACCTCCACGAGGATCATCTTTCTCGAGCCATCCATACTAGGAACATCGCTTTGGTCCTGAACCACTACACATCGCAGTCTCTTACAGCCTCTTTCCCGGCATCATTTCACAATACCCTGCTCCGAAGGAAAATCAAAGAAGATCATAACACCGGCGAACCGTAATGCGTTCAAATAAGGAGACGGCACCGCATCACAATGAAAACTCCATCGCACGGAAATACAAGTCTCGTTACTCTATCAACCCAAATTCGAACATTCATAGTCCAATTGCCTTACCTTTGCTGTAATTAAATATTGAATCTCTGAATCATGCATTGAGTAAAACCTACTTTCAAGTCATTCACTGCCTTGATGCATAGACAAGCATCCTACCATTTCACGAACACTGTGCGATAGCAATGCACGAATCGTTATAACAACCAATGCCAAATCTCAAAGCCTTAGGTAATACTGATACTGAGCTGAAACGACAGAGCGGCCTCCCACAAGGCGATGACAATAGCCCAATCAAACACGCAGGGAGAAATATCACGCACCACATCTGTAGTGCCATTAAACTTCCTCGATTCCCAATTTAGAACAAGCGCTTCATGCCGCATAAGATTGAATAGGAAGGAAACGAAGGCATAAGCCTCAAGGAATCAAATCGCACGATGAGGAATCAAGAAGGGAAATGCTTCTAACAGCCCTGTAGCCTCTCGAAGATAAGTACATACGTCTCCGTACTGATCCACAAGACTCTATTAGGTCTGCTTATAACTTGTGAGACCTACATGAACCTAGTGCTCTGATACCATGTTATCACGACCCAATTTCACCTGTAGGTCGTGATGGCACCCAACACTATAGCTAGGCAAGCCAACTAATAAATTAAGCATACATTGATAAAATTTAAAACCAAGAAAATATAAATCCAAACTCTACTAGACTTGCTCATGACTCGTGAGACCTAAGTGAACCTAGTGCTCTGATACCATGTTGTCACGACCTAAAATCCATTAAAGGTCGTGATGGCACCGGACACCACAGTCAGGCAAGCCAACACTAAATAGTTAATTAAATTCTCATTTTAGTGTTTCTGAAAACATAAATTTGCTTCAATTTAACTAGTAACAAACGAACTTTAAGAATAATAATAATATTTTCCAATTTCAATACTAAATATCCCATAATCATCCCAGAACCTGGTGTCACAAGTGCATGAGCATCAACTAGGAAGATAAAATAAAATACAATACCTGTGCAGAATACAAATTAGACAGGAAAATACATAAGTAACTCTGAAGGGAACTCTGCTGGCTGCGGATCGTAGATAGAAATGCAGCTCACCTAATTCTCTGCATTTACCACACCTCTGCGCCAGAAGACTGCTAGACAGATATGCACATGCATAAAAATGTGCAGCAAGTGTAGTATGAATACATAAAAAAATACGTACCCAGTAAGTATCCCGTCTAACCTCGAAGAAGTAGTGACGAGGGGTCGACTCGGACGCTTACTATGGCCAACAAAAAATATACCTAAAATATGATGAATTATGGATTTTATAAGGCAGCTGTAAACTCGGTAACATGAAGCAGGTAAATAATTCTTTTGTTAATAGGGGATTTCCAAATTTATTTTCATCTTTTAATAATTTATATCTCCGGCCAATGAGGCCATATCAATTATCAATAATTCCAAAAAAATCAATTAAGTCATGCGCAAACTATGCCGAGGTCGTACGGCCCGATCCAACATAATATTAAACCGTGCACTGCCGGAGGGTAGAACGACGCAAACCATAGATATATCTATTTAATCTGCCGAGGTGTTCGACCCGTTCCTCGAAAGATAATCACATTCAAACAGTCAGTCAATAATTCATCAAGGAACAATTGTCCAGGGAAATGGCAAATCCTCTTTTAACGGTCAATAAAATGATGTTTAACTTTTTTGAAATTCATTTACTAAGTTCGATATGATTTAAGTAATTTAAATTGACCATAAGGTTATAAATATCGCAAGTATAACATGATTTTGGGTCCTAGACTGCCTGGACTTAAGCAAAATAGTAGCTACGCACGGACTCTCGTCACCTCGTGCATACGTAGCACCCACAAATAGAAGAACGTATTGATTTAATTCACCTATGGGGTTAATTCCCTCTTACAAAGTTAGAAAGGAGACTTACCTCGCTCCGAAGTTCCATAGCCGGCTCCCAAGCCTTTCTAACAATTCAAAGCGATGCCCAACGTTCCAAACTAGTCAATAAATGTGCAAACCCATAAAAATATACTCTAATACTCACAACAATTCAATTTACAGCAATTCTCAACTCCGCTCGGAAAGTCGATAAAATCACCTTCGGACCCACGTGCCCGGATTCCTAAAATATTTTGAAGTTAAACTTTACCCAAAGCATTATGAACTCAAATTTATAATTTGTTCTCAATTCCTTACCCAAATTCGTGGTCAAATTTTAAAAATACCAATTTCTAGGTTTTTCTTTAAAATTCCAAATTTCTACAATTTTTCATGTCTAAATCCATATAAACTCATGTATTTAACTCAAAATTGTGAAGAAAGCACTTACCCCATTATGATTAATGAAGATGACACTCCAATGTGCTCCAAAATCGTTTCCCATGGGCGAAATAAAATGAGATAGAGCCAAACCTTCGTTTTAAAGAAGACACTGCCCAGCCCCGACTTCCGCACCTGCGGTCACTTGACCGCTCCTGCGGTTCCGCAGGTGCAGCCCAACTACCACTTCTGCGGTCTTCCACCAGACCCCTCAACTCCGCATCTACGGCCACCATCCGCTTCTGCGGCTCCATGCACGCATGTGCAGTTCCGCTTCTACGAATCTCGACCGCATCTGCGGTCCACACCTTCCCCAGCAAAATCCGCTTCTGCGAGTCCTTCCCTGCATCTGCGAACTTGCACCTGCGGCCCTCTTCTCGCAGGTGCGATTACACCAGAAGCCCAGCTGCTTCAGCCATTCCTAAAATTCTATTATTTTTAATCCGTTAACCACCCGGAATCCATCCGAGACCCCCGAAACCCCATCCAATCACACCAACCAGTTCCAAAATATTATGCGGACCTTCTCGAGGCCTCAAATCACATCAAACAATGCTAATACCATGAATCGCACTCCAATTCAAGTTTTATGAACTTTAGAACTTCAAACATCCTCATTCGATGCCGAAACCTATCAAATCACGCCCAATTGCTCAAATTATGCACACAAGTCACATTTGACATTACAGACCTACTCCAACTTTCGAAATCAGAATCCGACCCCGATATCAAAAAGTCCACTCCTGGTCAAACTGTCCAAAAACCTTCAATTTCTAACTTTCGCCAAATGACCCCGAAATGACCTAAGGACCTCCAAATCCACTTTCGGGTGCGCTCCTAATACCAGAATCACCATACGGAGCTATTCCCAGACTCAAAATTCCAAACGGACATCGATTTGCATTGAAATACACTCCAACCCAAATTTACGAAATCCTTCCAAAATGCCAACTTCCACAATAAGCGCTAAAACGCTCCCGGGTCATCCAAAACCTGATCCGGACATACGCCCAAGTCCAAAATCATCATACGAACCTATTGGAACCTTCCAATCCTAATTCTGAGGTCGTTTGCTCAAAAATCAAACCTTAGTCAATTCTTCCAACTTAAAGCTTCCGAAATTAGAATTTTCTTTCCAAATTAACTCCGAACTTCCCAAAATTCAATATCGATCACGTGCACAAGTCATAATACCTGAAATAAAGCTATACAAGGCCTCAAACCATCAAATAACTCGCTGGAACACAAACGACCGGTCGGGTCGTTACATTAGCAATTCCAAAGAATCCAAGGTAGAAAGTAGTAGTACCCCTAGTAATTATGTATGCAGAGATGAGCTGAATATTAAGAAGAAGCCCAAAACCAAGAAACAAGTGAAATTTGATCTAGAACTTACGAACATCCAACAAAAGAAGAAAGCAGCGAGGAGCAAAAGAAAAAGAATACTATTAGTTCTATTGATGATCATGAAAATAATGGGGTTAAAGTAAAAATATTGATGAAAAAGGAAGATACAACAAGGTTACTACTGAAGTGTAGAGAAGGAGGGGTACTTGAATTTATGAATGTAGCTCAAGAGCTTGTCCAAATTCCTTCTACTAGTGTTAGGGTTCACTAACTCGCTAAACGCGCTAAGTACTCGCTACCAGCCAGTGGTGCACACAGAATTTTACATAAGTGGTGGTATCATAATTTGAAGAACTGGACAAATGAATAACTTACTATAATGACAAGCAGTGTCATTTTCTATACGTATTCCCAATAATTGTTTTTATATATAAATATCTAATGAAAATTTTCAATCAAGCGATATCCCGTGACACCCTATGGTATAAGGTGCATACACCCTGCTACCAGCTCGTATTTTTTTATTCTCAAAGCTCGAATTCGAGATTTCTAATTAAATGAAGAGATTCCATATATATCTCATTACACTAAGCTTTTTGGCGGTTCGAGGATTTCTTTGTATATATTGAATTAGAACCTTTGAGGGTTTGTTTTGTTTTTTTAGTTACCTCAAGTTTATGATGAGATATTTAAATATAGCGGTTTATATATGTTCACTCAAATTTTAGACGTGTAGAATCATAAAATCTGGTAAGGTATTACAAAATTAAAATAACAAGTAGTATAGTGTCTCCTCTAAGTAAAGAATAAAGATGTTTTCTCGTAAAGTTTTTATGAATAATTATCTGGAGTTATTTTTTATGTGATGTAATAATATAAAAATGTCCCAACCCTATCAATATATATGTAACAACCCGACTTATTATTTTGATAATTTGTGTCTCGTTCAACGGCTTAAGGTCTCGAACAACTTTGTAATGTGTATTATGACTTGTGTGGGTGGTCGAGTTTGGTTTTCGGATGATTCGGGATTAAATTGAAAGAACAATTCTTATTTTAGAAGCTTAAGTGAGAAGAGTTGACCGGAGTTTGACTTTTGTGCAAACGACTCTGGAATAGAGTTTTGGTGATTTCAATAGTTTTGTAGGATGATTTTGCACTTAGGCATACGTCTGGATTTGAATTTGGAAGTCCGTAGGATAATTCGGCGTATTTTGAAAAAAATTAAAAAGTTGAAGTTTTGGAAGGCTGAGCGGTTTGACCAAAGGTTGAATTTGTTGATAACGGGTTCGGATTTCAATTTCGGAAGTTGGAACATGTCCATTAGGTCATTTATGAATTGTGTGCAAAATTCGAAGTCATTCCGAATTGATTTGGTATGTTTCGGCACAAGATATAGAATTTAGAAATTTCATAAACTTATAAGTTCGATTCAAAGTGCAATTCATAATTTTGACGTTATTTTATGTGATTTGAGATCTCGAGTAGGTCCGCATTTTGTTATAGAACTTTTTGGTATATTCAGACGAGGTCCCGAGTAGCTCGGATGAGTTTCAGATCATTTTGAAAACTTTTGTTAAGGCTGGTTCTGGGCAAAGTCTGGTATGGTCGCACCTGCGGACCACCGGGCGCAGATGCGAGGATGGAGGCGCAGAAGCAAAATGTGGGGACTGGTGTTTGGTCGCAGAAGCGGGAAAATGGTGCGCACCCGCAACATCACAGGTGCGGAAAATTGTAGCACAGAAGCAACAAGCTTCGCAGATGCGCAACTGGACCTCGCACCTGTGATTGCGCAGAAGCGGAGAAGAGCCCGCAGGTGCGAGGGATCTATTGGCTAGTGGACTTTGCAGTAGCGTAATAATTGGTCGCAAAAGCGATGCCGCTGGTGCGTGTATTTCCTCGCAGGTGCGAAACTAGGCAGAAACATTAAAGATCGAAATTGGTCATTTCTTCATTTTCGTTTTGGGGTTTGAAGTCTCAGTTTTGGGCGATTTTGGAGGGGATTTTCGCGAGTTTGAATTGGGTAAGTGTTTCTTAAACAAGTTGATTATATTTTGTAATTTCCTTCTCATTTGTATCATTAATTAGTGAATTGATTGGAAGAAAATAGAAGAAAATAGGATTTTTGTGAAATCTTTCATAAACGAAAAATGAAGATTTGAAGGGTGATTCATTATCGGAATTTTATAATTTTGGTATGGTTGGACTCGTATCAGAATGAGTATTCGAATTTCATGATATTTTATCGGGTTCTGAGATGCGAGCCCCGGATTGACTTTCGGGTTGACCTTTTAATGTAAAAATTTAAAGTCAAAGTTTTATTATCCGGAATTATTTCTAATGAATTTTAATGATGTTATGAAATTATTTTGGCTAGATTTGAGCAGTCCGGAGGTCGTTTTACGCGAGAAGGCAATCTTAGAGTGTCGGTTAGCCTATCTTCATAAAGGCAAGTATCTTGCCTTACCTTATGTTGGGGAATTACCCCTTATGCATTGAGTCGTATGTGCAATTTGTATAGAATAAAAATCATGTACGCGAGGTGACAAGTACGTACTCGGGCTTATATGTGAAAAATTCTATAGGTTTAAAATATAAGGTATCTTTTATGTGTTTAATTGGAAAAAATTTTGGCACATTGTTATACCTTTATTTGCCATGTCCACTATTACATGCCATGTTTGAAGTTGTAGTTACATGTACATTCTTTATTTGTCGAGTTGCTTTTATATGCTTATTTGAAATTATTACCACTTTGACCACTTCGTGAATACTTTTATTGTCAAGTTGCCCTTTTTATGGAAACACTTTTATAATTGATTTTTAACTGAAACTTACTTAAATGAGAATTTAAGTTAAATAGACGTTAATTTATTTACTTGAGGTTGTGGTTAAAGGAGATATTGTTTCTTGCTGAGTTACTTTTCGGTTTATGTTGTTGTTATTGAGACTTTCTGTACATTGTGTTTGAGTCGTGGGCTCCTTATTATGAAGAATACTGTTATTATTGATTTCTTTGGCAAGTTTTAATATTTGGGCACTTGAGGTGTGATTTGTGATATGTTGTGATATTGATACGCATGCAGTGGTATAAGGTCTGGGTGTTGAAACATATACAGTGAGATAAGGTGGGCTTGATTCGCGTGGCTAGTAGGGGAACAACTAGAAACCATGCGGTGTGATAAGGTGGGGTAAAAAGCGAGATGCTATTTCGGAAAAATAGATTTTTAAAATTAAATGTGAAGGCTCCCGTGTTGATATAAGGAAAGATTGTGAATTTATTTATGATTTGGGATTACGAGGCGGTACCTCGGGAGTGCCCTTGTTGATATGTTTCTATTATTTTGTTTATTTATGATTTGTGACTATGAGGTGGTACCTCGGGAGTGCCCCTGTTGATATTCCTCTATTGGTGCACTTGTATTTGGTTGTTTTGTTTCGTGATATAATATCCATTATTTTTTCCGTGATGCATTAATTGACTTATATCGGTGTAGCTATTCTTGGTATATTTATTTAATCGTCTCATTCCAATTGTTGTCATTTTTGTTGTTGTTGTACTCATTGTTGTTGAGCCGAAGGCTTGGTGTGGTTTTGGTATTGGAATGATTTTTAAGAAATGTGTGTTCATTGTGTTTGTTATATATTTTGATTAACTTGCCTTGTTGTTTCGATGAGCTATTTGATGTACTTGACATTTCTTGTTAATTTGGGCTGTTGTAGTATACTTGCACATACATACACTATAACATGCTACTTATACTAGCTAAAGAGTACGAAACTTGATATTTATTGATAATGTCCATGTACTCTGGTATTATCCGTTTCATGTTGAGATTGTGAGCATGTGACTATGTCGGGAAGATTATATTATTGGAACGTGAGTTGTCCGTGCAGATCCATATATTGATATTATTGGCACATGAGTTATCCGTGCAACACGTGAGTTGTCCGTGCAGATCAATATATTGATATTATTGGCACGTGAGTTGTCCGTGCATCATATGAGTTGTCTGTGCAGATCCACATATTGATATTATTGTGTCATGACCCGAAATTTTCTACGACTCAAAATTTTTCACCGACAGGACCGTGATGGCGCCTAACATTTCACTTGCTAGGCAAGCCAACGTTAGAAAATCATTAAACCAATTCCTTATTTTCATTCAATAAATAACAATAATTAACTAAGATGAAATATAATAAGTAAGGAATATTATAAAACTGTATTAATTACTACCACCCGGATCTGGATTCATAATTCACAAGCATTCTAGAATTTACTACAAGTAATAATCTGAAAAAAATACAACTGTCTGAATGAAAGAAACAGTAGAACAAAAAAGATAGACGAGAACTTCAAGGTCTGTGAACGCCGACAGATCTACATTGAGTCTCCAAGCAGCGGACCAATAGCAAAATCTCGATCAACCCGAGCCGGTATCAAAATATGCACAGAAAGTGTAGAGTGCAGTATCAGTATAACCGACCCCATATACTGGTAAGTGTCAAGCCTAACCTCGACGAAGTAGTGACAAGGCTAGGACAAGACACCCACATATAACCTGAACAGTATAATCATACTAGTGACAACAATAATAAATAAAGAAATAACGCAAAAATAATAGGAAGGGGACATACAGTAGGGGAATACAACATAAAGAGCGAGAATAATGGAAAGACAGAATTAAAACAAAAAACCTTAAACGAATTGAGTAGTTAAAACAGCAAGGAAAACTGCACGGCATCACCCTTTGTGCTGTTACTCTCAACCTCACCAATTAAATAAATAGAACGGCACGACATCACCCTTCGTGCATTTACTCTCAACCTCACCAAAAAAATAAATAGAATGGCACGGCATCACCCTTCGTGCATTAAACCTCTCATAATATATACGGCATCACCCTTCGTTCTTTAAACCTATCATAATATACACGGCATCACCCTTCGTGCTTTACACTCTTCCTTACAATATAAATAATGCATGGACGACATCAACCTTCATGCTTTATGCTCCTCCTCACAAATCACAGAATCAATAACAATGGATAGATAAGAGTATCACAAAGAAATCAGTATTTTACCCATAATCAATAGCACAATGTAATCTCAACCTTGAATCAATATTCGAAAGTTACCAAATCTCAGTGAAACCAGATATGAGTCACCCAACATTTCAAATAACCCGCTAAGCATGGATAGTAGAATTTAAGGCTACAAAATAGACAAGAATAGAATTTCACTCGCATGCTATGATTCGACAACGACGCATAGATGCTCGTCACCTCACCTATATATCGTATTTAACAACCAAACACGTAGCAAATGGACACATAATACCTATTCCCTCAAGTCAAAGTTAGACACGATACTTACCTTGCTCCGGAGGTCACTTAATTATCAATCATAGCTTTTCCTTTGGAATTCACCTCCAAACCACTCGTATCTATTCAACAATGACTCAATAATATCAAATATTGCTAAAGGAATCAATTATATTTCATAAATTAAATTTTCCAAATTTTTCTCCAAAAAGTCAAAAAATCAACCCTGGGCCCGCTTGGTCAAAATCTGAGGTTCGGACCAAAATCCCTTTACCCATTAACCCCCGAGCCCGAATATGTAATTAGTTTTGGAATCCGACCTCAAATTGGGGTCTAAATCCTCAAATTTCTGAAATTTCTAGTTTCTACCCTAACCCCTAATTCTACCATGAAAACTCTAGATTTTTGGTTGATAATTCAAGGAATGTAATAGGTAACTGAAAGAAAATGGTTTAGAATCACGTACCAATACTTTGGGGAAGAAAATGACTCTTGAAAATCGCCTCTACCCGTTTGGTTCCTGAAAAATATTGAAGAAATGGCTTAAGCCCGTGTTTGATTCTGTTTTATGCACTGGGCGACAGTGTGCATCGCGTTCGCGAGGCCAATGTTGCGTTCGCGAAGGGTACTGGCTGCCAAGCCTTCGCGTTCGCGAGAAACTGCTCGCGTTCGCGATGGTTACTCCCCCTGGCCTTCGCGTTCACGAGGTATTGCTCGCGTTCGCGATGAAGGAACGGCTGACTCCCCCTCCCCAATGCCTAACACTATGCGTTCGCGATGGGCTTGTCACGTTCGCAAAGGGGAATGCCCCCATCGCTTCGCGTTCGCAACCAAGCCTTCGCATTTGCGAAGAAGAAATCCCTGCCTCATCAGTTTACTCTTCGCGTTCGCGAGAGGACCTTCGTGAACGCGAAGAAGGATATGCCAGACACCAGAATCTGCAGAAAACCAGATTTTTCCCAAGTCCAAAACCTCCCGTGGCCTATCCAAAACTCACACGAGCCCTCGAGGCTCCAAGCCAAACATGCACACAAGTCTAAAAATATCGTACAAACTTGCTCGCGTGATCAAATTGCCAAAATAACACCTAGAACTACGAATTTAGCACCGAATCAAATAAAATTCTCAAGAACATTTTATAATATCTATTTTCTCAACTAGACGTCCGAATAACGTCAAATCAGCTCCATTTCTCACCAAATTTCATAGACAGGTCTTAAATATCATAACGAACCTGTACCGGGCTTCGGAACCAAAATACGGACCCGATACTAACAATGCCAAATATCAATCAATTCTTAAAAACAAATAATTTTCAAACTTTTAATTTTCATCAAAAACTCATAACTCAAGCTAGCGACCTCCGAATTCGATTTCGGGCATACGCCCAGGTCCCATAATTCGATACGGACCTATCGGGACCGTCAAACTACGAATCCTGGCCTGTTTACCAAAAATGTTGATCGAAGTCATCTAAAATTAATTTTTAAGGTAAATATTCTTATTTTTTTTAGTTTTCAACATAAAAGCTTTCCAGAAAACTGCCCGGACTGCGTGCGCAAATCGAGGAGGGTAAAAATGAGATTTTTAAGGCTTAAGAGCGCAGATTTGAGTTCTAAAATATAAGATGACATTTTTGGGTCACCACATTCTCCACCTCTAAAACAACCGTTCGTCCTCGAACGGACATAGAAAAGTACCTGGGCTGGTGAAAAGGTGGGGATATCTACTCTGCATATCGACTCGGACTCCCAAGTAGCTGCCTCAATAGGCTGACCGCTCCACTGCACTCGAACTGAAGGGTAACTCTTTGATCTAAACTGGCAAACTTGACGGGCTAGAATTGCCATCGGCTCCTCCTCGTAAGTCAAATCCTTGTCCAACTGGACAAAGCTGAAATCTAACACATGGGACGGATCGCCGTGATACTTTCGAAGCATGGATACATGAAATACCGGGTGAACAACTGCTAAACTAGGTGGCAACACAAGCCTGTAAGCCACCTCTCCCACTCTCTCCAGAATCTCAAAAGGTCCGATATACCTAGGGCTCAACTTGCCCTTCTTTATGAACCTGATTACACCCTTCATGGGTGATACCCGAAGTAACACTCTCTCTCTGACCATGAATGCAACATCACGAACTCTACGGTCGGCATAACTCTTCTGTCTGGACTGAGCTGTGCGAAGTCAATCCTGAATAATCTTGACCTTATCCAAGGCATCCTGTACTAAGTTTGTGCTCAATAACCGAGCCTCTCCTGGATAGAACCACCCAATTAGCGATCGACACCGCCTACCATATAATGCCTTAAAGGGAGCCATCTGAATGCTCGACTGGTAGCTGTTGTTGTAGGCAAACTCTGCAAGGGGAAAGAACTGATCCCACGATCTTCTGAAGTCTATAACACAAGCGCGGAGCATATCCCCCAAGTTCTGAATAGTACGCTCGGACTGCCCGTCCGTCTGAGGATGAAATATTATGCTCAACTCAACCCGCGTACCCAACTCATGCTGAACTGCCCTCCAAAAGTGCAAGATAAACTGCGTACCTCGATCAGAAATGATAGACATGGGCACACCGTGAAGACGGACGATCTCACGAATGTAAATCTCTGCCAACCGCTCCAAGGAATAGGTAACTGCCACAGGAATGAAATGCGCTGACTTAATCAGCCTGTCCACAATAACCCAAACTGCATCGAACTTCCTCTGAGTCCGTGGGAGTCCAACAATAAAATCCATAGTGATACGCTCCCACTTCCACTCAGGAATATCTAACCTCTGAAGTAAACCACCAGGTCTCTGATGCTCACACTTTACCTGCTGGAAATTTAGGCACCGAGCTACATAGGCAACTATGTCCTTCTTCATTTGCCTCCACCAATAATGCTTCCTCAAGTCCTGATACATCTTGGCGGCGCCCGGATGAATAGAATACCGAGAATTGTGGGACTCCTCAAGGATCAATTCACGAAGTCCATCCATATTAGGCACACAAATACGACCCTGTATCCTCAAAACTTCGTCATCTCCAACAGTAACCTGCTTGGCACCACCGTGCCGCACTGTGTCTCTAAGGACAAGTAAATGAGGATCGTCATCCTGCCGATCTCTGATGCACTCAAACAAAGAAGACCGAGCAACTATACAAGGTAGAACACGTCTGGGCTCAAAAATATCCAATCTCACAAACTGGTCTGCCAAGGCCTGAACATCCAAGGAAAGCGGTCTCTCACTAACTGGAATATATGCAAGGCTACCCATACTGACTGATTTTGTACTCAAAGCGTCGGCCACTAGGTTGGCCTTCCCGGGATGATACAATATGGTGATATCATAGTCTTTCAATATCTCCAGCCACCGCATCTGCCTCAAATTGAGTTCTTTCTGCTTGAAAAAATACTGCAAGCTCTGATGAATTGTGAATACCTCACATGGCACGCGATAGTGCCTCCAGATCTTTAGCGCGTGAACAATGGCTGCCAGCTCTAGATCATGAATAGGGTAATTCTTCTCGTGAACCTTCAGCTGCCGTGAAGAATATGCAATAATCTTGTCACCCTGCATCAATACCGCACCCAGACCAATATGGGATGCGTCATAATATACTGTATAAGATCCTGAACCTGTGGGTAACACCAATACTATTGCCGTAGTCAAAGCTGTCTTGAGCTTCTGAAAGCTCGCTTCACACTCGTCTGACCACCTGAACGGGGCACCCTTCTGGTCAATCTGGTCAACAGGGCTGCTATGGATGAAAACCCCTCCACAAATCGACGGTAATAGCCCGCCAAACCCAGGAAACTACGGATCTCTGTAGCTGATGTGGGTCTGCGCCAGTTCTGAACTGCCTCAACCTTCTTAGGATCCACCTGAATACCCTATACTAATACAATGTGACCCAAGAATGCAATTAAACTCAACCAAAACTCGCATTTTGAGAACTTAGCATATAACTGGCTGTCTTTCAGAGTCTGAAGAATGATTCGAAGGTGCTGCTCATGCTCCTCTCAACTATGGGAGTAGATTAAGATATCATCAATAAACACAACCACAAAGGAATCCAAGTAGGGTTTGAACACCCATTTCATCAAATCCATGAATGCTGTTGGGGCATTTGTCAGCCCAAATGACATCACTAGAAACTCATAATGCCCATACCGAGTCCGAAAAGTTATCTTAGGAACATCGGATGCCCCAATCCTCAACTGATGGTAGCCAGATCTCAAATCAATCTTCGAAAACACCTGGGCACCCTGACGCTGATCAAATAAATCATCAATCCTCGCTAATGGATACTTTTTTGATAGTGACTTTGTTCAACTGCCGATAATCTATACACATCCTCATCAATCCATCTTTCTTCTTCACAAAAACGCAGGTGCACCCCGGGGCGAGACACTAGGTCTAATGAAGCCCTTATCAAGCAAATCTTGCAACTGCTCCTTCAATTCTTTCAACTCTGGCGGGGCCATGCGATATGGCAAAATGGAAATAGGCTGAGTGCTCGGAGCCAAATCAATGCAGAAATCAATTTCCCTATCGGGTGGCATCCCCGGTAAGTCTACAGGAAACACCTCTAGAAACTCACGAACAACCGGCACCGAATCTATGAAAGGAACCTCCGCACTAGAATCGCGGGCATAAGCCAAATAAGCTAGACACCCCTTCTCGACTATATGCCGAGCTTTCACATAAGAGATAACCCTACTGGCAGAATCGCTAAGATTCCCTCTCCACTCTAATAGAGGCAACCCCTGCAAGGCTAAGGTCACTGTCTTGGCGTGACAATCTAATATAGCATGATAAGGTGACAGCCAATCCATACCCAGTATGACATCAAAATCAACCATGTTGAGAAGTAGGAGACCTACACGAGTCTCAAGACTCCCAATGGTGACCACACACGAACGATAAACACGATCTACAACAATAGCTTCTCCCACTGGTGTGGACACATACACAGGAGCACTCAAAGAATCATGGGGCACAACTAAATAGGAAGCAAAATAGGATGACACATAGGAGTAAGTAGATCCTGGATCAAATAGAACTGAAGCATCTCTACTGCAAACTGAAATAGTACCTGTGATAACAGCATCAGATGACTCAGCCTTAGGTCTAGCTGGGAAAGCATAACACTGGGGCTGGGCCCCACCACCCTGAACTACGTCTCGGGGATGGCCTCTAGCTGGCTGGTCTCCACCTCTAATGGCCTGACCTCCAACTCTAACCGTCTGGCCCCTACCTCTGGCTGCCTGACCTCTGCCTCTGGCTGGCTGAGAAGGTGGTGCAGTAACTGGTGCCGGGACTATGGCACGTGAACTCTGATGTTGTGAGCTACCCGTTGCTCGAGGGCAAAATCTAGCAATGTACCTCGGATCACCACAAGTATAACATAACCTCGGCTCCTATGACTGTTGACCCTGAAACTGGCCCTGTCGACCTGAATAACCACCCTGATAACTCTAGAGTAGAGGTGCACTAATAGGAGCTGGTGGTGCACCGTAGGCTAGCTGGTCGGAATAATGCATCTGAGGGCCACGACCACATGAGGCACCATGGGATGCCTGAAGCGCTGAATGAAATGGCCTGGGAGGATGGCCTCTACCAAAAGTACTCCTGCCTCTAGATGAGGCACCGCTGAACTCACCGGAATGACGAGGTCTCTTGTTAAACCCCTGACCTCCCTGAGTAAGAACCATTTTGACTCGTCTAGCGACATTAGCAGCCGCCTCAAAAGAAATAACATTCCAAGTCTCCTTAGCCATTTGCAATCTGATAGGCTGAGCAAGCCCATCAATAAACCTCCTCACCCTCTCTCTCTCTCGGTGGGAAGCAGAAGAATAGCATGATGGGCCAAATCCACAAAACGGGTCTCAAACTGAGTAACAGTCATACTGCCCTGCTGAAGACGCTCAAACTGATGGCGACGCTCATCTATCAATGTGATAGGCAGAAACTTCTCTATGAAGAGCTGAGAGAACTGGTCCCAAGTAAGAGCAGGGGACCCAGCTGGTCTGGTCAACAAGTAATCTCTCTACCATTTCTTGGCGGAACTAGTCATCTGAAATGCAGCAAAATCAACTCCATTGGTCTCTACTATACCCATGTTCTGTAGAACATCATGTCAGCTGTCAAGATACTCTTGGGGATCCTCTGAAAGAGCACCACTGAAGTGAACAGGAAAGATCTTGATAAACCTGTCCAATCTCCATAAAGCCTCAAAAGACATAGCTGGCCCATCTCTGACCTGTGCTGTAATAACCGGCTGAACTAATCCGACTGGCTGAGCTGCTGGAGCCTGATACTAGGGAGTTATCTGCTCTGGAACGGGAGTGGTAGGAGTCTGGGCTCCTCCTCCAGCTTGAGAGACTATTGGTGCCGTGGGAAATGCGCTAGTCTGGGCCACACTCTCCATAAGGCCCACAAAACGGACCAAAGTGTCCTGAAGTACTGGGGTAGCAATGAACCCCTTTGGAACCTGAGCTGGTACGGCAGGAACAGTCTGGGCTGGAAATCCCTCATCAAGCTCTATCTGAGGCTCCACTGCTGGGGCTGCTGCTCGAGCTCTAGGCTGAGCCCTTCCCCTGCCTCGGCCTCAAACTCTGCCCCGCGTAGGAGCTTCCACTGGAGGCTATGGCTGCTGCTCAGCTGAGGAAGCGGTACGTGTTCTCGCCATCTGCGAGAGAATAAGAGTAGAAGAGTTCAATCAGTATTAAGAAAGCAAAATCGCACGACAGAGAAGAATAGAAGTAAAACTTGTTCCTAAACTTTATAGCCTCTGGAAGATAAGCACAGACGTGTCCGTACCGATCCTCCAGACTCTACTAATCTTTCTCGTGAATCGTGAGACCTAGGCAACCTATTGCTCTGATACCAACTTATCACGACCCAAAATTTCCTACGACCCAAAATTTCCCACCGACGGGACCGTGATGGCGCCTAACATTTCACTTGCTAGGCAAGTCAACGTTAGAAAATCGTTAAATCAATTCCTTATTTTCATTCAGTAAATAACAATAATTAACTAAGATGAAATATAATAAGTAAGGAATATTATAAAACTGTATTAATTACTACCACCCGGATCTGGAGTCACAATTCACAAGCATTCTAGAATTTACTACAAGTAATAGTCTGAAAGAAATACAACTGTCTGAATAAAAGAAACAGTAGAACAGAAAAGATAGACGGGAACTTCAAGGTTTGTGAACGCCGACAAATCTACCTTGAGTCTCCGGACAGTGGACCAATAGCAAAATCTCGATCAACTCGAGCCGGTATCAAAATCTGCATAGAAAGTGCAGAGTGCAGTATCAGTACAACCGACCCCATGTACTGGTAAGTATCGAGTCTAACCTCGGCGAAGTAGTGACTAAGCTAGGACAAGACACCCACATATAACCTGAACAGTATAATCATGCTAGTGGCAACAGTTAAAATAGCAAGGAATTGAGCAGTTAAAATCCTTAAACGAATTGAGCAGTTAAAATAGCAAGGAAAACTGCACGGCATCACCCTTTGTGCTTTTACTCTCAACCTCACCAATTAAATAAATAGAACGGCATGACATCACCCTTCGTGCATTTACTCTCAACCTCACCAAATAAATAAATAGAACGGCACGGCATCACCCTTCGTGCATTAAACCTCTCATAATATACACGGCATCACTCTTCGTACTTTAAACCTCTCATAATATACACGACATCACCCTTCGTGCTTTACACTCTTTCTCACAATATAAATAATGCATGCACGACATCAACCTTCGTGCTTTACGCTCCTCCTCACAAATCACAGAATCAATAACAACGGATAAATAAGAGTATCACAAAGAAACCAGTATTTTACCCATAATCAATAGCACAATGTAATCTCAACCTTGAATCAATATTCGAAAGTTACCAAATCTCAGTGAAACCAGATATGAGTCACCCAACATTTCAAATAACCCGCTAAGCATGGATAGTAGAATTTAAGGCTACAAAATAGACAAGAATAGAATTTCACTCGCATACTATGACTCGACAATGACGCATAGATGCTCGTCACCCTACCTATACATTGTATTTAACAACCAAACACGTAGAAAATGAACACATAATACCTATTTCCTCAAGCCAAAGTTAGATACGACACTTACCTTGGTCTGAAGGCCAATTAATTCCCAATCACAGCTTTTCCTTTGGAATTCACCTCCAAACCACTCGTATCTATTCAAAAATGACTCATTAATATCAAATATTTCTAAAGGAATCAATTATATTTCATAAATTAAATTTCTCAAATTTTTCTCCAAAAAGTCAAAAAATCGACCCCGAGCCCGCTTGGTCAAAATCCGAGGTTCGGACTAAAATCCTTTTACCCATTCACCCCTGAGCCCGAATATGTAATTAGTTTTGGAATTCAACCTCAAATTGGGGTCTAAATTCTCAAATTTCCGAAATTCCTAGTTTCTACCCTAACTACTAATTCTACCATGAAAACTCTAGATTTTTGGTTGATAATTCAAGGAATGTAATGGGTAATTGAAAGAAAATAGTTTAGAATCACTTACCAACACTTTGGGAAAGAAAATGACTCTTGAAAATCGCCTCTACCCGTTTGGTTCTTGAAAAATATTAAAGAAATGGCTTAAGCCCGTGTTTGATTCTGTTTTATGCCCTGGGCGACAGTGTGCATCGCGTTCGCGAGGCCACTGTCGCGTTCACAAAGGATACTGGCTACCATGCCTTCGCATTCGCGATGGTTACTCCTCCTGGCCTTAGCATTCGCAAGGTATTTCTTGCGTTCGCGATGAAGGAACGGCTGACTCCCCTTCCCCAATACCTAACACTACGCGTTCGTGATGGGCTTGTCGTGTTCGCTAAGGGTAACGCCCCCAGCGCTTCGCGTTCGCCACCAAGTCTTCTCGGTCGCGAAGAAGAAATCCCTGCCTCATCAGTTTACTCTTCGCGTTCGCGAGAGGACCTTCGCGAACACGAAGAAGGATATGCCAGACACCAGAATATGCAAAAAATCTGTACCGGGCTCCGGAACCAAAATACGGACTCGATACTAACAATGTCGAATATCAATCAATTCTTAAAAACAAATAATTTCTAAACTTTTAATTTTTATCAAAAATTCATAACTCAAGTTAGGGACCTCCGAATTCGATTCCAGGCATTCTCCCAGGTCCCATAATTCGATACGGACCTACCGGGACCGTCAAAGCACGGATCTGGGCCCGTTTACCAAAAATATTGACCAAAATTAACTAAAATCAACTTTTAAGGTAAAAATTCTTATTTTTATTAGTTTTCAACATAAAAGCTTTCCGGAAAACCTGCCCGAACTGCGCACGCAAATCGAGAAGGGTAAAAATGAGATTTTTAAGTCTTAAAAGCGGAGATTCGAGTTCTAAAATATAAGATGAACTTTTTGGGTCATCACATATTGGCACATGAGTTGTCCGTGAGATTATGATTTGAGATGTGGGCACTAGGTGCCGTGAGATTTTGATAGTGAATTGAGACCCGTGTTTTATGATTATGAGATAAGATATGATGGAGTGACTTTGTTGTGCAAAAACTTGCACTTGAAAGACTTAATTAATTGGTTGTCCTTGTGTTCTTTATTTGGTTGAACAATATTTATGGTGTTCTTATTGTTTTGCTGTTTATTTCACTGGTTGATTCTTGTTGCCATTACTGCTTCATGTTTTCAATTATTATCGTTATCCTGCTACATTGTACAGGTTATTTGACTAGTGAGTATCTTGACTGTACCTCGTCACTACTCCACCGAGGTTAGTCTTGGTACTTACTGAGTACCAACCGTGGTGTGCTCATACTATACTTCTATACATTTTTGTGAAGAGCCAGGTATTGGAGATATCGGACTCGGACAAAGTTAGCTTGTTGATCGCAAGGATTCAAAGTAGAGTTGCTTGGTCGTCGCAGTCCCTTGGAGTCTTTTCATTTTATGTATTGTCAATTATTATTCGAATAATATTGTATTTCGATCCTTGAGATCATATCATGTATTCAGTTAGAGTTCGTGACTCTGTATTACTAGTCTTGGGAGATTGTTACAATTGTTTCCGCTTTTGGTTTTGGTATTTATATTATCATTGTAAAAAAAGGCTTGAATTGTTATTGTAATCGGCTTACCTCCTTAGAGACTAAGTGCTATCACGACACCTGTGGTGGGATTTTGGTCGTGACAATATAGTTACATACAAATTCAACACTTAAATAAATTTTATTTCCAACCGAAATATTAGAGTTAAGTTCTAATAATTACAATTTAACTTTGCACTCAAGTAATGCATGATTAAGATATCGTCTAAACTTTCTCCTTCTCTAGCTTCTCCATCCGTTGTTCCTTCCTCAGGAAATAAAGACAAATTTTATGTGACCTCATAAAATTATTAGTATATAATAAATACAACTAAAGAAAAAAATGAAGTTTAATGTAAGTCGAGAATTTGTAAAGGTTGCTGGTCTTTTGGCCCAGAAATGGTGTCAATAATCTATATTTCTTACACGTCTCTTAGAAGACTAATGGAAGACTGGAAAATAATAAATATGGACAAAAATAGTTTAAGTAACTCGTTAG